>NC_048271.2:20290000-20915000 GCF_005286985.2 Setaria viridis | reverse complement strand
GCCCGAACCAGTATACATCCTGTGTCATTGTGTGCTAGGCCACATCCGATCTAACGCACGGAAAAACTACAAATATTTACTTGTCGGCCAGATTTCGCACCGACTAGTTCGATATCATGACATTCTTAGGTGGGAGTAGCTAAACACGCATGTAGAATGGATTTTACCTAACAAGAAAAATCTTATTAGGTATTTGAGATGGCACATCGAGAATTTCTTATATGCTCTGTTTGTGTTTGTTGTGTTAATTAGGAGAATATTTGTGGTGTAATGTTATATATGCCAAGTAACTGGTTTGGTGAAATAAATTTTATAACTACATTTGGAACTGAAATAAATGAAATTTTTTAAATTTTGATCTCTAGAGAAAATTGTTGTAACTCGGAGATAATAATTTTTTAGACAATGCACACAACAATTTTATCTTTTTAAAATGTATGCGATAGCTTCTTTTTTTTTTTTGAACTAATCCGATAGCATTTTGAATCCAGATAGGCAGGTTTACACACCTACAATAACACCACCATACAGGTGCCCAAAGGCAAGAAGCTAATTTGGGAGGTGGTTTAAAAAACTGTGTAGCTAAGGCCCAAGGCACGCATGGTCCATCACCTTCACAATCGGTTCCACATGTCGCATACTTGTCTGTGGTGCTAGTGCAATCATTCACGTGCGTACATGTCGCTTTTTCTTTGTAACAAAAAGAAAAATAAAATATTATCTCATCACATGTCGTATATCTAAATTTCCTCACAAAAACAGGCTTCGAAATATATACTACTTTACTGTCTCGGCTGACGGCCGGAACCCTTTACAAAAATTCATTAATGACAAATCCATGGCTCAAGACGCACACGCATCATGGGAATGCCTGCAGGCTATGCATATGTCCGCTACAAATGGGCATCTTAATTGGGATTTTATTTGCTTGCAAACTTGCATTATTTGATGTATGGTACTTCACATGGATACAGTGCTTAGAAAGAAATGATGCAAGCGCCATGTCATTAACAGTACTGATCGATATGAGGAGAGAGAGTACTACGTAGCAAGATGATCTCTGTCACGATCGACACAAACTTTTAGGTGGTCGGGGTGTCACATGGCAATGATTTTGAAGCGTAGTAGCTAAGATTATACGGTCGACCTCTTGGCAGACATGCGCATATAGCTGATTGGCAAGTTTTTCTTCCAAGATCGATGTCAAGCAATCTTTGCCACACACTTCCTTCAATTTCTGAGACACACATATGTCCCATGCACAGGATTTGCCACCGATTGCTTGTCGCGGGCTTGCACAAAACTTTGGAGACCACTCTCCTAATTTGGGACGGTCCACATGTGACAGAGCTATTTAATTCTGCATGTACCTTAAAATTATGCTATAGACTATCCATCCATCCATCCATATTTGATCGGCGTGCAGCAAAATGAAAAGATTCAAGATTGACCGGCGTCTATTGCTAGCAGGCTAAACGAGCCATGCTATATGTCATAGTTCGCAATCTAGTGCGACAAGTATTAAATTAGTCTCTAGGAATATAAATTGAGCTTAAGAAATATAACAGAGCACAAGAGAAAAACTTTTATTTTGTGGTGCCAATGACTTGCCAATCACTCCTAATTCATGTTGAGAACTTGAGATGGATTAAATCTTCTGAATGTTCCTCTATCAAGATACTGCTTCAATCTTAAGCTGGCTTGGCTCAAAGAACCTCGATTCCCACTACTATAAAAATGGTTTGCACAAGTGCATAGTAACCCATTTATATTGGTGTATACTCACCGGCCTGTGGTTGAAGGCCTCATATCCATCATGTTTGCTTAGTCCGCGCAATTTCAATCGGGAGTCGGGACTTGGCCGCGCATAGCGTCTAGCATATATGGCTTTCCATCCACCTCATAAAATTGTATTTGTCTTTCGATCGGTACAAGTGAACGTAGCAACACATCCCCAATCTCATGCTCCCCTACTTGGACCCGCGCCGTGTGTGCCCTTCCCCCCAGTTTGGCATTGCACTACTCTTGGTCTCCTCTGTCCCGAATTGCTACCTAGTAAAGTACGGTTGTTTCTTCCAACCGTCGCAGTTATTTTGCAAAAAAAGTTCCTCATTTTTTTCATATTAACCCTCAATCCTCTGTATATCTCTACATGCTTTTTGGTCCGTCGCGTATGAAGGCACCGACATGAACACGGCTGCCACGTGCATTGCGATCCACAGCTGGAGACTGTCAGACTGTCGTCTATCTATCCGAAACGAATCCACATGCTCTCCCAAGCTACTCCGACTCCAGAGACCAGGCGCCTACGTCAAGCAACAACGAAGCCCCACAAATGTTTAAACCCTAGATCCCGTAGCAGCACCATCCCGACCCATATCTCCTCTCCCTCACCCCAAAAATGAGTTGCCCACATCCTTCTCTCCCATCTGGTGTTGTCCGTACAACCAGCGGCGACCGAATACCGGATTCCGGTTCCGGCGAAACTTCGACGAGGAGCCATGATGGATTGGGCGGCGGCGCTTACGCCGAGACGGGGTTGGCCTTGCTCCACCAATACAGCAATGGGCTAGGCCCCATGCCAGCAGCAAAGCAGCAAGCAGGCAGCTGGACCCGGCCAGATGCGCTTGGTGGGCTGCTGGACCCGGCCAGATGCGCTTGGTAGGCTGCCGGGCCATGCATGCGTCGACAATTCGTAGTAGGCCTCAGCAGCACGCCTGATGCTTTTGGCATCGCTGGTGTTATTAGCAAGTTTTTATAACAATTGTAGATGGTTTTATATTATATAAAAAATATATACGATATGTCTAAAGCTTATATAACAGTGGTAGCTGGCTGCATCACGGCGCAAAGGCACCTCCCAGCGCATGCAGCAGTTGATGACTTGTGCGTCTAGAGAACAAAATAGCTTCATACAAACCAGCAAAGCTGTTCTAAGCTATTTTTCATTCATAGCTCAACCATGACTAAAACATTTAGCAAATGGTCTGCATAACTTGAAACAATTAATGATCTGCTGATAATTCGAAGAACATTTCTTTTATTTGGTTATAATGGTCTGCATGAGGCCGAAACCATAAAGAACAGAATGAAACAATTAATAGTTATTCCTAAATTACGATATTCTAAAATAAAAAATAATGCGGACAATTACCTTTTAGTTATTCAAAATGTTCAAAAATATACATATCGGGATACACTTCTACAAAATAAAATTTAACACCGCAAATACACATTTACATTGTGATAATATATCCATATTTTTTGACTAAATACACACAAAATATTCTCCCGTTGCAACGCACGGGCATATTTGCTAGTGGATAAAAAAGACAGAAGATTGAAGATAAAAATAGATCCGAAGTCAAATATTACTTACTAGGAAAATTGAAAATTGTATGCTACTATTACTACCTGCCCACAGACCGTTGGCGAGCGTCGTTGTGCGTGCGATGTCCCATGGTGAAACTGGCAAGCTTGCTTTGCTCCTAAAGCCGTGGCGACAGAGAGAGGTCCGAAGTGAGAGGAATGTGTGGTGGGAGCAAGACGCGAGAAAGAGACGTAGAAAGGAAGCATAGAGATATTTAGAATGTTTATATTTTTCACTCTTAGGGGTATATTTTGTTAAAAAAGATATAATTAAAAGAGAGTGTTCCTTGCGGTGCTTATGTGAGGGTGGTGTTCATGGTGGTGGGTCTGGCCGCCTCGTTCAGGGTCAAGCACGTTATCCTCGTCGTGGTTGGCTTTCTTGGACTTCGCCGTCGTCGCGAGGTGGTCGACGGCGCTGACGACCCGCTCCGCCCTCCTACAAAGGCCTTGTTTAGTTACCCAAAGTTTGGAGATGCAAAATCACTGTTGTAGTATTGTAGCACACTGTAGCGTTTTGTTTGTATTTATGAATTATTGTCCAAATATTGCCTAATTAGGCTCAAAAGATTCGTCTCGCAAAGTATACAAAACTGTGCAATTAGTTTTTGATTTCGTCTACATTTAGTACTCCATACATGTACCGTAAGTTTGATGTGATGGGGAGTCTTCTTTTTGCATAGTGTTAAAGTTGGGAGTTTGGAGGAACTGAACAGGACCAAGCCCTTGTTTACTTCCCTCCAAACTCCCAACTTTGACACTATGCAAAAAGAAGATTCCCCATCACATCAAATTTGCGGTACATGCATGGAGTACTAAATGTAGACGAAATCAAAAACTAATTGCACAGTTTTGTTGTACTTTGCGAGACGAATCTTTTGAGCCTAATTAGTCAATATTTGGACAATAATTCACAAATACAAACAAAATACTACAGTGTCGCATTTATGACAAAATGCCAATTTGGCACCTCCCAACTTGGGAAGTAAACAAGGGCCAAATTTCCAGCAGGAATCACAGAGTCGCAAGAAACCACAGTCCGTCCGTGCATCACGGTCGCACCTCCTGCGGCATCGACTTTCACCAAGGAGAACGGTGCATCCCAAAACGATACAAACAACAGAGCACAACGACAATTTGCCCATCAATCGAACTGAGCAATAACAATAGCACGAATATTGGAACAGCCCTAGCAGCCCAAAAGGTGAGTAAAAACTAAAAACACACAAGAAAATCATCCAAGCCTCCAAGGGATGTTTGTCCTATTTATTTCCTCTCCCTTACCATGTAGTAAAAGCTTGGGCTGTTTTCTGGAGCTGCGGTGAGGTAATCTGGGCCGTTCTTTTAAGTGCTAGCGTGGAAGGAAATGGGCTACTTCTGCTTGGGCTGTTTCCCTAAGCGGGGTCAGAAGTGGGCTACTTCTGATTGGGCTGTTTTCTGGAGCTCTGCGGTGAGCAGCATGGATTCCGGAATTTTTTTCTCTGCATGACTTCCAATGTTTAAGATTTGCGCAGACCGAGATGAACAAACACGATCGAGTTTGGTGGGAGGGCAAGCGGCAATACACCTGGACAGCTGTGCGCACATGGGTGGCTGCACGGATGAATTGCCGAGATTCCTGATCTTTGAACTTT
Source organism: Setaria viridis (assembly GCF_005286985.2). Lineage (NCBI taxonomy): Eukaryota > Viridiplantae > Streptophyta > Magnoliopsida > Poales > Poaceae > Setaria > Setaria viridis. Next base: position 20,910,000 of record NC_048271.2, on the reverse strand, counting down.
TAAACCATGGTCTTAGTTAGAATTTATGCAACAAAATAAGACCCAATGTGAATATATTCTGTTTTTCAAATAGTTTTTTAAAAAGTAAACATTTAGAATGTACTGCTTCAATATTTTTACTATATGTGTTCAACAATTTGGATATACTATTTCAACATTTGCAAATAAAATGTTGAACTTGTTCATTGAAATTGTTGAACTAAGTTTAAATACATGTTGAATCTAGAAATTTAAAATGTTGAGTACGTTCATTTATTTTGAACATACTAGAGAAAAAGTATTTTACCAAAAATATTGAATCGTTGACATGGACTATAAAAACAAAAAGAAAAACCTTACCACCGTCCTTCACGCTATATTGTGCTGCCTGGCAGGGTCTGGCACGCTGCTTGCAGGATTGCAGTAGATTGGGCCGTGGTGGGCTGTTTGTTTCCGGCTGTTCCTAGCGCACGGAAATTATACAGGAGCCCCCGGTGAGCACAAGTCTTGAATGCAGCAGAGTTGGTTAACGCACGTGAAGGCCACGTACTCGTCGCGCCGGAGGGCCTCCGCGTCGGCGCCGAGGGCGACTACCACCGGCAGCCAAAAAAACCCAGCTCGACTCCCTCGCGCCGCCGCCGGCGGCCGAACGACAGCTCTCATCGTTCCCCCCTTCCAACTAGCTCTGTTTCTCCCTCTCATTTCTTCCTTGAGGCTATCGATGGAGCAAATCAGAGGATCGGCCACCCGACATAGCTACTCCTCCCTGTGCAAAGGACACATCGAGGGGCTTGCTAAGGCTTGATCCAGTACAAAGCATCTGGATCTAGCTGCTCCCCGTCGATGCTGGATGAGGCCTGCAGATCTAGCGCGGGTACCACTTGCTCGTCCAGCTTGCACGGGCACCACTTACTCATCCACACACGGTGACTGAGCACCGTAGGTTGAGGTCAATGAACACCTTAGGTGGGCAACGCCCTGAGCAGCGAGGGGTAAGCCGACCGTGGCCTTTGGAGGACTAGTCCGTCCTGGATCTGGAAAATCTCAGTGGGGAAGCTCGGGGCTCCCTGAGTTCCTCTCTCGAAGTTCGCGGACTAGGCTAACGCCGGTCAGCACCGTGTTGTGGCTTCCGTTGTGCTCGATGCAGGCGGATCCACCGGCGCTCCTTACCGTTCATTGCCTGGGCCTGGGACTGGGCTAGGATCGTGCGTGGTGGCGGCAGGCGGTGAGGCTATTGTCTACATATGTGCGCCAGTGGTGTGAGTCGCCGGTGAAAGTCTGGTTTCCTACCTGCAACAACGACGACGCTTGCGAGCGTTGTTCTCCTCCATGGAGGCGTTGTCTTGCGACTCCTATACCATCTCCATCGTCGGTGCCATTCACATATGTGGCGGAGGCTGTTGTGTAGCGAAACTTTCACGCCCGGAGCGTGAGGGTGTCTCACCTTTGCACAATCAGTTGTGGTTCTCGGCTGCTCGGTGCCTCCTATCTTCTTCATCTTTTAATTGTCGGTATATTTCTTGTACTTTTTGACATTGGTTGTTGGCTATCGTCGTGGTTCGGCGAGTGTCCCACATTTGGCAGCTCTACTCCGTCGGCGCTCTTCTTGTTGATGGTACCGTCAAGTTTTATGCCGGGTGCTGTTTCCACCTCTTCCACCATTCTCTTCGATGCTTCCTCCCCTCGAATGGTGTTGGATGATGGTATGTGGAGCTTGGATGTCCTTCTAAAGGTGTTACCATTAGCTTCAAGGAAGATCGTCATGTCCGGTAGGCTCTGGTTTGCGCACCTCTCGCCACCTTTAGTCCCCGTTCGTTGATGGTTCCTCAGATGGAGGGCAACAATGAAGCAGTGCAGCTACGGGGTGGTGTGGTCGTGCAACGGTCAGGGCGTATTGGCGAGTATGTTGTTCAATAGTGGCTCTAATCGGCGAAGAGTGGTTGTTCTTCGGCTTGTGTCATGATTTGTATCTGAATTGTATACGTGTTGTATTTCTCTTTCTTTGTGGTGTCTAATTGTACTCTTATTTTGTTGTTGAAGGTCTTATACTGTTTTGGTCTGATCAAGACCCTTTAAATGAAATTCTAAGCGGGGATTCTCTCCCCCCGTGACCGTAAAAAAAAAATGTACTCGTCGGTCAACACTAGGTGTAGCCATGGAAGTATGGAACTTGTCCACATTTGTAGAAGATGGAAGCACAGCGTACATATTGCCATGACCTGCTCCAGCATCGTCATCTTTCGCGATCATGAAGTCATAGTGGTGCACGGGAGCACCTGAGTGTTCTCCATGTTGATTAGGGAAACTCCTAATCCCGCCGCGTTCTCTCTCCCTTCCCACCCACGTAACAGCTTGAGCCGTTTCTGGAGTTGTGCTGAGGTAATTTGGGCCGTCCTTTTAAGGAAATGGGCTGTTTCTCCATAATTTCGGGGGATATTCATTTGTGCTGGCTGCATAAGCAGCTGCAGCTGCACGGGACACAGCAGACCCACAACTCAGACTCAAATGCTTGCTTGGCTGTTGCAACTGCAGCCCCATTGGCTGGATCGCCTACTGTTTCCTCTTCCTTGTTGATTAGGGGCGGCCTTTAGAATAACAACAGCACCTTTCATCAGGCTAGAAGATCTGGCACAACCAAGCTTTTTTGTTCCTACAACAAAATAAATCTATTCAGGCTTGCAACGCAACAGTTTGATGATCTTTCTTCGTTCTTCCCCGCCGGTTACTTCTTTCTTTGACCGACCTCTCTTGAGCATGAATCAGATGCTTTTGCTAATGGAAATACACGCCGGAACATCCCAATTACATGAGATTGGTCACTTTGCAATTCTACGGGAGTACGGGGCAATGCCCTGCATCTGCAAAAAGCCATCACGATTACGTCCGTCTCTTCTCCACGCCCCTGGCAACTGCAAGAGGAGGCTACAAACAACTTTTCCTGGCCAGACCTTCTAGTAATATTTATGCCTTTCACACATGCCAATCCTAATATTCCACCGGACAGCACATTTTTCCTAGCTTTAATCAAATTCTCCACTCAGATATTCTCACGAAAAATATGCGGTTCTGTGCAACATTTTGGTGCTTCACCCTAAGATTCCCAACTAAAGGTAAAAATAGTTCAGACAACTGCATATAGCTTTGAAACTTCAGAAAATAATTCAACTTCTGCAGAGATGTAACATTGTTCATTCCAGAATGTACAACAAACGGATGGTAATATCGGAAACATGAAGTGCATGACCTGACAGCCAAACAGAGACAACCATCTAAGATACACAGGATAAAGGTTGTTCCTACCAAACAATTCACCTTTTTCGCGTTTTAACAAGGGAGCATGCACAAAGTTGAACTACATATCAGAATAGCACACATGACAAACAGAAAAATTATTTAGGCCCCATTCTAAATGCAATGCATTCTGTCAAATGTTGCGAACATCAGCAGCAGTAACTCAAACAAGCACCGAATCATAAGGAGAAAGAGAATTTATTACGTCAGCGTTCAGAGTCAAAGGAGGAAGCTTCACGCCACACACAAGAACAATGCATACATGCACAACTTGCATACCTCCATCATAAAGTGATTCCATTTTTTTGGATAAAGTGGTAAAAGCTTCAGCAATAAGAAAAGAGTTCTATCTAGTTGAACGACTATAAATGCAAATGGAATGACACCTCACACCTGATTCTACCAAGTTGAACCATTTGCTGCCAAGGAACCCATGGAAATTTAGTTGCAATACTTGAGTCAGAATCTGACAAACTGAATTCAAGTAAACATGCTTGTTTTGTCAAACATACAGGTGGGCATCTCAAACCAGCCAGATTTCCATCAAGAACAAGGATTCAAAATACTTTTGAATTTAGTAATGGCGTGTTGAAGTCTAGTGCCCTTTTCCTTTTACGAAAAAATAAAGATTATTTCCCTACTTCCAAATGATGCCGCACTTCTAATCCAATTCTCTGCCAGTTCAAACTTAATCAAACTATTTTATAAATAACATGTCACACTGGATGAACCTCATTACTCATCAACATGGTATCCAAAACACATATAACAGTGCAAAGAACCCTAAACTATGAGCTTGCAGTTATGTTACAGCTCATGGAAAATGGTGGATCAAGAATAGACTCAGCTATCCATGTCAAGTTAAAAAATAAAATAAGAGATGTAGCAATCAACCAAATAAATTCCTGCTACAGCTAGTTGATAGTTATACCACTGGTTACTGTTGTAGCTTTCTGGGGTAAGATTTACAGTGGCATTGGAAATACAAAATGCTTAAATAGTTTGGACATTTTAGCAATGCAAAGCAACCAAACCATTATGATTGGTAAATTATGAATGATTCCCAAGTTGTTAACAATATAATAGTTCTATCTGCCTAGTTCGCCCTCCAAACTTCTGTATCACATTTCACAAAAGGAAAAATGTATCATTTGCGTCCACTAGAAATTTCAACAAAGTAATCCATGGGTATTATGCGATGGACAATCCAAAGAGGTATTTGTCCAAAGAGAACCTGGCACTCACAAGAATCACAAGTTTAGAGTCATGAAGCATGTTTGTTTGTATTCAGGTCATGATCATCACCTTCTGCAAAGCAGAAAAGAGCATTTATCAATTACTATCATGCTCCACCTTGAATAAATTCCTAATGGAGGCCACAAAGACATAATAAAGGTGCCAATCAAACGACCTGATCAAAGTGCAAACTTAGGCATTTAGAGTGGTCATTAAGGTTGTGATTACAAGGATATTTTTCAGAATATAGCAAGGAGCCTAAGTCTCAGTTTTGTATCATCCTCACTTAGACTTTGACATCCAAGTGATACTACTAAACTTTCAACATAACTGAGATAACAGTAATACTGGACCTATTAAGACAAAGAACAACCAAATCAATCCATATGCAACATCAACAGATTCACATATTTTTTGGGAATTGTTTTCACCAAAACAACCATCAAGCATAGAAAGTTCAAATAAAGCATTCCAATACATGATGAGCACAAGCATCTCAGAGCAGATAAAGTAAAAGGAACAATATTCCACAAGCAGTGAACGAATCAAACAAAATGCATTCAATACCTGCTTGTCCATAGTGTAACTTTACGGAGATTTATTTGAGTTAGTCTTAAGGGAAGCAGTTACTGGCCAAACAGATAACTCCAATTTGTAATCATGCTCTACTCAAAACAGTTTAACTGGAACTCATGCGACTCAATATTTCCAAAGGTCATTCAGCCAAATCAACCCATAGAGGAAGACATCAAAGTTTACTTAAATATACGATAACTCAAAAATTAGGCATGCATGAATAAACATGATGGTCGCTTTGCTGCAGACATAGACAATGGAATACGATCAAAATAACTAGCTCTGTCATCATCAATGATGGAAAGCCTCTGAAATTTAATGTTTTCTAGATTATTGGTATGACATTTTTGCATGGTATCACCTTCTAGATCATAACACTGATCCGAATGTAAATGAAAGAAATGGATTAGCTGGGGCGGAAACTGATGTATGAACTCAAGGGTTACAAGATCCTGCTGCTGCTCTGCTGATGCCAACTAAACCAGCTACCAGGTCGAAGGCAGAAATGCATGATGAAGAAGAGTTCTGAAGCTAAACAGTCCTGCCTTTGTGCATACCTCTCTTTGTAAACATCACTGTGCGGACCCTTTATCAAGTAAACTCAGCAGCCCATCACAGCGCAATTATACACAAAATTCCCAGATGGCCGTCTGGCAATCAAATTCCACACAGGTGGCTTGTCATCCGGAATCCATGAGTTAAGCTCAATCATGCCCCCAACAGAAGTTCTTGGTCCACCAATGACGATCAGCCTCTCACCACATGCCCTGAATGCAAGACCCCAGCCATTCATGGACACAGATCGCTCGGGCAATTTACCAAGAGTGACCCACTTATTGTTCTGCTTGTCATACTTTTTCACATCCTTCTCACTGTAATCAGCGGCGTACAGCTCATTCTTCACCACTGAAATAAGTGGGGGTGCACCACTCACTCCATTTAGACCGACAGACATATTCTCGATAACCCTCCAAGACTTGCTCTGCACATCATACTCTTCACCGCAGGTCAGGATCATGTTGTTATTGGTCACACCACCAATCACATAAAACTTGCCATCCATGAACACCCCAGAGCAATTTTTCCGTGCCCTGTTCATGCTAGGAAGGGGTGTCCAAGTATGTGTTTCGGAGTTGTACAATTCTGCTGAGCTGAGGATCCTGCCAAGAGAATCAGTGCCACCAGCAACATATGCCTTCTCTCCTACGCTTGCTGACCCAAACAGACACCTCGGCGAATTCATCACCTCGCCTCGTGTCCAAGAGTTTGTCAGTATGCTGTATCTGAAGACAATGTGCGCCATCCCAAACACGAGCAGCTCGGTGCCCACAGCCAAAGACTCCTTGTCCGAGCACATGAAACACTCGTCAGGTGGCATCTTGGGCACCGAGATCCAGCGCTCCCGGTAAGGGTCATATGCATCCCACTCCAGAACATTACAGGAGAAGTACACCCAATGCTCAGAGATGTTATTCTGCCGCCGCAGCCTGTAGATCTCCCCTCCACGCACCAGAGACCGGAAATCCCGGTTCAGCGATGCCACCGAGCCATATTCCGACCGGGATAGCCGGAGAAGGCAGTTGATGGACAGGTCCCGACCGATTTCTCCTATGAGGTCACCCCCGCCGTTGCTTTGGTCGCCGCCACCGGCCGCCACGGTGCGGCGGCGGCCGGGGGCATGAGCCTCACGGATGTCCGGTGTGTGCGGCTGCGGCGACGGTGGCTTGCTCCGCTTGCCGCCGCAATCCACCTCATCTATTTCCTGGACATCGTCCTCGGACTCCTCCGGCGCGCTGCGCTTCCGGCCGCCGCCTTGGAGGAGGCCCTCCGCCCACGGCGACTCCATCTCGCAGCCGCCGCGCAAAGGGCGGGGCGCGAGGCAAGAGTCTCCGTCTTGCAGCGCCATGTCCTCTCTCTTGTCGCAGAGATCCATCCCCACCGCTGGTTCTTGGAAGAACCGGACGCGGCAAGAACAAGGACCGAGCCGCCTCGATCCCTTTCCTCCTCCTCTCGAGATTTACACCGCGCGCCTTGCTCCGATCTGCGCGCAGAAAAGAGAAATGGGGTAAGCGAATTGGGCAAGAAATCGCGACAAGCGACGGATCAGGAAGCGGAGATCTGAGAAGCATCCCCACGAAGGCATCCCCCAGCAACGCGAATCCCCCTTTCCCCAGCCAATCCAAGAATCCCAACCCCCAACCGATCCAAGAACGGACGAATCCCAGCACGCAAGAAACCGCGCACGCACCTAGGCAGAAGAACGCATCCAATCCAAGAACTCTGAATCGCCGACGAGTATATGCGGTGGTGGCGGTGGCAGCGGCGGCGGCGGCGGCGGCGGTTGGATCCAGGAAGCAAAGAGGAAAGAAAGCGCAATCACATCAAACCCTTCCCATCAACTACCCTCTCTCCTCTCTCTCTCTCTCTTTTCTATACAAAATTTCTTTCCCCCACTGGCCACTGCCTCTCTACCCCCCTCTCTAATCTCTATCTAATTGGCCATATAATTATACCTGCATATATATATAGAGGATGGATAGGAAAGAGATGGATATAGGTGGCCTGGGCTCGCCCTCCTCTTCTACTGCGGCGTCTGATGCTTCCCCTGCTGTGCCGCCGCCGCAGCTCTCTTTCTCTCTCTCCTCTGCGATGCGGTGTGCAGGCAGCTAAATGTGTACTTGGGATTCTTCTCCTTTGCTTATTTTAATTCCTTTTCCCCTCTTTTTTTTCCCACTGCTTTGTATTTTATTTTGGTTCTGTTTTCTTTCCTGCTTTTATTATTCCCCCCCTTTCTTTTTAAGGCTTGTTGTGCATTCTGCTCCTTGGGTCCTTGAAACTTCACACTTTTTTTCCATTTTGGGATTCTTATATTCATTTCCAGCTGCGCCGGCCAATATTCATCCATGATTTTCTTCTTTGTATAATTTTGGACTTCTAGATGGGAGTGATTGGTCCAAATTGGCTATTCTAATAATGTGATGCATATCTTGTATAAATTTTGAGTTGTTTTACAACCCCACTTTTTTTCCCTTTATATAGGATGCACGTTTGTGTTTTATTTGTATCTTTTCATGGTGGAATAGAGCGAGTGCTCAACATGTCACCTTTGTATGTTACAATTTCGTGACAGTACTAATGTATTGCTAAGAAATGTATTTTAAAAGCTTTTCGCATTGTAAATATATACAATCTGGCTACAGTCAATTACTGTTGTAAATATCTATACCGAGTCCTAGATACCTACAATTGATTATGTATGGCTTTTCATAGTTCAAAAAAAAATCTTACTTGAATGCTTTCTTATGAAATATTTTCTCTCGTTTTGCTCTTTGATTATATTTTAGCATCTCAAGACGTAAAAACATAAGTAAAAATAGTTGTCATGTGCTACTAGACTACTACTCTGGTCCATCACGTGCATTGGTTGTATTTACATCTTTTCCCATAAGTGGATGATAAGGCGTTTAATTTAGCACCTTTGTATACCAATGTTTGCAGCCATTGCCATACTAAATTTCTGGCAAGAATGGTGCTTAATCTATATAACCTTTTCGTACATACAATATTATAGCCATACCAAAGATAGTGCTTATCTTGGGCATTATAAATATTCAACCTGTTTGCTTGAGATTATTTGCAGCAACTTCGGCTACGGTTGCATGACCAAACAGTTGTAGGTTCAGACCAACCGTTCGGCTATCTATGTTAATTGCAAGCTTTACTTCCTCGTTTGTATAAAATCTATTCATTATGCTGTTTTTAATTGTTGCAGTAAACCAACGTGTTTATGTGGCTGCAGCAGCTACTATTTGTTGGCTGTTGCTGCAACACAACCGTAGGCTTGCAGCGCTGCAAACTAGCACAACCGAACAGCCCTGAATGTTGATTTCCGTTCATAAATATAAAATTTATGGTCTTAGAAACCAACAATCGACTATGTACAGATTTTTTTGGAGTTCAAAACTAGAGCGTCTATTTATGGTACACATTGCATATATTTATATCTTCACCATACGTGCATGAACACAAGATGATTAATGTATTGCATCTTCAACATCGCTAAGAAATGCAGGGTTTTGCTGCAAGCCCTAAATATCAGCTACTATGCCATATCAAGATGTATTGAAACCGACATTTTTGAGGCCTTGTTTAGTTGGCCAATTTGGGAGATGCAAAATTCTTGTTCCAGCACTGTAGCACACTGTAGCGTTTCGTTTGTATTTGTGAATTATTGTCCAAATATTGACTAATTAGGCTCAAAAGATTCGTCTCACAAAGTACAACAAAACTGTGCAATTAGTTTTTAATTTCGTCTACATTTAGTACTACATGCATGTACCGCAAGTTTGATGTGATGGGGAATCTTCTTTTTGCATAGTGTCAAAGTTGGGAGTTGGGGGTAACTAAACATGACCTGACCATGTAGTAGTACAGTTTCTCGCAGTTCAAAACTATGGCACATATATCATCATACGATGGGAACCACATTGTTTATAAATTATAATGTACTTATTTCTACAAATTTCTCGTTCAGTTTGAGATTTGTTTTAAAAGTCTCGTAAGACAAAGTAGAGGGTAAAATATAGTTGTCCTTCCCAGGTTCGACCAGCGGGAGATGATGGTCCACAGACGCAAAGGATTCGAGGCCGCCCACTCGGCTTTGCAAAAGCCGCATCCAACTAAAATACTCCTACCTACCGATTAATCAAGTACTCTGTTTGCTCCTGAATCCAGTTGGCTACCTTCGGTTTCGATCAGCCTCAGTTTTGCAACAAGTTTTGCTATGTCCACCAATGGTTTTGTTACAAATTTTTCTTCAAAAGCCCAATGTTTACACAAATTTTCTACCAACAACTTTTCTGCACACTACTACACGGTTGGTAAAACAAGGGTTTTTCTTTCTAGGGAAATACTTTTACCAAGAAGGCAAATTGCAAGTTTGCAACAGATAAGAACCGGTGAGGGCATGCATTTTTTTTTTTGCACGTACTCCGTAATGTAATAATGGAGGATTAGATGAGCAGGAAAAGAACAGTGTCGCTCCTTTCTACGTTTCCTTTTTTGGGCGTTCGAGGTGAAGACTGAGCGCGAAGGCTGCTGAACTGAGGTGGGAGAAAGGAATATTTGGATCTCGAGGCGGCCGGCGGCTGCATGGTTCATGGTTGCATTGCTGCATGCTTCGGCCGGGGGACAAGGACCTGACGCGGGCGTACGCCCCACACGTGCGGGCTTCTGCACGTACGCGCGCGCCAGGGACCTCCACGATCGCCTCCTCCTGCACCTAGCACCCCCGCTCTGCTACTGCTATATTATTCCGTGCATCTCATCAATGTGAATGAAGAGAAAAAAGAGAGTTCAGAAAACGCTAGCGCTGACATGCATGCCGAGCCCGGGCCGTTGTTGTGTCCCTATTTCACTTCACCCTCGGTTTATTTCTTCTCCGTCCGTTAATGTTGAGCGCGTGGAAACATTTTAAACCATGCGATTCGATTTCTATGACGGGTTTCACGTTCCTCGATTCATGTTTGACCTTGTTTCCGCAGACGCGGTAGCGGGAATTTTAGGTGGAAATTAAACCATCCTTTTTCCCCTTAAAAATCCACTAGAAACAATTGTCTAAGAAATAAAGCAAACAAATGTAGAGCAAATGATCTTATACCGGTCATTTAGTCCCTTAACTGTCAAAACGGTAGTTTAGAGCCTAAACTGTCAAAACGGTCGTTTAGCCCCTTAACTGTCAAAATAGTCGTTTAAGCTCTAAACTGCCGAAACGGTCGTTTCAGTTCTCGAACTTTCTCAAACAGCTCAGTTTCATCCTTCGCCCTTACATGTCGCGCCAGTTGGTTGCCATGTCATCGTTCAATGAGGTTGTGTGTTTGATTCATCTTATCTCATATTAGTAAACTGTATTGGACAATAATTCAACCACCTTTTCACTTTACAGTTCAACAATAAGTGAAGAATGTGTCTTACGAACATCAAATGAATGGCGAATCATATAAATTGTAGAAAAAAGGTATTCCATGAAATCCAGGTGATTGAATGCTAACATGGCACGTCAACATGGTGCAAGACTCCGACGAAATTGGTAGCATATAAGAAAGTTTGAGGATTAAAACGGTCATTTTGCTAGTGCAAGGATAAAACTGAACCTCGGTTGATAGTTTAAAGATGAAAACGGCTATTCCACCATTTTACGTTAGGAGTGAGTTCTTGTACTCAAAAAGTTCTCTTTTTTTTTGAAATGCTTGTGTACTTAAAAAGTTGAGGAGCTTAAATAGTACGCAATTCTGTGTGAGGTGGTAAGTGGACGAACTAAATACCTACTCCAGCGGTATATAGCAAACTGAACAAACGGCGAGTGCTTGCACAATGCACGTGCACCCGAATGAGAAACGACGATGGTGCTGCGTGCGGGAGAACACATGGAGGCACGCGCGCGCGCGGAGCCGAGCCGAGGATTTCTTGCACGGCGAACCCCCTCGCGATGGAGGGATCGAGCGCATGCATGTGCGGGCCACCACTACCACCACCCGGCCGCGTGACGCGCGTCCGGACGCGGCTAAATTGTGTGTGCCTCTAGCTGGCATCCTGAGGTTAGCTTGGCTCCGCCCGCATTACATTAATTAATTATTAGCCGTAAGCGAGCAGCAGTGCGTGAGGTGCCGGTGACTCAGCACTCGCCAGGGGCCATGATTATATCGCACACTGCCTGACCACCAGCTGCGTGATGCATGCATGGGTTTTAACTAGTTAATTCTCTCTTTCTCTGCTTCACCCATGGGATCCAGATCCTGGACGAACCCTAGCTAATTAATTGCGGCGTCTAGCTAGTGCAGATCTTGTGGGGGCGCATGCTTGGGTTTAATTTGGAGTTAATTTGTAGCATGTGCCTCCTTTTGACCTAATTTACTGACCAAGGCTGCCAAAATAAAACTGACTGAGTCTTGGTTGATTAGTTCCGGTGGTTGTTCAACCGTGCGCAGACCCAAAAATCACCACCTTTGAGCTTTTAAGCTGCTTTGGCTTCCAAAAAATCTAATAGCTAACAAAGAGACTAACTTCCTCTTAGGTACTTTCAAAGAAAGCTGCTTTTGTGTAGTTCATTTTTCACAGCGGGGAAGGAGGTGCTGTGACCGGCTGTGAATTGGACTTTTCGCGAAATTTACCCACCTGCCATCGGTTATGTTGTACCGGTTCGTTTCTTTTCGCTCTCATCATCGACTCCTCCCTCTCCTCCGCCGCTCCTCTGCAGCTCCACCGGCGCCCGTCCCACCTCTGCCAGCAGCGCCCGTCCTCACCTCTACTGGCGGCGCCCTTCCCCTCCGCCGGTGCCCGCCCCTCCCACCCACCCGCGACAACAGACAGGCACGACCGCGACCACCCCGCCCCGCACCACCACGACGACGACAAGGGTGCGGGAGGAGGCTGGGGTGGTGCTGATGGAGAAGCTAGGGTGGAGGAAATGGGGCAACGCCATCGCTCGAGCTTGGGGTGGCGGAAATCGGGCTGTGCGCGGCTGCCCAGCTCGGGGAGGTGGGAATTGATGCGGCATGATTGGGGCAGCAGGTTTTGAGGTGGCGCATCGGATGGAGCTGCAGGGGCACGCTGGCATCGGTGGGGCATCGACGACGAGAGCGCAGGACGGCGCGAGAGGCCGCACGCGGGCGGCGGAGCGAGGATAGGCCTCCGTGGTCATCGGTGTAAACCACACCATCTTCTTTATTGCTCCTTCGATGGCGGAAGGAAAAAATGAAATTACACTCATCTCTTTCACGATTTGTAACATTGGATACTAGAATTGGTTCACAAGAGATTAAGCAAGCTTTCAATAAGAGTGATTGAGAGGAAACTCACCATGTGTGACCAATTTTGCCGGCGAGCATGCGATGGGTTTCTCTGGGGGAGGGGTGAAGGAAGTGCTACGCCGCCCTTTTGCTATGGGGAAGAAGAAGAAGATCGCGTCGGTTGCCGCTCCACCCAACCGCATCGGCCACCACTCCAAACTGTCGCGTCGCCATTCAACCTCACTGCCACCTCTCCGCGCCGGCCGGCCGCGCCGCTGCCCACCACGCCGTTGCGAGATGCGACTATGCGAGAGGGAAGAGAGAGGAGAAGAAGAGTGAAAAAGAAAAACGTGTCTCCGACAGTGGGACCCATATGTCAGTTAAAGGGCTTTCACAATTTCACAACTGTTTTCAACCAAACGACTTTCAGCTTTCTCACAGCTGATAGTTCACAACAGCTTTTTCACAGCCCATAGCCCACAACAGCTTTTTCACAGCTCACAGCACAACCAAACACATCTTGTTGCCTACAACAACTTTGCTATGATGACTTGATTAAATAGCCACGTATAAGCGAACAAGTTTGATTAATTAAATTCGATGCCAAGCGAGATTATTAAGGGTGTGTTTGGTTGGATGCACCACATGATACATGCATGGATGATCCTAGATGGTGGGGTTTAACTAATTTACTTGTACCATATGATTCACTCCTATTAGTAGAATAATGTATTAAGTGGTATGGCTTCATCCTAGATGAACACCCAACCAAACAAAAGGATCATTATTATTTTGAATTATTTTATACATGAATCAAATGATACAACCAAACAAACACACATTAATTTACTGTGCGCTTGTACTGCACAAGATTTCCCTGTCATTAAATTAAGTAGCCACGTATAAGCAGCAAAGTTCGATTTAAGTTCGAGTGAAATAAAAGACTCCACGTCACTCTGATAGATCCTGTTAATTCCCCCCCTTGCACATTTGCCAACCGTATAGTACAATCTGATATCACCCTGAGTCACCGTACCTTTTTACCTATTAATTAGTTGCAAAAAATATCTTGTATTAAACTGGCATCCAACACATATCCCTTTTTCATTTTCTTAATATAGGACAAATATAGTTCATTTTCTTAACTAACTAACTAGCTTGTTCTAAGCATCATCTATTTAAAAGCAAGAGAGTATTTAATTAAAATAAAGTTTGCACATATATCTATTTTGAAAATTGTGTTTGAATAAATTCCGTTAAATAGCTACTGTTTTGTAAAGAGGAAGGAAATGGGTAAGATATAATTCCACTTGAGATTTGAGAAGGTGCTATATGAGGGAAAACATTGATGAAAAGTAGAAAAACCGTAGCAATCTTGGTATTAATCATTCTGGATCGAGTAGTGCTGTTGCTCTCTCAGGTCCGGACTCTGCACAGAGCACCTCAAATGATTAGTTGGATGCGGCGCCTGTATATGATGCTTGCATTTAATTATACACTGTACTGTTGCTTGTATTTAATTATGTGAATAAGCTAAAATGTCATGAATCTGCGGCAAACTTTGATTTAAACTCGTCTTAGCAATGTCGTGTAAAAAGATTCCATGGCAATTTGATAGCATATTTATTAATTTGGTCAACGGCATAGTGTATCAACCCTAAGTGTACTCTTCCAATTATTGCTACTAATTTATTCTGTTCCTGATTGTGTTTTATACTACTCCCATATATATCTGTTAGATGTACGAGACGGCTTTAGTTATTCCCAAATGTCCTGTGCTTGTAGCTCGTTGTATGAATACATGGTTATTAGTCTTTGAATTCAAGACACACCCCTCTGCCCCAACAAATTAAAAGTTTTTTTCCTTAATCTCAGCGGAGTAACTAATGGTTGTTTCTCAATTAGAGGAAAACTGAAAGGAAATTTTTGCAGGGCTGGAAAAGTTGAAAAGTGTAATGAAAAGAGAAAACTTGGGTTGCATAATCATTCGTTCTGGATCGAATAGTATGGTTGTTGTTGTGATGCATCAGGTCCGGACTATGTACAGAGCAGGTGTGCAATGATTATATGCGGCGCCTGCAATTTTTTTTCTGGTGTGACAGTTGGAGGGGCGGGGCCCACCGGAGACGACCTTTCCGGCGTACAGCGTGTTATGTGTGTCAAGGGACCCAGGATGTGGCCTCCCTGGTCGTTCCACACTCTGTTTGGAGCCGGGCGGGCCTCTTGTTTCAAGTGACAGGTGGGCCTATTCGTCTTGCTGCCGCCGCCATGTGTGAATACTAGCGCTACGATTATTGGCGTGCTTGGTTTCCGGCGGAGGCCGGCACGGCTTTGGCGCCGATTTCCACCGCCACAGCCTGTGACGTGACGTGGTGTGGTCGGGAACCAAACAGCCTCTACGAGAGCGTGAGCTACGAGAAGATCTAAGCGTGTGTTTAGTTTCATGATCAAGTGGGTTGCTTCGGCTCCAACCTACTTTTTTAGGTTGGGTTCAACCCATCTCATGTTTGGTTGATGAGTATGGATCCAACCTAGTTTTTTGTTTGGTTGGAAAGGTTAGTGGAATAGGATGATGCCATCTTAACACCGTATCCAATAAATTGTGGAGCCCGCATGTCAATAGTGGGACCCGCTTGTTATTCTCTTGTATTATTTTTTTCTTCTACCTTATCTTCTTCCTCATCCTTCACCCGAGCCTCCACTCATCCTCCACCTGAGCTCCACTCGCCTCTGCTCCATCCTTCCCTGCCGGCCTTGCCTCTGCTCCCTGCCGGCGGCGCCGTCTGCCCCCACTAGTATCCCCATGCCACCACCCCCGTCGTCCCGACGGCGAAGGTCCCCTGGGCGGAGCTTGCACTGCCCCCACCGACCACGGAGCTCCCCTGCGCGGAGCCCGGGCTTGCCCGAGCCGGTAGCAAAGCTTGCGCTGCCCCGGCCGGCGGCGGAGCTTCACTGGGCGGAGCCCGCGCTGCCCCGGTTGGCCGCAGAGCTCCCAGGGCCTCCCCTACGCTGCCCCGGCTGATCGCGGCGCTCACCTAGGTGGCCGCTGCCACGCCATCCTCTTCCTCTTGGCCGTCGCTCTCTTGGTTAGATCAATCTCAAACCAAACACTGGTTCATCTGGGTCCAACTCATCCCAACCCACATTGATCCTCAAACCAAACACACCCTAACTCAGGAGGTTACATCTTGAGAGAAAGGGGAGGGGGTGGCCAAGTGGATTCGGACACAGAAAACGTACACTATACGAAAATACGTTTTAGGTAACTTGGGATAGATAATGGACGTATGTGGTCCGTAAATAAAACAGACTTCTTTCACATCGGTTACTAACAAGGCCTCTGGATCGAAGCTCGACCTCAGCAACGATGAAGACCATTACCTTCGACTCATGAAAGGTTACCTTCAACTCATGAAGGGTAACATACATTAACAAGAACCGTTAGAACTTTAACAAGGTTCGTACCAAACCGAGCCATAATGGTAACAGCCATTACCGTTATGGCAACGTTGTAACAGTCTTTAATAAAGTCCGGTTACCTTTCTTATCCCAAATATAATAAGTTGCTCCTCCATTTCAAGATATTCCTCTCCCGCAGGTCTAATCCTAGTCTCCGTCGCTCACAAGCTCATAATCTAGCCTACCGTGCAACGCGGCGGTGGCCGCGCTGCGCCAGTGCACGCTAGCTTATATAAGGGTGTTCATCGCCTTTGGATCCGCTGTACACGGTCAGCCTCCTTCATATCCTTGTTATCTCCTCCACGATAACGACTCACATCGTTTTCACTATGCTATTAGATTTGCATTCAAGAGCACTTGGGTATGAATATGATTTTGTATCACATAAATAATATTTTAATTGAGTAATCATTGGACTAAAATACGCCTTATATTTTGGGACTAAGGTGTAGTACCACATTGTTCCCTTTGGCAATGTTTATCATAGCACATTATGTGTATTAACCAAAGAGGTATTAACTTCAAGTAAAACTTAACACGAAATGACTCCCCATGCCCTATTCATTATATAATGCGATACGACCAATTATCTTCTTTTGAACACTTATTAGTTAGGAACGATGAGTGAAAATATTACAATGGCTGCACTTTGATATTGTCAACGAATAAACATTGTAAGATATTTTCTTCCGACATTATAGGCAAACATAGCCAAGGGGGAGTATTATTTTACTCGTGACTTTTGTCACATCTCTTGGACGACCTGAGCAGATGATGAACCAATAACCGGATAAGCACCCAGATCGAGCAAGCTCCAGTGCCGGATGTTGTAATCTCCACGGCAAAAAACCAATAAACTAGTGTGCCCTGTAACCCTGCTGGTCACTAGCAACGCTTTCCCCTCTAGGTATAGCACTCCATTGATCGTGCCCCTTGCGTCTGATTGGCACTGAAAATGCGTGGGGGCAAGTGGTTTTGCCCTCAAAAGACGTGCCCGTCCAATGCGTACGCGCCACCCATTGTTAACTGTGACGACAAGCGTAGCTTTGCTTTGCTTTGCTTCACCGTACCGACCCTTCTACCTTCGACGAAAAAGTTCTCGTTCCCGGATTACTTGTACTATATAGGAGTATGTTGTACAACCCGGGGGGTGATTGCAGGAACGGTAGAAATTTATTTACAGAAAGTTTATGAATTGTCTGATACACATGCACTGCACTTCCCCATTTGTTGTTGGTCCACTGATGTGTGTGTTTTCCACACCTCCTTTCAGCTTTGTCCCTAGCTGATAAAGCATTAGCATTTCCCTTGAAGCTTAAAGACACGTGCCGGGGAAGAAGTGAAAGATCCCATGGCATGTGCGACCCGGCTGGCCGATCGACGAGGCGGAAATTCTGTACGTTCAACATCAGCGGCGGGTGTTCCGTGCGCGTCTCTCGGCCGGCCGGCAATGCAATTAACGGAGCTAATAAGCTAATTAAGCCGGCTAGTCCCGTGCGAATTCTCCAAAGTAACAAGAGCTCAACAAATGTCAACTGGAAAGCCTGGCGATGACTGATCGATGACGAAGCCACTTGATCAGTGGGAAGAAGAGAACCATTCCAAAGCCAAAACTTTCGGGGCTTGTTGAAAGATCAAAGCTAGCTAAGATAGCTGCTTGAAACAACGTACAAGAAGCAAAGCAAGCTAGCATGAGAGAGAGAGAGAGAGAGAGAGAGAGAGAGAGAGAGAGTTAAAGGGGCACCAAAGTTAGGAACACATTTACATCACTCAACTGAGAAAGAATATATACGTACTATATGTTCTCTGATAATAACCTCCCTCTCTCTCCCTCTAGAAGCTCTGCGTGTGTACACGATGCTTGCTCGTGCCTGGCGTGGTAAACCCAGCCTAGCCTAGCCTAGGAGGCTAGGCCCTTTGGCATGATGGAAAGACATTGCAAACGCATGCCAATCAATTTCTTTAATCTGTTTTTTGATCAAATCAACGCGTGGATCATTGGCTGGGCGCGTGCACGCCGTCGCTGTCTTATCTGGACGGATTGGATGCAGTTGGGCTGGGCTTGTCTTATTCGGCGCCCTCGCTCGCTCTCTTTTACATGCTCGGCATTGACTCTTCCCTTGGTGCCACATCAGCTTCCTTCCACCACCGGCCTGCACGAATTTACACGCACGGATTCAATTCAAACGTGCTGTGTGTACTTGTGATATATCGGTCCTGCGTTTCTGTCAGTCTCAATCATGCATACTGCTTTAAAGTTAAGTAACCAACAAAAACAAAAGATTAGTAGTAGTAAGCAATGACCTGTACGTCGTTAAGTTTGGTGTGTGGCTGGATCGATGGAGGGCGGGAGAAGAGCCACATCGACGAGGACGGCGTAGACGGGGACCGGTTGCTAAAGCCATTATATTTTGGCGCACATGGGTGTGTATAAACCAAAGGATCCAACCCCTCTTGCTCTATGTGATGTGATGAGGTTCACTTCCTGCTCAAGAAAGAGTTTAAGGCCCACAAATAAATGAGAGAGACAAGCATGCACTGTTGGGAAAGCGCCTTCGGTACCGGTTACTAACCTCACTTTAGTACTAGTTGTGCAACTGATATTGCCACTTCGATACTAAAGGGGGGCTTTAGTACCGGGTCAAATAACCGGTACTAAAGGCATATTAAGAAATTAAAATATCTACCAACCGGAGCCCCGGCCGCACGCAGCCACCGTCCGCTAGAGCGCCGGAGCTCCGGCCGCACGCCACTGCCGTCCGCCCGACCGCCCAAGAGAGAGAGAGATGGAGGAAGGGAAGCGGCATACTTACGCTGCTCAGCCACCACCACTGCTCCTCAGCCCACCAGTTGCTGCCGCCGCCGGATCTGAGGGAGAGGTGGCCGCTACTCCAAGATCCACGCGCTCCTTGCTCTGCCACACCTACCGACGCTCCGCCGCCGCGCCCTTCCACTGGAGCTCCGCCACTACTTGTCCTGCCGCCGCTCCTTGCTCCGCCACGCCTTGCGGACGCTCGGCCACCTTGCCACGTCCTCCCTTCTTGCCTTCGCCGCTCCTCGCCATATGTAAGAGGTAAGGGGCAAGTGGAGGGGGGAGGAGAGGGGTGGCGACGGTAGGGGCGGCAAGGGGATCGATCTGTGTGGGGAGAAGAAGAGAGAGAGGTGCGGGTGAGGGGCCGGATGAGGAGGATGAGCGGATAAGTACGTGTGGGGAGGGGGTGAGCGTGGGGTGAGAGAGAGAGAAGGGGGCTGCCGCGTGAGGGGAGGTATCCCTTTAGTACCGGGTGGAGGCTGACCTTTAGTACCGGGTGAAGCCTCCACCCGGTACTAAAGGGGGCACGGGGGGCTCCTCGGGGACTAGCCGTTAGGCCCGGTACTAATGCTCACATTAGTATCGGGTCAAAATGCAACCGGTATTAAGCCTCGGGACGAATGCTGAGTTTTCCGGTAGTGATGTATAGCATCTTTGCTTGCCATGTTAATTATTAGGGTATCGGATTCGCGAGGCCTTGCTGGCATCTCTTCATCTCTTCCTTTCCATGTTAAGGGTATTGGATTCAAGAGGGGGGTATATCCACCTTTCCCCGTTCGCAAAAGAAAAAAAAAGAAGAGAACTTTAATTTCCTCCATTGTTAAGGGTACTAGATTCATTGATTGATGCAATGGTTGCCGTATGTGTCCTTGTCATTGTTGGTGGGCAACAATATATTTAGTTGCTACGGCCTATGGAGTGTTCACTATAAAACACAAGCTATCGGTAAATTGCTACTGAGCAAAGAATCACAGAAATAAATATGCTTTCGGAGAGCCACGACACTTGACCTTTGTTTTTACGTCTACCAACATTTGGCAGCTCGTGCTGTTGTGTCCAGTGCAGGCGCACGGATAGGGCTGCATGCAGTCGGCGCCGCGCATGCATGCGCATGGCCGGCGACGAGTACATGCCGTGTAAAGCAGAGGTGGCATGATGCATATACGACGCTGTGCTGACATTGCGGTGCCGTGTAAACAAGCATGCGTGCATGCCGCCATGCCGACGTACGTCCTCGTCGATCCGTCCCACAATAGCAGAGGTGGCATACATACGACGTGTACGCAGACGTGCGCTTTGTCGGCTTCTTCGCGCAGGATGAAACGTACCTTGGAATAGAATGCCGTGCGTGGGAAATTTTGGAAACTAAATCCAGTTCAACGGTGTGCAATGGATTAACTTGGTCCAAATCAATCAAGGGTCATTTTGTGGTCCAAATCCTAGCCGTCTTCTCGACCAAGATCCCCTCTCTCTCCCTTTGCTTCACGTTGACGCCACTTCAATTAGCGTTTGCCATGGGCGTACACGTCCTTGGATGGATGGATGGATGGATGTTGACCGCGTCCAGTCAACCTTTCTTTCCTCTTGTCGTCTTCCGGGTAGGTGACTGTGTGAGTGACGGCGGGGCAGCCAGAAAGAGCCAGGTCGCACTCGCACGCGCTAACGACCAGCTCCGCGACCGCGAGTCACGCTGTTTCGCGTTTTCTCCTCCTATCATCCATCATCCGAGCCCGAGTGGCAAATAGCCCACTTCCCTCCCGACCTCTTCTAATGACACTCCAGCCCACCACCCTTAATCATTGCGCCCACGAAGAGCCCCAAGCCCACCCTTGTCGGGCCGCCTCTGCCGAGGTCGCATTTCGTCGTCGGCCTCCTTTAAATTCCGGCGAAACCACGACGCACATTGCACACAGTTTTTTTAACGAATGCGTACGACATTGTGCCTATTTCATGGATAGAGTAGAGAATTACAGTTGGCTAGCCGATTAGAGTACACACTTTTACATGATTACTCTCTGGACGAAAAAACCGCTAAGTCTTTTACCCCTACTAGTATCCATGCTCCCGCTTCCTCCATGATTTTTGCCATTAGTGTGATTGTTGTCATCTCTTGTCGATTGAATACTCGCCTATTCTGTTACTTTCAAATTTCCCATACGATCAGTAGCGTCATGGAGCATGCGCCCTTCCTAGGGGTTCCTGTTTTTTAGTCATGTTTATCCACCAATCCAGCACATTGTCGGTTTGTCGCCATTCTGAGGGGTGTATGCTCGGCTGTGTCGTCCACGCCGCCACTAGGCTCCATATTCTCCTGATGAATCTACACTCGACCAGTAGGTGATGGGCCGTCTCCATTTGGCTTCAACATAAGGGGCATGCAGGGGAGTGAGGCCATCCTCTTCGCGCAAGTCGATCAGTTGACCATACTCGGTTTTATAAGATCATCCACGCGAAGAACTTGCACTTCGGTGGCGCCCAACAACACCAGATTGTTTTGTAATGTGGTGCTTTGGTGGATATGAGGAATTATGCCTTGTATGCCGAGGCTGTTGAATACTTTCCGGCGGACGTAAACTTCCATCGAATTGTGTCTTCCTGTTGCGGTTGCAGCTGAATCGTTGTTGCTAGACGCCAAAGTGTTGTGAATTCTTGTAGGTGTTGAGTTGTCAATCCTCCGTGAATGTTTATGTCCCTAATCCAACTGTTATCATGTAAGGCCTGTGCTAGATTCCTTTTTTTCCCCTTTGGATAACGCATATATGTTGGGCGCAATGTCCTTTGGCTTGACGCCTTGCACCCAGGCGGAGTGCCATAAGCTCGTCTTGCGTCCGTTCCCCACTATGATGGTTGTGCATGCCGCGAACAAAAGGTGATTCGTGTCATCGCATGATGTCTCCGTTCCAATCCATGTTTTTTGCGGTGACTCCCACTCGTGCCAAAGCCATTGCAGTCTCAGTGCTCTTGCATTGCGAACTTATGAAGATCGAGCACACCTAGTCCTCTGTTTACTTTTGGTAGGCTGGATTTGACACAGTTGACCTTGTATTTACCGCCTGTGAGCGTTTTTATCTCCTGCCCATAGAAACTTTTTCCTTATTTTGTCGATTTTCTCAAGTGCTTCGTTTGGCATTTTTATTACCGTCAGCAGATATAATGGTTGCGCTCACGTTCTTGTTCCTGCCTCCATGGCTGTATGCACTGTGCTAGACGGAGAGCCTCACGCCATGGTCCGTCCCTCCGGCGGCTTCTTCAGCAGCTACCTGATGCGCATGCATGTGGGAGCAGGGAGTCGTATCCGGCGACGCAGCTTCATCCTCGTCGTGCCGTCGCCGTCCGCGTTCCCATTCAAAAGATAATTGCCTCACTACTATAAATGCATTCATCCAAAAGGATCGGACAAACAAGAGAAGATGATCTCTGGTTTATTCCGTTCGACGCCGCGTGCCGGTCCAAGATCCAACAGGTTATTGGCTGGCGCTCAGGGTCTCAGGGAAAAAAGCCAAACAAGATCGACCAACAAGTCAGGCGTCGTCGGAGCAGCTGGCGCTTGCACCTGCGGCTCCGATGTCTCAGCTCTGAATACCATGCGTATACAGCACGCGTATCGGCAGCCCTGAATTGTTTCCTCTTCACTGTTACCGCGCTGTTTTATTATTGTTCTGAAAGATCTGAACTGAATTCGAACAAGCTTCTCACTTCGCTAGCGAAGCGAAGCTTGTGATCCTCGTGGTCGTGGACATACAGTATATATATCACCAATGATTTCCATGACGAATTGACGATTCAGAATTCAGATGGATCTCTAGCTACTGTATGCTCCTGTTTGTTGATGGATGCGGATCATTCCTGCACTCCTTTCATCAGTTCCAAACTTAGTGTCAGATTCGGAGGTGGGAGATCGATGCATGTGAGCAACAACCTAGCGTCTTCGTCGCCTGTGGAATAAGGCGGGGTGCATGTGTGATCCCTGTAGGCATCTTCCGTCTCTTGCCTGTTAACTGGCAGGTGATCCTTTCGCTTGTTTATTAGCGAGACACGCATGTTGGTACTATAGCAGGGCGTTTACCATGTTCGCTCGGGCATCGCATCTTGTACGGTGCTTCATTTCTAGGCTTTTGCTGCTAATTGAGACGTCAAGATCCATGTGAGCATCTCAGGCTGCGCTTTAAATTTAGCGATCGAACATCGTACGTACTACCTGCTAGCAGGTTTAGTCATTTCTGCGGAGTAATCTACACGGCAAGTGGCGTTAATAAGCTAGCTGCTGGGGCACACTCAATGATAATGATGAGCATCCCAGCTCCTAACAACTCCTTTTGTTACTGTTAAGTTAATTACTCTATATACTCCCATGGACATGATACTGTCTCCGATGAGCAATTTCAGACAATAACAATCTACAGTACAAAGTTGCAGGCTACGAAGAGGGAAGAAGGCAACCAGGGGGGCATATACTACATAGATCAACCCTCAAATCTGAACCAATATATGTTTATTCTAGCAGCTGGTAGTGGATCCTGTGAATTTAGTATTCAGGAGGAGACAGGCAGAACTTTCAGTGCTTGCATATTCGCTGTGATTGGCTGGCTACTTCATCAGATCTAGATTAGTTAAATGCAGTGATGATGCATCCGCGCCCTGCACTGCAGAAGGCCAATTCTGCTCTCGTCGCATCCTAGATCTCTCCCCTCTTTCTTCAGCCTCGATCAATCATGCATGGCTGTGGCTGCTTCTACCATGTGGGAGGAACCTACTTACCATCGTCTTCCGTTAAGTAACCAAATAATCCAAAAGGAATCATATAATTATATACTCCATGCACCAAGGAAATGGACAAATTATTACTTCCTCCGTTCCAAATTATAAGTCATTCTAACTTTTTTGAGAGTTAAAACATCTCAAATTTGACCAAATTTATACAATAAAGTACTACTAACATTCATGATATCAAATAAGTACCATTAGTTTCTTCATTAAATATATTTTCACATTATATATCTATTCGGTGCCATAAACCTTTGTGATTCTCTTTATAATTTTGGTCAAACATAAAATGGTTGGTCAAACATAAAATGGTTTGACTCTCCAAAAAAGTTGGAATGACTTGTAATTTGGAATGGAGGGAGGGAGTATGTTAAAACAAAGCTATATATGCAGCTCAGACAGCAGATTAGGCCAGCCAGTGCTAGTTCAGCGTAGTGTACATGATGAATTGACCGGTCAAAACTCGATGCTTCCACACTGGACAAGTCTGAAACAAGCACTATTATGTTATGCAGAATTCTGATTGTGCAGATTCTTCGCCTTTTGGAAAAGTTCGTCTGCTGGTGAAAACAGACTCTGTTTATTCTTCTTATTTAGTTTATTCTTGTATTCTGCTTACGGTAAAGCGGTTGCAGAATCTTGCCATTTTGCACAGCTCCTCCTTAATCTGTGGAAAGAAAAACAGGAAGAAACTATGCCAAACAGGGCATACTCGTCTTACGTTTACAGTTTACTGCATTCATTTTTTCTTTTGGAAAAAGAACTGCATTTTATATATTGGCAGGAAACAAAGCCTCACATCTGCAGCCTAGCTAGCCTGTTCCATCTCAACTGCAACTTTAAAACTGTTTCAATAGAAAGACCACTTGTTTTACATGTTCTCCAATAAAGCACGAGCAATGGCCGGGTACTCACCAAAAAATCGGTTGTGTTCTGAACCATTAGCTGGATGCCTCTGGATCCCAATCTACTGAAAGTACTGAAAATGGCATGTAAATATATGCTCAGTCGTCGTAAGACCCAGCAGCCGCAATTTTATCCAGACCTGAACTTGTGCCACAATCAATTGGTGCTGAACACTATAGTGCAGGGATCCCAGGTCACACATCACATATGGGTGTGTCGATGAACCACCGGCACCGGCGTTCAATGCTTCCCAGTGTCAGGATGACAGGATCGGAGAGAATTCATAGCCGCGTGAGCGTGACTGCTCCCGAGACATGGCCACATTGTCCTGTCAGGCGCCGCGAGACAGCGGCCGTGGGCGCCAGCCGATCCATCCCAACGCCTCCACCGGAGGAGGAGGAGGAGGAGGAGGCGATCAACGACCGGTCGCCGTCGTCGCCACTGATCACTGCCCACTGTAGCAGGAGACCTACGTGTAGGGTTCCTGCCAGAGCTGCGTCGTCTCCTGGATCACGCATGGTCCATGCACAAGAACGTCAACTGACATTGTACAGTCTACAGAGACTAGAGAAAAATCTTATCGCGTCGTGGATTCTGCAGGCAAAAGTGAAGAGAAGGTGAAGAAGAGTCTACACTCTCCTCCCTGCTGGATTAAGCAACCCGTACGTCCGGGTGAATATAAATAATTAATAATTCCAGTCACTTCTTTGATTCAGGGGCTCCCTACTTTAACACTATGCAAAAAGAAGATTTTCCATCACATCAAACTTGCGGTACATGTATGGAGTACTAAATGTAGACGAAATTAAAAACTAATTGCACAGTTTTGTTGTACTTTGCGAGACGAATCTTTTGAGCCTAATTAGTCAAAATTTGGATAATAATTCACAAATACAAACGAAACACTACAGTGTGCTACAGTACTATAACAGTAATTTTGTACCTCCAAGCTTTGGGCAACTAAAAAGGCCTCGTTGTTATGTTTTGTTTAAGTATCTCTCATTTCATATGAAACCCAGCACAGCACGAGGAACTACCGGCTACGTGTGTGCCAAGAGGCGGGCCGGGGCCCGGGACAGTCAACTAACACTCAACACTAGCAAGATGAAAAATGTGAGACATAATCCTTGTCCTCTTCTGCATGGTAGCGTAGCTTCTTTTACGGCCTTTGGAATGGTACCAAGAGTCAATGCTTATTCACACCAGTAGTATGAAAGTTTTTTGTCACTCCAAATTGAGATCGATTCAAATTGGACAAAATTTAGAGTTTCATTTTTCTATATGCATGCGAAAATCATCCTTTCCTTTAGAGCAACTCCAAGAGTACTCCAAAAAATTCTTCCCCAAAACTATGTATTGGGGGTTTTTCCAAAAAAAAATTTCCCTCAAAAACATACCAATCCACAGCAGATCGCTAATAAATAGACCCAATATTTTAAAACAGGTCACGTCGTCGTATTGGGCCCATCGGAAGGGACACGCGAGCTTGCGGGAATCAGGATTGGGGGAGGAATGCCAACGCTAAAATATACGCGATGGTAGGTTGTTTTTTAGCGTTGCTAAAAAATTGAGGAATGTTTGGGTGGACTGTTGGAGTTCGTTTTTTCTCCTTTTTCCTAAAAAAAGTATTGGGGGTAAGATTAGCAGCCTCTTGGAGTTGCTCTTACCGCTTTATCTTCTGTCGTAAGAAAGCGCTCTTAGTTCAGTACCGTAAATTAACATCACAATTTTGGTTCCTGTTCGTGCCTTTCCCCAAGAATATTATGAAAAATGAAAGGGAATGAAACCCTAAGATTGGTTCCTAAATGATCATATTGGTAAATTAGATGGCCCTTTTTTGGCCACAACCTCGTTTTTCTTGGGACATGGAGCCAACCGCCTCGACTTTTTAAGTGCAGTATGTATAAGTCTACTCTAACTTTTTTCATCAGCATGATTGCACCTAACAAAAACTGTAACGATATATTAACCTATATATGGCCCTAAATACATGCTCATTAGGCACATCAGAAAATGAACACATGTTCACAGAAATAGTGAGAGTTTCTGAAAAGATCCATCTACACATTACTTTGGGAATTTTAAGGACCACGGGCACCCAAATGTTCTCTCAAGCTCCAGCCCCGTATTATTGCTCTATTGCTTGGTGCCGTCACCCAAAATGCACAATGAGCCCTAGCCCCCACCCTTGATCTCATCACCTCCATTCACGACTCAGGTGAGCAACTCCACCGCGTCATCCTTCCACACATCATCCTCCTTCAACCGCCACCAGGCTATTGCTTATTGGTACCCAATATCAGCGAGCCCTGCTAGCCCTCCTCTTGTGCCTCTGTTCAGGACTCTGCAAACAGGGGTGGACCTAGAGAAAAATGTGAGTGAGGGCATATTATATAGAATCATCCAAAATATGTGAATATACATGGTGAGAAAATGTCTACTTCCACTGCACACCAAGGATTGAGTGAGGGCCTGGGCCCATGCTGATCTCAACTTAGGTCCGCCCATGTCTGCTAACATCTCTAGTGCATCCTCATCTTTATGCCACCCTTTCTTCTCATTCATGATGGCTCTTACCATCGAATTTATTGCATCACTAACTCAACACTGACAACACCCCCAAACTGACTAGTCCTACACCTAGACTCCACTGGGACGCTCACCACCACGACCATCACTGTGAGAACTGCTCAATTTGAACTCGAATTAAGTGAATTGACAATCACGCCAATAGGATGAGAGCCAACACTTACTCATCTTGCGACGTGTCGAGTGACAACTCACGCCTAGAGATACAAGACTCGGTGCAATTCGACATAACAAGAGACACATCCGGTAGTCCCGGTAGGTGTTTCACAACAAGCCCAAGATCGAGTAACACCAACCGTACAAATTGCACATTACCACATGAACCATAAAGAGTAATTTTAAACATTATACGAGTTCAACAATTAAGATTATAAGTTCATGACATACATGGGTCAAATCTGAAATTTAAATAAATGAGCTCCAAAATACAAGTCCTGGACTCATGACAACAACAACACGAGATTAAATATTAAGGTTCAAGTTTACCCAACATCTAACTCATGAAAAGAGCACCACTACGCAGCGGATACGATAGAATAACGCAAAAGAAACGATGTAGTCGTTGCCCAAGAACACTACCAAAGCAACAAACGACCACTCTAGTCACTCATAACCCACCCGGGGATCAGAGAGGTAAAAGTGACCGAACACGGCCTCCAGATCACCTACAACTTTAGTGAGCAATAGCAACATGAGTACAAAAGGTACTCGCAAGTCTTACGCAAATACATAACAAGGATCATGCATAGGGTTGAACAAGGAGTAAGACTTCAAGGTTAAGTAGATTTGCAAAAGCCTATCTCAGCCTATCCTTAATTTTTGACCATAAGCATGCGAATTACACCCCATGGACAGCTAGCAAGTTTTATTAATCTTGCCCAAATCCACTTCAAATTTTAGTTGAAAACAATTGCATCAACATGGTAACATAGAGCGTAAATATAAGAACAAGTAACATAAGCATCCGATAACTCTATGATGAATTCATGGGACTTGAGCTTGCTCATAACCGAGAGCGCGGCAATTTGAATTGATTTATCCTTGCAAGGGTGTACTCTTTACCCACACGACTCGAGGACCTTGCGGCTTGCACACCCGATCAATGGTGCGTAAGGGGGTACTCATGCCAACCCTTTCCAAACCGTCCCGAGCTACGAGTAAAACACGTCTAGTTTGTGTGGAGGATGACCTAGGTCCACTGGGGACACCCCAGGCTCCTCTACATAGTCCGAGGACCACACATCTAGGACCGTGCCTCATAGAGCGAGACAAGTAAGGTATTAGACTTATTCATCCCATTCGGGAACATGTGGTAGCACGAAAAAGGTGCTCAAACCAACATTAACAACGGACGATCCTTAATCGACTTGAGTTGTCTATGTCACCGAGACTCCATTTTCGTGACCCTACACATCGCTCAAATCTCGTATCCAATTAACCATCATGTTCATTTATTGAACAACATTAGAGAACCATATTATAATCGGTGTTGATTAACCTATAACCATTCCCTTACCAAAGTAAAGTGATCATTCTATGCCTAAGAAGGCTAAGCGACTAACAAGATTAATTCATTATTACCGATACTACTTGAGCGTCAAGGTGTATGATAACAAAGCAAGGGAGGCCAATATCAACAACATAGGTTCTAACAATGCAATAAGTAGGTAACCCACATGCATCCCATAGCTATAAATAGTGACAAATTTATTTAGAAAAGTAGGATAAGTATGCATAGCTGCTTGCCTTGGTTTTCTTCGAGTTCAACCTCAACCTCTACTTCAGCCTCAGCTTCGGGCTCAATGGTCACGTTCTCCGGCAAGTTGCTCTCTAAAATGAATGAAGTGCACGCATGCATTAGAGATGATGCTATGAGTACAAATGCTCATGAAATGCATGGAAAATAATAGAAATAGCAAGGAATGAATTGTTAACAGAACAATCACACCGACAACAGTAACTAATCATTAAGACTAAATGGAATGATCAACTTAAATGATTAATCCACTAGCAAGCATGACTTGCAAGATTAAAATCACTGGTTGAGCAACAATTATGAAATAAATCACACTGATAGAGGATCCCAAAACATGATCGTGAGAGTTGGATTCACCTTAAAATCTATTTTCATTAATGAAGTATAAAATAAACAATATAAACTGTTATTAACACATTAAATCATAAAAGGCATGTAAATCAACCATAAAAACTTAAATATCATTTTTTTGGATTCTATATAGAAAACACAGGCTAACAGAAGTGCTTTCAACATTTTATCATTTTTCTACTATTTATTATGCAAATAACAAGATTAAGATAGCAAGCAAGAAATAGATCTAATACAGTGTGAAAACCATAGGTTCTACTTAAACAAGTTGTAGATGTGGAGCATACATGATAAATGGAAGCTAAAAAAATTGGTTCCACAATTTTTGGATCATCACATGATTTATAAAGTATTTAATAATTCTAGAACAAAATAAATAATAGATCAAGACCTACAATAGTAGCATGCACATACTCAATTTTGAAATAAACTAGATATCAACAGGAATAGAACAAAATAAGTTTTGCATTTTTAGCATTTTTCTATATATTTCTATGCATTAAACAAGATTCACCCATTAACAATCAACACATCATCAATCTTCCTTTTTTCTTTTCCCTGAAAATCCCAGCCCAAACTACACCTACTCAGCTCCACCCCACCCACAACAGCTGACAGTAGGGTCGCGGGGGTTAACCAGCCTGAGCTGATCAAGAAGCCTAGCCGGCCATGGCCACGGGCACGCGCTCGGCGCGGCTGGCGGCGACGATGCCGAGGATGGCGTGACACGGAGGGGGAAGTGGTGGAGCGGCTCCCCAAGGCCACGAGGCTCACCAGCAGGGGCTCCGCAACCGGGAGAAGGTGGCGTGGTGAGCTCCAGGGGACGGTAGCGGACTGGCAGACGGAGGCGGTGGAGGCTCGCCGATGGGAGCCCTACATGGTGAGGGAGGACGGCGGGTAAGTAGTGAAACGGATGCGCGAAGAGGAAGCTCCAGCTGCAAGGAATTGGCCGGAGACTCACCGTCGATGGCAGATTTTCGATGGAGGCGGCGGCGCTCGGGAGAAGGTGGCGACAGGGATGGAGATGGTGGCCAGCTAGGGTTTCGGGGGAGGCCGGCGTCATCATTTAAAGGAGGAGCGGGGCGAGGGCATGAGGGGGATTTCGCGTGGGCGAGGCCATGGTGGCCAGTCCGGCGATAGGTGGCCTGCAGGCGCCGCCGACACTACCCAACGGGCGAGCGAGCTGGTGCGGGAGAGGAGGAGGGAGCGACTGACACTTGGGCCTGACCGATTTTGAAACCGTCCAACTTTCACCACTCAAACGAACCAGCTACAGGCACGAAAAAAATCCTCATTTGAAAGATAAAATCACAATGAACATAATGCCACAAGAATAACCTCTAGAACTGATCAGGTTTGTATGCAATTGACAAAAGAAAACAGCTAAAATTGAAACTTAAATGAATTTTAACACTTGTAAACATTACTCAAAAATTCAGTAAAAATACTACAAATTCATCAAATTGCATCTAGTATTTAAATAAAATAACAGGAGGCACAGTTGCATAGTAGAAATTTGAGTTGCTTCACAAGTTTGAATTTCAACAATAAACAACAATTTCATGAATTTAATGAATGCTTATGCATTGATGCTCCATTATGCACAAATGATTATCATGTTAACATGTTAAGCTTGTTTAACAACTTTGGGTCGTGGCAATCACCTGCCACTGCCTCCAAGTGGATCTGTTGCTATGATTTTCCCTTTAAACCCATGTCTCTGAACCCAACCCTAAACTATAACCCCCTAATCATAAATCCTAATCTTCCTAAGGACTTTCTGAAGTAAGAAGGGTGGTAAGAAAAACTGGTGTGGGAGGGGAGAAAAATGCCCTTCAGAAATGGTACTTCCAACCCCATATCACTGTTCTATCGCTCACTGCCGTCACCCAAATGACAATGAGCCTGTTTGCTTTCTAGCCACAACTAGCCATGCCTCATGTGGCGGCACCACAGTTTGTGGCATTGGAATTCGGCACCACATCCTTGGCGAGAAATGTGAAGCAAAAAGCGGCAACAGCCTTATTTTAGTCACCAACAAAGCAACGTCCTTTTTTTTTGCATGGCTACGTACCGCATCCATCCGTGGCATGGCTAATTGAGGTATATAACCAAGCAGTCCCAATGATCCCTAACCCCCACCATTGCCCTCACCACCTCCCTTCATGACTCAAGCGAGCAACTCCACCATGTCCTCATCCTACATTCCTACACCATGCCCTTCTTCCATCACCACAGAGCCACTGCTTGTTGGATTGTCCATAGCACCAGCAAGCCCTAGCCCTGGCCCCCTCTTGTGCCTCCATTCACGACTCCGCAAACGTTTCCACCACATCCTCATATCCGCACCACCCTTTCTTCTCATTCACAGTGGCTCTTATTACCATTGCATTTATTGCCTCACCAACTCAACACTGTCAATGCCCCTAATTTGATCATTCATACGACCAATTCTCCGTCACCACGACTAGTAGGACCCTCACCACCCAACGTTTTATTTTAGCCCTTTTCGCGAAAAATTTCCACAAATATAACCCTGGCGGAACTAATTCCAAAAATGGATCCTCACCTTGGCGCCAGGATGGCTAGCGCCAAGCTAACACGTCTTGGCGCCAGCCTCCATGGCACCAAAGTCCCCACCATGGTGTGGCTTACGTGGCGTGGCGTGGCTTACATGGCGGGCGGGTAGCGTGGCTGGCGCCAAGGCTTGGCGCCATCAATCTTGGCGCCAAGGCTTGGCGCCAGGCTGCCTGGCGCCAAGCCTATTACCACAGCAACAAGACGCGTCCCTTTCTTTTCTTGCTTCTTCATTCAAACTCCTTGCTATCTCCAGTGCCGCCGCCACCTTCAGAGCCCGCCGCCGCCGCCGCCGCCGCCGCCCTCGGAGCCCGCCGCCGCACCGCCGCCTGCCCCTGCCGGTGGCCGCCCGCGCCCGCCCCTGTCAGAGGCTGCCCGCCCCCGCCCATGGGCGCCCGCCCTCGCCCCCGCCGGAGGCCGCCTGCCCCCCGCTCGGGCGGCCGCGCCCGTCCCCACCAGAGGCCGCCCGCGCCCGGCCCCGCCGGTGGCCGCTCGCGCCCCTGGCCGCCGGTATGCACCGTCCCTGAGTAGGTAAGAAGAGTTAGTTAGTAGAATAGTTAGTTAGTAGAATAGTTAGCTAGGTAGTAGAATAGTTAGATAGATTGATTAGTTAGATAGATAGATAGATAAAGACGATAGAATAGTTAGGTAGAATTTAGATAGGTAGGTAGAATTGTTAGATAAAATAGTTAGATAGATAAATTGATAGTTAGATAGAATTGTTAGATATGAAAACTAATTTAATTTGGTAGGTTTTGTGTATGAAATGCAATGATAGAAGGAATAGAGAATACTCATGATACTATTTAACTAGGTGGATGTGCTTATAGATAGATAAATAGATAAGAAGATAGAATTGTTAGATAGAGAAATAGATAGTTAGATAGAATTTTCCTCGTACGTAGGCTTGTTTACGTAGCTAGATATATAGTTAGTTACATAGTAATATAGTTATTACGATATTTAGTTAAGTAGTTGTATACTTAGTACATATTAGATGACATGTTAGCTTGGCGCCAAGGTGAAGATCCATTTTTAGAATTAGTTTCGTCAAGGGCGTATTTGTGAATTTTTTTGCGAAACGGGCTAAAATAAAAAAACTTGGCCCTCACCACCCCGACCATCACTTACCATCACCACGAAGCAGATTTAATTTGTTGCTATGATTTTTCCTCTAAACCATTAGACTTGGGTGGACTCCAACCCTAAATTCTAACCCCTGATAATAAATCCTACCCTACCAAGAACTTTCCGAGGTTGGAGAAGAATAACTTAGATCTTGTTTGAATCCCACCAACTAAACTTTAGCTGAGAATCTGTTTGAATCCCTTACCTACCATCCAGCTAAAGTTTAGCTATTAGCTCATTGCTCCCAGCAAGCCATCTAAACTTTAGCCTGCGGGATCCAAACGGGACCTTTGAAAGTGTCGTGGGAGGGGTAGAAAAGACAATCTTTCGTTGCCTGAAAACCCTTAGCAAGCTGGCCATTGACATTAGCTCTAGCAGTTCAGCCTGTCCCTCGGTGTCAGCAGAGAGTCAAGAACAGCACTGTGCCCCTGCGGCGCCGCTATCTTACTGTCCGAGTCTCTGGTTCTCGAGGTTTCTCTCCGCAGCCACCACCGCGTGTCCGCGTCTCTCTATTTAACTCCCCCGGCACCTGCCCGTTCCAACGGCCGATGCACTAGAGCACCACACGGTCTTCTCCCTCCCAGTGTCTCTCTACCACCATCCTGCTTCTACACTCTTGTTACCTAGCTACTTGTTGCCTCCTCGCTCTCAGCCTTGTCTCCTCCCACGCACACAAGCTCTACTGGGCTGCCTTTTGCAGACACCCACGTGCACACATTGTGAACGAGCTAGAGATCCACCAGGGCACCGGCATTGCCGCCGGCAGGTAGGAGCTAGAGCTCAGAGGAGATGTCCAGCCGGCGGTCGCGGTCGAGGGCGTCGTCCGGCGGCGCGTCGCGGATCAGCGACGAGCAGATCAGCGACCTCGTCGCCAAGCTGCAGGCGCTCCTCCCCGAGGCCCGCCTCCGGAGCAACGACAGGGTACGTTACGTTAATCCTGCCGCCGGTGTCAGCAACTCCGGCAGCCAATCATTACGTAGTAGGACGGTGGAGGTGATAATTAAGCTAGATGGTCGACGACGAGTGTTGGTGATAATTAAGCTAGATGGTCGACGACGATGCTTATACATATGTGTGCGTGCAGGTGCCGTCGGCGAGGGTGCTGCAGGAGACGTGCAGCTACATCCGGAGCCTCCACCGCGAGGTCGACGACCTCAGCGACCGCCTCTCCGAGCTGCTCGCCACCGCCGACGTGAGCACCGCGCAGGCCGCCGTCATCCGCAGCCTCCTCATGTAGCTGCCCGCCTGGCGGATCCGTCAGGCCGTGTCGGACCACTTGAATTCTGGGCATCATGTTTAGGCATCCATTGAGCTTGACAAAGCTCAGTGACCATCGGAAGTCAATTTGTAGCTTAGAGACAGAGAGGAGAGAGAATGTTTTGGTCAGGATCATCGGCTACGTTAATAAATTAAATCTTTTCCTAGAGTCAGTTAAATAATTGAATTCACTACCTAGTAATTTCTATGTAACTTGAACCGTCAGTATTCATTTTTGCCGCGTGAAGTTTTGCACGTATGCTGTTTGCCATTTCCTGTGCCAGATGGAGCCACCGATGACACACGTTGCTTTGTGCTGTGCTAACATGACTGACTGTCTTTTCGTAAGGAGAGATTCCTAAAATTTGTCTTGTTTTCTCTTGCAAGTTGCAACTCATCAAGGGAGTTTGTTATGACTTCTATTTTTTTTATCCTTCAGCAGTACAAGGTAATAGGGGGATTAGGATTCAGATCTTAGTTACTTTATCTGGATTACAAAATCTGCTGTACTTCCTTCTTTTACAATTCTTAATTATTACAAGCTGTGACCATTTTGATAGAGGATCGCGATAATTACATATATATCCAGGTAATTCCTAGAACAATCCTCTTTCCCTAAGCAAAGCGTCAATGTGATACTAAAGCCGATTTCAAGGACAGTCATGCAGGAACAATTCGAACTGGCAGCAGATCTGTATGACAATGTGCAACCATAGAAAAAGAAACAGTGTGTTGGTTATGAGAGTGGTGTGCTTCAGCGCAGAGAGAACCTATTTTTGCACCTTTTTTACGGTCATTAGTACACGACAAAACGTACTGACTTGAATTCCGGGCGTCATGTTTAAGGCATCCATTGAGCTAGACAAGGTCAGTGACCACCGAATACCTACGGTACAATGTACTTCAACAGAAATATCTGTTAGTTACCGACAAACACTGTGCCTCCCGATCAGGATGCAGGGTAAAATAACAAGTGAAAGTGAGTGCTAGATTTTTCACTCGTCGGTGGTTGATCTGCCTTGTTTACTAAGAGGTCAGATGATAACCTTTTCAATTGCCTCCAGGATGGAAAAGAAAACTAAACAAGGATATCATTTTCAGACAAATCTGGAGATTCTGCTGCCACCCCATATGTTTTCCCCCACCTCCGACGCAGTCCCCATCCTATGATTGCCTAATTAACTACCTAGCTAACTAGCTATATACACATCCATGATCATATACTACTCCAGAGTCAGATGCGCACCTCATTACCTGTGCGCTTCAGGAGATGCTCTGCCGACCAGGTTGATTTGTTCACGTTACAAAAAAAAAACACGCAACATTTTCAGTAACTTTGATCCTAATCAATTCCCAAAAGTTTTGTGGTTGAATTGGTAAGTAGTCCACATGCCTTGTCTATACATGATGGCTTCCACAATCTTAGATCAAAACACTATGTATGGGATGATATGAACTGCCTAAATAACGGCACCATAATTTTATTTAATTTTACCAATAAATTTGGATAAGTTATAGTGGTCAAATTATTTATTTTGGAAATCATGCTGTTATATAAAGCATCAAATACACGTGACTTTGAGGATGTACCAAACAGAGAGATTTAATTCTCATCCACCATGCTAGGCTTTTAGATAACGAAAACACATTCAACATCTAGAAGTTTAGAGCCAGGGCTAACCTGCTTCCCTTAAAAGATGAAGATGCAAAAGCATAAGCTCCCTAAAATAGGATCGTTATTTTAGTAATAAATTTTGAAAATCTATCGAAGGTCGTAATGGCTTCGATGAAAAGGCACATAATTTGTAATGTTAATTGGTAGTTAATATAGATTTTCCCATAATTTCGTTGCTAATTTGCTTGCATATGAAGAACCATTTTCGAAATGTTTCATAACAAACTACTCTACTTGGAAATATAGTTAATTACGTGTGGTAGACGTTTTCTCATGCTATACATTTCCCTACATATTTTTTAGCTGGAGTGGTATGCAATAATGGTGTTGTGGGTCCGGTTACTCAGTCTAATTAGGAAATGTGTTAGTTGTTGGCAAAAAAATGGCATATCAGGTTTGTATAGAACACACTCATATTATTAGCCGAGTAATTGATTATTTTGGTTAAGTTGATAGTTAGATTATTCGGCTGTTTTACATGATCAAGCTCAAGGTGAAGTGTTGATTTTATTACAGTTTAGTTGATCGTCTTATTATTAATTATCATTTGTAAGCAAGGCCAATCAATTAGCAAAATGAGAGATGAGAAGTGTAGCTTCGGGTACCTCTTTGAATTAATTATTAGTATTGATAGATATCTTTCCAGTTCGACAGGGTGTAATCATCACCAAGTTTTACATGACGGATCAATTTCCTGATCAGGCTGTACCTGTCCGGCATGTACAAGCTAAGCATCACGTTATTTAGCCACCCCATAGGCATCGGTTAATCAAATTTACCTGATTGCTACGAGGCTTGACCGTGGACTAAGGGGGTGTTTAGCAAAATTAGCTCCACTCCTCCAACTCAAAAAACTCGCAGCCAAACACATCTAGCTCCACCAACTCTAGCTCCAGAAAAAAGGTGGAGCTAAGGGTCAGATCTACGTTTTTAGTGGAGTACCTCAAGGGGTGCTCCAAAAACACTCGTTTTAGACTTGCTCGTGGAGTTGCGGGTTATTTACCCACCATTACCACTCGTTACACAACTTACTGGTTTGCGAAACAAAGAATCGCTCACCTCCTCCCGTCGCTCCCTCCCACCGTGGCCGCGCTGCCGCTACCCTCCACGGTCGGGTCACCATCACGACGCGCGGTGGCCATCGGCCCGCTAGCGAACTGTGCCGCCGCCACGCGCTAGCTCTCACGGCGATTTTCGCACGGCCCTACGCAACGACGCCACCCACCCAGCCACTTGTGTCGTGCGCCTATGACGCTGATGTCCGCACCAGCGCCACCTCACCCGCGCTCCCCAGTGCTGTGGCGTCCTTGCACCGTCCTTGCGGCACTGCAGCCCTGTCCTCGCCCACTGCTCCGCAGAGCACGGACGACGACCCCGCGGCCCTATCTCCTGCCCGGGTCGCCAGCCTCCTCTCCCTCTCCCATTTTGTTCCTTCTTCTTCTTTCGGCACAGCAAGCAAGGCAGAGCCGAGCTCAACCACCATCCGCCTGCCGGCCAAATCCTCCCCACTCCCTCCAACAAAATCAAATCACCTCCACTCGCAGCTCCCTCACTTCCCCAGCTCCACCCTCAGCCGCAACCTACCGCCAGCCATGGCTCCTGCGGTTGGGGATTGAACTTTTCCCACCCACCGTGTGCCGCGAGCCACCGCCGGCCACCCACACATTGACAAATACCCTCCAGCCTTCCTCGTCCTCAACAAACTACACAAACTGAACCGTGGTGAGGTCCTGGTGCTCGTGCTCTAGTTCTTGTGCCATCTTAGTCAACTTTCCACGCTCAATTTTGTGCTCGCCGCCGGTCGTGCACCGCCACTCACCGTGGGTAGGTCTAGGGTTGGGTTTCGCGGAGATAGGAGAGGGAGGAGGTGCTCTTAGGTGTAGGGAATCATCTGGGGTAGTCAAAGAGGTGGGAGGGGAAGCTCCCACGCTGGTGTAGCCACGCCGTCGCCGCTCGCCGTGGCCGCACGAGCGAGCCAAAGGAAGGCAAGCGCGAGGAGAGGAAGGGAAGGGGGAAAAGAGGAGAGACTGACATGTGGGACCATTCACAAAGGGTAAAATAGACTATTCATAATAAGTCCTCAGGTTTCTGGAGTTGGAGCACTACAACCAGCCAAACCCGTACAACAACTCCATGTTTTTGCGAAGTTGGTGGAGTGGAGCTGCAAAAGGATGGAGTTGGTGGAGTGGAGTTGTGTTTTGTTGTGTTTTGGAGTGAAGTGTTGCCAAACACCCCATAAGGTTTAGATGAGATGGAATTTTTAGAATTATACGGCAAGTAAGTCCAGCCGCCTTCGGACACAGTTGATTGGAAAATCCCCAAACAATCAAAAAACACATCTATTATTTCTGGTTCTTACTTTTTTGGCTAGGGTTAGTTACTCTTTGCCGATTAGCTTGTAAATCGGTCTTTTGCTTCCACGTAAACAGAGCATTCTTTGTTGGTTTGCTTGGAAACCTTCCTTCATCGCTTTGCCATAATCGAAACCGTATCATCATCGGCGGCTCTCGTCGCCGAGGATCATCGCATCGGCTCCTACAGCCGGTGCTCAAAGGTTATCACGTTCTGCATCCTCAACAAGCCCAGGAGGACGTCGTCATCAATAGGCTATTGTCGAGGATCACGGTGTATCTCACGCCACTACACTCCCACGTGTCACTTCAAGCCAAAGATCGTTCACACCATCATCTTATTGAAGTTGTACACTGCCAGAAGGTTACGCATCCTAATGTACATCTGAAGCAATCAAGGGTGCGTGATGTCATGGATACTGGTGCTAGCTCAATAAATTATTTGCAATATAAACTAGTCTACCAACATACTATGTTGGTATTAGGAATCGGCCTTGTCGGCCATACATCTATGGGCTCACCGGGAGGTTTGTACAGTCCTACAATACGGGGCAGTGCACCAAGACGTATCATACATGGAGACAACGGTGCAGGATATCGTGATTTACATGGAGGATAAGGACTAGTCGAAGATTAGAAAACTACTCGTAGCAATTATAGTAGGACTCTCTAGTCGAATCCGACTAGTACTCTTGTACAACAACTGACCTGTAACCCTACCCCTAGCAATATAAGGCGTGGCAGGGACCCCCTCCAAACAATCATCAATCAATACAATCCAACCAAAACACAAACGTAGGGTATTACATGACATAAGCGGCTTGAACCTATCTAAATCATGTGTTCGAGTTCACCTTCGAGTTCCTAATCTTCGTTGAGCCCCACGCATAAAATATACCTCGGGTACCCCCTTGGTAGGTTGCCAGGTCTAAACACCGACAGCTGGCGAGCCAGGTAGGGGCTCTCGATGTGCAACAGAGACGTACCGAACATCGATTCTGCTATTCTCGCAGTAATCCCAAAACTCATGATTGTTGAAATTCTAGCCCATGTCTGTGATTATGTGATTGGAGAAGTCGTAGCGATGGACAATCTCGTCGAGAAAGTCGAGTACTCTGTCTGCCTTCGGGCAGGTTATTAGTTTTACCTTGATCCACTTGGTGAACTTGTTGATCACCACAAGTACTTGGTTGAAGCCCCTGGGTGCCGTAGGTAGAGGGCCAATCATGTCTAGCCCCCAGCATGCGAAGGGCTAGGAGGACAGTATAGTGATTAGCTTGTAGGTAGGGACGTGCTGCTGCTTGGCAAAGAATTGACAACCTTGGCACCGGTGGACTAGTTCTTCGGCATCCTTGAGAGCTGTAGGCCAATAGAAGCATGCTCTGAAAACTTTGCCCATGATCGTTCTTGAGGATGAGTGGTTGATGCAGATGCCTTTGTGAATCTCCTCCAGTATGTCCTTGCTATCAACCACGAATCCTCAAGAACAATCGTGGGCAAAGCTTTCAAAGTAGGCTTCTATTGGCCTACAGCTCTCAAGGTCGCCGAAGAACTAGTCCATCGGTGCTAGGGTTGTCAATTCTTCACCAAGCAGCAGCACATCCCTGCCTACAAGTTGATCACTGTACCGCCCTCCTAGCCCTTCTCATGCTGGGGGTTAGACATGATTTGCCATCTGCCTACGGCACCAGAGGGCTTCAACCGAGTACTCGTGGCGATCGACAAGTTCACCAAGTGGATCGAGATAAAACCAGTAACCTGCCCGAAGACAGATAGAGTACTCGACTTCCTCGATGAGATTGTCCATCTCTACAGCTTCCCCAATCGCATAATCATAGACATGGGCTAGAATTTCAACAATCACAAGTTTTGGGAGTCCTGGGAGAACAACGGGATTGACGTCCGGTACGGCCAGGTTTAGCGCGCCAACGGGATGGTACTGGAATCTCTCAAGAAGAGACTACACGACATTGGCAACACCAAAGGAAGCAAGTGGCTCAAGGAGCTACCAAATGTCCTCTGGGGCTTCGCACACAACTGTGAAAGGCTACAGGGTAATGTCCCTACTTCCTAGTCTATGGATCAGAAGTTGTCCTCCCTGCCAACATCATGTGGAACTCTCCAGTAGTCGAGCAATACGAGGAAGGTGAGGCTGAAGAAACAAGGCATCTAGACTTAGACAACCTCGAAGAAGCTCGTTGTGCATCACTCGTCCAATCAGCAAGATACCTTGAAGAATCCGCCGTTATCATGATCGCAACGTCAAGGAATGTTCGTTCAACACAAGTGATACTGTCCAAGGTCACTAGACCTAGGTTGTATAGGCTCCAAACTCTCACCTCGAAGAAGTCAACAACTCGTGGAACATTGAACACTTGTGTCAATTCTACCCACAGCCTACATACTCATGTAAATTGGCCATCGACCATAGTTGTATAGTTACAACTTAATAAAGTAGAGTTATTTTTTGTCGCAAAAGACTAGTCTCTGCCCACTCGCAACTTGTATTCACAAGTCTACACACATATCTTTCGGGTTATAAAACTTGTCGGATAGCAGCAACTTGCACAAAAGCAAGCCTGCACACACAATCTCGAGCTAATCAGCTCCTTGGACAAATCTGTCCATCGATGGTCTTCGCAAACAGAAGTTGTCAAACAACTTGGGAAGTTATCTACACTACCCGAGTCCTTATCTAGTCAAGTCTGTCTAGCCGTGGCTTGTAATAACAAGTCTGCAAGTTCCAGGTCTTCGAAGCACAATACCGAGACAACCTAGAGAGGTTGCAAAGGTAGGCTCCAAGCCATGAAGTCCTGAAGAGTCTACTCACCTGAAGAGTTTGACTACCCAAATATACGAGTACTGGAACTCCGCAAAAGGATCCACAGCCTAAAAGGTACTCTACATAATGTATCTAAAGAGGCTCATAGAAGTAGCCTTGTGCGCGGACACTCACGACTATCACACGAGCAAATATCAGGGTAGTTCGTGAGATGCACTAAACCAGAAAAATTCAAACAAAGTCGACAAGCAAACAAAATTGTGACAAGACTTCAAATAATTTTCATTCCATACACATAACTTGTTTATATTAGAAAGAATTGTTTTTTTGCAGATTACTCAAGGTCTATTTGACTGGCTACTTCTTGAGCAATAGGAGATATCTCCTCCAAATACTGCTAGAATTGCTCATCGGAGCAGTTTTCGGCAATGCCTTCGGACACAGGAGCCAAGTTGGCTTGTGGGTAGAATAACTTCACCATCGCCAGCAGTTGCTTAGAGATGGACTCCGCAGTCTTCTTCACGTAGCCGGTGACCTTCTCAGGTACATCCCTGAGTATTTCTGCCAAGGAACGGGGCCCCACGCCTTCCTCTGGTGGCTCTACCATATCAGCAATGGGCTGAGCGACTCCTGTTAGCTCTTTGAGAGCAAGATCCTTCGCCTCCAACTCAGCCTGCTGCGCTCGGAGTTTCTGCATCAGATCTACAAGTTGGACCTCCCCATCTTTGCGCAGCTGCTTCTCCTTATCGAATTTATGCTCCAAAGTCTCGTACTTCGTGGTCACCTTGTCAAATTTATCAGTGACTCGGTAGTACGCGTTCTGCCAGTCTATGGCATGACCCTGGAGATCCTTATTCTCCTTGGTGAGCTCTGCAAGAACACAAGAAAGGGATAAAATTAGCATCACAAAGTACAAGATCTGTACTCAGAAACTGCAGAAGCCTACCCTCATTATGGTTCCTCAACCCTTTGTTGAGTTTTTGCAGACGATCTTTCTCCTTCGTGGCATCCTGCATGGCATTCCGGTGCCTGGGGGCTTGGCCGTGGTACTTCATCAACAGCTGGGAGGACTATTGCCGCTCTTCGGCTAGTTTATGCTCCAACGCCTCGGCCCGTTGGATGGTGTCTCCAAGTGCTTCGAGAATTTTTGATTTCTCGCGGGAGCGCTGGATCAGTGTCTACAACACAGAGCAAAGTACTCGTATAAGCATCAAGTACCACTTTCAAGATGAAGATCGAGAACATAAGTGAAGCTTACCTATGTATACTCGCCTACTTGGTGATACATGTCCATCAACGTGGCCTCAAACTCCATGTTAGCCAGGCGGTCAGCTATCAGCACGATTTTCTTTGGGTTCACCGCGGGAGGGAGTAGAATATCATCGTGCTCCTTAGCATCTGGAGCATTGAGAGGGACCATCGCCTGGCTAGTTGATGGATCAGCCTCTGAAAGCAAGGAGGAAGTTGCTCCGTGACTAGTCGACGGCCCCGCCTCGGATGGCGGGACAAGTACCAACACATGTAGCGCCCAGGCAGCCTCCACGACAACTTATGGCTCGGGGGCTACATGCGCAGCCTTGACTTCACCAGCGGCTGCCACCTCCACCTCGACCTCCGGCTCCTACTCACCATCCGGATTCAGCATCATGGCCACCAAATACGTCACCACCGCGGAAGTACTCTCCACGCTGGGTTCAGCCTTTGGCACCTCAGGGGCTGGCACTGGAGATACATCAAGTGAAGCCAATATGTCGTGCATAAGAACTTCGACAAGAGATACCGCACCTAGAGCAACTTCAGGCGCGGGTTGCTCCTCCGGTAGTGGAATTGCAGGCTCCAAGGCGACCTCGGGCGCTGAGCGGCTACTGCTATCAGCATTAGACTTTGAACTCGGGCCTTCAAGTTCTACACTGGCAGATTTCCTACAACGAGACAAGTGTCAGAACACACTACTCGGCGACACTACTCGCGACATCAAGTTAACATCGATACATGGACACTTACTTGGTGGACCTCTTCATCTTGTTGGTGGGTCCAGTTCCCAGACACCGTCTCCTGATGGTAGGCGGTGACTTCTTTGGCACGGCTCGCCGGATTGTAGCTAGATCCTCGCCAGCCTTAGCTGCCGTCTCCTCCCTCTAGGTACTTGCTGACAGGACTTCTTATATTGTCAGCAGCCTCTGCCGCACGACTACAGTAGCCGTTTCTCTCACCTCTGTCTCCACCTCAACTACCTGTCGGTCAGCCATGTCAGAGTTAAAGTTGAGAGTAAAGCAAACAAACTAGAGTACTCGATCCTCAGGATCTTGTCAAACAAACTTACCGGAGGCGGGACTTCATCGACCGATGACTTCTTGGCCACCCGTTTGGCAGCGACAGTACGCGCCTTCTTTAGGGGTGGCGCCACTCCGACTTTTGGAATGTCCTTCGCCACACACTTGGACGTCCTAGACGATGACCCCGCCTTGTTGGAAAGACAGGGTTTGACAACAAATTTTTCAGTAGACTTTGAGTTAGAGTTGTTGAAGGAGGACCAGTCTGGTGAATTTTCCCTCTCCTTGTCCTTTTCCTCCTCCTCCTCCTCCTCCTCCTCAAGTGCCCTCTGCACAGCCACAATGGACAACATACGAGGCGTGACATCAGCTCTAGGTGGAGGAGGGTTGGAGACATACAAGTTCAACTCATCCTGTAAGCAACATATGAGTAGTCAGCAAAATGACAGATGTCAAAATTAGTACTCAGGGGCTGCAGGCCACAGGTACTTACGGGATTCGGTGGGTTAGTGGCGCAGTGCTCTCGCAAGATCGCCAGGATATCCTTGACGCGCTTG
The DNA here is from genome assembly GCF_005286985.2 of Setaria viridis. Lineage (NCBI taxonomy): Eukaryota > Viridiplantae > Streptophyta > Magnoliopsida > Poales > Poaceae > Setaria > Setaria viridis. The sequence goes on along the minus strand of NC_048271.2, from coordinate 20,865,894 downwards.
AATAAATACTTCAGGTGCGCCATCACCTTGTCAGGGGACAGCTCCTTTGACGTCATCCGCGACGGGTCGTTGGGACCCGAGTAATCATACCCTGCTGTGCAACGCAACTGCAGGGCTGGACACGCCTTCTCATGAAGCTGAAGGCTACTCCGATGCCGGTTAGTCCATCCTTCTTGAGGCGGACGATCTTGGCAATCAACTCTGGCAGCAGAAAACCGTCTAAAGTATTCGGCTCGTCCAGCTAGTGATTGTTCCACATGGGACGGTGGCCGGTGACCTTGGGAAGATGGGGCTCATGATTTCCGATGTAGAACCACCGTTGCCAACAACCGGAATGGGAGTCTATGAGCTCGTACTTGATGTATTGGCTCTTGAACTGCTCCCAAACCTGGATCCCTACCCCTCCGACTACTTCTGTGTGGTTCATCCAGGGTTGGGGTTTCACTCTCAAGAACTTCCTAAACAGCTGGAAGTGGGGCGGAATGCCCAGGAAGGCCTCGCAGAGGTGCACGAAGATAGCAATGTGAAAAATAGAGTTGGGTTGAGGTGGACTAGCTCTAGATTGTAGTACCTCAGTAACCCCTGGAAAAAGTCAGACAACGGCAGAGCCAGCCCGCGCTCCACAAAGTGCGCGAAGATGACTGTCTTATCCGGGTAGATCTCAAAAGACCACGGATTTCTAGCTGCTTCCCTCCAATCCGCGAACTCTTTCTCCTAGAGAAGATTTGCATTCACCAGTACCTGGATGTTCACCGCTTTCAAGGTGGATGGCTTCCAGGCGCTGGCTTGATTCGGTGGCGTTGTCTGGTTGGTCTTCCCGTACTTCACGCCGGCAGTTGGATCTCCTTCTTGGTGGCCTTGCGCTTCTTGGACTCCACCGCCTTGCTTGAGGATGCTTTCTTGGACCCCATTGCTCCGATGGTCTTCTAGCACATGAGCTGGAGGGCTAGACAGTGGGGGGTGGCGGCGCTAGGGCAACAATGCTCGGTGCGGCGCTAGGGAAACAATGAGAAGATGAATGGCTCGGGCGCATTAGCTCGGGTAAATGGAAGGGATAAGATTCCTCTGATATTTATAACCGTGGCACAGGTAACCGAGCGGCGAGAATTACGGGGAATATTCCATTTTTAAAGCCATCGGTTATCGCCGGAACGGTTACCAATATTTTTGGAAGAGATAAGATTTCTGAAGATAAATGATCACATGGACCAATTGTTGACGCTTATACCCAAACTAGTCGTGGAACGGCTCAGGGGCTGTGTGCCACGTGCCCGTTGGACAAAAAAAAATTTCTCTGGGTTTTAAGGGGAAAAAGATGTGAAATTATAAGATTGACTCCCAACCTGATTCTTCGATTCAACATAAGACTCAGGGGCTACTCTATATGGAGTGCGATTTTCATCACACTTCCATATAAAAGTCAAGTTTGAAGACCCACGATTCGAGACTAAGTTAAATGAGGCTTAACACCTTCTAGCTGTATGGCAGTACTCGAGCACATTCGAGGACTCAATCCGAGGGAGTACTCAAAAAGAGCACCATAAACTAGTTGGAGATGTCCACAGAAGTACTCGGGATGGTTGCATTTGACTAAAAAGTACTCGAGGGTTTGTCAGTCATACATCTATGGGCCCACGAGGAGGCTTGGACAGTCCTACAATACAGGGCTGTACACCAAGATGTATCAGACATGGAGACTACGGTGCCGGACGATGTGGTCTACTTGGAGGACAAGGACTAGTCAAGGATTAAGAAACTACTCGTAGCAATTAGAGTAGGACTCTCTAGTCGAATCCGACTAGTACTCTTGTACAACAACCGACCTGTAACCCTCCCCCCGACAATATAAGGCGAGGTAGGGACCCCCTCCAAACAATTATCAATCAATCCAATCCAACCACACACAAGACGTAGGGTATTACGCGATATAAGCGGCCCGAACCTATCTAAATCGTGTGTTCGAGTTCACCTTCGAGTTCTTGGTCTTCGGCGAGCCCCACACATAAAACACTACCTCGGGTACCCTCTCGGTAGGTTGCCGGATCTAAACACCAACATGCCCACCTAGCTAGCTGATTTTATTTTCTTTTAACCTGAGAACAACTTAGCCATCATTGTAAGGGATTATTTCATTAGATGCATCCCCATACATATATTTGTGTGTTGGCTGGCACTGCAATATCTAGTATCCACAAAAGGTTACATTAAAGCCCATAAATGGGAGGTTATTTAATTGAATTATTACGAATAGTAAACAATAAATTAAAGTATAAACCTAGTAAGCAAGAAAATGCAGGAAACAAAGCTTTAAATGTAGATCAAGGTAACATCTTCCTTCTCAAATTAAAGTACTCGCACATGGCAATTGTGCAAAGTGCAAAAATGGTCTGTTTTTACTAGAAAATTTTCTTGAACCTAACTACCCATTTATATAAGCAGGGTTATCTGTGGCCCATGCAGGCAAGGCAAAAAGGTCCAAGAAATCAACAAGGCCCACTTCACTGGATTAAACACACAAATGGGCCCTCATCCTCTCTAGGAACATCGTGCTGCGCCACCGTTCTACTGTGGATATTATCAATGAAAAAGTGACCTATCTTACTCATTCTGTTTAATTAATAATGCATTTCCAATTCATATATGCTGGGAAATCAATGAAACAAACTAGTGATCCATAACTATTGAGTGTCCACTTGTATTTTGACAATAGATTGCGCAAACTTTGGGAAATCAATGAAACAAAGTAATGATCCATAACTTTGAGTATCCACTTGTATTTTGACACTAGATTGCGCAAACTACTATAGAAAATGTTTTCATAGTTGGTATGTAAGTATTCTGACAATATTATCCACTTACATTTTGAATAGCTTAGAATAGGTAAATATAAGTGCAGAAATAAACTAAAGAACCAATATACACAACTATATGCAAAATAATAAAATGCAAAGACTCAGATGGAGCAAGAGACAGCCTAGGCTTTGGTATTACTAGACTATATGGGGATAAATGAATGTGACTTTTTAACTCTCCTATCTCGTAGATGTCAACACTATTGTCCATATTTTAACCCTGTTTCCAAGTACCGTCATTTGAAAAGGACATGGAATGGTCTGAAAATGTGTGTTGCTACCACTAGAAGGAAGCTAGCAACAAGATTTAGGAGCCCACCTAAATGATAGTAACTTTGCATTCCTTTATTAATCTATTGATATCAAACTCTAGAATCCATCTTTTGGACCATGGTTCCTTTGCATTTGATTGTTTCTTTACTTTAAATAATAATCATTACTCTTGCTTTTCTCCATACAAATTATTCAAACTCGTCCTTGCATTGCATCCTTACATGGCCTCCAAGTGCATTGCTCCACGTAGCATGTTTCAAACCTTCTGGGATAATTCCTACCTAAGGGCTGGGATAATTCCTACTTAAGGACGTAGCTAGAACTCGATTTATTTTCCATTTCGTGGTGCGTGGGTGGGTGGGGGACTAGTCTCCGCTACTGTTCCTATCATAGCTGGCTCACATTACAATACAAACCATCTGTCTCCACTATTTGTCTCCACTATTGTTCCTATCATAGCTAGCTCACATTACAATACAAACCATCTGGGACTGAGACTGATTATAGCTGTCATGTGGACCCTGCACTCCCTGAGCCCACACGTCAGCGGCACAACTGCACGTGCAGTAAATGAACCAGATCCCTGTCCGTGTGCTCACCTAGGACAGATTTCAGAACATTGTTCTATAAAATTGCTGAATAGAGCTGCACTATTTTTTCTTATATAGATCTGCATAGATAAGAAATAAGTCATGATGGAACTGAATGAGAGTGCTTCCGAATCTGCGGAAGCCTTTCCTTTAACGTAACCACACTATCACATTTATCACGGACATGCATACTTGACTGCAATGGGTCCACATGTCAGTGACAAAATCACGTCAGAGGATCCCATAGCATCCTACTAACCCTCCTTTGTCTTTCTATATCATCCCTTGTTTCCTTTCTTGTTGAGGTTGCAACAAGGTTCCTCTTGACCCAGCCACTTGCTTCTCTCATGTAATGTGATGTCCCAGCCGCATCTTTAGCTCCATCACCCTTGTTTCCCCGTCCCTACACCCTAATGATATATTCCTATGCAACTAGTGAAATCCCTCGCCAATCGTCATGCGTCCTAAACCACCATCAGCAGGATATTTTTATTACTATCCATGTGAGTAAGAAAATATTGGAGGGCAAGGCCTTTAGGGCTTCAATTTGATGATTTTGTAGTTCGATATGTTTCCAAATGTAGTTGATTTTTTTCTAATTTTGAATTTAAATGTTTTAAATTAAGTTTAAACTTCATCATTTGTTGAGTTCAAATCTTGATGAACTGAGTGAAATATCAATGTTGATCTGATTGGCGTCAAAGTTCCTCATGTGATGAGTTCAAAGTAAGAACATTGTGTTATGAATTCAAAGGTACAATTGGAGTTCGAGTTAATTGGATCGATCTGTTGTTAAACTTCGGTATTACTCGTTTGAAAATTGGGGGGGGGGGGGGGGGGGGGGGGGGGGGCGTTACCTGCGAGGCGAATTGGGAAGGATGGAGTAGCACGTGAGGTGGTGGCGAACTCGGGATTAAGTATACACGTAAGGTAGACGAGGCTTTCCTATGTCGTGTCTGATAGGAACAAAAGACATGGCATGCTCTAGCAAACACCTCCAAGGCTCCGATCCACCAGCATGTTCAAAATGTCTGATTAACCTGTATGCATCTAAAAAATTAGAGTAGCTTGCAGAGCAATCCCGTCATCCCCCTGACCTCACAATGAGCAGGCCATCCGAATGAACTGATGATTATCTAGAAATTAGAGGTTGCCCAAATTAGAAACTGGCTAGGACAGCAAAACAAGCCACGCATAAAACTGGGAGGCCGGCCTCTTTCCCTGTGGCCGCGTAGTAGCGCAACGCGGAGCGCTCTCTCTGGCCCCACGTGTCAGCGACCTTACCTCGCTTCCCCGGGCTTTAAGCTCCTGCTCCTGGTTTCCCTCCGTTGCATGCATCTTCGTCTCCTCGTCTTCCTCCGCGCGCTTCCATCCGTCTCCACAGGTCTTCCCACGATCTCCCTCGAGCTATAGGCTACCACACTAGATCCGGTCAATGGGCGACAGCATGGAGGCTGCTGCCGGCGGCGGCAAGATGCAGCCTCAGATCAGCCTTGTGCGGCTGTTCCTCGCATGCATGGTCGCCGGCGGCGTGCAGTATGGGTGGGCGCTGCAGCTCTCACTCCTCACACCCTACGTCCAGGTATCCATATGTGTGTTAATGTTGCTCGTAAATGAGTGTGACCATGCATTTCTGTGTTTGTTCTTTTCTTCCTTGGGTCATGTTTTTTATTTGCTGCACAAGACCTTTGTTGCGATTATTCCTTTGTTCTATGATAAAGCAAATAATTTAGAGTAAAATACATCGGAGGTCCATTATCTTGTAATGGTGTATCACTTAGGTACACAAACTTTGAAAGTACATTTCTGGATCCATAAACATGTGTCATTTAGATCCATGCCCCTCCATATGAGCATCTAGTGATGACATGGCACGCTGACGTCTGCTCTCTTATCCATGTCACGGACATTTTGTCGAGCACTCGTGAGCGTCGCGAGATCTGTCATCGTGCCGCTGCTACTGTTGCGTCCTCATGCCACCACTCCACCGCTATCGAGCACCCAGGTGCCGAACGCTTGCCCAGGCGCTATGGCCGCCGCCGTCGTCGCGTTCCTCCTGCCAATCCTAGCCGCCGCACCTTGGCTGAACCCGACGGCATGCCGATGGCGCGCACAGTGGTGACCAACACTTCAAAGACGGGCTTCAGCGCCGCGGTGGTCATCGACGACCCGCTCACTCAAGGCCCGACTTCAAGTCCTTTAAGCCCTCGACCGCACGGAGGGCACCTACAATGGCGCCAGCAAGGACGAGGCGGTGTCCCTGATGATGAACATGAACTTCGTGTTCTAGGCCGGCAAGTACAACGGCAGCACCATCGCCCTCTATGCCCGGAACGCGGTGTTCTCCGCCGTCAGGGAGATGGTCATCATGACATCATCGACGGCACTGGTGTGTTCAGAGTTAGACGGATGAGTTCTGCATGTAGTGTACGGCGTGCTAATGCAACATTATCTCAGTGCAATGCCCGACAGCATGCTCGTCCTGCTGCATGGATTGGCCATCAGGCTATGGATCAACACAGGCAAGTAACAAACTAGCTAGGATACTCCGCACGGCCGCTTCGCCGCGAGTTGTCACTGCCCGCCTGTGGCCACGCTCGGCTGCCTGCGCCTGGAGTAACGGCATCAGCGAGCCTGAACCGTACCGCCATCCCCTCGACGCTGCTGTGGGTACTGAGCCTCGGGTGTGAGCGCTGCCGCTGTGGGCCGTGGCGGCGACGGCGCGTGGGCGAGCGCAGAGCGCGCGTGTGCTCGACGGCGGTGGCGACAGTGTGGCACGGTGGCACGGTGGCGTCCGGCAGCAAAGGCGGCACGACAACAGAGCTCGCGGCCTACGACAGACCACGGATTGATATGGCGCTGTGGAGCTCATGGGTGACGGCGAAAGGAGCTCGCGCTGCTCATGACGTGCTCGACGAAATGCCTGAGACTAATTTGGTTCATCCCATCCATGCTAGAGAGAGAGAGAGTTGATAGAGAACATATCCGGTTAGCATGCCATGTCAGCAATAGATGTCACGTGGAATGATATGGACCTAGGTGACACAACATAGAAAGTTTATGGATGCAGAAATGCATTTTTGGAGTTTGTGGACCTAAATGACACATTGATTGGTGTATTTTACTCAATAATTTATGTATTTGTTTGTATCAACATCTTCAGGAGTGCTGTAAAATTTGAAGAAGTGCAATGGATGTCATCTTTGTGTGAAATTTTCTTTTCTCCATGTTCAGAAAGTTTGCATTTTTTGCACTACATACTCTTAAATCTTGATGCCAAAGTTGTTGATTTCTTAAATCTTGCCGTCAAAGTTGTTGTTCTTTATTGTTTTCCTTTTTTTGTTTTTCAAATTTGGCAGTAATTTCATTTGCTTGAGGCAGTTGTTTACAAAGTGGTTTACACAAACACATTCATCAATAGTTTTTAGATGGATATCCCTCATAGAAATAAACCTTGAATTCACCTCAGTGCGTGATAGCATACCGTTCATATTATATTACCTCAAACTTAACTACAGTTTGGGTAAGCTATTCCTTAAGTAATACTATATTCTTGATACTGCAGGTAAACTGTGATTAATTCTGTAAACCAAAAAGTATTGATGTAATGTTGTTTGCCATTTAATTTCAGAAAAAAGACAGTGATGGAACATAGGGGTTCTACCTTTTGAGGGCATATTAATGATTTGTTCTAAAAACACCTGTAATTCTGCTACTAGTAATACACTGGCTATAGCATGTATGGCTCTGGGTTGAATGTTACTGTATTCCTAGTGAGCGTTAACTGAGTGAGACAAAGTGTATTAGCATAGTTCTACTTCTGCTGACTCTAGCATGCGGAACCAGACAACAACCATACAAGGTCAACTTGGACGAAGGACAATGTTTCGGTCAAAATCCAAATAGTAAATATCACAGCTCGCAAGTAACCAATGCTCAAAAGTTCCTGAAAAGAAACTAGCCCATATGATCGACGTGCAATTGTTTTGCATCTAAACTAGGGGTCATCTCTGGCAAACTTTCTCTAGTTTTCTTGGAAACTGCAGAGAAAGTTTGCCAGAGATGACCCCTAGTTTAGTTTTAAATCAGCATTTGCATATACAAACTCAGTTGCGCTAACTGTTTGACCCTGTTTGCGACAGACACTGGGAATTCCTCATGCTCTTACTTCAGTCATGTGGCTCTGTGGACCTATTGCCGGCTTACTTGTGAGTACCCTCATAGCTAGGGAAAATAAAATTTGAAGAATTTATTTTATGTTATCCAAAAGATTATATTGAGCATTCGACAGGAAAAAACCAAGATTATAGAATTTAGGAACAAATGCAATATTTTTTTTGTTCTTGTTCTTAGAAATGTTGATATGTATGTATACTTCATTATTTCAAGCGATCTAGTATTTACATCCTAGAAATTAATTTCACCAATCTCCGGAGTTAGGAATCTTGTTCATCAATTTCATCAGTCACTGCCGATTGTATCACTTAGGTGCAACCCTGCGTCGGCCTGTACAGCGACAAATGCACCTCCAAACTTGGGAGGCGGAGGCCGTTCATCTTTACAGGATGCATCATCATCTGTATATCAGTGAGAGCTTATTAAAAACACATGAATAGTCTCTTGTTCCTTTTGCACTAGCTCATAATTCATCAGTTGCCCCTGTTGCCTGCACGGTTCTTGATCAAGATAAGTGATTGATCCGATCATCAACAGGTGGTAGTCATTGGTTTCTCGTCCGACATCGGGTACGCTCTCGGTGACACGACGGAAGACTGCAAGTAAGCTGCTCGATCCAGAGTCTCCAGATACTTAGCAGCCATGGATGCGTTCTTGATGCTGACGCTGCTGGGAATGGAAATGGGTGCATGCCTCAGGGTTTACACGGGGAAGCGGCTGCACGCTGCGGTGTTCTTCGTGATGGGGTTCTGGCTGCTCGACTTCTCCAACAACACGGTGCAGGGCCCTGCGCGCGCGCTGATGGCCGACCTCGCCGGCAGCCACGGCCCCAGCGCGGCGAACGCCATCTTCGTGTCGTGGATGGCGATCGGGAACATCCTGGGCTACTCCTCGGGCTCCACCAACGACTGGCACAAGTGGTTCCCGTTCCTCCAGACCCGGGCGTGCTGCGAGGCCTGCGCCAACCTCAAGGCCGCCTTCCTGGTCTCCGTGGTGTTCCTGGGCCTCTCCACGGTGGTGACCATGATCTTCGCCAACGAGGTGCCGCTGGACCCGGCGGTGGTGGCCCAGCAGCAGGGCGACGGGGAGCCGTCGGGCCCGATGGCCGTGTTCAAGGGCCTCAAGGACCTCCCCCCCGGCATGCCGCAGGTGCTCATCGTCACGGGCCTCACCTGGCTCTCCTGGTTCCCCTTCATCCTCTTCGACACCGACTGGATGGGCCGCGAGATGTACCACGGCAGGCCCGACGGGAGCCCCGCCGAGGTCGCCAACTTCCAGGAGGGCGTCAGACAGGGCGCCTTCGGCCTCCTGCTCAACTCCGTCGTCCTGGGATTCAGCTCCTTCCTCATCGAGCCCATGTGCCGGAAGCTCACGGCGAAGGTGGTGTGGGTCATGAGCAGCTTCATCGTCTGCGTCGCCATGGCCCTCGTCACCATACTCGGTTCCTGGTCGCTCGGGGACATCGGCGGCAACGTGCAGGACGCCGCCGCCGCCGACAAGGGCCTCAAGAGCGCCGCGCTCGCCCTCTTCGTCGCCCTCGGCTTCCCCTTCGCGGTGCTGTGCAGCGTCCCGTTCGCCGTGACGGCGCAGCTGGCGGCGAGCAACGGCGGCGGGCAGGGTGAGTCGCTTGCCGATGATCGAAGAATCTCCAAGATAAGATTGCTCCGGCCGGACCCTGATGAACTTGCTGCGTTTGTGCATGTTGTGCAGGGCTGTGCACGGGGGTCCTCAACATCTCCATCGTGGTGCCACAGATGATCATCGCCGTCGGCTCCGGGCCGTGGGACGAGCTGTTCGGGAAGGGCAACATCCCGGCGTTCGGGGTCGCCTCCGTGTTCGCCTTCACCTCCGCCGTCGCGGGCATCTTCATGCTGCCCAAGCTGTCCAAGACCAGCTTCCGGTCCGTCTCCATGGGAGGAGGCCACTGATCATGCAAACTCTTGCTGGGCATGGTAACCACTCTGCAGGGGGCGTCTTTTGCATGCAGCACATCGTAACTACCCCTTGATTAGTCGCTGACGATTCAGTTAACTGCTTGATCAGAGAATTTTATTTCTCTTTTGGGGTGTTGGACCTCAGTTAATAGGTATAGGGTTGGAGGTAGTAATTGTGAGATGATTTCAGTTTGAGGAGCACCCTTGTTTGGTACTAATCGGTACACATTTGGCGCCATGTTGTTTAGCATTTTCTTTGATAACCTTAGCTATAGCTCTTATAAGCATATTATACTCTGGTTGTGTAGACTATCTAGTTCAAATGTTGGTGATTTGAAAGTTTCTACTATCTTTGTTTTCAGTTTTATTTTTCCATACAATTGAACTGCGCATGCTACCTATGACAACATGGACAGCAAGTCACAACGACGGGACATCATGCGAGTAGTTGAATCGGCTGCTTCATATAACTCAGTATTATGCTTCTATTACTGGGAACTACTTCCTACAAAACAATAGAACTTGCATGACCTTCCTCAAAAAATAGAACTTGCACGACTCCAGCCGATTCAACTATAGTAACAACTTAGGCGACTCAAGAAATAGAAGCCTTCGATGGTACCTTAGTTGGGCTTGATCGTGTCCAATTTTTTGTTTAAGCCGAAGATCATGGCCCATATTCGGAATCCTGTTAGAATGGCCCAGTTCGTAAATTGTTCTTCACAACGACAGAGGGCCTTTGGATTCCCTAAAGAAAGCTAGAGGCCTCGCATTATTGAAGTATACCGTATTTTGTAGAAATGCTGAGCTGCTCGATGGCCGTGGGCCACAAAACTTGCATGCAAAACTGAGGCTGCTGTCAGAAGACAAGCTACATTGTGTTATTTGCATTCAAATACCAATGCTCTTACGCCAGGGTGAAGCTAGAGCACAACGGAGGGATTCACCACTCCACCCGAAGTACAGGGATAAAAAAAAAACGTGCGTAGCATGTTTTTCATTAAGAAGAAAAGAATTACAACGATGCAATTTCCGGAGAAATCTCAAAGCGTAGAGTTACAAGAGGCACCACCAGCGACAAACAACACAAACACAACAATAGAAAAGAAAAACATGATCAAGACGACTGATGCCTGCAGGAGAGAGACACCATGAACACACGCACATCACTGAATTCCTAATAACCCGAAGCCAGCGGAGGTTCAGTGAGGAAGTCATGCAAGATGATGCCTCCAAGAAGGAAGCAACACCAATGCCGCCATCGTCCGTTCGTCCATGGAGGAGCAGACCAAGTCTTCACCTGGCAATTCCATACAGCATACCGCCATGCCTGGATGAAAGCCACTTCAATGGGAAGGCAGCGAGCAATCCACGGCGATGACAATGAGGAACATCTGCAGGCACAGCAAAAGACGACCAAGGAGCGACCATGTGGTGACCCAAAGACGACCAAAAAACCCCACTCACCCCACAACAACACTCCTAACTAATGGCGCGGCGCGACCAAAACAACTGACAACCTGCAGGATCACAAAGAGACATCGTAAAGATTGCCTACAGAACTACCAAACAAACAGAACAATGCCAACATCATCTGAGCCGAATTAGCAAAGCGGAGGGATACGCAAGACGGCACCTCCAGGGAGGGAATGATGTCAAAGACGTCACCGTTAGCAATGAAAACGGACGGGAATGGGCGGGAAGACCCCTTAACCATGTCCTGTCCCATATTTTTTCGTGTCATGTCCCATATTTTTTCACCGGGAACGGGAACGGGAGGGGGACAGCCGGGAGCAGGATGGGAATTGGGATAAATGGGTATAAGGAAACAAACAAATGTGAGCGGTAATAAAATAGAAACGGGCGGGAACCGGGACCATACGCTGGGATGACTTGACACGTTCCAAATCCAACACCAGCTGCCCAGCAAACCATCAGCACAGCACACGTTCCAAATCCAACGCCAGCAATCAGCAAACCAACGCCACAGGTGACAGGCCATAGGAAACCAACACCACAGCATTATAGCAAACCAACACCAGCTTCCTAGCCTCCCAGGCGCCCAGCCAGCAGCCACCGACATTGCCACAACGCCATGCAGCATACAGACCAACAACAGCTAGCCATTTGCAAATAGGCAACAACAAGACATAGATTGATAGCCGGGAACGGCCGCTTTGTCCTCCTTCTCCACTGCGCGGCATCCTTCTCTACTCCTTCTCCTTCGGCTAGGAACGGCACGCGGCAGGCCGGTATGGGGCTAGGGGCCGGCGGCGGCGGGGGCTAGGGGCGTGCCGCGTGCGCTGGCGCCTGGCGGTGCGGACGTGCGGGGTTGGGGCCTGGGGGCAGGCCGGCGGCGGCGGCGGCCGTGCGAGGTCCTACCGTGCAGGCAGCAGGCGACCGGGCGTGCCTGGGGCGGGTGGGTGCACGCGCACATGGCAGGGGCTAGGGGGCCAGCCAGAGCCAGGGGCTGATGGTGGGATGGGTGGGTGGCGAGTGGCGACTGGCGTCCGAGCAAGATGCGAGACAGCGAGAGCGAGATGCCGATGCGAGGCGGAATGGGGAGATAGGGAGTTGCGGCGCCGCCGAGCCTGAGACCGTGAGTCATGAGACTGAGACGCCAGGCAACCTAGGGTTGATTGTCGGGCCTAGGCCGATTGGGGTTGGGCCAGTGGGGGTGAGGATTGAGGTAGACAGGTAGTGGGCTATCCCGGTTAATTGGAAACGGGATGAATACGGACCATCTCGGTTGAAAACAGGATCCCGCAAATACGAGTGGGATACCCCCTCAATCGTATACCGTACCATTACCGGGTACTCCTATCCTATTTCCCATACCGTTACCGGACTTTACCATCCCGTTTTCATTTATCTCCAAATACAGGACAAATACAGGATTTTGTCCGTCCGCTTTCATTGCTAGTAGCCGTCGTCCTTCCATTCAAGAGAGAATGGACCAAGTTTTCACTTGGCGCGACCAAAGTGTTGTGGATGACCTCGACAGCACCCCCAACAGAGTGAGCTACAACCATAGATGTAGCCACTGCCAGCGCCGAACAACACCGGACAGAGCATTCTCTCATGACATCCACAACCAAGCACCGCAAACACACCTTTGGAGACCTAGTTGAAGGTTCGGGAAGAGGGCAGCCTGACAGAGGTGGCAGACCAACATGAAGATGCGAATAGAAGAGCACATGCAGGCACGGATGAAGCCCTCCCCCTACCTAGCAACACTCGATGATGATGATTAGGGATTACCCATAGCAGAGGCGGCCTCCATGGATGGTGGCGGCGGCACCCTAAAGCAACAAGGGGAGGACGAAGACAACATCCTCCCAACCCTGCCAGTAAAGAAGACGGCTGGAGGAGGCATTGCCCCACGAGCAACCACCATCGGCAACAAAGAGTGAGCGACGGATCTGGGTCAGGGGGGTAGATCTGGTGAAAGATCTGCTGGAGAAGACCACCGGCGAGAGCGGCAACCTTGGGGAGCGACCGAAACACGACTTGGGTGCGGTAGGGTGAAGGGAGGAGGAAGAGAGAGACGGGGAGGAGAGAGGAGTGCGGGCGACCAAGAGGCAGGTGGCGGCGGCAACAGGAGGCAACGACGGCGATGCGAGTGCCCCCCCCCCCGGCCTCGAGGCACAGATCTGGGCTAGGAGGCTGCAGATCCGAGGTGGCGGCTTAGGCGACCAACGGCGACGACCAAGCCAACCAATGTTGGGGACGAGCGGAGACGAGGGCCGATCCCCACCGAGGAGCACACCATCGCTCTCACGGGTGTGCAGACCTCCGGTGGCCATCCCCGGCAGCGGTGAGATGGGAGGTGTGGGGGATATAACCCCGGGTACCATTCAGATGGGCTTAGCTATTCTCGAAAGGGGGTGCCACGGCCCATACGAGGGGGACTTAGGGTAGGTGTATGGATCAAGTTGAATGATCAGCATCAAGAGATATAGTTGGAGATAGGGATGTTTAAATATGTAAAGAGATAACTTGTACCGAAAGGTAGTAGATTTCCTTGTAACTGATTAGGATTAGATCGAATCGAATCTATAACCCTACCCCCCAGGCTATATAAGGGTGGCAGGGACCCCCCTCAAAAACACAAGCCATATTCGATACGTTATACACTGAGAATACAACCCTGAGCACAAGACGTAGGGTATTACACCAATCTAGTGGCCCGAACCTGGTAAAGTCCCCTGTGTCCTTGTGTTCATCCATCTACCTCTAGGTGCGGCGATCCCCTCCGCACAATCAACCACCTTGGTCTACCCATGGTGGACTGCTGGACTATTCCCCCGACAGTTGACGCGCCAGGTAGGGGTTCACTGTGTCAGTTGGCGAGCCTAATGGACGTTGTCAAGATCCTGAAGAGCTGCATCATCTTCACCGTGATGGGAGCAGCAATTCCCTTCTGGGAACATCACGCTGCCTCCGCCACCGGCGATCGTGCGGCCAACCACTCGGTCCCTCTCAGGGGCCAACTTCTCATTGGGGAGGTGCCTTGCATCATCCCCAGTCCCTCGATCGAGAAGATCGAAACCTTCAATTGGGCTATGGCACTAGTCGCGGGTGACTCGGATCTAGCTAACAGATCCAATCTGGTTGGCAACCAGACTCAGGCTAACCAAGTAATCCTTGGGGGGCCGCTACAAACTAGGGACCCATGAGTTCCGGTCGGCGATCTGCTATATCCTACAGCAGCAATGACGGGGCCCTCGCAGTCCTCTCTGTTGATGATCTGGTCCAAACTATAGATCAGATCGTGTCTTAGCTAGCCGAGTGCATAACCCTCTACAAATCTACTCTTAGAGGAACACGGACTGGTTCGACCCCTTAGACTCGTATTCCTTACGGGCTGAGGAACACCGTTGCCACCTTCTAGGAGGCGATGAGAAAAGCTATGGTGAGATCGAACTTCTTCAACTCGGTCAATGACTGGTTAGCTGAGGACGAGCCACATTTCGAGTCTATCATTAGCAGCCATCTGCTCGCCAGCGACTCCCTTTTTCCAATCCTGGAGGAAGGTGTGGAGACAGACTGCACCACCAATCTGGATTAGACTTCGGAGGGATGCTCCCAGATGCAGTCCGTGATGGCTCTAGAGCCGGCTATAGAAGACGAGGACCAGATAGAAGCTTTCGTCGAGTCCACTGATGACTCTGATAGCAACTCACCCCCCGGTTTTGTTTAGCTGTCGCTCTAGTGGCACCGGTCTCCGATGATGAATGAACTGTCGAGGGGGAAATGGAGCAAGCCAAGGCACAATGTGTTCAGAAGAACGCCAATCGAGCCGCTACATGATAGTAGATCCTCAATGCTACTAAGAACGCCAACGGTTATGGGGAACATGCTGAATCTCACCGGGACAGGAGGAGGAGGCCGTGCTCCAGCAAGTAGCACACTATCTGCCCTCGCAACCTCGAACGAGAATTCACCATGGACTACGCCGGTCACAAGGTGTACATGACTCCAAAGGAGAACCTTGTCACCGCCAACGAAGAGCTCACCACTCTCCTTCCCAACACCCCGAGATTGGCTCGAGTGCAAGCAATGGTCCAGACTGCGGCTACCTTAATCAACCGCAAGGACCCATCTCCGCTAGTTTGATAGAAGCGGGGCACGAGTTCAAAGTTGCAACGCTCTGGCTCACGGTGCGACAAGGACCTCCGCGATTGGGTCAACTGAGGACACGACGTAAGGCACACGATCAACAGCCGCATCTCCCGCCGAGAAGATGAGGAGATCCGCCACAGGGAGGAGTATGACTGAGAGCATGGACCTCCATGACGGGCCGGACGTCGAGGCAAGATGCCCGAACCTGAGTTGGATAGCAGCTACGAGGAATCCGACTACTCGGACTCCACAAGCGATGGCTACAACACTGGGAAAGACCAGTCGGTCGCTCCCGTAGAGGTCGGGGAAGGGCTCCATCTGTCATAAATACATCTATGGCCCACTAGAAGGCAGATTCATCTACTAACCCAACATGAGGCCACCCACTCTTACCAAAGATGATGATTTGCACCTCATCGCCTACCTCGACACTCTCCCATACTAGGAGGGAGCTCCTCTATCGCCCATCTACGAGGAAGGCGGCACCACAGAGTTCATCACTTCAAGCTTGGCAAGCCACTCTCCAGAGCGAGAACTCTTTGCAATCATTACTAGACAAGTGGACGAGGAAGAGGAGCAACGGGATAGAAACCCGTGACATGAGCATCACCTGGCCGACATGAGTTCACCGCCAACGTTGTCGGAGAAGAGATCGAAGCTCAAAGAACTCGACGATGAGCAATTAACATCGCAAAAGTAGAGCGTCGCCGCTTTCTTGCATCGAACCTACCAATCCAGAACTTGGATAACGCCTTTGAAGCAGTTCAAACACGTCACCATCGTACTCCCCTAGCTATCGTCGCATCTATTGATCTCATCACCCACGCGATACCTCAAAACAAGTACACAAGGTAGTTGGTTGAACTCACGTATGAAGAACTCGATCAGCAGAATCTGATATAGTCAGTCCAACGTTCTTCATCCCAGCGAAATCAACATGGCAGCAGCCATAAAGACCCTCCATCCAGACCAAGTCAACTCGAAGGTGTGAGACCAAGCCAAGCTGGAGCTGAAGGTAGTTGGGCAGGATCCTCAGGAGGCTGTGGCCACCGTGGGGCTAACCCAGAGCCTGAATGCCCAGTAGGAGACCTCCGCAACAAGATCAATGCCAACCGTGATGCCCATACCATCATCGACGGACGGCGCTGCAAGCACGAGCAAGAAGTTGAACACCCAGGAGATGATACTGACAGGTTCCCCGCCTTCTCAAGACATGTGAGGAGGACAACTCTACCCAAAAAGTTCAAACCCCCGGGTATCACCAAGTGCAATGGCAAGGAGGACCCAGCCCAATGGCTCCGGTGCTACTCACTGTCAGTACAAGTAGCTTGGGGAAACGATGGTACCAAAGTCATCTACTTGCCCATCTGCATGGATGCGGTGCCACTCACATGGCTCGAATCGTTGGATAAGAACTCCATCAACTCGTGGAAGGACCTCAAGGTAGCAAAGACCAACAACTACGCAGGGGCAATACAGCGTCCTGGCAACAGCATCGACTTGTCTCAAGTTAAACAACAAGAAGGCAAGACCCTATGGATCTACTTATGTCACTTCTTTGACAAGAAGGCCACAATCGTGGATGTCACGAAGCGCGACGTTATTGATTGCTTCCAGAACGGCCTCCACGACCACCGGATGTTCCAAGAGTTCGGCAGAAGACGCCCATTGATGTCAAATCTCTCAAGATCATGGTACAGACGTGGGTAGATGAAGAAGATAGGGAGATCAAAATTCAAGTCTAATCGCAACAAGGGCCAGAACAACAACAATCAGAACAATGGCCAACGCAATGACAAGAACCACAATGATCACTCCAACAATGGCAACCAAAATAACTACTCGGGAGGTCACAACTGCAAGCGCAAGCCAGACAATACTGTCACGACAATTTTGCAGTTGTCAAAGAATGGTGGCAGCAAGAATCAAAACAGGCCCTTATTCAATGAGCTCCTGAAGAAATAGTGCTCATGGCACCCATACCACAAGCACTCTACCGTAAATTATTTTAGTTAACGAAGAGTCATGAAGGACCTGCCAAAGCCATCTAGCACCAAAGACAAGGCCAAGGCCAAGGCCAAGGAAGATGAATACGATGGTGACAATGGCAAGTTCCAGAACCCATCCAACATCATCAACGACATCTTCGGCGGAACCCCGGGTATTGCTACTAAGCAGTCCTAGAAGCTCACTCTTCAAGAGATAATGTCCATTGAACCTGTGATGCCAACGTTCCTCAATTTGTCCGAGGTGCCAATTACCTTCGCCAGGAAGGACCAATGGACTAGTTTCTCAGACCCAGGACGGTATCCCGTTGTCATGGATCGGGTTGTCGTTGGCTCCAGACTTACTAAAGTACTCATCGATGGTGGTAGCGGTCTCAATGTCCTATTCGCCAAGACACTGAAGAAGATGGGCCTCGGCGTCATTGATATGCTCACCCCAATGAACTCTCCGTTCTATGGGATCATCCTGGGCAACGCGGCTGTACCCCTCGGACAGGTGGTTTTGCCAGTTACCTTTGGGACCAAAGAATACTACCAGAAAGAATACATCCAGTTCGATTTGGTGCACTTCGAAACATCATACCACGCCATCCTTGAGAGATCAGCATTGGCCAAATTCATGGCCATCCCACACTATGTGTACTTAGTACTCATGATGCTGGGACCCAAGGGAGTATTCTCCTTGTGCGGAGACTTGAAGAGGTCGTACGACTGCAACACAAAAGCTGTACAGCTAGCAGTAACTACTCAAGTACCAAACTCGATGATGCAAGTCTTTGCCGCATCGAAAAAGCTGTCCCCATCAGAACTCGAGATTCCAAAAAAGAAGTCAGGGGCAACCAAGGTCAAGCCGACAGGCCAAGTAGACATCAAAGCCATTGACCTTGAGACTGGTGATAGCTCCAAGACAGCCTTGACTGGCACAGGGCTGGATCCTAAATAGGAATGCGTGATCGTCAGCTTCCTCCATGCCAATTGAGACATCTTCGCATGGAAATCAGCGGATATGCCGAGGGTGCCTAGGGAGTTGATCGAGCACTCACTCAACGTGAATCCAAAAGCTACACCGAAAAGGCAACGCCTACGATGATTCGTTCAAGACAGAAGGGAAGCCATCAAGAAAGAGCTGGCCAAACTACTCACGGTGAGCTTCATAAAAGAAGTCTATCATCCAGAGTGGCTCACCAATCTTATCCTGGTGCGAAAGAAAAAATAACAATGAGTGGAGGATGTGTGTTGACTACAGAGACCTCGACAAGCACTGTCCAAAGGATCCTTTCAGGCTCCATAGGATTGATCAAGTCATTGACTCCATAGCTGGATGTGCCCTCCTCTGCTTCCTCGATTGTTACTTGGGGTATTACCAGATAGCTCTCAAGAAGGAAGACCAGATCAAGACTGCATTCATCACCCCATACGAAGCTGTTTTCTACACAACAACATCTTTCGAGTTGAAGAATGCAGACACTACTTATTAACGGGCAATCCAGGAGTGCTTGAAGAAGCAGCTACACTGCAACGTGGAGGCGTACGTGGATGACATGGTCATAATGACCAGAAATCCCAACAACCTGATTGCGAATCTAGAAGAAACTTTCACAAGTTTGCAAGAGTTTCGGTGGAAGCTCAACCTGACAAAGTGCATCTTTGGCGTGGCCTCCGGGAAACTACTCGGGTTCATTATTAGTCACCAAGGCATTGAAGCTAACCCCGAGAAGATCTCCACCATCACCAACATGCATGCCCCATCAGCCATCAAGGACGTCCAGAAGCTGACTGGATGCATGGCGGCCCTCAACAGATTCATCTCAAGGCTTGGAGAACGGGGCCTACCCTTCTTCAAACTACTCAAGCGGCAAGACAAGTTTCAGTGGACCGAGGAGGCATATCAAGCCCTACAACAATTAAAGGACTTCATATCAAAGCCACCGGTCCTCACGATGCCAAACCCGAATGAAGACTTGCTGCTCTATATCACCGCAACTACTCACATTGTCAACACGGTGATTGTGGTTGAAAAACTAGCACCAAGCCATGTATTCAAAGTACAGAGGCCCATCTACTTCGTAAGCGAGGTGATGTCAGATTCCAAGACAAGATATCCACCTGTCCAAAAGCTGCTGTACACGATATTGCTCACCTCGCGCAATTTACGACATTACTTCTAGGAGTACAAGATCTCTGTTGTCACCGACCCCCCCCTAGGAGAAATTCTCCACAATCGGGATGCAACAGGAAGAATATCTAAGTGGGCGGTAGAACTCAGAGGATTGTACCTGGAATTCAAATCAAGGACTGCAATCAAGTTCAAGGTCGTAGTCAATTTCATGGCAGAGTGTCCAGAGCACTGGGTCATGTATTTTGATGGATCACTCAAGCTCGAGGGTACTAGTGTAGGAGTACTCTTGACATCTCCCAAGGGAGAACAACTCAAGTACGTCTAGCAAATCTTCTGGGAACTGTCCAACAACAAAGCTGAATACGAGGCGCTTCTGCACGAGCTCCGCCTAGCAATCTCGTAGGAATAAATTGATTGCTGATCTACAGCGACTCACTGGTGGTGATCAATCAAGTCAACGATGAGTGCCAAAGATCACTGTAACCGCCTATCAATCTTGTAGGAATAAATTGATTGATTCACTTCGAGTGCCAAAGATCACTATAACCCCGTCAATTTTAACTCTGAAATCGGCCTAGGGTTTTGTCAGTTCAGTGTTCAAACGAAGGACCTCATTCAGTTTCATCAAAACATTTGCAGACAGCCCGATGCTTCACTTTAAGTTCAAATTCAACCATTCAAACTCGGTTTATTTTGCCCAACAGCTACTGGAATTTTTTAACCATATGACAGGGGTTCCATTTTGCATCTTGAAGCCCAACTCTGCCAATCCATCACTGACTATGAATTTGAGATGCTTATGGCTTTAATTTGATTTCCAATTTGATTCCTTTCAATTCTAAATACCTTCAATGCTTGACTTCTTTTTTTTCAAATTTCTCCAAATCTGAATCTTTGAATTTGAATTTTTGTCAAATTTGACTCAAATTTGACTTTGGCCATAATACCTTGTTTTCATCCTAATTTCACCATTATTACTTTAATGATCATTCTTGAGACTTTAACAACCTGGTTGTTACAGTATTATTATGAAATATACCATATTTTGTAGAAATGCTAGAAACTAAGCTGGCCGTGCATCGAGGCTCCCACAGGTTCCCCTCCCTCTCCTCCTCTCACCACCTTACATCTAGTGGCTAAGGCCACCATTATTGACGGTATTTCTTCGCCACCTCCACCACCAGCTCCTGGTGAAGCCCTACCAAAGAGCCATCTTGAAAATAGCTTCACCATCAAAACTGGGCAAAAGACGCAAAATGGCTTACATTGCGCGGCTAAAGCCGAAAAATGTGGCTTCACCTCAGCCTCCAATGTACCTCATGCCGAAAATGCCCTGCTTGGGCGGAGCTCGTCGACGATGCGCGTTGGGAAGCGGGGTGACCAGGGTGCACAAGCATGATGCACCCAGACCAGAGGGATAGGAGAGCAACGTGGCCATGCCAGAGCGAATTAGCATGCATCGGGAGCTCTTCCACACAACACATTTTCACATGAGTGGTATTCTTTCCCCCACTGCCCCTCTTCCTATTTGTCTCACATTATGGTCCCCACCACCTTCAACTATTTTTTCAAAAATTGAAAAAGTTATCTACATAGCTTTTCTTCTACCTAAAAAGTCATTTAAAAAATAAATGACTTTTTGAAGGGAAAACCAATAAATAACTTTGTTTTAAAAACCTTTGAAAGCAAAAAGTTATTTGTATACAACTATCAACAAACAATTTTTGAAAAAATTTACAAGGAAAAGTTATTCAGATATGATTTTAAGGAAAACAACTTTTAGTTAAATATTTTTTATGAAACAACTATTTCAGGAATAACACTTTAACAAAAACAATAATAAAATTATAAATAAAATTTCAATATATGTATTTAAATTATTACTCAAAAATTATTTTAAATAACTTTCCTAATAATTTACATAAATATTTTTATCATAGTTACTTAACATAAGTATGGTAACAACTTTTACAGGAAAAAAAGGAAAAGAAAGAAGGCAAAGAAAACTAATTTACCAACGTGCAAGCACCAACACCATCGCATTGTTGCTTGACTCCACTATTGTAGTGTCGGTGTTACCGATATCGTGTAGTCGTTTCTTGAGAGCTTCGAGTATTATGCTGTTGGCACGTTCCACTTGGCCGTTGGCACGTGGATGAGTGACGGAAACATAGCAAACGTTGATTCCGTTGTTCTCGCAATACTCCCAGAACTCGTGGTTGTTGAAGTTTGAACCCAAGTCGGTGATGATCCTGTTGGGAAAACCGTAGCGGTGAACGATCTCGTTCAGGAAGTCGAGGACTCGGTCGGCCTTGGGGCAAGTCACGGGTTTGACTTCGATCCATTTGGTGAATTTATCGATGGCCACGAGTACTCGGTTGAATCCTCCTGGGGCTGTTGGAAGTGGACCGATCATGTCGAGCCCCCAGCATGCAAAGGGCCATGTTGGAGGTATTGTGATAAGCTTGTAGGAGGGAACGTGTTGTTCTTTGGCGAATGTCAGGCATACATCCCCAGGCCCACGAGTAGGGCTTGTACGGCCCACTTAGGGACGTACTCGGATGAGATCAGGATATGGAAGGCTACACCACAGGGTAGCGTAGCCTCCACAGACCCTTGAAGACTAGTCGGAATACACAAGGAAGCTACTCTACCGACTAGGAGTAGAATTCTGTAACCATGTCCGACTAGGACTCCACCCTGTAACCATGCTCCCCCGACTATATAAGGGCGAGCAGGGACCCCCCCTCAAAACAGAAGCTAAGAAGTTCAATACAACCAAGTTTTCAATGTCAAAAACAACAAGTTTGACTATGGCTCGGACTCGACCTCGACTCGGACTAGTCGACACAAGCTGAAGCCCCAGTTATCCCGTAAGTCGACTTCAACTCGAAGACGATTCCTGTACGGACTCCACAACTTAGCCGAGGTCCAGCAAGGTTTCCTCACTTGAACCCAACCCGAAGTCGAAATAGTTACGGATTACGACTATGACTCAGACTACATCCAAGAAATTCCATTATCAGGCCCAGCTCAAGGTTTGGTAGTTACTTCAACCCCACAAGGCAGATTCATTTATTGGCCGTGGATGAAGCCATTTTTCCTCACCCTTGACTCCGAGTTGCGCCTTGTTGCTCACACAGACAACCTCCCGTATCAAGAAGGCATCCCACTCACTTCAAACCGTGAAGAAAGCACTACAGAGATTGCAACATCAAGCTCTGGAAACTACTACCCAGACAGAGAAATTTTCATCATCACACAATACAATGATGTGGGTACTAGCCAACAGAGAACTTCTCGACGGATAGCACAAGTCGACAACATTTCAGAAGACTAGTCATCAGCTAACGCCACACAAGACGAAACTTCTGAACAGAGAAACCAAAGAAGGGCACGCAATGTTACTCGGGCTGAACGTCGACAACTACTAGCTACAAACATCCCCATTATGAACTTCGAAAGAGCTTTCGACACAGTGCAAGCCCAAGAACACAACACTCCACTCGCAGCAATTGCCTCAATCAATCTTATATCAACTCTCATACCTCACGACAGAGACAATGAATTAACAGCTCAACTCGCACAACGAGGAATAGGATTAATCGCGCAACTCGCAAAGCAAGCTTACAAACTACTCGATAAAAATCCCCAATCCCATCTATTCCTCGCAACTCAGCCCATTAAGACGGCAGCAGAGACGTCGTGGTCCACGCTGTACATTGTGAGGCTCAAAGAAAAAGTAACGAGGTAGTCAACCAACCAAGACAACTGAGCCAAGGACAAAATAAACGCGAGGCCCCAAGATGAAATAAGGATGCTGGAGATGCCAGCTGCACCAACTCTACAAAAAACCCTTGCCATTGCAGAAAGGATCGCAAAGTGTCAATTTTCAGTGATTTAAGGGAAGTAATCAACAGTCATCGCGAACGCGAACACGAACTCGACAACTATAACCATTTTCCTGCTTTCACCACGTGGGTAATGAGGACTGGCTACTCGAGAAATTCAAGCCAACAGGAATCACCAAGTACGATGGCATGTAGGACCCAGTTCAATGGCTCCGGTGCTACTCACTAGCAGTTCAGGCAGCCGGAGGCAACGATGACACAAAGGTCATCCATTTTCCAATATGCATGGAACACGCGCCATTAACATGGCTTGAGTCACTCAAGCCTAGAACCATTGACTCTTGGAAAGATTTGACAAAAGCTTTTACCAATAACTACGCAGGCTCCATGTCCCGACCAGGCAATAAAATCGATCTAAGTCAAGTTAAACAGAAATAAGGCAAGACACTCCGCGACTACTTGCGCCAATTTTTCAAAAAGAAGGCTACAATAGTCGACATCTCAGAAACAGACGTCATCAAGTGCTTTCAAAATGGCCTCAACGATCGTCAAACATACCAAGACTTTGGCAGACGACGACCAGTCACCGTCAAAGATCTCAAAGTCATGGTACAACAATGGGATGAAGAAGATAAAGAGCGTGAGCAATTCGGCTCCCATCGCAACCGCGGTCGCGACAACAATAACAACAGTCATGAACAAGACAGGAACCGAAATACTGATACTCAAAATAAATACTCGGGTAATCCGAACCGCAAACGCAAACCC
Organism: Setaria viridis; assembly: GCF_005286985.2. Taxonomy (NCBI): domain Eukaryota; kingdom Viridiplantae; phylum Streptophyta; class Magnoliopsida; order Poales; family Poaceae; genus Setaria; species Setaria viridis. The sequence continues at coordinate 20,841,700 of NC_048271.2, read as the reverse complement.
GACAACACTATTGCTACTATGACCAACACAGGGAAGAAAGGATCTCACAAACGCGAGGAGGGATCCACCTTCACTGAGTTACGCAAGAAGCAATGCCCATAGCACCCAAACAGCAAACATTCAGTGATACATTGCTATAGCATGCGCCGAGTAATGCAAGATCTACCCGCACCACCACCTCCTGAAGAATATAGTCAGAAAAAGGATAAGGGCAAAGGAAAAATCGATAAAGATGAAGAAGGCGAAGGAGATTTCCAGACCGCCTCCAAGAAAGTCAACGTCATTTTTGGCGGAATCCTGGGTACCGCATCCAAACGGTCCAACAAGCTAGTACTCAGAGAAATTATGGCCATCGAGCCAGCAGCTCCCACACCACTCAAATGGTCTGAGGTACCCATAATCTTCAGCAAAAAGGATCAATGGACAAGCTTCTTAGAACAAGGCCGATTCCCTCTGGTACTTGAGCCTATTGTTGCAGGCTCAAGATTGACCAAAGTACCCATTGACGGCAGAAGCAGGCTGAACGTCATCTTCGCCAAAACATTAACAAAAATGTACCTTGACATCACAGACATGCTCACTCCAACGGACTCACCATTTTACGGGATTGTCCCAGGAAATGCAGCCATACCACTAGGCCAAGTTGTCCTACCAGTAACTTTCGGCACTAAGGAACATTACCGAACCGAGTACATCAGATTCGAAGTCGCTGACTTTGAAACCTCTTACCATGCCATACTCGGGAGACCAGCCTTGGCTAAGTTTATGGCTATACCACATTACGTCTACTTGGTATTCAAGATGCCAGAACCCAAGGGAGAATTAATGCTACGCGGAGACCTAAGGTGATCATACGAATGCGACACCGAAGCTGTGGAAATCGCAGCAACCTCTGAAGCACCTAGCCCCATGCAACAAGTTTTCTCTGCTTCAAAGAAACTTAATCCCACAGAACTCAAAATCCCAGAAAACAAGCCGGGATCAACAAAAGTCAAACCAACAAGTGAGAAGGACTTCAAAACCTTTGATCTCCAGACTGGTGACCCATCCAAGACAGCTCTAATTGGAACAGGGTTAGACCCCAAATAGGAAACCGCGCTCATCAGTTTTCTTCGAGCAAACCATGATATCATCGCTTCGAAGCCAGCTGACATGCCCGGTGTGCCCAAGGAACTGATCGAGCACTCACTAAATGTCAATCCTAAGGCTACCCCAAAGAGACAACGCCTACGAAGGTTTTGCTCAAGACAGAAGAGACGCAATCAAAAAAGAGCTAGCCAAACTACTCGCAGTAGGGTTCATCAAAGAAGTTTTTCACCCTGATTGGTTAGCCAACCCTGTACTCGTTCGCAAGAAAAAACAACGAATGGAGCATGTGTGTTGACTAAACGGATCTCAACAAACATTGCCCAAAGGACCCCTTTGGACTACCCAGGATCATCCAAGTAGTCGACTCCACAGCTGGGTGTGCGTTGCTCTGTTTTCTCGATTGCTACTCAGGCTATCATGAAATAAGCCTCAAAGAAGAAGATCAAGCCAAAACAGCTTTCATCACCCCGTTTGGAGTATTTTGCTACAAGACAATGTCATTTGGGTTAAAAAATGTGGGTGCAACCTATCAGCGTGTTACACAGATGTGCTTCGAGATGCAATTACACCGCAACATAGAAGCTTACGTAGATGACGTAGTTATCAAAACAAGAGATCCGGACGATCTAATCGCAGATTTAGAAGAAACTTTTTCAAGTCTATGAGCATTCCAATGGAAACTCAACCTTACTAAATGCGTTTTTGGTGTACCTTCTGAAAAACTACTCAGGTTCATCATCAGCCACCACGGCATTGAGGCCAACCTGGAGAAAATATCTACCATCACAAATATGCAAGCTCCAGCTGGCATTAAGGACGTATGGCAGCCCTCAATTGATTTATCTCAAGACTTGGAGAACTCGGACTACCATTGTTCAAGCTACTCAAACGCCAGGACAAGTTTCAATTGACAGAGGAGGCAGACAAAGCCTTGACACAACTCAAGGACTCCCTATCAAAACCACCAATCCTCACCGCTCCATCTCCGAACGAAGACTTGCTCCTGTACATAGCTGCTACCACTCACGTTGTCAACACCGCAGTAGTAGTCGAACGGTCTGAACCAGACCACGTTTACAAAGTCCAGAGACCTGTATACTTCGTTAGTGAAGTACTCTCGGACTCCAAAACTCGGTACCCACCAATACAAAAGCTGCTCTATGCAATCCTACTCACTTCACGAAAGTTGCGACACTAGTTTCAAGAACACAGCATATCCGTCATCACCAACTTCCCGCTCGGCGAAATCCTTCACAATAGGGATGCAATGGGTAGAATCTCCAAATGGGCAGTAGAGCTCAGGGCTCTATCTCTAGACTTCAAAGCAAGAACAGCTATCAAATCTCAAGCTCTGGTCGACTTCATGGCTGAATGGAGGGAAAATCAAGTACCAACGCCAGTCGAACGGCTAGAACACTGGGTCATGTATTTCGACGGTTCCCTCAAGCTTTAAGGAGCCGGCGCAGGAGTACTCTTGATTTCCCCAAAAGGTGAGCAACTCAAATACGTTCTCCAAATCTTTTGAGAAGTCTCAAACAATGAAGTCGAGTATGAAGCACTACTACACGGTCTTCGTCTCGCAATCTCTCTCGGAATCAAACAACTGCTGGTATATGGCGACTCGCTAGTCGTTATTAACCAAGTCAATGATGAGTGGGATCGAAATAAGGAAAACATGGACGCTTACTGTAAAGAAGTTCGCAAACTAGAAAAAAGTTCTCAGGCTTGGAATTTCATCATGTTGTCCGCGACAACAAAGTAACTGTTGACGTATTGTCAAAAATGGGCTCAACTCGTGTAGAAGTTCCAGCAGGAATTTTTGTACACGAGCTCCACAAGCCATCCATACCGGAACAAGTCATCCCAGCAATTATCAAACCTCCCGAAACCAATCGAGAGATCATGATGATAGAAGTTGACTGGAGATCACCGTTTATCGACTACATCAAGGATCACAAATTGCCATCCAATAAAAGCCAAGCTTAGCAAATTCGCGATGAGGAAAAAGCTATGTTCTAGTCGGAGACAAGCTCTACAGAAGAAGCGCATCATCAGGGGTTCTCATGAAATGTGTTACCCGAGAAGAAGGCCAAGAAATCTGAGAAGAAATACACAAAGGAATCTGTGGTAACCACGCCTCTTCGCGAACAATCGTGGGCAAAGCTTTCAGAGAAGGTTTTTACTAGCCTATGGCTCTAGCCGATGCAAAACAGCTAGTCCACAAATGCTAAGGTTGTTAGTTCTTCACTAAGCAACAGCATGTCTCGGCCTACAAGCTCATCACGATACATCCAACATGGCCTTTCGCTTGCTGGGGGCCTGATATGATAGGACCACTACCAACTGCGCCCGGAGGGTTCAATCGAGTACTCATAGCCATCGACAAATTCACCAAATGGATTGAAGTCAAACCTGTTACTTGCCCCAAGGCAGATTGAGTCCTCGACTTCCTGGACGAAATTGTACACCGCTACAGTTTCCCCAACAGGATCATCACCGACCTGGGTTCTAATTTCAACAACCACGACTTCTGGAAATACTACAAGAATAGTGGAATTGACATACGATACATCTCCGTTGCTCACCCAAGGGCCAACAGCCAAGTCGAGCGTGCCAACGGCATGTTACTCGAAGCTCTCAAAAAAAGGTTGCACGACATCGGCAACACAAAAGGAGGCAAATGGCTCAAAGAACTACCCAATGTCCTTTGGGGACTACGCACTCAACCATGCAAGTCTACAGGGTTCTCTTTCTATTTTCTTGTATATGAGTCAGAGGCCATCCTCCCTGTAGACGTCATGTGGCAGTCTCCAAAAGTTGAACAATATGATGAAGGAATAGCAGAAGAAACAAGACGCCTAGACCTCGATAGCCTGGAAGAAACAAGATGTGCAGCTCTAATACAGTCAGCTAGATATCTCGACGGGCTACGACGCTACCACGACCGCAACATTAAAGAGCGCTCCTTCAACTTGGGAGACATGGTCCTTAAACGTATCCAGGACACATCAGGGCTGCACAAGCTCAATTCTCCATGGGAAGGTCCCTACATCATATCCAAGGTCACAGGGTCTGGATCGTATCGACTACAAGACCTCCCAGGAGAAGAAATAGCAAACTCTTGGAACATAGAACATTTATGTCGCTATTACCCATAGCAGACTACTAAATAAACACTCGGGTTTTCACGCCAGTTAAAAATAACAAAGTTCTTTGGCAAAATTCCCATCCTTGCTAGTGACTCGGCTATCCTCAGCCACTCGAGCTCTCTAGCTCTCTGAGCCCCAGCTCTCCAATTTCATTAAGTCTCTCTAGGTTATCACGACTCACTGGCTATCAACAGCCACTCGAGCTCTCTAGCTCTCCGAGCCCCAATGAGTTATCATAGCTCGTCAGCTATTCACATCCACTCGAGTACTTCAGCTCTACGAGCTCCCATGCTCTATTCTTCATTCTCGACTCGAACAAGACTCCCGAGTCATCATAACCCGTAGAGGTACCCACAATTATTGAAACTCTAGTTCGAGTTCTCAATCGCCTTCACAAGACAAGCAGGCTTCACAAAAGCCACGACTACATCATTAGTCATTCTTTAACCAAAGCAAGACCGACGCAATCATCGGATAACAACTCAAGATTGCATTCTTTGCATTGAATAATTTCCAAAGTTACATGCGACTACTCAACGGAGTCAGGGTACACAAAATACAATACAACAGCATAACAACGACTACAAGCAACTGCCTACTAGTAGTCTGCACAAAAGTCACAGGATTTTACTATATCACAAGGATTCAAAGGCTTGGCAACTACTAGATCACCAAGGTGTAAGCAGTGTCAAAAGGCAGGACCTGCACGCAAGGAAGCTGTGCAATACGCAGCCATATCCTGGTCCTCCTCCCTGACAACCCCAGGAACTCCTTCACCGCCGCTCCCTCGACAGTGGCAACAATGAATCCCCGATGCAGCATAAGGGAGAAAAAAACCAAGACTGCTCCCTTGCTAGCTTCAGTGCGCCATTCCACACTGCATGCCACACCTCCACCTCTGGTTAGAGAGCTGGATAAAGATCACGGCAATCATCACCCATCACTCGCGAGTTCTAGCGTGGACTCAGCTGGATCACGAGCTGCAAGGTGAGGCATGCAGCAAACCCTCCTACAAGGATTCTTCTAGCATCGCGGCTATCCCTACAAGCGCAAGAGTATATGGAGGGAAGGTGGCTCTAATCTACGAGGAATCTACAATCAAACAATAGCAATCTAAAGCAATCCATTACTACACCACAGAAGCATGACCTTGGTCGAGCCCCCAGGGTCCTATTTATAGCCAAGCGCCACAACCACCACCTACTCAGAAATTACTGCTCGCTCGTGACGATCAGCCTGAAAATGCTAACAAGGGTCAGCCAGGCGCTTTCTGACCACACTCACGTGAAGGCATTCAACTGCAACAGACAAAAAGTAAACAGTTTGCCCGTGCAAAGAAAGGTCAGAGTACTTTCAACAGCAACACCAATAATTGACGACCGCAACAGATACTACGACTACTCGATTACTTGGACTTATTCTTTCTGACTACAACAAATAGCCAAGACAAAAGATCATTGATCACAATTCAGACTTCAAATAAAATTTAGAGAATTGTTTTGAGTACTCCCACAAAGTACTCGGCAAGTTACAACTCAAAAACTCAACAAGATAAAGGCTCTTCTAAAGATACAAACTCGGACATCTTCGAAGCAATCGGCTCAGCCTCCTCAAGATACTGCACATAGGCATCCTCTGTACAGTTCCGAGCAACTCCATCACCAGCTGCCATCAAATCTGCCCTTGGGTAATATGACATGACCACCGCAATGACTTGTTTGCAAACAGCCTTACAGAGGCTAACAACTTTACCCGGAGCAGCTCTCAGCCCCTCGACTAGTGAGTGAGGCCCAGCATCATCTTCAAGCGGAGCGATGGCATTGACTACATCCTGCGCAGCACTAGTCAACTCTTGGAGCTCGCCTTGTAGCCTCTCTATGGTCCTACCATGGTCCCTACAGGCCACCATTGCCATAGCAAGCATAACTCTATTTTGATTCTTTCTGTTCCTCTCATGCTCATATGCAGCCTGAGCCTCAACTAGCAATGCCCGAATATGGTCAGCCTCATCAACTACCCGGTCATGAGCATTTCTCCAATCAAGAAGTTGACTACTTGAAGCAACCTCTTTTCTCTTGAGCTCTGCGCCAAAGTATTACAGATCAGAACCTACCACTATAGTCAAACATACTCAAAAATCATGAGTACTCACCCTGATATTTCTTGTTCAAAGATTTATAGCGATTCTCCAATCGCCCCTGGAGGACTTCATGGTCACTCCGCTCTACTGCAAAAGACTTTGAAGCCTCCTCATGAACTCTCAAGGACTCTGTAAGTCGGCTACATTCTTGCTCCAGTTGCGCCACTCGCCGCATGGTGTAATTATGCTCCTGGAGGGCCCGAGTATTTCTTTGGGCTCTGTCATACAGGTCCTGCTAAGCCACTCAAAACAAGTCATCAAGGCTTGTCAAAACACAATTAGTTAAAAGATAATGGTTCACACACCTGAAAGCTCTGGATAGCTCTTCGAAACTCTGATTCCGATAGCAGCTCGAGTACCGGACCCTCGTTATTCTTAGCAATTTGAGGCTCTGGACATTCACCCACAACAGCTCCTGACAACAAAAACTCATGGGTCATTATAGGATACAAAATACATCCACTTCAAAGCATCTATACTCCAGCAACATACCCGGAGAACCGACTTCACCCACTTTAGTCGCATCAACTAAAGCCAAAGTGCCACCAACAGTCGTTGAAGATGGCACACCCCCAGAACTCAAGGGAACTGTTGGGCCCTCCACTGAGCGGATAACTTCTTGAAGCATGGAGATAGTGGCACCAAGACGACTTGTGTCTTCAACCTCAGGTGCGTCATCTATCGACAAATCAACTAAGGGACCAAAGAGTGAAGTCGGAAGACCAGCCTCCACTCCTGTGTCCATGGGAATCGTATCCTCAGCATCCCTGGGCCAAAACATGAGGTTATCACCTGTTTTTCGGAAAGTTCAAAAATACAATCAAAAGAAAGATCACATAAAAAAACTCACCGAGATGATCGCGGTGGCAATCGCACACGTTTCTTCTCAGTAACTATCGGTTGAGTACTCGGCACCATAGGGGCCGTCGGAGGTACGACCTCTATCTTTCGCCGAGTCCTGGAAAAAATCAAGGATGAGACTGCGTACGTACAGACTACCAAAATAATCAGAGTACTCACCACTAGCGATAACATCGGACAACAAGGCACCAGCAGCAACCACCGGTGTCTTCACAACATCTGCTACCTCAGAAGACGTAACCCTGGTAACCTGCTTGGGGGCTGCCGATGCCGATGCTGCATGCTCGGAGGCTGTTGTTTCTGAGTTTTTGAGTGGCACCCCCACAGGCAGCTCTTCAATAACTGCGACACTGACAACCGCGTCTTTGGGAATCACGACTACTTCACCAGAAGTAGCCTCATCACCACCCATGGTCAAGTCGTCGGCCTTCCCAACCGACTAAAATCATCAACATTCTGCAAAGAAATAATTTTCCAAAAAATACTTAAATAACATGACTATGTACTTGGTACTCTGCGACCCCTCGAGGGTCAAACTCGGCGAAGAAATAGGCTGCACAGCAGCTTTCTTTCGAACTACTCTCCTCTTCTTAGCAGGAGGAGAAGGCTCATCATCAGTGTCAACCACGGCAATCTCCCTGCCCTCAGGCTGCGGCAAGAAGCCAAAAAGCACTCGGGACTACAAACAAATAATTGTTACTCGAAGGTATTACCATACCTCGAAATACACAAGTCAAGCAAAGGAACATACCTCTGTTGGTCCATACCAACTATCAAACTGACGAAGAACTCCTGGAAGCACTGGTACCCCTTGATAGTTCTTAAAAAACTTCCCCAACAACGCCTCCACATCATCATTAGGTATGTCGTCAGGGGACATCCGTGACGGGTCATCAAAACCCGAGTACTCCGAGCTTGAGCGAGCTCGTTGCTGCAAAGGATGAACCCTCCGCTTGAGAAAACTAGCGGCCACATTGATGCCAGTCAAGCCCAACGACTTCAACTCGGCAATTTGAGTCAGCAGGTCAGCAATTTCAAGAGTGTCCTCGGGCTCGCTCACCCAATTATCCGCATGCTTTGGAGCGTGGCCAATGACCACTAGCAAGACAGGATCATGATTCCCAACATAAAACCAACTTTTCTTCCAGTCGCCATGAGAGTTAGGCAAGTCATACTTGAGATAAGCACTTGAGTTCCTCAGCTGAAACCCAGCCCCTCCAAAAACTTCCATCCTAGTTGCACTGGCCTTCGGCTTACAACAAAACAACTTTCTAAAAAGATCAAGACTAGGAGGGACACCTAGGTACACCTCACACAAGTGTACAAAGATAGCCATATGGAGCACACCATTGGGATTCAAGTGAACTAACTGAAGGTTGTAGTACCCGAGAATACCTCTGAAGAAGTCGGAGGTGGGCACTGTCAGTTCTATCTCAACAAAATGTGCAAGCATGACCGTCTCCTTCGGGTGCTCCTCAAACTGCCACGTGTTGCCAAAAGTAGGCCTCCACTCGAGTTCAAGCTTTGGTTGAAGAAGCTTAGCATCGACCAAAGCCTGGATTGTTGGTTCCTTCATCACAGAGTGCTGTCAGGTGATCCCAAGCGGCGGCAGCGCAGTCTGGTTTGTCGGGCCACACTTCGGTGCCGACAGCGCGAGCTCTTTGCCTTTCTTGGATTTATATCTCACCTTACTGGTGGTCGTGGCTTCTCCTTGGGTTTTCTCCAGTTTCTTCCACATCTTCTTGACGCGTATCAGTCAATCTCGGGAAAGGTGGAGGAGGGAAGGATCGGTAGCAGATCTCACTCAAGGGCGAGGACAAGACAACAATGGCGGCGGTGGCGCAGGGAAGAGCGACGGCTCTAGATGCACAGGAAAGGAGCGCAAAAAATAGATCTGTTAAAAACGGCGTACCGATAATTACCACTGGGCCCCCTCTGTTATATCTCCATCACCTCCGGGTTCCAAGCGTCAATCAAGCAACGGTCAGATATAAATCAGATTTACCACCATAATTTGTAACGGATACTCTGACCAAAGGTTTGACCACTTCATCGACTACAAATAATCGCCTAAGTGCTCGGGGGCTGCGGATACCGTACCCGCTGGATAAAGTTTTCATTTTTCTGAAGACTACTAAAGTTAGAGCAAAGTCACAGGATTGACCCTCAGGCTCATTCTTCGATTCAACCTAAGGCTCGGGGACTACTCCATATAGAGTGCGATTGTCAACGCACTACCATATAAAAAGTCTCAAGGAAAAGGTTACTGAAACTTGGAGAATGCTGAGAGTACCTTCCACTCGCGCGACAGCACCAGTACTCGAAGGATCGGTCGCATCTACAACTCAGAAAGTACCAAGGAGAACTCAAGCGACGTCCTCAAGTACCCAGAGCTTTCCTCTCGATTACAAAGTATTCGGGGACTTGTCGGGCATACATTCCTAGGCCACGAGTAAGCCTTGTATGGCCTACTCAGGGATGTACTCGGATGAGATCAGGATATGGAAGGCTACACCACAGGGTAATGTAGCCTCCACAGACCCCTGAAGACCAGTCGGAATAGACAAGGAAACTACTCTACCGACTAGGAGTAGAATTCTGTAACCATGTCCGACTAGGACTCCACCCTATAACCCTACTCCACCGACTATATTTTAAGGGCAGGCAGGGACCCCCCCTCAAAATAGAAGCTAATCAATACAATCAACACACAGGACGTAGGGTATTACGCAATCTAGTGGTCTGAACCTGTCTAAATTGTGTTTCCTTGCATCACCATCGACTCCTTGATTCTCGACGACACCCACCGTACACAAGATCACATAGGGTACCCCCTAGGCGGGTTGTCGGTCTAAAATACCGACAGCAAAGAATTGACAATCCTGGCATCTGCGGATGAGTTCTTCCATGTCTGCCAATGTTGTTGGCTAGTAGAAGCCTGTTCTGAAAGCTTTGCCTACTATTATTCTTGAAGATGCATGTTTGCCGCATATTCCTTTGTGTATCTCTTCCAAAATATCCTTGCCTTCCTCGCGAGTGACACACTTCTTGAGTATTCCCGAGGAGGCACCTCTTCTGTAGAGTTGTTCTCTGACTAACACATAGGCTGCCTCATCACAAGACTTGTTCTACCTGATTCTTGTCGGAGGGTAATTTATGTTCTCTGATGAAGTCAATGAAAGGGGTCTGCCAATCGACTTCGATCATCATGATCTCACGATCAGGGCCTAGAGGCTCCTTGATGATAGTTGGTTGAGTAACTTGTTCCGTGATAGATGGCTTGCAGAGTTCATGTATGAAGATTCCCACTGGGACTTCCGCACGTGTCGAACCCATCTTAGATAATACATCAGCAGTGACATTTTTGTCGCGGACAACATGGTGGAACTCGAGTCCTGAGAACTTGTTCTCGAGTTTGCGGACTTTCTTACAGTAGGCGTCCATGTTTTCTTTGTTACGATCCCACTCGTCGCTGACTTGGTTGATGACTACTAGCGAGTCGCCGTAAACCAGAAGTCATTTGATGCCTAGTAACATTGCGAGACGGAGGCCGTGTAGAAGTGCTTCATAGTCAGCTTCATTGTTTGAGACCTCCCAAAAGATCTGAAGGACGTATTTAAGTTTTTCACCTTTTAGGGAGATTAAAAGTACTCCTGCACTCGCTCCCTCAAGCTTAAGTGATCCGTCGAAGTACATGACCTAGTGCTTGGGTTTTTCGATTGGAGCGGGTAGTTGATTCTCTCTCCACTCTGCCATAAAGTCAACTAGGGCTTGGGATTTGATTGTTGTTCTGGGATTGAAGTCCAAGGACAATGCTCTAAGTTCAACTGCCCATTTAAAGATTCTTCGCGTGGCATCTCTATTGTGTAGGATCTCACCTAGCGGGAAGTCGGTGATCACGGTTATGCTGTGCTCTTGAAAATAATGTCGTAGCTTCCGTGAAGTGAGTAATATAGCGTAGAGTAGCTTCTGTACCGGTGGGTACTAGGTTTTGGAGTCCGAGAGTACTTCACTGACGAAGTAGACTGGTCTCTGGACTTTTTAAGCGTGGTCTGGTTCAGATCACCCAACTATTATGGCCGTGCTGATGACATGAGTAGTTGCGGCGATGTATAAGAGCAGATCTTCATTTGGTGATGGAGCTGTGAGGATTGGTGGTTTTGACAAGAATCTTTTAGCTGCTCGAGTGCTTTTTCGGCCTCATCTGTCCACTGAAACTTGTCTTGTCGTTTAAGTAACTTGAAGAAGGGTAGTCTGCGTTCTTCAAGTTTGAGATGAATCTGTTCAAGGCTGCCATGCAGCCTGTAAGCTTCTGCACAGCTTTGATGCTGGCTGGAGCTTGCATGTTGGTGATAGCAGAGATCTTTTCTAAGTTGGCGTCAATGCCGCGATGACTAATGATGAACCCGAGTAGTTTCCCTGAGGCTACATCGAAAATGCATTTTGTAGGGTTGAGCTTCCATCGAAAGGCTCGCAGACTTGTGAAAGTTTCCTCCAGGTCTGCGATGAGATCCTCTAGGTTTCTTGTTTTGACGACTACATCATTCACATAGGCTTCTACGTTGCGGTGTAGTTGCTTCTTGAAGCACATCTGGATTGCGCGTTCATATGTTGCACCTACGTTCTTCAACCCGAAGGACATTGTCTTGACTCAGAAAGCTCCAAACGGGGTGATGAAGGCGGTTTTGGGCTTTGTTTTCTTCCTTGAGTGCTATCTGATGGTAACTCGAGTAGCAGTCGAGGAAACAGAGTAGCACGCAACCGGGTGTGAAGTCGACGACTTGGTCGATCCTCGGTAACCCGAAGGGGTCTCTGGGGCAATGCTTATTGAGGTCTGTGTAGTTGACACACATTCTCCACTCATTGTTGTTTTTCTTACAAACGAGCACTGGGTTGGCTAGCCAATCGAGGTGGAAAACTTCCTTGATGAAACCTGCCGCGAGTAGTTTGGCTAGTTCTTTCTTGATAGCGTCTATCCTGTCTTGAGCGCATCTTCGTAATCATTGACGTTTAGGAGTAGCTTTGGGATCAACATTTAGTGAGTGCTCGATCAGTTCCTTGGGCACACCTAACATATCGGCCGGCTTCCAAATGAAGATGTCTCGTTTGGCCTAAAGGAAACTGACGAGCGCGCTTTCCTATTAGGGATCCAGCCCTGTGCGAATCAGGGCTGTCTTGGATGAATCACTGGTCTCCAGGTCAATGGGCTTGAAGTCCTTGTCTGTTGTTGGCTTGACCTTGGCCACGCCTGACTTGTTCTCTGGAATCTCGAGTTCTGTCGGGGTGAGTTTTTTTGAGGCTGTGAAGACTTGTTGCATGGGACTGGGTGCCTGAGAAGTCGCAACGATTTCGACGGCTTCTGTGTCGCACTCACAGGATCGCCTCAGGTCTCCACGTAGTGTGAGTTTGCCCATTGGTTCTGGCATCTTGAGCAGTAGGTATACGTAGTGTGGTATAGCCATGAATTTAGCCAGAGCTGGTCTTCTAAGGATGGCATGGTAAGAAGTCTCAAAGTCGGTGACCTTGAACTTAATGTACTCGGTACGATAATGCTCCTTGGCACCGAAGGTGACAGGTAGGACGACTTGCCCTTGTGGGATAGTGGCATTGCCTGGGACAATTCCGTAGAAAGGAGAATCTGTTGGTGTAAGCATATCAGTTATGTCGAGGCACATTTTCCTCAAGGTTTTGGCGAAGATGACGTTAAGTCCACTGCCATCATCGATGAGTATTTTTGTTAGTCTTGAGCCTGCAACAATTGGGTCGAGTACCAGGGGAAAACGGCCTGGCTCTGAGAAGTTGGTTCATTGATCCTTTCTGCTGAAAGAAATTGGCACCTTGGACTACTTGAGTGGGGTGGGAGCCACTAGCTCAATGTCATGATCTCTCTGAGTAATAGATTGTTGGACCATTTCGAAGCGGTACCCAAGATCCCACTGAAGATGACGTTGACAGTTTTTTATGTGACTTGAAATTTGTCTTCGCCATAATCGGTTTTGTCCACCTTGCCTCTACCTTTGTCTCTGGAGTTTGCGGTTGAGTTGTTTTTGTTGTTCTTGGGTGGAGGAGCTTTGGGTAGTTCTTGCATTACTCTGCGGAGGCTATAGCAGTCTATTGTGGAGTGGTTACTGTGTGGATGCCATGGGCATTGCTTCTTGAGTAACTCGCTGAATGAGGGGCCATCGTTGCATTTGTTTGCCCCCCTTTTTGCCTGAGTTGGTAAGTGTTGCAACCGTGTTGTTCGGTTTGCTCTTGCGATTCTGGTGACCCGAGTAATTGTTTCGACTGTCATTGTTGTGATTTCTGTCTTGGTTTTGGTTGTTACCTTGGCTGTTGTTATTGCACCCACGGTTGCGATCAAACCTCTCACGTTCTTTGTCCTCCTTGTCTGCCCATTGCTATACCATGATTTTCAGGTCTTTGACAGTCGTAGGATGGCGTCTGCCAAAATCTTGGTACCTGCATCGGTCCCAGAGACTGTTTTGAAAACATTCAATCACGTCTCCCTCTGAGATGTTGACGATTGTAGCCTTATTCTCGAAGAAACGATGTAGGTAGTCGCGCAACGATTCGCCTTCCTGTTGTTTGACTTGGCTTAAGTCAATTTTGTTGCCTGGACGTTGCATTGATCCCGCGTAGTTGTTGGTGAAAGCTGTTTTCAATTCTTCCCAAGAGTCGATTGACTTGGGCTTGAGGGACTTGAGCCAAGTTAATGGCACGGGTTCCATGCATATGAGAAAGTAGATGACTTTTGTGTCCTTGTTGCCCCCGGCTATTTGGACTGCTAACGTGTAGCATCGGAGCCATTGGACCGAATCTTGTTTGCCATCGTACTTGGTGATTCCCATTGGTTTGAATTTTTCAGGTAATTTGGTCTGCATGACTCGTGTGGTGAAGGCGGGGAAGTAGTTGGGAACGTTGGTTTCTGCCTCCCGTTCGTGATGACGGTTTTTGATTAAGTCCCAAGCATCGCTAATCTAGTTGAGTACTTCCCTGAGATCACTCATGTACGAATGTTCCCGATTGGTTCTGCGGTGATGAGGACTTTGTGCGGAGTTGGTGTGACTAGCTTCTCCTGCGTCTTTGTTTTGCCGTAGTGCTTCGGGTGCACCACCACATCTTGGAGCCTCTCTGCTGCCGTCGTGCTAGCTAGAGTTGCGGTGTACGGATGGGATTGGTGATTCCTTATTGAGCAACTGGTAAGCATGTGCTGCGAGTTGTGCTATTAACTTGTTGCCTCTTCCTACAAGTCGTACCGCGAGCTCGTTGTCTCTGTTCTGAGGTATAAGGGTAGTTAAGAGATTGATCGAGGCGATTGCTGCGAGTGGGGTGTTGTGCTCTCACGCTTGTATTGCATCGAATGCTCGCTCGAGATTGACAATAGGTATGCGTGCGGCTAGTAGTCGGTGATGTTCTACTCGAGTAGCGTTACAATTTCTTCTTTGAGTTCATTGCTCGCTTGTTTCACCCTCCGGGGCATTGGCTGAGAGCTCATCGTCAGACACTTCTTCACGTTGTCCTACCTATTGAGGTGTTCTGTGGTGCTGGTTACTAGTCGCGACTACGTCATGTGGTGACATGACAACAAAGAGTTCCCTGTCCGGATAGTAGCTTCCTGAGCTTGAGGTTGCAATCTCTGTGGCGCTATCTTCTCCGCGGATTCAAGTAAGTGGAGTGCCCTCTTGATATGGGAGGATACCCATGTGGACGACTAAGCATGACTCGTAGTCTTGGGTAAGGGACTATGGCTTCATCCCTGGCCAATAAACGAATCTACCTTGCGATATAGATGTGATAACCAAACCTTGTGCTAGGCCTGATAAAGGGTATTCTTGAATGCAGTCTGAGTCGTAGTCGCGGTCCTCAACTGTCTCTAGTCCGGATTGGACTCGAGTAAGGAGTTCTTGGTGGACCATGGCTGCGTTTCGGAACCCGAACGGGAATCAACTTCGAGTTGGAATTGACTTGCAAGATGACTTGGATACTAACCTGCGTGGGCTAGTCCGAGTCAAGGTCGAGTCCGAGTTGTAGTCGAACTCAATGTTGTTGACGTCAAAATTTTGGATTTTCTCAACGGAATTTTCCACTTCTTGATGAAGAGGGTTTTCGTTGAGATGTTTCTCCTCCAGCTTCTCGATGATGCAGCGTTGGAAGTTTCCAACACCGTCGGCGATGAAGAGCCAGGAGCCAAAGATGAAAGTTGCACCCACCTCGAAGGCGAACGCAGGCTTGATGATGGTTGGTGCCATCGATATCGCCCAGAGAAATTCGGCAACTTCCCCTACTTGGCACGCCAGCTGTCGGTGTTTTATGCCGACAACCCGCCTAGGGGGTACCCGAGGGGGTGTTTTGTGCGGTGGGTGTCGCCGAGAATCAAGGAGTCAATGGTGACGCAAGGAACACGATTTAGACAGGTTTAGGCCACTAGATCGCGTAATACCCTACGTCCTGTGTGTGGATTGTATTGATGAGTTGTGTTGTACGTGTTGTTTGGAGGGGGTCCCTACCCGCCCTTATATAGTCGGGGGAGCAGGGTTACAGGGTGGAGTCCTAGTCGAACACGGCTACAGAGTCCTACTCTAACTTGACAGAGTAGTTTCCTTGAGTAATCCGACTAGTCTTCAGGAGTCCATGTAGGCTATGTTACCCTGCGGCGTAGCCTCCAAGTCCTGATCACGTCCGATTACACCCTTGGGTGGGCCGTACAAGGCCTACTCATGGGCTCAGGGATGTATGCCCAACACGTAGATCTGCTAGGGTCATGCCACCACATCGTGAATCCACAAGGAAGCACCTTCGCTAATTCGGTAGGCCCCAACACCAACCCAATCCTCTACCACGCCTCTTGTCAATCCAACACCTAGCACCCATGCGTTCGAGTTCAAATCCCGGTGCTCCATTGTTTCTTCTGCTTGCCATATAGGGGAAGATATATAAAGGAAACATAGAATTAAAATGAATAGCTAGTTTTGGGACCGAGCAGTTAAATAAATGCAAGCCCTAAATAGGCGAGGGTGTCAAGAAGGGTAGCTTCCTAGAAGAGGGATGGGGATGACCAATAAATTAAAGGAAACTTTCATAAGGATTTAGCCTCATCATCAAATTTGACTGGAGCAGCCCATAACAAGTCTAGAAATGTTCAGACCTGAAGTTTGGACTAGCATTGTGGGCCTTGACCTTGTATCAAATAGAGCCCATTCCGGGAACATCTTAAGTTAGGGTTTCCCACGCTTTCCCCTTATGTACGAAGCTTGGGTTTTGTTTTAAATCTGAGTTAGCTCCTTGCAACTAGCTTTTAGACTAATGTGTTAGTCAGACCACCCAACGCTTCTTGTCTAGCTCCGGTCTAGCAGTTGTACTAGTTGATGATACCAACTTCTTGAATAGAAGCACTTGATCGTTTGCCCCATGCTTTGAGATCTTCCTCCCCGTCAATCAAGCAGCAACACTGCTCGTGATACTCTTAGCTTAAGCTACCCAAATCCATTTACAATCTCCGCTCAGGTTGAGGCTGCCACTGTGGTCCAACAAAGAGGCAAACTAGTGGTGTCTTTCTTTCTTGACGGGAGTTGTTATGTCCAGTATGCCCCCCCCCCCCCCCGATTCTTGACTCGACATGCTATGATAACACAAGGTGGGTAGGTAGTTTGGATAGCAAAGCACCAGCAAGCGAATAAGGCTAGGCATGTCAGTAATAATAGGTAGGAAAATAAAGGAATAACAAGAAATCCATGATGCACACGACTTGGTTGAAGAAATATTTGGAAGTTATATTCGATTCAGAACCCCACATTGTAATTAGATTCTGGTTTGGTACAAATCCGTGAGTTTATTTGCTTGTTCATCTTGTTCTTGATTATTCTCAATTGCTATAGCAGATGGAAGGTTGTTCTTGACATAGCAAGAACAACAACATTTGGAGCTGGTGTACCTTTGCTAAGGTGCAATACTCTTTGTGGATGTTCTAGTCGGACAACCAACGTCAAATCTACCCTGGACCCTAAAATCTAAGTTACCCCTCCTCTCATTGAAAGATCAGCGTCAGCCCCTGCCATATCAAAAAATCGTGTAAAAATTGAAGGGTGGACAGGGATCCACAAAAATGCAGGCGGGGTACGGTGGGGGTGTTTGAGTTGGACCCACATGAATAGCTCCAAATGGATTCCATTTAATTTATAAGATACTCATACATGGAATTTGGACAATAGAAAACTCAATTGAACCTCTTGTGGGAAGGAGAAGCATTAAATTTCTCATCAAGGTTCGTTCAAAAAAAAATTCTCATCAAGAGTTAAGAGGTCATGGTTTTGTGAGGTGTTTGTGAGGCTCTTTCTGAGGTGATTTGGTTAGATGAACTCATCAAGCGTTAAGAGGTCTTGGTTTTGGAAAATAGGAACTGTGGGAAAACAAATCTTTTTTGCAGTAATGTAAATATACAGCACGTCCACATGTCGTCTTGAATGATTTCTTAGTCTATGCACATGGCAAAATATGTCTTGTAATGAAGGGAGCATTTTCTACTAGATATGTTTAAAAATCCATCTCTACATCCTATAATGCGGTCTAGTGGAGAAACTCTTTGTATGCTTTATAAAGACGTCTTTACGTTTTGTTAGAGATGAAATAAAGTGTAGGATTATGTAATTAAGGCATATAGAAAGGTTGTCTAATTAAGGGGGTTTACTTGCGGGACATGGATGTGTTCTTGAAGCAAGACCTCAAACTTGTGATTTCCAATGGAGCAACGTTTGAACGATCTTAGCCGTTGGTTTGTCATGTGGTCCTGATGGATCCAACGAAAGATAGTGATATATGCATGCGTGTGGATGGATGCATAGGTGACAGCTTGACGCTGGCAGCGGATCTTTCGCCCCTGCTGCATTGCATCTCCGTCTATGGCGTGTTTTTAATTTCTCTCTCAGGAACGAATGAAGGATTGAAACTCTGAAAGGCACCGGTGCAAGTTGCTGTCGCTCATGTCGATCAGTCTGTCGTTGTCTTGGTCATGTAGCATTGTAGCATGAGAGAGCCCACACGAGCCCATGCAGCTGCATCCTGCATCGGGTTGCCTTGGAAACGTGCAAAGCTGGCCCTATAGCCTGCAGCCTCATCGCCATGATGTATGTACAGAGAGATTCTAGTGTGGGAGGATGCGATAACGACGATGGCCCATCAGATTTGGAGGCATCTCCCGAGAGAGAGAGAGAGAGAGAGAGAATAAGCCAAACTATGTACTACAACTGTTTGAGTGCAAAGCTGAAGGATATGACGAATTAACGGAATGGCTTACTTACGAGAGTCGAGCAATTATGTGCATAGATCCATGCACTTCTTGTCTCTTTTCACCCTTGCATCATGGATAGGAGGCTTATGTGTATATAGGAGCTAGCAGATCCATCTCTTTCATGTTCAAACCTTTTTGCGCATCCAAATAGCTACATGCATGGTGGATTCACATTGGGATTATATACATGGGGTGGCGTCGGTCCATATCTTGCAAGTGGTACAAGAATTACTGTTTTCCATTATTTGTGCAGTTCTTCTATATTCTTGTACTTTGGACACATATTTTCTTTAGGGATATGATTAATGGCAAACATCGAGGAAGTAAAATGGGAAATACCAACCAAAATAAAACTGCAAAATGGACCTCGATGTAATAGAATGCACTTCCTTCACTCAAAACTGTATATATGACTGAACTATAGCTCTATAAATACAAATAGGCTTCACGGATACGATCGCAATCACCTAAAAAAAAGATGTATAGATAAAACTAGAGTTTTGCTCGTCATTCTTCTATTTAAGAAAAAGGGCTTGAAAAGGTTTAACACAGGTGCGCAATATGGTCCCAGTTATCTTGGCAGTTAGGTTTGTGCTGTCCACATATATGGTCCTCGGTTTTGCAGTACTCCATGCCCTTGTGCCCCCATTGGTTGCAAGTTTGAAAATAAAGGAAAGGGGGTGAGTAGGTGTTGGTTTGGGACCAATATGGGGGCATGCTTCCGGCGGCTTCTGAATTTCGCATATGTTGGTTTTTATTTATCGTTTAGGACACCGGTATCGTCTGAATATCTTCCACTCATCGATTTCTATCTGCAAGAAGTTGTACTTTCGAGGCAAATCAAGTAGGACGATTTGAACTGGAAATTCCACATTTTTTATGTTTGCTGACAAAGTAAAGGAAGTAAAAGATCCTGTTAAACCACACAGTTCAAGACTAAGTAAAAGAAAATCACGAGTTGGAGTACATAAAAAACCAAACTGCTATGATTCCTTTACAAATTTGAATTGTTGATGAGCTAGTAAATCTGAAGGAAAATGTAGAGCATTTTGGATCAGCATCAAGAAAGAATTAATGAAACATGGCTTCGTACGTCTATCAACATAACACGAATCTCCAGCGAGCCAGGCGCGCGGCAGTAGCTCTGTGCACGCGTTAGGTAGTAACCATCCCTGCACGCACTCCTCCATGGGACGCGAGGGGCCCCACCCCCATCCTGCCCTAGATTCCTGCAGCTTTCCCTCCTTTTAAAAAAACCATCCATGGCCAGCAACCCTCGCTCGAAAAGTCTATAGCCCGTTTTTTCTAATGGTTTTTCCTTGTGATTCTCTCTCTGGCCAGCTCACCCCTCCAATTCTTTCCATGTACTTTCCTATCTCCCCCCCTCCCTCCAGTCCACTACTTGAACATCCACTGCCATGTTCCGAAATCCCAACTGAAAATAAAAGTAGAGTATCTACGCAAGTATGTTCCCACAACACCCCTCCACGGGCTAAAAGAAAACTGCTCGCGCCAACTAAAGAATCGTAATAATCGTGATAAACAAAAGGGTCGAAAGAGCTTTCTTATGAACATGTTCTCAAATTGAACTCCGGGGAATTAACTATGCATTTACCGTTCGATTCCTAGAAGAACATTCGATCCGATTCGTGTGAAATTCCCGTGTTCCGAGCAGAACCGACCCTTGGATCCATGAGCCATTCCCCACACCATATGCGTATACTATGAGGCTTTACTACAATTCAGTATGAAAATATACCTGCTTGAGTTTTTCTCCCCTCAAAAGAGAAGAAAATGCAAGCACTAAACTAAGAGAGAGATGGGTGCCAAGTGAGTTGCGGGGGGAATAAACTAGATGGAAGGTTCTCCAAAGCGATCTTGCCTCCTCCCCTCACATGGCAGCCAGCAACTTTCGAGCGCTCATCCGCATGGCGCATACGCAAGAATATTGCAAGTGCAGGGCGAGGCAACCACCGGGGCGCCCAACTGAACACATGCAAGAATCTCCGGCCGCGCCTTTGGAAGGATCATGTTGCCCTATTTTATTTGATTATTAATCGCCCTTAGCTTCTTCACCTTTTCGATCCGGGATTAAGCTAATCATAGGGCTCTCGATTAGCAAGGAAGGAAGGCCGGGTTGGGTTGGGTTCCCGAGGCGGAGAATGATATAAACTTTTCGGTGACAGCGTCGTCGTCGCCCGTCCTATGATTGCAACATCATCGTCGTCAATATATGCTGCGTGTGTGAGAGACAGAAGACGGTAAAATAATGGTCTGACTTTGGAAGGAGAAGAAGAACATCCCCCTGTGAGGTTCAGGGCACTGGATTTACTCTGTCAGAGAATGAGCATGCAGCTGGACCAGTAGTATTTATATGCGCACACGCATGAGTGAATACGAGTATTAGCAGCATGTACACATGCCCTGCAGTACTGTCACCATGTGGGCCCCTGTGAGTACTATTACTATCCAGAAGGAGGGTTACCCTTGATGTTATTCGTTAACCCCCAAAAAAAAAGGTCTGATGACAAGCAGTAGTCGACATGTGTGTTTTGGTTCTATTCTACCCTACGTGTCCTCATCCTTGTTCTATACTGTTTGCCATGTTATTATGTAACAAGATCTGAGATAACACAACAATTAAACCACTGTCGGAACTTTCAATTTTATTCTCTGTATGTACGCAGTGGTGAGTGCTTGAAATGGTCGTGGTACAGCAGTCGGGTACTGCGTGGTTGGTTACAGGAGGGGAGGCGTAGACGTTGCGTTGGTACGGCTATTCCGTCCGCGGGGGCCCACAGCAGTTGGATGCAAATTGTGTCCGATGATTAGCAAATTGTAGCAGCCGCCAGCCAGTATGCGTGGCCTTACTTCACTCACATTTTTTATCTGCCAGCTCTTGCTACGTTTGATTTGCTTCGCAACCAAAATTTCACCGTGCATCTAAAATCACACTTTCACCCAAAGCGGTTTTTGGACGGTGGCCCGCTAAGCGGGTGTTATCAACACCGTGTCATTTCACCCCTTTTAAGTGTATTCCATTAAACCAAGCCATACTGTATTTCCTCTATATACCATACATACTGTATCTCTCTCTCCCTCCACCGCGCTCTGCTTGCGCCGCCGCCACTAGCCTGCTTGCACCGCTGCTCCTCTGCTTATGCCACCCTCGTCCACGCCGCCGCCGCTCTGGTCGCTCACTGCGGGGTGCACTGCCGCACACAACCTCCTACTTCTCAAGCTAGCTCGCTTTGTCTCGGTATATCTTACCTTTTGATGCTGCCTAATCACCTCCTATCCTTACGTACCACAATCATTCGAGATTTGCTTCAACCGGAATGTATAATATAACCTAATAGTAACAATATTTGACAAGATTCCAACATATTTTAGCTAAAGCTAAGCGCTTCCTCCCTATTACATTACTTAGGTTTTCCTTTCACAAAATATCTCCTTTTACAATTAATGTGAGGAAAGAAAAAAAAACTCCATCTTATATTTCCATTTGCTCCCATCTTCCTCCATCCTCTGCCTCCCTGTCACACACTCTCAACCAACCTCCCTCCCTCCCTCTCTCTCTCTCTTCTCTCTCTCTGATTGATATACTCCTCCCATGCTCCTCCCGCTCCTGTGATGAAGCCAATGGCCACCAATGGCATGGCCCCCTCCTTCTTCCCCGCCAACTTCCTACTCCAAATGCAGCAGCCTCTCCCTCACCACCCCCAGCAGCCGGAGCACCACCACCACCACCACCACCACCACCATGAGGGCCACGAGCACGAGGCGCACCACCTCCTGGCTCCCCCTCCCCCCGCCCTCGTCAGCCCCTTCCTCCACGACTTCGGAGGCGCCATGGCCGCGCCGCCGCCAATGCTGGGCGGCGGGCTCGGCAAGCGCATGTTCCCCGACGGCGGCGTGGGCGACGACAACAACAACCTGCACGCCGCGGATCCGCAGCAGGACGGGGGCGGCGGCGGCGCGGCGTCGGACGACGAGGAAGGGTCGGCGGCGGCGGGCGGCGGGTGCGGCGGGGAGAGGAAGCGGCGGCTGAGCGTGGAGCAGGTGCGGACGCTGGAGCGGAGCTTCGAGGTGGCGAACAAGCTGGAGCCGGAGCGGAAGGCGCAGCTGGCCCGCGCGCTGGGGCTGCAGCCCCGGCAGGTGGCCATCTGGTTCCAGAACCGGCGCGCGAGGTGGAAGACGAAGCAGCTCGAGAAGGACTACGACGCGCTCCGCCGCCAGCTCGACGCCGCCCGTGCCGAGAACGACGCCCTCCTCGCCCACAACAAGAAGCTCCACGCCGAGGTAACAAACAAGATCTACTTACTTGTTATACTTTGCCGAGCAACATATATGCATCTAACAGACACAAGCACGCCGAGATCTAGGAGTAGTTTGTAATAGCCATTGTTCTCCATAAATGTTCTTCTTGCTCCTGGATCTTGATCAGGAGCTGGCTAGCAGTGTCAGCAGCGCAAGATCGATCGCCATGGTTCGTTCTTGGTTGCTCTCTCTTGGTGGGTGTCAGAATGCATGATTGGGGATCGATCGATGATGCAGGGTACAGACATGGTGTAGCAGTAGCAGTGGTAGGAGTAGCAGGACTGACTGCTACCGCCGCTGTGATCCATACCATACCATACCATGACATGCCATAGCCAGGAAGTAGCTGATAGGATCCATGTGGGTTTCAGCGTCGTCTGCAGAAAGTGCGCGTGTCGGGATCGGTGCCGGCCATATGAACGCTGCGCCTGCTGTCGGCCACCCATGCATCCCTCTCTTTCTCTCTCCTCTCACTCTCTCTCTCTCCTGTGGTGCATGCAGCATGATTAGCCACTCGATCTACCAATCACCTTCTCCCTTTCCGGGCCACCACTCCAATTCTGTCCACCATGTCCTCATGCTTGTGAGCTGGTTCGCGTGCAGATCATGGCGCTCAAGGGAGGCGGCGGGAATGGCGGCGGAGGAGGAGGGAGGCAGGAGGCGGCGTCGGAGCTCATCAACCTCAACGTCAAGGAGACGGAGGCGTCCTGCAGCAACCGCAGCGAGAACAGCTCCGAGATCAACCTCGACATCTCCAGGCCACCGGCGCCGGCGGCCGCCGCCGACGAGAGCCCCATCAACACCACCCACCGCGGCCTCCCGTTCTACGCCTCCGCCGCCGTCGACCAGCTCCTGCACAGCAGCGGCCACCCGTCCCCGGCCGCCGCGCCCAAGATGGAGCTCGGCCACAGCGCCACCGCCGACACGCCCGCCGGCGCCGCGGGTGGCAGCTTCGGTAGCCTGCTCTGCGGCGCCGTCGTCGACGAGCAGCCGCCCTTCTGGCCGTGGGCCGACGGCCACCACAGCTTCCAGTGATCGCACATCGTCCTCCGCGAGGATTAATGAGACAATGCATGTGACGAATGATCAACGGAAACTAAGAGTAATCGATCAGTGTGGCTCTCCATTTCTTGGCATCGATCAATGCTAGTAGGAGGAGAGATCACCAATGCCACGATGATGAGTACGTCGTTGAACAATATGCAAATTGATGAAACAAAGTGATGGGATGATCCAGTTTGAGTTTAAGATGAGGAGGAATGATTGGAGTACACGTCGGATGGATCATGTGTCAGTCTAGGTAGATTTTGGATTTGAGTAGTAACCTTTTCTTTTTTCCTTTCTCTTATTATTTAATTTTCCCTTGATCACTATTTTTCTGTTTAATATTTATATATAGGTGATTACATTTGTGAGGCAGTGGTGATATTGTTGTGTATAGGATTGTGGTACCTTGTGAGTACCAAGAAGTTTCGAACTTGAAATCATGCAATTTTTCTCTCCTTTTTTTCCCCCTTGTGTGGATCTACTGTGAAATGGACATTAATACATATTTAATTGATACTATTTTCTGTGCCGGTAAGGATCACTGGAATATCATTTTTTTTATTTCTTTTGTTTCAATGGACGACCCCTGATGTGGATGGGAGCTTGATATATGGGGTAGTAGCAGTACTGTGGTGTGCGGTTGGTGTTTGGCATGTGGGCCTCATCTTCGAGCCTACGAAACAGACAGCTTGTATAGACACACTGTTTGTGCAAGCTGTGCAGGCCACGCCCATTTGATTTAATCAATTCCTAATAATGCATTATCACTAAATAAAATAATTAGAAGGTTGACTTATACTTATTATTAATTACCTTTGATGATCGTCTTTGTTTGAGTAAATATGTGAATCAACAAAACATGAAACGAGTTTCACAGAGTTACTCAGGTTAAAGATTATTGTCCACGCATGGTTAGCTAGTTAAATATATTGTGAGGGGAGGGCAGTAATTTGACCCCCTCTAAGCATACTTCTGTGACGGTAAAACAGTCATATTCCCCTTCAGAATATTATTTATTCTGATTAGCTTTGCCCGATCTAGCTATATTTGACTTGCAGGTGATTTCGCTCTATCCTTTTCTGAACCATGTTCTTTCGGAAGAGCCAGAGGCCAAGAGGGTGGACCATGTCAAATAGGGGGTGCAGATATTTCCTGACAGATGATCGAAGGGTTCGGATACCGATTTGGTGCCATTTTTCAGATATCCAATACTCTTCTTGGATATCCGATCAGATAGTTTTATTGAATGTCAGATTTGAATATAAGAATCGTAGTACCATCGTCGATTACCGGATATCCACAATTGGATTATTCGAATAGTCTAATTGAATATCAGATTCAGAGAGTTGTATCAGATATATGTTGGACCTAGGCCTTGCTTGCAGACCCAATTTAAGGCTTAAGGGTGAGTGAAGCAGAGTTTCTCTTTTATCTTCACTAAAATATTTTATAAGTTCAACTAGAAACAAAGTTTAATATGTAACTTCACTAAAATATTTTAATAGACTAAAAATAAATATAAAAATACAAATGGCCAACTCAATCTAACTTCTTGTTTATAAAAGTTTCAAATTCGAGAAAATTTTAAAGGTTTGAGGAACACCTAATTGCATCTTTTTAGAATGCCGAAAAAGTTTTAAATTCAAAATTTAGTATTCTTATGACAAGTTCAATTTAATTGAAAACACAAAGTTGTACTATATATATTTCTATGTAATGTGTTCGAGTGTCGTGTAATTGAGCATCCATGCATGAGACCAAAATTTAGCTACCCACATTCTAAGGAACTTGGGTAAATTTCAATTTTACCTATTTAAGAACAATGTAGTTGGAATTGGACTTGTGGAAAGGGCAAATGATTAGTGCAAGTATCATTTATAAGGTTGTTTCTTTTACCCCATCAAAGAACCATGTGTATATTCATACATTTCTCTAAAGCATAGAGAGCTTAAAATTTGATAGATATGTTAGAATTTTTTAATCGAAATGCAATAAATGTTTCGAAAGTATCAACTTACATAAATTTGTAATGTAGTATTATTATAATTTAATATGCATTGTTATTTCATTGGTACATGACTCATTAAGAAATCATCTCTCATAGTTGCTAAGCATAAAAATCGATTTGCTCATCGATCCATAAAATGCATGTATATATGTTGTATCTTGTATGGTAACATGCACAACGCAATTATATAAATTATACTATTAGTTGCTTTTTTTCACATATTAACAGGCCCTACGTTTAAATTTACTTGATTCTACCCTGAATTTCATTACACTGCCCTTGCACACTGGAGGATCGACCTAACAAAGGCAGTGCCTTTGTGTTCCTGTCCCCTAACTCTGCGGCAAACCGAGCTTTGCGCAATTCCTAATCAACCTACAGCGCAAGCGTACGTGTTCGTACGCCACCGAATGCTGGTCTTTGCCATAATTAGCCATTCCCTCCCCCCTTTTATTTTTGCTACTCTGAGCAGGTAACCACTAACCACGCGATTAATTAAAGTGGGTACACTAATTGACATGCTGACAGCAGCATGCATGTTTACTTTATTTCGCACCGCTCGGTAGTCATATGTGTGCTGTATGCCACATGTATCTAGCTGAGAACAAATCTGGTGCTCCCGCCAGGTCACACCCAAAAAAATGTTTCAAAATTTTCATCCGAAATTTATATTGTTGCCACCATGTGCAAATATTTCTCTATAAATAAGTTTCAAATCCAAACTCAAACAAGCACATTGAACAAAAAAAAAAGAAATCGGCATGGAAACATTAACAGGTTGGGGGATGAAAAGAGTAAGGGTTGCCGACTATACCATACTGGTATTACTTTTTTGTTAGTCCATGTACATCTTGAGCTTCGATTACTTTAATTATGTGGATAGATGTAGATGCATGCGGCGGCGGCACAATAAATTTGGTGGTATTTTTTTAGCATTTTTATGCTCCCTCACATGCGTAGGAAACGCAGGAGCATGTGACCCACGCCATGTCTGGTTGAAAACGATCGGGATGGATCACATCCTGTCCCGATCCATTTTTCTACATTTTACTTGCTTGTTTTCGTATTTTCGGATAAAAGCGGAATATGTTATATCAAATACGAAATATGGGATATCAAATATGAAATCGGGACGAAATCGGGTGATATCCCGATCATTTTCGTATTTCCCGTATTTAGTCAGGATATCCCGTTTTTACGTATACGGGATATCCTCTTTTTCTTTCTAGTCCACTCAAGCAGTAAAGCTAGCCCATCAAGACATTCAAAGGCCCATCCCAAGAAAATTAGGGTCAATATCCTACTCTCTCAAGCTCCCGCTAACTATGACCCCTCCACTTCATTCCCTCCCGAACTCTCCTATTCAGCCGCCGCCTCCACTCCTCCGCTCCAGAACCCCTCCGTCCCTCGTCCCTCCCCCGCCTGCTACAACCACCACCGCTGCCCGAAGAAGCGCCTCCTTCTGGTCGAGGGCGGCATGGCCCCGGAGAAGCCAAAGATGTTGGTGCCCCCTACCGGAGGAGGTCCTTCTCATTCTGCATCTAAGGCAAAGTGCAGGATCAATAAGACCAAGAGATGCACCACCTTCTAGGTCATTCGACGCCACCACATGCTTTTAATACAGGTACATCCAGATTTGTAGTTTGTACAATTTAGAGTACAAAATGAAAATAGCATGCTTTGGTTTGGTAATGTGTTGTCTATATTTTGTTGTAAGTATTCTATTCAATTATTGTTTCATTATCGGTAATCTGTTGCACTTGTCAGTTTGGCACAGATTTAGCAATGATTTTTTTTTTTGCTCTTGGCAGGATCTAGGAGTAAAAAGACTGCACCTCAAAGTGCCAGTGCTAGTGCTAGTCCAAGCCCAACACCATCTGGAAGGGGTTCTTCTGTGCCAATGGAAGCTGCAAATGTGGACACCATTGGAAGTGGTGTTGGCGCACAAGCACCACATGTGCAGACTGATGAAACTACAGCTATAATTGCAAATCCAGAAGTTGTTCAGATTCATGTTGAAGGGGATGACGAAGATCAAGAGGAAGGGGATGATGTTGTTCACCTTACTGGTAAGAGGAAAAGGAGATGCACTTCGGCTGTTTGGGAGCACTTTACCAAGTTGGTAAGGACCCTGGCACTAAAATTACTCATGTTTAGCCTTACAAATATGACCAAGAAGTTAGTTTGAGGAAATTAAATTTGGCAATAACCATGCATGAATATCCTTTCAATATTGTTGAGCATGAGTATCTTGTTGATTTTATAAAATCTCTCCGTCCTACTTTCCCATTAAGTCCTGGGTCACTGTTAGGAATGAAATAATGGACAAATATTTGGAAGAAAAGGAAGCCTTGTATGCAGAACTGAAAAGTATACAGTGTCGCTTCAGTGCAATCATGGATGTAGACCTCATGCCAAAACAAAGGATACATGTGTGTGACTATTCATTGGATTGATGATGATAGGCGCATGCAAAAGACAACTATTAGCTTCTTCAATGTAAAATGAAGGTATACTAGTGTAAAGCTATCAGAAATCTTTTCTTGAAGTTATAGTTAGGTGGTATATTGAGAATAGGTTGTTTTCCTTAACTTTATAATGCAAATTCAATGAGTTGCTATTTTTTAGCTCTGTAACTAAGAATTTTCATGTGCTGGGCAAAACTTGTAGGAGAAGAGTGAGGGACAGATCGATTGGATTGAGGAGAAGAATGAGGAACAGATAGACTCGATTCAGGAGGAGGAGGAGGAAGAAGACATGGACAGTGATCCTGACATCATGGATGATGCCGATGAGCTGTAGGCTGTAGCTTTTAACCAAGACTTATGACATGACTTTGTGTTATGTTGTTCAGTACTTGTCTAGTGAGGCTGGGAGTCTGAGATGGAGACTTTTGTTTGTGCTTGTGGTTTGTTGACATGGTGAACTATTAAACTGTCTGCGTGAATGTGGCACTATGGGATGGAATTGTTGCTGCTTATGCACTTTAGCAATCATAACCTATGTTTTTGTACATGTTGTCTTGATGCCATCATTATATTTACAATTACTTATGTAATTATTTTATGTCTATTTGGTCGACTTGTTGTACCGGGTTCTACGGACTACCGGTCGGTGTTCCCGTTCCCTTCTACATCCCGATTGTTATCAACATGCTTTCGCTCGAATTGGTTCATTTTTGATATTTCATGAATTTGTTTTCGTTTCCGACCTCCCCGCTTTCAATTTCATTTTTGTATTAAAATGTGAAAGTGAAAGTGATAAGGGATCTATTCCGACCACGTCAACGTCCGACCGCTTTCATCTCTGATGTTGATCATGACAATGTGGTGAAGACTGAAGACTAAACCCTGTCGCCATCCCTATATGACGGCAATCATCAACGACATCAACATTTGAATGCGCTACTACACTGACACCACTAGATCGTCATCATGCCTGCATCGAGCATACGCAGGTCCTCGCCCCAAGGGGCATCTCAAAATCATTTTATGCAATTAATTAATT
Source organism: Setaria viridis (assembly GCF_005286985.2). NCBI lineage: Eukaryota > Viridiplantae > Streptophyta > Magnoliopsida > Poales > Poaceae > Setaria > Setaria viridis. The sequence goes on along the minus strand of NC_048271.2, from coordinate 20,812,295 downwards.
CTCTAGTCTTGGTGTTCACATGATTAGGCTGGTTATATTACTAGATAATCGACCTGTCCTGACTCTCCTTTAGTATCGGTTTCACTATGTCAGTACTAAAGGTATTTACCCAGTACTAAAGGGGTCCTAAAGTATTACGCTCAAAAAATAAAGAAAATATTGGTTGAATAGCCCGAGGCTCGCACACATGCACAACATCACAAATCACAAGTCACATATGTGTGTGTGCGTGGTGCATGGAATTCGAACCTACGACATCAAGCCTAGCGCGAGCCTTCCTTACCATCTTACCTACATAGTACATGTGATTTACTTAGATATGTTTTTTTAAGTAACCTGTGAAGGGACCTTTTACTAAAAGACTTCCAGGGGTTACTAAATTTTATCCGAAACTAATATTTAGTATCAGGTCAAAATGTAACCGGTAATGCATGGGACGGAAGATTGTTTTTCCTAGTAGTTTTAAGATCGTACGGGAGTTACATTAATGGACCAACGGCAAGAACATCCAGAGTTGTACAATTCTGCTCCGCTTTACCTACCTGCTTCATATTATGTTTTGATGGAAAATAAACTTTTTTTCAAAAATTTTCTCCTAAAGCATATAATTCCTGAAAGGAAAAGTCCATCAGACGATGGGTTGTGCTCCTAAGCTACCTCACGACTAGTCGTCGTCGCGCCGCTGCTGTCGGAGAAGGAGTGCCGCCTGGTTAGCGCGGGGGTTAGGGGTCCGGGGTTGGATATCACCGGTGGACCTTGGAAAAGGGGGCTTGGGGCGGTGGTGGCTGCGACACGGCGGTGGGCCGCGGCCCGCCGGTGCAGCGAGGTGGCAAGGGCGCCACCAGAGCAACGGGCGGCTGGACTTTGGAGGGTGGTGGGCAGGGTCGACGGCGGGGGTTGAGGGGCAGTGGTGGGCGGTGGGCGGTGGGCGGCGCGGCGAGGCAGCTGGAGCCGCTGGCCACAGATGGAGGCAGGCGAGGTGGAGGCTGGGGTGCAGGGGTCGCGCCATCCCCCTTTTCCGCAACCCGTCGCAGGATAACTCTGTTCTTCGTGAAAGTAGCGACGTCTGGTTGCAAACAGAGATTGCCATGACTGGAGCATCATGCACACATACGAGTAGAGGATTTTTCAAGAGAAGATGGCACGGGCTCGAGTTATTAGTTGGTTATTAAGCAACCAACTAATCAGTCCGATCATGATCCATATGGTGGCGCTAGGGGACTGGGGCAGAGGATCCTTGCTCGCAGTTGCAGGGCTAGAGCCTAGCGATGAATGAAGGATAAAATGAGCCATCCTTGTATTTATTCCTCGCACTAGAGAAACTGAGGAGGAAGAAAAGCAAATGTTCTCCTGGTCTCCTAGAAACAAAATTGGTGAACCCAATTGTTGCGCCTTTCCTCGACGGGCTAGGTGTAGATGCGTGGGCATTTCCTATTGAACCAAATCCATTATCCTTTGGAAAAAGAAGACCAATCCTATTATCCCGAGAAGTCGAGAAGCACTTGTTATAGTACAAGTGTAGGTCGAGATCAAGCCCGGTTAGAGATGTGCCCATTGATCATGGGCAACATAATGTCCAGTCAACTGCTGTCCCATTCTTAGGCCAGCAGTTAACTCTGTTCAAAACTCCAGGTGAGAACAAACGGCCAAACCTGAGTCACCTAAATCATGAAGAAATGATGGAGCTATTTCGGATGGTACTTCTATATAGACATATAGTACCATTGGTCAATGTTACGGAGTATTTGACGTTTCGGACAGCCAAATTATCCCGCAATTATTTGTAGTACTCCGTATTTTGTTGTAAGAAACGTCTAGTCATAATGACTGGAGGGAGTATATTCTCAAGATAGGCAGGCGAATTAACCATTTTTCAGATGAAGATCGTAGCAGCATCAGTGTCTGTGACGGGCCCAAGCCCAAGAGGCGAAAGATGATTCTAGGCCCAAAAAGGTCCAAACCATCCAGCCCAAGAATAAGAACAGGGAAGCGAAGGCCGTTTTCATCGTCCATTTCTTTGCCGGCTCGCGGTTTCGGCCCTGGGTTGGGCCACTTAGGGTGCGTTTGGTTTTGGAACCATGTGGGTTGGCTTGAGCCAACCCACTTTTCTGGGTTGGAATCGACCCATCTTTTGTTTGGATGAGAGGGTTGAAGAGGGATGGGTTGGACCCAGTTTTTTATTTGGTTGGAGAAGTTGTGAGGGTTGGGATGGATGTCCTTGTAACACCGTTAATTATGGGCCCCACATGTCATCCTCTTCTTTCTATTTCTTTTTTTCCTCCCTTTACTCTTCTTCCTTCTCTCCTCCCCGCAAGCACTCCTGGCGCCGCCCCCGCTACTCCCCGGCCGCTAGCGCGCCAGCCCCGCCGGTGGCTCCTCCCCGGCCGCCTCCGCGCCGACCCCCACCGTCGGCTAGCACTCCCGCGCCGGCCCCCGCCGCCGCCTCCCGGCCACTCGGTCTCTGCAGCGGGTGCGGGGCCATGGGGCGCCGGAGCTGCGCCGCCGGGCAGGCGGTGGCGGGAAGACGCCGAGCCGGTGGGAGGAGGGCGGGCAGGGGGCGGCGGATGGCTGGCCGACGGAGGGTGGTGACGGGGTCGGGCGGGCAGCGGTGGCGGAGCGGGGAGGGCGACCGGCGCCGCCGCCCCTGCCTCCCCAGATCCTTGCGCTGTCGCCCCGTTGGAGCCGTGGGGGAGTTGCGCCACCGGAGTTGGAGCTGCGGGGGAGGCAGCTGCGGGAGGGCACGAGGCGGGCGGAGGGCAGGCCGATGGTGGGCAGGCGGCGGTGGGGTCGGGCGGACAGCGGCGGCGGGCTTGGGCGAACGGAGAAGAAACGGAGAAGAAGTGGGTTGGGATGATTCCATCTTTTTTTAGGATGGGATGAACCCGGATCAACTAGGAATATTCTCCATCTGGGTCGGCTCCAACCTATCTCTTCTCGAACCAAACATGGGGCGAAGTGGATCGGCTTCAACCCAATCCACTTCGACCCCAGAACCAATCAGACCCTTGTGGTGCAAGCGTTCAACTTGGCACGATTTCCCTTCCCTCCTAGCTGTGTCGAGAACGGCGGAGTTTGCGGATGTTTTGACACGGACAAAATTAATAGAGTTTTCCTTTAAAAAAAGTCTTTTTCAAAATAAAAGTAGAATCAGGGCAGTATGTCGGAAATCTTATGCATCTTCCGGAAGATTATACACCGCACAGTACACGTGGCGCATTTTAATTGGAAGTGGTAAAGTAGAAAAGGTTTTTCCGTGCGGACGCGAAGCGGTTTTCACGGATAGGCGGTGCCTGGCGGAGTGCTATGTACTGGTGGAGGGACATGTGTCATCACATGAGTGATGAGGTTGCGTGAGAATCTCGTGTGGGTTCAGAACTCGAAACGTAATTTTCTATTAAGAGGTGGACTATTAAAGTTTAACACCTATCACATCGAATATTTGATGCTAATTAGAAGTACTAAACATAAGTTAATTACAAAACTAATTGCACAGATGGAGTATAATTCACGAGACGAATCTATTAAGCCTAATTAGTTCATGATTTGACAATATGGTGCTACAGTAACCATTTGCTAATGATGGATTAATTAGGCTTAATAGATTCGTCTCGCGAATTAGCACAAGGTTCTGCAATTAATTTTATAATTAGCTCATATTTACTCCTCCTAATTAGCATTCGAACATCTAATGTGACACTGTTAAAGTTTAGCACCTCGTATCCAAACAGCCCCTAAGTCGTTGATCTATTTCGAAATCCGATTGAAGATCATTGATGTTTGGATTTAATGCAACAAAATGAGATCCAATATGATACTTTAAATTTTTTATTTTAATATTCAAAATTTTAATATACTATTTCAATATTTTTAATACATTTTTCAACATTTATAGTACACTATTTCAACATTTTTTTAAAAAATTTGAATTCAAGTTTGTTTTGAATAATACACCATTATTTTAACCATGTTGAATTCAACATTTTTGAAAAAATGTTGAAATAATTCAATATTTTTTGAAAAATGTTGAAATAATTCAACATTTTTCTATGTTTTATTGTTTTTTTTGAAAGTTAACATTTTAGATGAACTATCTTAATATTTTTTAATGTAAAAAAGTTGGTAAATGTCGAAACGTAATTTTCTCTTAAGTCGTTGATCCATTTCGAAATCCGTTTGATGATCATTGATGTTTGGATTTAATGCAACAAAATGAGATCCAATTGATACTTTAAATTTTTTATTTTAATATTCAACATTTTAATATACTATTTCAATATTTTTAATACATTTTTCAACATTTATAGTACACTATTTCAACATTTTTTTGAAAAATTTGAATTCAAGTTTGTTTTGAATAATACACCATTATTTTAACCATGTTGAATTCAACATTTTTTCAAAAATGTTGAAATAATTCAATATTTTTCGAAAAATGTTGAAATAATTCAATATTTTTTGGAAAATGTTGAATTCAATCAACATTTTTCTATGTTTTATTGTTTTTTTTGAAAGTTAACATTTTAGATGAACTATCTTAATATTTTTTAATGTAAAAAAGTTGGTAAATGTCGAAACGTAATTTTCTCTTAAGTCGTTGATCCATTTCGAAATCCGTTTGACGATCATTGATGTTTGGATTTAATGCAACAAAATGAGATCCAATTGATACTTTAAATTTTTTATTTTAATATTCAACATTTTAATATACTATTTCAATATTTTTAATACATTTTTCAACATTTATAGTACACTATTTCAACATTTTTTTTGAAAAATTTGAATTCAAGTTTGTTTTGAATAATACACCATTATTTTAACCATGTTGAATTCAACATTTTTAAAAAAATGTTGAATTCAATCAACATTTATCAAAATGACTATGTTTTGTTGTATTTTTTGAAAGTTAACATTTTAGATGAACTATCTTAACTTTTTTTAACGTAAAAAAGTTGGTAAATGTCGAAAAAATGTTGATTAGTAATGTTGGTGAATGTAAAAAAATTAAAGAAAATGTTGGTATATATAGAAAAAATGTTGGTCAACGTCAAGAAAAGTTGGTGACAATTAAACCAAACTTTTTTTAGAAAATGTTGATAATGTCAACAAATGTTGATGGATGCCAAAAATGTTAAAGAAAAAATGTTGTACATGGGCTTAACTGAGCTTTAAAAATACATAACTTATCTATCACGTAGAGTGCTGCTGACAGCCTGACACTGGCCGGTTATACAGTGCCATGATGGTGATTGCCTAACTTTTTTTATTTTTAACTTTTTAAATATAATTTTAAAAATAACCTCAGCGGAAGATTATTAGCGGCGGGTGATCCTTTTGCCCATGCCAGACCGCCTAGCGCGGTGGATCCTTGCCATACTGGCGCGGCGCGGCGCCGGGCCAGGTAGACGCTAACGTGGGCAGGTGTGTGCCGCGCCAGCCCGCTTGGCGCGGCAACGCCCCTCCTACACACGGCGTCGGCTCCTTCCTTCCTCCCTCCCTCCTTTCTTCTTCCTCCAGAACACCCGCACCCGAACTCCTCCACACCACCGGCCACCGCCCCTCCCCCAAATCCCTAAATCTTCGGCGATTCAGCTTGGGGAAAGTTGTGAAAATTGATCCCTGCATCGTGTGGAAGGTATCCCCCTACTTTTTTCCCATGTTTTACTGTTGCATTTGGTAGATCGGAGGATGTTTAGGTGACCTAGGGTTAGGTTGATGATTTCAATTTTGAATGAAATGCAATGTTGTTATGTGTTAGATGATGCGTAGTTAAAACGTAATAGAGTCTCTGCCCGCGATATTGATGTGTAGAACTTGTTGAATACTTCGATTTAGGTATATATTCATCCAATTATGTAATGTACATGATATGTGCATTTTTTTGTTTGCAATATGTCCAATATGTGGAATGTGTCCAGTTGATATGTCGAATATGTGCAATGTGTAGTGTACATGATATGGTGAAGTGTTTGTATTTTGTAGATGGATCGTTTGGTTTGATTTTTTCATGGTGGTATTGTGAAACAAAATGGAGAGTTAGAGAATATGAATGAGTTATTTGAATTCTTCGAGGGTCCTCCAAGTTTTACTGATTTAGTTGACCATGCAATGAGGAAGTATGGATTTAGAGTGGATGAGATGAGTTTGAGAGATCATTTTGATTGTGGGAAAGCTAGAGCTCATTATATTCTCATGAACTTGGCATCCGATTCAAATTGGAAGCACTGTAAGGATGTAGTTCACGAAGCAAATGTTGCATGTTTGGAGATTATAGTTGAAATTGTTCGTATGCCTGGCCCAAATGTTGTCTTGAGGGACGAAGTGCCGGTAGTAAATCGTAATGGTACCCAGGAGTCAGAAATTTTGCAACATGTATTAGGTGAAGCAGAATCTGCTTTTGACTTGGCCATTGCCAATGATGATTTTCCCAATAACACTTTTGAGAGGGATGAAGCAAATATAGATGATGATGATGATGATATGTCTATGGGTTCCGAAGATAGTGAATTTGAGAAAGATGGGGTAGTAGATGTCGAGGTAGAGGAGGAGTCACCATCTCAGAGTGGTGGGCATGAAAATGAGGACGAGGAAGAGGATGGACCGCACTTCGACACTGCAACCGTGCATGATGTAGAAGGCATTGGTCGTATGGATGAATGTTTTTCTTACACCCAGAACAAGTTGCGGTTGTTGAAGGAACGTGATGCCGAACTGCCATCCATTCCCAATGATCAGGACATCATTATGGTCCATAAAGCCATATGTGAATCTAGTATGGTGAATTCCGAAGGGATACCCTTTAGTGAGAGTCCAGTGATTAAGAAGGGAATGAAGTTCAAAAGTCTTGAGGAGCTGAAGTTTTTCTTGGCTGACTACGCAGTGAGGTTACATAGACCTTTTAGCGTAGTTCACTCCGACAAGAACTTAAGATACAATGTGATGTGCAAGCAAGGATGCCATTGGCGTGTATGGTCTCGGCTAATATCAAGCACCAGACAATGGAGGATTTCAAATATTGTGCAACCGCATACTTGTCGTTCTTCACATTCGAAGCGAGTGCACGTCCAGTGCACAGCAAAGTACCTTGGGCAGTGTATCCTAGGTATTATCCGTAAAGACAACGAGACATCGGTGCCATCCCTCGTGGAATCCACCTTCGACTTTAGTGGATACCGTGTCAAGTATTCAAGCGCCTGCCCACGTCAACGCCTACTTGGCCCGGTGTCGCGCCGCGCTAGCGTGGCAGGGATCCGCCGTGCTTGTGCATGTGACGCGGCAGAAGCCTCTACCGCGCTAGGCGGTCTGGCGCGGGCAAAAGGGTCACCTGCCGCTTATAATCTTCCGCTGACGATATTTTTAAAATTATATTTAGAAAAAGGTTAAAAATAAAAAAAATTCTAAACCAGCTTTGCTATTCGAGGACAAAAACAAAATGACGGTACTTTAGTTGATAGCTCCATAGCGGCGAGGTAGGTAGCTTAATAGCACTCCAGATTCACGGAGCATCACAAGTACCTGCTCGTATACCTGTGACATCAGCTGTAACCGTAAATGATCTTCTTCTTTTTCTCGGGTGTTGCTTGCTCAAAGACTGTGCGTTGATGCGAGTACCTGTCATGGGGGATCTGAGGCTCCGTTTGGAGCTGGGACTTAGTCCCGTCACATTCGATTTGAAGTATTAAATATAGATTAATTATAAAACTAATTATATAAATGAAGACTAATTCACGAGATGAATCTATTAAATCTAATTAGTTCATGATTGGCTCATGCGATGCTACAGTAAATATGTACTAATCATGAATTAGTTAGGCTTAATAGATTTATCTCGCAAATTAGCCACGACTTATGCAACTAGTTTTATAATTAGCTCATATTTAGTTCTGCTAATTGATATTCAAACATCCAATGTGACCCATGAATCTCTTTGCTCGATCGATCACGCTGACGCTGCCAACGCAGAGGATATGTGCAACAATCTCAGCCGAACAGATGCAACGGGAAAGGCTTTAATCTCCTGACAGATATTGCACCAACTTTTTACTCCCGCTCTTTTCTATTCTTCCTACGTAACTGTGTCACTCACTCCGTCGTCACTGGCAGCTCAAACTCCAACTTTCCCCTCTCTTTTTCCCTCCCCAACTTCTAATCAGGCGTACGTACACCCCACTACGGGAAACAGAAAGTTCGCCGAGTGCCTGGGGCACTCGGCGAAGGCTCAAAAACACTCGGCGAAACGTTTGCCGAGACACACGGAAAATTTTGAGTCGGCAAAGTTAACTTTGCCGAGTGTTTTATGTCGTGCACTCGGCGAAGCTTTCGCCGAGTGAAAAAAAACACTCGGCAAACATATTTTTCGAAAAAAAAACCAAAAACGCCAGCCGCAACCACCACTGCCGACCACCACCACCGGCCTTTACCACCGCCGCCTCGCCACGGCCGCCGCCCCCCACGCCGCCTCACCACGGCTGCCACCCCCCACGCCGCCTCGCCACGGCCGCCGCCCGCCACGCCGCCACATCCGCCGAGGAGGGGCGGTCCACCCGGAGCTTCCGGCGGCCGACCTTGTCGACGAGGACGATGGAGACGACGGTGGCGGGCCGCGCGTCGCCGGGGAGGGGATCCGGCGGGGGGAGGGAGGGCCGCCTCCCATCCTCACCCGGATCCGGCTGCGAGGGGAGGGGATCCGACCGGGGGAGGGAGGGCCGCCTCCCATCCTCGCCCGGATCTGGCCCCCGCCGGGGGAGAAGGGGAGAGCCGGATCTGGGGGGAGAAGGAGAGAGGGGAGGCGGCGTCCGGCGGGAGGGGAGGAGGAGTGGGGCGGCGGCGTGAGGGGAGGAGGAGGGGGCCAGCGTGAGGAGGAGGGGGGGGGCGGCGTGCAGGGGAGGAGGAGGGGCCCGGCGTGAGAGAAGGGGGGGGGCGGCGTGAGGAGGAGGGGGCGGCAGCGTGAGGGGAGAAGGAGGGGGCCGGCGTGAGGAGGAGGGGGACGACGGCGTGCAGGGGAGGAGGAGGGGCCCGGCGTGAGTGGAGGCGCGGGTGGCGGGGGCGGGGGCGGCGGCGTGAAGAGGGGGGTGCGGGTGTTTTGAGGGGGGGCCAGAAAAAAAGTCGCCGAGTGTCCTATGTGGACACTCGGTAAAGGGTTTCTTTGTCGAGTGTCCAACGTAGGACACTCGGCAAAGTTTTTTTAAAAAAAAATAAAAAATATCCAACAGTTTCAAAAAAATACCAAATTTTCACACAAACCAATATATGTTCTCTATTGACTATACAAAAAGTTTTGTAGTCAAACCAAACTCGACCGTCACTTCGACTCTAAATCTTATCGAATCCTCTCAAAGTTACTATTCTTCTTCTGTGATGCTTCGGTTTGTAATCATTGTACATGATGAAATGTGCAAAACCTTCTCAATTTTTTTCCACAGCCTCCACGTATTATATCATCACATCATGACAAATCTCATGATTTTCAGACTTTGCTTGTTTTTTTACAATTTAAAAATACTACTGCCACACGTTCATGGTCGTGTTTCCTGAACAAGATGTTCGAAATTTCTTTTCATTTCATGGGTCAGGTCTCAAATTGGGCCAAATAACATGAGTACCATTTTTCTACTCATTTTGTTCCATAATTTGAATCACTTGCAGTTCAAATTTGACTTATACCAAAAATTTTCTTGAAATGCAATTAATTAAATAAATATAGCAAATAAATCCAAAAAAATACCAAATTTTAACATGGAGTACCACATGTTGTATGTGGGGAGTAGGAAAAATTTCATGGTGAAAAGAGGAAAAAAAATTATTTTTTTGCCGAGTGTCAAAAAAACACTAGGCAAACCCCCTTCTTTGCCGAGTGTCTTTTTTGACACTCGGCAAAGAGGGTGGTTTGCTGAGTGTTTTTAATTTGACACTCGGCAAAGCCCCGATTTGCCGAGTGTTTCTTATTTGCCGAGTGTTTTTGGCTTGGCACTCGGCGAAGAGCTTGTTTGCTGAGTGCTCGAAAAAAAACACTCGGCAAAAAAAATACATTCTGACAGGAATACATCCCCAGTACCCGCAAGGAAGGAAGAAGTCAGACTCCTACTAGGATTCCCCTGTAATCCGACTAGGACTAGTCCCGAGTACTCCTACTAGGACTCCTCCTTATAATCCGACTAGTACTCTGCCCCCTGGACTATATAAAGGAGGGCAGGGGTACCTAGCTCGGCAGGTCAGACCTCAAGGTCATACCTCAACACCCAAGCCCAGGACACCCAAGAACAACTCCAATTCATCAATCCCCAAGATCAATACAAACCAACACACAGGACGTAGGGTATTACGCGATCTAGCGGCCCGAACCTGTCTAAATCGTGTTCCTTGCATCACCATTTATTCCTTGATTCTCGACGACCCTTACCGCATAAAAGACCACCTAGGGTACCCCTAGGCGGGTTGCCGGTCTAAAACACCGACACACTCGGCAATTTTTAGCTTTCCTGTAGTGCCCGTACAACACGGTTTCAGAAAGTATAGCTCCTCGATGCTGTCATATGTACTCAGCATACGCGGCTACAAGGGGAACTTCAATTTCTTGCATCTCTGAAGACGAAAGGTCAGGTCAGGCCAGGACCCTCTTACGAATTTTTTTTAATTCTAAACCTTTTTAAAGATATTTTTTTAAAAACCCTTTCCTTTGCACCGCGTGACCCTTTTGATCGCGCTGTGGGCCGTGACGTGGCAGGTAGTCTCTGCCGTGCCACATGCAATGGCGTAGCAGAGCGGCCACGTTGGCGCGATGCTGACTTGGCGGCGCACTTGACGCGCCACGCGACACCCTTCCTCCTCCTCCCTTCCTTCTCTCTTCCTTCTCTAGCCAGACCCGCGTGCCACTTTGAGCTCGGCGCCGGCCACCCCCCTTGAAATCCTCCCCAAATCTAGTGATTTTTGGTGGGGAAATCGATCCCCGCGTTCCTGGGAAGGTATTCCCCCCACTTTTTTCCTTGTTTTATTGTACCATTTGCTAGATCAGTGGATGTTAAGGTGACCTAGGTTTTAGGATGTTGTTTCGAATTTTTGATGAAATTTAATGTTGTTACGTAGTAGTGGATGCTTAGTTCATACGCAGAAGACTTTCTGCCCGCGATTTTAATGTGTAGAACTTGTTGCATGCTTAGATTTATATAGTTATTGATCCATTTGTGTAGTGTACATGGCATTAGTAGGTTTATTTGTGCAATATGTCCAATTGATGTCCAATTAATATGTCCAATATGTTTATTTTGCAATATACTTACTATAGTTGGTATGGTAAAGTATTTGTATTTTGTAGATGGATCATTTAGTTCGTATGTTTGATGGTGGGATTGTGAAAGAGAATGGGAAGTTTGAGAATATGAATGAGGTAGTGGAATTGTTCAATGCTTCTCCAACTTTAAAGATTTAGTTGACCATGCAATGAGAAAGTATGGATGTGGAGTGGATGAGATGATCTTGAGAGGGTGTTTTGATTGTAGGAAAGCTAGACCTCATTATGTTCTTATGAACTTGGAATCCGAGTCTAATTGGAAGCAATATAAGGAGGTAGTTGAGCATGCAAATGTTGTATGTTTGGAGGTGGTAGTTGATATTTTCCTATGCCTGGCGCAAATGTTGCCTTGAGAGATGAAGTCCAGTTAATGAATTAGAATGGTACCTAAGAGTTAGCAATTTGACAGCACGGTTTAGGTGAAAGGCAATCTGATTTTGGCTTGGCCATTACGAATGATGATTTTCCCAATGATACTTTTGAGCGGGAAGAAGCAAATATAGATGATGATGACATATCTCTAGGTTTCGAAGATGGCAACTTTGAGGAGGATGGGGTAGAAGATGTCGAGGAGGAGGAGGAGTCAAAATCTGAGAGTGATGGGCCTGAATATGAGGACGAGGAGTCGGAATCTGAGGAGGATGGGCCGCAGGTCAACACTACAACCGTGCATGATGTAGAAGACATTGGTCGTATGGGCAAATGTTTTTGTTACAGCCATAAAGAGTTGCGGTTGTTGAAAGAATGTCATGTCGAACTCCCATCCGTTCCCAATGATAAGGACATAAGCATGGTCCACAAAGCCATATGTGAATCTACTATGGTAAATTTGGAAGGGATACCCTATAGTGAGATCCAGTGATTAAGAAGGGAATGAAGTTCAACCGTCTTGAGGAGCTCAAGTTTTTCTTGGCTGACTACACAGTGAGGTTACATAGGCCTTTCAGTGTAGTTCACTCTGACAAGAAACTAAGGTATGATGTCATGTGCAAGCAAGGATGCATGTGGCGTGTATGGTCGTGGCTAATTAAAAGCACCGACCAATGGAGGATTTCAAAGGTTGTGCAACCGCATACTTGTCGTTCTTCATAGCCGAAGCGAGTGCACGTCCAGTGCACAACAAAGTATCTTGGGAGATGCATCCTAGGCATTGTTCATGCCGATAGCGAGACATTGGTGCCATCTCTCGTGGAGTCCATATTCGCCTTAAGTGGATACCGTGTCAAGTATTCAAAGGCATGACGGGCGAAGTAACACGTCGTTGCCCTACTTTGAGGAGACTAGAAGGAGTCGTATGGTAAGTTTCCTAGAGTACTCACAGCTATGGCCTACTATAATCCTGGGGTTAAATGGTTTACTCACTCATCCGACATGATGCAATCTGACAATGGTGTTTTAAAGCACGTGCTCCAAAGGGTATTTTGGTGCTTCCCACAATGTCGTGTGTCTTTTCAACATTGTCATCTTGTGATACTTGTTGATGGTACATTCTTGACCGGGAAGTATAAGGGTACACTAATGATGGCAGTTGTAGTAGATCCAGAACATCAGCTTGTCCCTCTAGCTTTTGCCTTGGCTGAGAGTGAGAACAACGACAGTTGGTCATGGTTCATGAAAATCGTTCGGCGACACATACTTGGACTGTCACGGCAAGTATGTATGATCTCAGTTGGGCACCATGGCCTCTTAAATTGTGTGAATGACCACATGGAAGGGTTTCCACCGCTTGTGCATAGGTGGTGCATGAGGCACTTTGCCGCCAACATGTGGCATCGGCAAAAGAACAAGGAGGTGATTGGAAAGTTGAAGGTTTTATGCATGGTACATACGGAGAAAGAATTTGATGAGAAATTACAAGATCTAGTGAAGGACTGGAACGATGAGGCAAAAGAATGGTTGAAGGTTGAACTGGAGGATAAGGACAAATGGGCGCAAGCTTTCGATGAGGGAGGGATGCGTTGGGGTATTATGACCACAAATTACTTGGAATCCCTAAACGCTGTTTTCAAAGGCATATGAAGTAGACCTGTATCCGGAATTATTGAGTACTTGTTTGACAGATGGCAAAAGGCATGTGATTTGTTGAATGAAGGTCACAAGAATGGTAAGGTTGTAGATGAACATATATCAGATGCTGAGCTTAGGTCCGTTAACCAATTACCAGAACCGTACGAGCCAGAAAGAATGGTATATTCTATAAGAGGTTCTAGCACTACTAACGTTGGCGGTGAGAGCCATGGAGGCCGAAACTATAGAGTGGATCTCAATGAATGTTTGTGCAGCTGCAACATTCCTCAATTGTTGCACCTTCCATGTTCACACTTGATTATAACTTGCAAGGCAAGAGGTTATAATTATGAAAGCCCCATATACATGTCACCGTTGTACTTTAGGGAGCACACCATTAAAATTGAATCAAGCTTTGAACTTTACCTTGATCTGGCACAATGGCCATCATATGATGGGCTAGATACGTCCCAAACTCCAATTTGAAGAGAAACAAAATAGGTAGGAGGCAGAAGAAGCGTTTGAGAGGTGACATGGATGAGTCGCAAGGGAGGCTTTCAGCAGATTATGGGACTGGCGATTTTAATATGGATAAGTCAGAAAATTGTTGCTCCAAGTGCCACAAATTCATTAAGAATTGTACATGCCGCAAGAAGAAATCTAAGGGCAAGAAATCTAAGGCGAAAAATAGAAGCAAGCGTTCTTCCAACCTGAGGGTAGTCGAGGAGGTCGTATTTTGCATGGTTATCATTATAAGATTTATTGATAGTATATATTTTCATTGTTACTCTACTTATCATGCAAAGAACCTTATTACTAACGAGTATTGTTTATTCTATTTTAGGATGGCAGATCTAGTCTACCCGGTCCTTGAGGCCGCGTACGACGTGCACCACTGCGGCCACCTCCTCGCCGACCACCACGAGGTACTACAATTTCCATTTATTTCCATTTCCTTGTATGGTAAGAAATAATCATATCTCCAATTATTTGGTTGTTTTGCAGGACTTGAAGCCATTACGGCCACGAGTGCACTCCCCACTTAGGTGGGATGAGCGCTACGTGCCGTACCTCCACAGAGCTGGATTTCTAGACATTGCTCTGGTGGTTGCTGAGGGCCTCCCTCCGATGGATGGACCCTTGTTGACCGCCATGGTCGACCGTTGGCGTCCGAAGACTCACACGTTCCACCTCCGTGCGGTGAGATGATTGTGACCATGCTGGACATGGCGATGATCCTTGGTCTTCCACTGGAGGGGCTTCCAGTGATGGGGATCATTCAGAGTGACAACTGGCGTGATATGGTAGAGCTGCACACTGGGATTAGGCCTCCAGAGCCCAAAGAGGGAGACAACTCCAAGAAGACATCCGGGGTGAGCTTGGCATGGTTGAGGGAGCAGTTCAATGTGTGCTGATAGGGAGCGGATGAAGAGGTTGTGGAGAGGCACGCTCGTGTTTGGCTGTGGCACTTAGTTAGCGGCTTCTTACTCACTGATGCAGCCGGGAACACCGTGTCTTGGATGGTTCTTCCAATATTGGGTCAGAATTAGGATAACATCTGTGGGTATAGTTGGGGTTCAGCGGTGCTCGCCTAGCTGTATAGGCAGTTGTGTGACGCTTGCAGACGTACTGCGAAGGATGCCAATCTTGTAGGGTGTGCGTATCTGCTACAAATTTGGATTTGGGTGCAAATCTCGGTGGGTTGACCTTGCCATCTTTGCGTGGAGGTATAACACTACTGTAACATGAGATTTCCAAAATTTAATTGAAGTGATTAAGGGTACAAGTCACACTTAAACTCTATACTTTGCCAATTGTAACATTCAAGTGCATTTTAAATTCATAAGAGCACCAAAAAGGGCAAATTGAAATCAAATAGGGCCAAACAAGAAATCTAACATGAAAACAAGCCAAATTAAGTCAGAAAAGGCCAAAAATTCAAATGCCGAATTTGAATGGACAATTCAATGCACTAAGTTTTCATAAAAGGCCTCAAAACCTCTAATTGGGGGTAGTTGTCAAAAACAGATTTCGTATAAGAACTCAACTTTTGGCCAATATAAGTTGTAGAACTTTTGAAGGTAAACAACTTTTGTTATTTGCACACATTCTGATTTTGAGTGGAAGGCATCCAAATTTAAGTTCAAAATTCAGCAAATTTTTGGGAAAATTCAAACTCTTTTCAAACCGGCGTTCTACCAAAATTTGAGCCTTTCTATCTTCCAAACCGGCCAGTTTTTGACCCATGAACCTTTGTAAAAGTTGTAGTCAATGGTTTGTCAGCAAGTTTTGTGTTTGGACTTTTCAAAGTTCAAATTCAAACTCTGGAGAAAATCGCCTCAAAGGCGCTGCCTTCGTGTGCTACTCGAGTACCCCCGGCACAGTGACCGCGCACGGTGCGTCGCACCACGCCACGCGGTGCAGCTCGACCGGTGCAGCACCGCCAGCCAATGCTCGCCGCCGATGGGACGCGACGGCTCCCCAGCGCTGCCCAATCTCACACCGACGCCATCCTTCCCCGCACACAGTAGTATCTTCACCGGCTAGTCCTCCGCGCGCCTCTGCCGCCGCTGCGCAAGCTCATCACCACGTTGCGCCACCGGACTGGCTAGCGCCGCAAGGCCAACCACCGCTGTGGACGCATCAACTCACTCAGCCTTTCCGCGCGCGAGGCAAAGGGGCAGTATCCCGTCATGATCCTCCCCCACTAATAGCCGCTGCTCGCCCACGCGCGCAGCCCTGCCCTGGCCAGTCGCCACCGCCACTGCTCTACTCCGCCAGTAGTTTGCCGCGCTCCTGTACCCTCCCTGAACCCTCCGTGGTGCCCCGACGCCCTTACCGTCTCACCAGCACCCCCTAGCGCCTATAAAAGGAGGCCAAAGCTCCTCACCGGCGCTTCATCGCCGCTAGTCTCCCCGCGGAAACATTGCCTTGCTCCACCGCCGCACCCGACTGTCGAGCTCACCCTCCCAAGCATCGCCGCCGCCTCGTAGCCCCTCCGGTAGACCACCCATACGCCTGTGCAGCTTCCCGAGTCGCTACTGAGCCTTCTCCGTCACCGCCGGCGCCAGAGCAGAACTGCCTCCGCCGCTGCTTCACCCTCGCCATGGACTGCCGCCATCGAGCCTCCTCCGCCCTCGCTCCTTTCGGTGCATCCCCTCATGCTGAGCCCATGGTCACGCCCGAGCCATTTCCCCCACCTTTTGCTGCCACCGCTCGCCGGAATTTCACCGGCAAGCCACCGGTGAGGTCCAAGGACCTATTTGAAAGCCCCTAAATCTTTCTAGGATCATTCGCGTAAAAGTGCAGGACCTGGTTGTGAGAGTTCAAAAGTTCCAGGGGCCTACTCGCAAAGCGTAGTTAAATCTTTTCTGTTTTAATCATTTTAAATCGGCTGAAAACTTGGAAATGCATAGGAGGTTGTAGAAAAATGCTAAAAATATGAATCTAACTTTGTTAGACTCTTGGTGAAGAGTAGTTTCACAGAAAAATAGTTGTAGACATGTTACTATTGTAGTTTTTTCTCTAGGTTTTATTTTTTGTTTGAGCCAATAAATGCACCATAAATCATACCAAAATGAGAAAAATGTTAATCCACCTCTGTTAGGCCACTCGTAACATGCTTGTTCTAGATATGAGTTTTGCAACACTAGTTTAGTTCTTAAACATACTGGTTTGGGTTAAATGCTTGAATCCTAGCTTTAATCTTGTCTTTTACACCATAATTGAAAGAAAATAGAGAAAAGTGCCATATCACCTTTGTTGAGTTCCTGATATGACTATTTCCCTAGAAAAAATACTGGTTTCTGTTGAATGCTTGTTTTACCATGCTTAAATAAATGCATGTGGTTTAATGTACTTTTTATGTGATAAATAGTTTTCACGCTCAATAAATCCTGGAAAATTTACAGTAGCCTCTGTTAGTGTTAATGAAGCTTCTGTAAAAATTTCAGAACCATATGTTATCAGGTCCTTCCAAAAATATTTATTGAAGTTAATAGCTAGTTAAATGGAATAATAACAAATGTTTAATAGGAAGGGTAAAAGGGTAAAAGCTCTTTTAAGTTGTTTAAAAATTCAGAAATAGGATAACTTTCCAATTGAATATTGAGCAACCCCAAAATGACCCCCACCTTTCTTTGTGAAGTTTAAGATGTTAAATTCTTATATGTGTACACAATCACCATCAAGTCGAGCTTGAGTTTTAAATCGCAACCCATTTTACTTTGCGAAGAAATCAAGTTTAAATCCTTGTCTAGGTGAATGTGGTCGAAACTGCAATAATACATGAAATGCATCCTGCATATGAAAGTATGAAATCTTGAATTATTGCATAGGCATCTCATGTAGAACTGAATCTTGCTGACTGGACGTACGAGCTGCTTCCAACAGCCGAGGAGGAACCTGTTGTAGAGTTGCACCAGATCGAGGTCGAGCAAGACCCCAGCCAAGCTTCCAACGATCCTCCTACTAACCTAGTTCAGGAAGGCAAGCCCCAGAGCATGACCCTAATTTTTAAAGTTTATGAAATATCTATGATACTTATGTTTGTGCATTTAAGTTCATAGGAGTTGCTTGAAACCCTAGCTGCATGAACTTAAGTACCTATGTTTGAATACTAGCATGACAGGTCGAGTAGCTGCAATGCTAAATAGGGATTCGGTAAAAGTTGAGTGATTTCCTGTCACTCGCGAGTTATAGGAGTTGCTTGCTTACTTATGCTGCAACCATAAGGATGATGGGTGGGGTCAGGCAATTGGTTCGAAATTGGTGGATTGTCCTGTCTGTTTAGCGATAAATGTGCTAAGGTTGAATCGTGTCGGTGATTGTGGTCAAGTGTTTGAAAGTACTAATCTCATACCTAGTATGGGATGGGGAAGCCTAGTACCTGATTGAACCGGGACGTGAGCAACCCGTCCCACTCTCTCTAGAACCTGGTTCCCCTGATGCATCAAGTGGGTACAAGTGCAGTCATGGTACGGCGTCGTTTGGGACCGTGGGGCATTGTATCCAAGGGAAGTGGCCCTGACACGTGCTTGGGAATCGACGGGGACGACTGACATGTGTGGACCCGGTGTGGTACACATATGTCGTGAGGTTAGGTTCACCTTGCAAGGTTAAGAAACTCAATTCGAATCGTCTGCCTCTCACAATTTGAAACTACTTGATCACTATGTTGCACTAAGTTAGAACTGGAACAAAGGATGATGATTAATACTGATGGTTGAATTAAATTGCTTGTTCACCATGCTTGTTTAGAATAGGTGCTCATTTAGAATGGATAAGCAACTGGAACCTGATGCTAAAACTTGAAAGCAAGGACCCACCTTAGATGCTTTTGGCAAAACAAACCCCTCAGCCAAAAAGCCTTGCATGTTTAGAAGTCGGTGGAGTAGTTACCACCTGATGGGTAAGTCTTGCTGAGTATTAGTATACTCAGCCTTGCTTGTGGCTTATTTTTAGGTAATGTTGATTGTGAAGATTTGGTCGCCAGTTTGACTTGGCCAACCCAACTCCCTCCGAGTTGGATGGTCGAGTGGGACCCATCCTCGGTCGGCGAGAATCGTGGTAACTGATGACATGGCAGGCTTCATCATGGCATCGCTGCATCGACGCGTAGTTTATCATTTTATTTCCGCTGCTTAAACTTTGAAAACTTTACTTTATGCAATTTCGAAGTCATGTGGTGTAATAATTGAAGTTGGGACCTTTATCAATCTACTTGGATTGTTGTAATCTCTGGACTCGCCTTCATGTGAGTATGCTTTGTTTCGATCCGAGACAAATGGTTTATCGGGTGAAACCCGACATACTACCATGTTAACTTGATTAAAGTGTCATTTCGCATGTGAGGCAAAGTTGAGCATACTTTAGCCAGGTTAATTTGGGTGGTTCTGCCACAACTACGACAACTTCCGCTTTCCGCTTTCTTGTTCTCACATCTTTTGTACCTTGCTAACAATCAGATTCCTTTGATTTTTCAGCCTTGGACACGCCAGGATTCGTTTCCCACATTCGCACATGTGTGGAAGCATGCGGAGCCTGTTCGTGGCCCTCTGGCAAGGCGATACAAGTTTTACACTAACGAGCTTGATTGCGTCATGCAGACCTAGGAATTTGACCACCATAGTCTTTATAAGCTCAATTGCATATAATTACCTATAAAATAACTAGTGTTTTTACAAAATTTTGAAGGTTGAATGGACACCGTACACCCATGACCAGCTCAGCAACATTGCATTTTCACCTATGTGCTACAGAGACATGGAGTTGTGGAGGTCCACAACGCCACTTATCTTATACTACGTTGTTGAGATGCACTTGCTGCATAGGGTGATGCGGCAGTTTGGTAGGGCACAACAGTGCCCTCCCATGGAGTACTCCACTTTACAGGCATTGCACAAGTATGCAACAATCATTTTCCACTTTGCTTTTTCGAGAGACCTATGAAACATGTTAGGTTTACTTGCGAAATTTGTAATGCAGGATCGACCGGAAGAAAAGGTACAAGGAGAATGACTGGAGGGTGAAACATGCTGAGTATCTATAGCGGTGGGATAACAAGCAAAGATGTGATCCCAGGGATGGGTCGTATTGGCATGCAGGACCACACAAGGAGTACCTTCGATGGTACTATGTAGCCATGAGAACTAGGATCAAGCCAGCTTGGACGACTGACCCTATTGAGAATCCATCTTCTGATGACTCTGATGACATAGCTGATGAGTACGACACCATGACACGCTTAGGAACATAGCCTGAGCATGCCTCTGCATGACTACATGGTAAGATTCCATTCTGTCTATTTCCCTTGTCAAGGTATGTAATCACAATACCATAACATTGATAAATCATGAAATCAAAACTATGCATATAAGGGCAGCAGCTTGCAAGGCTTGCCAATGGAACATGCAAGCGGATCTAATGATGGTGTCCTTCATCAATTTGCAGAGGTACAAGAACAACCAAGTTTCCATTGATCCCCGTACTATCTTTGTATCCCTCTCAATATAATAATTGTGACTCTATGTTGCTTACATGTTGCAGAGGGTTCGAAGAAGCTGCAGGCGTATGGCCATGAAGATGAACTGCATGTCGGCCCTAGATGTGCACCACGGCGACAATGGGTAGGGCACTTCTTTTGGATCACACCGTACTCCTATCCACCATGGTAGAGGTGGAATATCTAGACTCCCTCTATGATCACCTCAAGGACTGCATCGGCATCTACTGCTCCAGTTCGTAGCAGCAGGTCACAAGGCAAGGCACCCGCGACCCCTGAGCCAAGTGACGAGCTCATGGTAACAAACTGAGGAAGATGACCCTACTTATGGTGAGCATTTTGAGATGTCCAACATGTATGATGCTCCACCTGTCACTCAGACGCAGGGAGAGTCCAGCCAGGTAGTTTCACCAGTTTCCCCTAGTTGTAATCTCAATTGCTAAGTTCAATTTCCAAAGAGTCATACACCTTGATGATTTCCTTTCAATTTTTTGTAGGCACCTCCAGCTCCAGCCCGGAGACCCTGCCGGTGTCGTTCCTGTGACCACACCGACATTGGAAGTGCCAATGTGTTGCTCACGCAGCCGCGGAGGGAGCGTCACCAAAGGGATCCTTTCAGCCCTCCGGATTAGCGGCATCCACGTAGATGAAATTAGCAAGTGGCAAACTGTCCACAGCTCTCTTATCATTTGTTCTTGAAACGTGAACGAATAGCTCTCCTTATTGTCTATTTATATTTGATGTACTTTGCAAGAAGCTATGTTGGATGGCTTGTATTACTTTTCAGTCCTTAGACTTTTCAGTCCTCTCCCTTCTTCCCCATGGATTAAAAGCCATGTTTCTATCCTTAGACTTGTGATGAAGCCTTGATCTGGTGGTGATGGAGAAAGCCCCGTGAGATGGTTGGCCCTATGCTCAATTGGATTCCTGGAGGATTAGATTAATTTAGAGATTTTCTTTTTGCTGGGGATCGTAAGTAATTTTATTTGATTTTTTAGCTTACCGCTGAGGCTGTGGAGACTGACTATTTCCACTACTGCAGTAGCCGCTGTCAATGCCAGTGTGTGTTCCATGCTTGCATTGGCCATCCATGTCCACGTCTCATGTGCTAACCTCCTTTCTCAAATACTTATATATTAGACACTTTTGACCATCTCAAAATACTTGACACTTCATGTTTTCTTGAGCTTTGTCGATACCTGCATCTTTATTTTCTTGAGCCCAATGATTTTCCTGCTAATATTGGTGGCACCCATGCATGTACTAGCTGACAGCTTGAGACACCCTTCTACGTGGTAATACGAGAGGCTCAACGTTTTTTTAATAAAACTCATGTAATCAATCATTGATAACATAGTACAATGATTGGAAATCCTTTCCCAAAGGTACAATGACTCATAAAGTGGCATGTAGGTACATACTCGACCGGAGTGAAGGACATGGCACAAACATTCTTGACGATCGAACACTAAGGGAGGTAAACACAAGTGATATTGTAACACCAGGTCCGGGCACCTAAGCACTGCCGCGCCAGGTGCCGCGCCATGGACACCCGAGTTTCAGTGCACTCTCACTTTTCTTTGGGGCGTACTGGAACTCAGTTCTCCATGGTCCGGCAGCCGCGCCATGGAGAACTGAGTTCGAGTATGCCCTAAAGAAAAGTGAAACTGTAGTGGGACTCGGGTGTCCACGGTGCAGCACCTAACCACTGCCGTGCTATGCCAGGCACGGCCTCCTGGCACGGCAGTGGTTCATCCATCCATGCAGAATGGGTTTTTCTTTTTTTTCATTTTTTTCAATACACTTTCATTTCTTTTTTTTCATTTTTCGTGTCAGTTCGCCACCAGCTGGACTCAAGTGGTGTGTTCTTACCATTCTTATGCAAATACCATCCATCTCTCCTACTACTTACAAGTCGTGTGTTATTACCATTCTGTTCAATTGAATAAGCGAATTTAGATGGTCTTCATTTATAGATAAAGGTAATGGCTCCATCCGAACCATGATACCAGACGTTTCACTTATTCTGCAATATAGTATAGGACAATACAAGTAACATCAGTAGTGTACGGTTTCACTTTTCTTTGGGGTGTACTTGAACTCAGTTCTCCATAGGCCGTATCACCATTTAGTAGCCTCGGTAATTAATTTTCTATAGTACCCTACAATTACATAATTGCGTGTGCAAGGAAATAGATAACGTACAAATCATTTCAAACACTACATCTCAACTTATAGCAAACATAGTGCAAATAACATAATACATGATTTTCAACAAATAAACATAGTTTTCACTATAAACATAGTTCTCGACAATAAACATAGTTCTGTCACAAATGAACATAGTTCTGTCACAAATGAACATAGTTTTCACAACTAAAGAAATACGTGTACCAACTTAATGAACACGTTCATCTAGTCGGAGTCACCTTCATATAGTAACTCATCATCATCATCCCCCACAATAACAACTCCTTTCCCTTTCTTATCCACATTAACCTTATCTTGAGGTAGTTCTGTCACAAGTGCCTTGACCACCTCCATCTGTGTCTCCGTTGCCATCTCTTCTTTTCCATCCTTGCACTTGTCAAAGGCCATGTCAATAGGTAAATCGGCAACAAGTGCCTTCATCGCCTCCATCTGCGCCTCTTCTTCCCTTTCTTGTAACTCTTCCATTTCAATCATCCTCTTCCTTACCTTAACCTACTACAAATATTTTTCCCATGAATCCTTAGGGTATTTTGTATTTAGATCAACCACAAAACCTATGCGAGCTCTCTCCTCCCTCAACCTTTGTTTCTCCAACTCCCTCTCCTCGTCCAACTTCCTCCTCTTTTCTCTCCTCTCAGCTTCAGTTAGAGGTTGTGGATACTTGGTTCTGTTCAGTCTCCAATACTTAATAAGAGTTTCCTTTGCATAAAGTCCTTCAGGTTTCAGTCCAGTCTCCCGAACCATGTCTTGGTATATTTTCCTCCATAACAAGTCACTGTCAGGTATAGGCACATCATACTCGTTCCTAATCTTTTCTCTCAGATCTTGTGTTTCTCTTGACTTCCATGGTTCCGATGTACGACCCAACTTTAATAATAAATCACGACGACTAGAAAAGTCTTCCCAATTACATGTCCTTCCCTCCTGCAACAAGATGTTCATATTATTACAAATTTGTGACAATGGATACATATTTCACATGTAATGGCATAAATGATCAATAAAAAAGATGACTAGTTACTCACCCAGTAGTCGCCATGTGCATTGTCACAGAACGAACTATATCCAAGCTTAGAAGGCACCACACCTTGTGTTGCCAATATACTACACTTGCATCTATCACTAGGAGAGGACTCACATGGTCATGGTGCCTTTCCAGTCTGGAACTCCCGCACTTGCTCCTCCGTTGGCTCAATCGGCTTAGGCCCATCGATATACTCATTGAAAAACAATGACAAGATTACACGATGCATATAAAGAAAACTATCACTGCTTCCTACACATGATCCTAATATTTTCCTACTAAACTTACATGGGTCGTTAGCGAGCATCAAAAAAATGGAGTGAACTTAGGTGGAACCCCTAAGTTAGGACACATAAGCTTAGGTGGAACCCCTAAGTTAGGACACATAAGCTTAGCAGCAACTCCACACTTGCACATGGAAGGATCCCTCACACGCCTACAGACAGCCTCTTGCTTCTCCTCCTTGGTCATTCTATGTGGGTTTGGTGGAGAAGGAACCCAATGTCTAAACTGATGGTATGGTTTAAGCTGTGTGCTATAGTATGGGAATAGGTGGATCCTAGGATTATATTTGTCAGGTCCATCTATCCACTGAAAGAAATTACAAGGCGCGGTAGGCATAGGATCAAACTTCCACTTGCACACATAGAAGACTCTTCCAACGGTCTTTGGATGCCTTGATTGTTTCACCTCGGCCGGCACGCCATAGCTACAATCTGGTATCGGAAGGGATGGAGGTACGGGAGCATCCACATCGGACTCGCTCGAGTAATGCATGTACCCCATACGCCGCTTGTATTCCAACCTGGTCGCCTTCGTCGCACCTACACAACAAGTGATCAAAAATGAACTAAACGATCCATCTACAAAATACAAATACTTTACCATACAACTATAGCAAGTATATTACGAAATAAACATATTGGACATATTAATTGGGCATCAATTGGACATATTGCACAAATAAACCTACCAATATCATGTACACTACACAAATGGATCAATAACTAGATAAATCTAAGCATGCAACAAGTTCTACACATCAAAATCGCGGACAGAGAGTCTACTGCATATGAACTAAGCATCAACTAATATGTAACAACATTAAATTTCATCAAAAATTTGAAACAACATCCTAAAACTTAGGTCACCTTAACATCCACCGATCTAGCAAATGATACGGTAAAATAAGGAAAACAAAGTAGGGAAATACCTTATCAACGACATGGGGATCGATTCCCCCCAATTTTCCCACCAAAAATCGCTGGATTTTGGGGGGATTTCGGGGAGGGGGGCGAGGGCGCTCGCGGCGAGCTCGAAGTGGTGCGCGGCACGGCGCGACTAAAAGGATCACGCCGCGCAAATAAAGTTGGGGAGAGGATTTTTTTAAAAAATATCTTTTTTTGTTAAAATTAAAAACGGTTGTTGACTTTGTACAACTCCGTAGGGCGCGCTACAGCAACACAGCCTACGCTTGCTGCTTGCTGGTTTTTCCATCATCCAATCCACAACAAATTGAATGAAACCGCTTCGGATTTCTTTTGATGAAAACCCTTGTTCCGCTCTCGCTCGCCGCTACTAACGGGGTCTCGGTTGATTTTTCTTCCTTTAGCTACTCAGATGTTTCAGTTCGCTAAGTTTGAAAAGTCCAAAGAGCGCAGACTAGCCACGGAGCTTGGATACGGTTTCCCGATCGGAGATCCATGGATCACAGACGCTCTCTCTCCCCATGGCCTTTCGCCTCTGAAAGCGTCCTTCCTTCTCAATGCTCGGGCATCCATCCAATGCATGATTTTCGATAGCGTTGAACATGAGTGGTAGACTGAACACCCACACAATCTCGATTTGACACAGCAACACTTTCCATGGTAGGATCGGACCAACGGAACAGACTAACTACAGTACGCAGTCGTCTATTTGTTAGGCAGGCGACTTGAACATAGATTCTTTGACCCAGGTGATCAGGACTCGTACAAGTATCTGACGTGATTAGGCGGGGACAGGATTCGAACCTGCAGTCTTCAGGTCATGAGCCTGATGAGTCGACCAATTCCTCTACCCCGCTTCTTCCCCTGATCTTTCTTTCCCTCTTCCCACCGGGGTTCCCCTTGCTTGCTTGGCCGGGATAGAACCAGCGTTTAGGTTGCGGCTAGGCGCGGAGGTTGGAGCTCCCTCCTTGACTGATGACTGGTACGAACTTGCTGAAAGCACGAGCGTAGAAGCGAAAGAAGAAGCGAGGGGATTGAGCTTCCAAGCGAAAGAACAAGGGATGAGCGCTTTGTTGCTAAAGCGCATACGTTTTCTTGCTCCTTTCTATACGCAAATTCCTAACTGAACCTCAGTCCACAGTTTTACCTATCTTTCTGGAGTCGGGGTGAACTCGTTCACCTTACGTCTTTGGTGGAATGGAATCCCCTACCCTGTGTTAAGCATATAGCTAGCGTTTCTGGTGAACTTCACTTCACACCTAAAAAATCCCGATTGGAAAGAGAGAAACTTGACACGCTATAGTGACAGGCGAGGGCGAGGGAACCCCGTTAGCTACAATTCTATATCTTCTTTTTGTACCCCTGCCTTATCACTACAGCCACAGATTGAGCGAAAGCCGCCCAAATGAAGATCAGATCACGAATCATTCTACGATCGATCGAGTTATTCTCTATATCTTTATATAAAATAAGAAGACAGAGAGACTCGGCTTCAAGATGGAGATTGACCATCTGCACCTGCTCATTCAATTATTCTATTCCGAGAAATCCGGACTACAATCTTCAGACAGAGGGTCCCTTCGATAAACTACTTGTCTCATTGGGAATACCCTCTTATGGTATGGAGAGCTAGATTCCGTAGTGGAGTTTACTTAGCTAAATTAGCAACTTATCGATCTGCTGTAGCTTTTAAAATCCACTCTAACCGAACTATGTTAATTATGGAATACCGCCTATCCTTAGAAAATCAGATTGTCCTTGTACTTGCTCTCTCATTCCTGGGAGTCCTTCAAGGGTATCAGATCTTGAAACTGGTTTTTCTTTCGCGCTTCCCCTAGCGCAGGCAGTAGTTTGATAACAAGTTCCCTCCTAGATTTCGTAGAATTCCTGCCATAGAAACCATGCTTGGGACGTAATCTGGATTGATCGAAAGGGCGAATGAAAACGCCATCAAGGCTTCTTGGTGCAAGGATTGACCCTCCAACTGAAGACCCGCAAAGGTGCTGAATGCATTAGCAGTTTGAAACATCGAACCATCGAACGAACTTTAATAGTAAAAAACTAACAGAAGCAGCAACCTCTTGGATATTCATTTAGATATCAATCCAGAAGCACCGGTATAGTAGTACTGTATTATTAAGTTTCAGGGACAACCCCATTTTCTTGATGTCCAGAGGACATGAAAACTGAAGCAAATGCAGCCAAAGCCAATCACAACACTTGGCAAAAAATTACAATAATTTATTTTGAGTTCCTTATTTGTTTGGTAAAAAGAAAGCATAACTGAATATATTAGCAGAATCAGGTCAGGTAGTTGCGAATATTTACCTCTTACGTGCCAATACTTGGGATAAAAGAAATCGATGGATCTGGCTTTGTCAAGGCAGATGTTTGAGTCATGCCATGCCTCAAGCTTTGTGTATATTGACGCCAAATCTAACCATGCGTCCATCTCTAACTTCTGTAGGGATTTAACCTGTCAAGACCAAGTAGATAATGAGCGAAGAAGAACAATGATATTTTAATGGGAGTCTAATAAAGAAGAGAAGGGGTTGTACCTCACTACAAGTGGTTGATTTCCAGACTTCCTTCTTTGCTTGCGACCAAAGCTAAACCCGAAAAGATTCCACTGCAGGCTTGAATTGTCCACGGGAAGCCTGAATTTGTGCTTTCAGCCTCAAAATATCCAACTGATCATCTTTCTCAGCTTCATCTATGGCAATATCCGCTACTGCTTCGGCTTCTTGTAAATTCTGCTGTGCAGATAATACAAGAATTAATAACTTCCAGGCACTAACTGAACCACCCATCACCATTTCAAGACATTCTGTTGCATTTTCAACAGCTGCATTGAGTTTGCGCTGCATCGCATTTTCCCAAGCAAGGCTATACATTATTTCAGGATTATACTTTGCCATTGCAGCAGCATCCTGCAGCAGCCTCAGTGCATCATCTTGTAATCTCGATTTATCCAAGTGTGAAGTGGACGACCTAGAAAAAGGTCCATAACACACACCAAGAAAGTGGTTTACAATGCTGATGAAATGCATATCGTGACTTCTGAAAGACTTCATGGCTTTATTTGCAAATTTGATCCCTTCGGAAGCATGCTTTGGATTCTAACAGCATAGTTTTGCTCCTAAAAGAAGAGATGGAATATGAGGTTTTCCCTTTCTCTCTAATACACAAAAACCATTCCTTATGATGTTTAATGCACTATCATCCATACCAGCTGCACTGTTGCAAAGTGCAAGGATAGACCATCTCTCCGATCTGGTATAGGTTCCTGGCAACAACATTTCTAGATGGCTGGCCAAAACTTCATGATGCCCGGATAACGAGAGTGCATACATCAAATGGTTCACAAGGTCAGGATCCCATTTTATTTCTTGGAGGGATAGCTTTCTTGTTAGTACGAGTAATAAAAAAATTGCTTCCTCTATGTTGTTCCCAGGGGTTAACAGGTTCCCTTTCTGACCAAATTCTTCAGGAAACTTCACTTCAACACCACAATACAGCAGAGTCACTGCCAAGTCTTTTTTAAGTTGGCGGACCTTTCAGAATCCAAATTCCATGGCTTTGCAAGAGCTCTCCGATATGCAATGATGGCTTCTTCGAAACAACAGCTTCTCATCCACAGTTTGGGAAGATATTCTAGAGCTGAATGGAATATGTCCATTAGCTTACCCGTCAGGAACACCATATGGCCATGCAGACTCAACTATGTCTATGATGGTTTTGCATTCTTCCGCAGCATCAGCCATGTCAAGATAGCATGAAGTGAAACTCTGACGGATGCAACAAAGCTCTTTCAGATGCAAAAGTTATCAATATGAAGCATAACAGCCTTTTACTCCGTTTTGTCAAAAACATATTTTTCACTAAAACAAAATAGCTAGGACCGCATATATAGGACAATAGGAGATTTGCAACGCTTCTGGAACTACTATACCCATTTCAGATGGCAATGCTAAAGTACAATACAAGAAAGCACATTGAAAAGAAAAATCTAGTTAATACCTGTTACTCTACCAAGGCCTTCCAATGACTTTGCTTTAAGCAATATGGCCTCTAGAAGCAAGCTTACAGAATGCATTGACATATGCATTAGCATTCCGTTCACTTGTGAGGTTTTCCTTCTTGAAGAACGTGGAGGCACTCTAGACTTGATACTTTCAGCAATAGCACTGGTCATTCGTGGCCTCAAACTTCTTATATCAATTCCCTGAAGAACCAGCAATGCTGCATCAAAATTTCCTCTCTGATGTTTCCAGTCTACCTAACAATGCCCGGGCCTCCTGTTACACAGAAAAATAAATCTATCAATTAGCAAATATAAGAAACACAAGATAGACAAATTTCCTCGAAGATTGAAGGGGTGCAGCAAACCTCATAATTTAATGAAAGGGTTTCTCTGAGGTCTGATTCTACTTCATTTACTTGGCTATCATCAGGCGTTGTTTCTCGACTTGCTATCTTTGAAGAAGAGCCATTTGCTGAGAAATCACATGTCGCAAGAGATTCTGGCGATCGAGGAATATCTTCGAACCTGGATTGGTCCCCACTGCAAGTGCATAACATGATCGCAGACATTGTCTGCTTGCAGATAACTTCACTAAATTTATATAAATAGCTCTGTCTCTGTTAGGATCTTCCTTTGGGACCAATGGTATTGGACATACAATCAGGTACACTGCAGGACATCGCAACAATAAAAATAGGAACTCTGAGTGCACATTTCAGAAAACAAAATCAAGAGTTTTACATACAAGGTCTATATAAACAGACAGCACAATCAAAAAATTCTATGAGCACAGGCAGATTTAGCAGTTCCCTTTTCCCAATGGTTCAAATTAAATAAATATAAACAAATACAGCTCCACTGTTTAATGCTTAGCAACCTGTTGAAGCTAACAGCTAGGCAGGCGGACCATCCAGGTCAAAAGAACTACTAGGCAGGCCATCCAGGTAGGCGGGTAATTCTCTCCGTATGGCTGGAAATGCATGCTCTCACTTCGAGTTTCAATTCAATCTTATCGCAAACGCACTACTATGCTATATCTAGGAAAAGCGGCAATACAAAGCCAAGATCTTACTTACTAATAAGTTAATTAAGGCTAATCCGTCCGCACAACTGGTAAAGCTTTCCCTGTCTCTTCGGGAATACAAGACAAATCAAAGAAAAAGTAAATGCAAGACAACCAGAAAGGAATTCCTATGTATGAGTTAGTTCGATTCAATACTCGGACTGGTATATATAAGTGCTCATCACTACTCGACTCAATCTACTATAGGTAGGTAGAGAGTAATTCTCCGAAAGAACTACTAGTCAAATATGTAGGTAGGGCTTGGGCAAGTAAGTAAAGTAGGCATGAGTTATCTTTTCCTACGGCCTACCGAGTCAATCTATTCGGACAAGTAAATAATTCTGGGCATTCCTTCACTTCAAGTAATTCGATAAGTAACTACGTTCATTCAATGCTAGGGCTCTCCACTTTTTGTGAAATTACAAAGGGGAAAAATGCTCTCTATCTATTCCAATATAGACTTGTTTGTGGACCTACCTTCTTTTAGTTAGCAAGTTCGTAAGGCAATACAAATCCAAAAAGCTAGGAATTGAACCAACCCACTTGAAATTCTCGTAAAGAGAGAGTGAGTGTTGTTTTCTAAAACTGGATATTTTATAGCCATTTTTAGTGCATCTAGATCAGAAGCCTGCGTGCGGGCTCTTTCTTAATTTCATGTCCGTCCCTCACTCGGGCTACTCAAAACTCTGATTCAGGAAAGAAATGCTAAACAAAGAAATGAGCAGTCCCCATAATTTCAAGTAATGAACTGTCATATCCAATCCGTAATTAACTGGACCAGCAAATGCGCCTGTTCTGGCAAATGCGCCTGCCTGCTCTGTTAGTTAGGTAAGTAGCAAATGCGCCGCCTGTTAGGTAAGTAAGATTTCGCCAACAATGCTTTAGCCAACAATGGTAAATCCTGGTACGAGTTCTTATCTTTACTCGGTGAGGTCAATCCCTACACTTATTACCCATATAGAAAGAAACTTAGCTTAGCGATTCCGTATCTAGTTTGTGTCTTATTATTCAACTATTTGGTGTGGTGGAGAAGAAAAACGAAACCGCGCGATTGAATCCACATCTGAGCGTCTTTTTTTTCGGTATGCCTCTCCGCGAGCAAGGAGCGCCGCGAGGAGAGCGAGAGAACGAAGTGAGAGCCTTTGGTAATGAAAGAATTCGTTTACTTATCTATCTGCTTTCTTCTAAGCATTCTATTGTCTATGAGTGTAGTTGCACTAATATATTCCAAGGCTTCCACCCGCCCGGATGGGTTCGCCCCTACCACAATTCGAAAGTATGTTCTCGTTCATTTTGTTTCTGAGAGCCGCATAGCCGTTGGTCCGCTAGAATTGCAAAAGCGGATCCAGACATGTTTTCCCGTTAAAATCCTCCTGATAAAGGAGACTCAACCGTCTCCTTCTTATTACGAGATAACTATGGGGATTTCTTCTTTGAATGCTTCCAAACATACATCCCAGAAGGTTCTCCGGAGCCCGGAATTCCCCAATGTATGCATTTCCTTCAAAAAAGGATGGAAGTCCGTTCTGCTACACTTTGTTCATGTGAACCAGGAGCAGGTTACTATTTTTGGAGCAACCTCTCTAGCAGAAACTAACAATCTTATTCAGAAGGAAAAGACCCGGCATAAACTATCAATAAAAGGTAGGGGTGCGTAATTAGGAAAAAACCAAAATAGAAAGGGTTGGGCCATAAGACCCTCTGCGAGGTATTTTTCCTTACGTAATACTCTAATTGCTTGCCTTATTTTCAACGTGATTTCATGGCTTTTTCGGTAGGAATTTCCCTATTAAATACTAAAGGAGCGAGCTCTAGTTAGATACTTCTTTCTTTTTTTCCCGAGCTGATTGCAGTCTGTAAACCAACCGTCAATCTCCCACTTCACTTGTTGTGAAATAGATCAAGCCAAAACGAAGCATTGGCCCCGACCCCATTCTCGCTTAGATAAACTCCCTCTCCCTGCTGACTTGTTCTGAGATCTGGCAATGGGCCTAGAGCAGGTGGTGGTGAGTATGACTAATCGAGCTCCTCAATTGCCGAATTCTTGATTCGGTGGGAACCTTACCGCTGCGCGCCTTAACCATCGATTACAGATTCAAGTTAGCCCAGTGTGGTTCCTTGGAAAAGTAGTTCGAATCGAACTCAAAAGCAAAACTAGGCAATCCAACTTCCATTGATGCAGCTTCCCCGTAACTAGCTAGCATAGTATCGATTTCTTCCTCTTCTTCTTCTAGTCCGAGAAAGCCTGTCTTCCCCGAGAAGACAGTCTTCTTCCTCTCCTTTCCGCGAGGGTATGGATTCCTGTGGTCTATGACGGGCTGTCCCTATTGTAGGTATTCCCACGCTGTCCATTATGTGCGTGCTTGAAAGAGATACTCCAATTCTAATAATGGTGCTCACACTACGGTATGGCCAACAGGTCGGGATGGCAGGAGAAGAGAAGAAGCTGGCACACCAACCTATTCGGATAAGTGTAGAGAAGAAAGGAAGGGGAAATCTTTCAAAAGAACTTTTCCATAGATAGGCGTACTATGGATGAATTCCCACCTCCTTGGAGGAGTGAATGCAAGGACCACTAAAAAATAGATATTTTACCGAAAAGCCTTTGCTTCTTCTTTCGATTGGATAGAAGCTCATACTCGACTTCAACAACTGGCTTGGCCAAATCCCCAGCTCCTGTCCTTGAACTAGGTCCGGAAATAGAGCTTGGGGAGAAGTCTTGTAACTTACTTCCCACAAATCTTCCTTGTAGGCTGGCTAGCTGTGATAACTTTCATGAGTCGAAAACAGATAAATCAACCTTGCGCTTCCCCTGTCAGTGACACCGGGGCGAGGTACGAAAAAGCTAAAACTCCCTTGTCTTCAACTATGAACTTACATCTATCGATAACACGGGCTTCTTAGGTCAATCACATCCCCAGGAACTTCTAACTGGCCTAGCAAGGACGGGCATCTTTCATCAATTGATTCGATTTAACGAGAGGCTCGGAGATGGTATACATAGAATAGGGGAAAGTCAAGACAAACTTCGGTCAATTTACGTTTTCAAAACTACAGCTATCTTGCCCAGAGTCCCAGAGCTTAATGGAACTCTTGTTTACTATAAGAGAAGAGAAGAGAAGAGCCCACCGCTTTATAAGTGCTTTCCTCTCTCTTTCTTTCGAACCATAAACTCCGAAGCGGTTTCACTTTACCATACTGGAGAAGGGCTTCACTCGCGCCTTGGGGACAGAACTAGAGTACAGAACTAGCTTCCTCTGTACATATCGTTTTCGGGTAATAATACTATCATTGAGAAAGAATAGATAACGACTATCAGGCATATGACTGATTTCTATATGGGTGTGGGCTCATACTCTCATTTTATCCTTGCTCGTTGTTCCCGACAGGAATACGTCACTTAAAATAAGCTATTGACGTCTTAGTTCCGACCTTGTCTCATTTCTTTCTTTTGTTCACCGGTGCAAGGCAAGGGCGGAGCTCTCTTATGTTCATCTTCCACGCCTGCCCGCATCCCAAGCACTAAATGAGTGAAATCCAATCCCGGAAAAAGGCTCTCTTGCATCTTTTGCTTCCCCACCCGGCCTCTATTCTAGATTCACCGTCTTCGGATGCATCAGTTTATTATGCTTATGCCTAATCTTAATACTAGCTAGTTACTTCAATTACCTTACCCCACTGCCCCCCTGCGCCCACTTCCTCGGACGAGTTATATTCCTTTTTTGCTATTACCCCCGGTCTCTGCTTCTTCTATATCTAATGATACCTTAGCCGAGGACTAATACGACTACGAGGAAGAAAACGAATGAAGGACGATTTTCTTTAGCCGGTGGTGGCTACCTCGACTCCTATAACAAAGAAGAACAGTGTCCCGTACAGCCAATCTAGACTAGACGAAGAAGTTTCGATTGCCTGGCCAATCAGAGTTCATCAGGGGAGTACTATCTTCCCTTCCGGTGCCATCTTCCTAAACCTATCTTCCTGAGCGGGATTTCTCCTACCCTTCATTGCATTGACTGAACTCGCTTACGCTCTTCCCACTGTTCGCTTACGATCTGATCCTTCTTTCCTTCCACGGATGCGACTAAAATGAGAGTAGCTTCTCCTGCTCGCCTTGTTGAAACTAGTCATTCTGTTTCTGTTGTGGCTGGTTTATCGGCTGCTCCAACTGTCCAATCTGTCCCAACAGAGTTAGGCATTCCTTCTGAGCTAGCTAGGGAGTCAATAGCAAGACCGGGTACAACAAGCCTATTAGAGAATGAAGTAGCTCGAGTTCGGGGTTATCTCTCCTAAATAGAGGTTCACTTCGACTTTACTACTTTCCAGCCAACGCACTCTACTCAAATTGAAGGAAATTGTTTGGCCCCTATTCTATTTATTTATTAAGGGAGGGTACTCATAACGTTGAATCACTGTTTTTCATTCCTAATGTTCATCTCAAGCTGGCTTCGACATCTAGTTATCGTGTTTCTTTCTCCTCCTTTTCGATCGCTTGCTCTCGTGCTTGCAACCGATGATTCACTTATTTAACCTGACCTTGAGGAATCACTTCGCTCAGATGAAAGGCAAACTAGCTTTTCGGAAGGGCTTGTCTTGTCCTCCCGTTGGTTGCATCGCTCGTGCTCCCTATCGAGGGATCACTCGCTCTTCTCCCTCTGGTCGGTGCTCAAGGAAAAGCAAATTCTAAACGATCTAAATGATCTCTCTCTACGAAGTTTTATTTCACTTAGGATGTGGCAACCATGCTCAAGTTCAGGTCTTGATTCAATGGTCCAATGCAGCACCAGAGGATGCAACTTGGGAAGATGCTTCTTATATTCATAAACAGTTTCCCACCTTTCTAGCTCAACCCTTTCTCCTAACTCCATTCATTCCTTATTTTAGAAGAACAAAGATGAGTTCAAAAGACAAAGATGAGAGCGGTGTCGTTCCGGCCTCATCAAGTCGATCACACAAGCCAAGCCAAGAACACACCAGGAAGTTGGCATGTCCAGCTCGACTTGCATTGTGAGGTCGTGCACGGCAACATCACATATCTCAAGGTCAATGTTTTGTCAATGTATTCCGCTGAGGAATGTTCTTTTTCGTTGTATTACATTCGTTGACTTCGTCAGGAACGAAGATTTCTCAAACACTGTATTGCTGTGCTTGACAATGAAATTGAGATCCGCGCAGAAGCCTCCGTTCCCAATTTAGGACCTGCTAATAATTGTTGGCAACTGCACTAGCATCAATCCGTGCAATATATCAGCTCGATGAGTAACAGCACGAGTTTCCTAAACATATATTCATTCGATTGACCCTTTCATTGGACATATATTTCACTTCAGTAATAGCTTAAACAAATCAAAGATAAAAGTTCACCGAAACGTAAAACATATTCCCTCTATCCACAAATATAAGCATTTCTTGGTTTCTCAAAAATCAAACTTTTTAAATTTTAACTGTCAATTGCAAAAAAAATTATCACAATATGTAATAAATGATTACTAATGTATAAATGATGTTACTAGATTCATTTATCACAAATATGTAATTCTTTCTATTTAAAATAATCTTTTTTAGATTTTATTGGTCAAATAGCATATTAAAGACCATGCCAATATCGTAAAATGATTGTATTTGTGGACGCAAGGAGTATGACTTAATCATTTTTTTAAGTCATAATAAAGTCTTCTAAGAGCACTACTCGCCAGCAAGGTTAGGTATTATGGCTTGAGGCTTCCCTATCTCTTAGGCTTGTTTGATTGAGCTTCTGAGCAGCGTAAAAAATCAGAAGCTCAAACATTTAGTGAATTTCTCGTGCAGCTTCCGCAAAATCAAAAATCTAGAAAGCTGAGTTTATTTGGAAAACTGAAAATCTAAGTTTTCTGAGTTTTTTTTATCTTTCTGAGTCTAGAAAGTTAAAAATATTTTCTAAAAGTTATTATTGATTTGTCAGAACCAAAGCTAGCAGTGGCTTTTCAGAATAAGATCTAAAAACTGCAGCTCAAGCAAACAGAGGCTCAACTGATTTATTTTATAAAACTTAAGTCAACTGTACTGGGGGCTCATCCCCTTGTTAATTAGTAATTCCAACACAAACAATTGTGTTTCAGACATGTACGATCATTCAGTGCGGTACAGACTGGACAAAAAGAACCCTTACAAAAAAAAATTCCCTGTTCATTGCCGCGAATTTATTTCACTTACCTTACAAATAAATGCGACACAAAATTTTCCAGGCATGATGAGGACAGGGCCGGGAGATCGAGAAAACTAATCGCATCGGCCGGCGGTCAAGGGCAGCAGCAGCGATTTAACTATACCAAACTAGAGAGACTACTCCAGTCAAGTACGTAATTTGGTTTGTAGTTTCCGCACATAATCAGGCCGGCCGGCAAGGATCCTGACTTCGCCAACTTCAAATCTTGGGTCTTTTGGTTGCTTGTGAAGTATGCTTCGTCTCTTCCGATCCATCGGAAACAGAAGCGAGAAGAACAGAACAAAAGAAATGTTTTCTAGACATGTCCTCGGTTGATCACAAAATACACCATGGGAGAGCGTCGTTATCATGAACAAGGGGAGTGGAATTTGCCGATCATTGTTTGCTTTAATTTGCTATATACAAAGGCTTTATATTTCGTCGAGAGATTGGCAAGGCTTTGTATATAGCAAATTAAAGCAAACAATGATGTCTCCATGTACCCTGAAGACGTTGCGATCTTTATAAAGCCCACTGTTAGGGACGTCACAAACCTAAAAGACATCTTGCTACGATTCCAATCGACGACTGGCCTCCATACTAACCTAGAGAAAACAAGCGTAACGGTCATCAGCTCCAGTAATATCGACCTAGACTCAGTACTCACGAACCTGCCTGTGACGCAATTATCCTTCCCTCCGAGGTATCTAGGACTGCCTCTTTCGGTCCAGTGACTACGGAAGCTGGATTTCCAACCCTTAATTGACAAGGCAGCAGTGAAGCTCTCCACCTAGAACGGGAGAAACCTAATGCAAACGGGCTGGGTTAGTCTCACCAAGTCAGTGCTATCCTCGCAACCGGTGTATCTGTTGACGACGTTAAAGCCGACAAAGGAGGTCCTGAAGGAACTTGATAAGATTCGCAAACGCTTCTTTTGGGCTGGAGATAAAGAGCTATCAGGCGGAAAGTGAAAAGTCAATTGGACAAAATAACCCTACCGAAAGAGCATGGCGGCCTAGGTGTGCTCAACTTAGATAGATTAGCGAGAGCCCTGCGCCTTAGATGGCTCTGGCACGAGTGGACATCCTTAGAAAAAGCATGGGTAGGAACGGAGGTACCCTGTGACAAGTCTGACCATCTGTTATTTGCGGCATGCACGCACATCAACATGGGAAACGGCAATAAAAGTGGCTTCTGGCTGGATCCAAGGTAGACGCCCAAAAGATATTGCGCCCTTACTCTTGGCTAGAACAAGAAAGAAAAAACGAACAGTGGCAGACGCCCTACCAATAATAACTGGATTTGTGACCTCAACCACCGGGTAGGTATCATGACGGCGCACCTAATGGAATTCGTAACACTTTGGAATCTAGTCAGAGCTACCAAACTACAGCAGCAGTGGGAGGATTGCATTACTTGGAAGCTCACCCCCCACGGTGAATACACAATAGCTTCAGCTTACAAGGCACAATTCTTTGGCTGCACAACTATGCCGAAGATTGCGACTATCCGGAAAACTTGGACCCCACCAAAATGCAAGTTCTTCGCGTGGCTAATCCTTCAGAACCGTGTTTGGTCCTTCAATAGACTAGCGCGCAGAGACTAGCACGCAGAGGGTGGGATCACAGCCCATCTTGCCCCCCTGTGCAGAAGAATAATGGAAACGGCCCTTCACCTACTTCTGGACTGCCGATACATGAGACGCATCTAGAGCCAAGTGGCCATGTGGTTAGGTCAGCTTGACCCAGCGGCATGGCTAGGGAGTACAACACCGCTGGAATGGTGGTCAAACCTCATGAGGATGCCCTTAGATCCCTTGCAAGGCCACACGCAGTTTAATACTACTTGTCAGCTGGGAAGTTTGGAAGGAACGAAATTACTAATTTTTCAGACATAAGGAATCTTCGGTGCCAGATTCGGTGCCAACCATTGTGGCACGCACAAGGATGAAGCATCTTCATGGAGTACGGCAGGAGCAAAGAGCTTAGCGAACCTTCTGTCGCGTGCGTAGTCGTTTGTACTTCTATCACGTGTGTAGTCGTTTGTACAGTTTCCTTATTTCCGACTAGCTGCTTTGTACCACCTTTTCTTTATTAATGAAATAGGCACTGTTTCGTGCCTGTTTATTAAAAAAAAAGCTTTGGGCATGCGACACTGACCACGTTGCATGCGACCCCAAGGGGCTGAATTTTCCTTGCTTCTGTAGCCGTCCCGGAGGACGCGTGTGAACTAGCAGAAGAATTTATTTGGTAGTTTTCTAATTTCAGAAATCTACAGAACCATCCACGTCATCGAACTATTACATTCTTGAGTTACCATCAATTGTATATTTCCAAAGATTCTACCCTCTTGTATACTCCCTCACGGTTCGTTTAGCATTCAAAATTTATTCCAGAGGATAGCTTATTGACACTTATTGCCACAGGGTTAGATTTGATACACATACAAGATCCAAATTTGACCAAGTCCAAAGATCCTATTTGACTGGCAAGAGATATTGATGGTGCTTAAAAGCACTGTCTATATTTGCCATCTCTCTCCACCAATCTTGATGTGACGGAACATGAGACTAAATTCGACTAAACTTGATTTGGCTCGAGGCCTCTTAATTCTTTGCCTTGTCCCATTGCCAACCTTCTTCACACCCGTTTCTTCTCCTTGAAGTGTGAACTAGTCCTTTCCGATTTTTTTAAAAAAGATATAT
Organism: Setaria viridis; assembly: GCF_005286985.2. Classification (NCBI taxonomy): domain Eukaryota; kingdom Viridiplantae; phylum Streptophyta; class Magnoliopsida; order Poales; family Poaceae; genus Setaria; species Setaria viridis. The sequence goes on along the minus strand of NC_048271.2, from coordinate 20,773,583 downwards.
ATGTTTTGACTCTAAAACATAAATTGTATTTGCTAGAGAAGCATATATAGATGTATGATACGCCAATTTCAATTAGGTTCCACGATATTTATGGTAGAGCACTCGAATTGCACCAGCAGGTCTCGGTTCGAATTCTCGTTGGAGCGAATTTATGGGCATAGAGTTAAAACATATCCCTCACCAGCATAACCCGAGGTTCAGGATTTTTCTCGATCCGTGGTCGAGGTTGTCTTCTACCTTAATAACAATGGCTTCGGGCATGTCGAGTTTTTTTATATTTATGAGAGTATTACTATACTACCAATCTATCGGGTAATTTTTTTAAACTTTTGAAGTCTTGACATCCTTTGTTTTTAATGCAAACCATAACTATAAGCACATATAAGTGCTTTCACGACTCCATCCGTTCCAAATTGTATGTCGTTTTACCTTTTGAAGGTGCATATTTTTTCTATGCACATAGATATAGTATATGTCTAGATGCAGGGAAAGCTAAATCTTACCCAAGTGAAATAGAGTCCCTCCTCACCCAAATTTTTCTTCACCCCATCCCCCTTTCTTCTCCAACTCAAGCGAGATTCCGGCGAGGTTAAGGGTTTAGGGTTAGGGGTTCAGGGGTTGCCGGGGTGGGGCTGCTCACCGCCGACCTTAGAGGGAGGGTCGGCGGCGGCAGGCCAGCCCGGTGGAGGTGGCGGGTGCGGGGGTGGCGAGGCGCGGCGGCGGGGGCGCCGCCGACCGGGCGGTAGAGGATGGCGGTTGGGCGGTGCCGGGGCAGGGGCGTCGATGGTGATGGTGGTGGTGGGAGGCGGCGATGGGAGGGGCAGGAGGCGGCTGACGTGGGCGAGCTAGGGTCCGCCGGAGGGGTGGGGGAGGGCCTGGGCGGCGGGCGGCGGAGGGGTGGGGGAGGAAGAAGAAGAGGGTGGGGGGAGGAAGAAGAAGAGGGTGGGAGGGGAGATAAGAGAGAGAGGAGGGATCTGAACCGCTGATTTTAGATCCAATGGCTCAGAAATTCGTGTGTGGAGGGTCTCCGTTTTACCTGGGTGAGCTATAGACACTCCCTTATTATATCTATGGATCTAGACAAGGAAGTATCTAATAGTCACGTTCAAATGTGTGCACTCATAGTTTATGTGGGCAAGCCTAGATATAGTATTTGGAATAAAAAACCTAAGCTATCTCTTGACTTCTATGACTAAATTAGTATCTAAAAGAGCTAATTCAACTATCATATACATACATAAAAAGACATCGTCATTTCCGTCGTCATGCATTACCTCACCTTGACACCGCCGCAGGAACAAGAATAATCTCATCATTTGTTCACCAAAGACCAGATCACAATCACACCCGCCATTACAAAACCGCAAACCTTTTGCCTACTCCCAAACTCTACCGCGGTAGTAGCAGCCCCACCAGACAGCTGACTGTCTCTCGCGGACGAGGCCCCCACCTCTCTCCCTCCCTCCTTGCCGCTTCCGCTTCCGCTTCCGCTCCGCCTCCACACACACCCCTCTTGGTGGCCTTGGGCGAGCCGCGGGCGCGACAGCACACACACGCACGCGCGCCTCCTCCCGAACCCCGTCCACACGGCACTCCCACTCCTCGGGCGCGCACGGCAGCCGCCGGCCGGGTTGACTTGACTCCGGCGGGGGTTCAGGACGCGTTCTTGCGCGTGCTTCTGCCGGCGCGGTTGGCATCGCGCGGTCGGGCTCGGCTCAGATCCTCCGGAAGATTGGGTTTCGGAGGGAGGGAGCGCCCAATTGGTAGCCGCGGTTCCTGGCGTTGACTCCCGCCGAGTTCTGCGCAGGCGCGTGCGGAGAGACTTCCACCCCCGCTGCTGTTCTTGGCAGCTCTGCACCAGGAGGGCGTCGGAGCGGCTGCTGGGTCCGGTCGATGCGTCGCCGGTAGGTTGGCCGGCGGCAGCGTTGGGAGGAGATGGGGAACTGCATGGACAAAGCGGTGCCGGTGGACAACAACACCTCCTGTGAGTGCGCCTTCACGACCTTCTTCTTTGCCCGGTTTCTTTGGCAACCTCTTCTGGCTTGATTGCTGTCTGCCCCCTATGGCGGATCCGATCCGGCGGTAATGGCGGGCTGTTGGGGGGGGGGGGGGGGGGGGGGGGGGGCTGGGCAGGGCGCTCCTGGCTTGCTTGTTCCGTTGGGTTCTGAGTGGTGGATGGATTTGGGAAGGCAGCTCCTTGCAGATGCGCGCCTTTTCCTTTATCGATGATTGGGTGCTGTGTGGGTTGCCTCTGCTGCTAGCCTCTGCTGACTATTTTTGTGTTTGCTGCTCTGTGTGCCCTCGCTTTCTTCTTTTCCTTGTTCGTTATAGAGTGTTAGCTATTGATTGTCATAGTAACTGGCTAGGCATTTGTTTGATGGAAGAGGTAATAAGGATTTTCTTTTTCTAGATTGGAGAAGAAGGAACTATCATTCTCCGTATTCTGGTTTGGAAAGGATGCCTGCGCGCTAGTTGCTGTTGGATTTTCAAATTGTATGCCCAAACTCATGGATTGGCCTTGCCCAGACTTTCTGGCTAGATTAGCTAAAAAGAGCAGCATATTGCTTCTTCTTGGAAGTTGGAATTAGCATGATTATCTGACAGAAATGGAAACTTGTTACTGAGAACTTTGCATTAACTTAGCTGATTCTGTAGTTCATAATTGACTACTTTGTCTTCAATTGTGTTACCTGCAAAGTGAAGGAACTCAGTCATTAATTAGAATATCCATATGCAACTGAATGTATGCATGTTTTTCCCATTATGCTCATACACATGTCTTGTGTTTATTGATGACACGTCAGATCAATCAAAAGTAGGAAGCAAATCAAGTTCATCATCCAACCCCTCTACGGTCAAAAGTGGCTCGACTCGGTCATCTTGGACTGTACCCTCATACAAAGAAAGTAGAGAGCTTCCTACTCCTAGGACAGAAGGGGAAATCTTGTCATCACCAAATTTGAAGGCATTTTCATTTGGTGATCTCAAGTCTGCGTCTAAGAACTTCCGGTCCGACAGTCTTCTTGGGGAAGGAGGATTTGGCTATGTGTTCAAAGGCTGGATTGATGAGCAAACTCTTGCCCCTTCAAAGCCGGGAAGTGGTATGGTTGTAGCCATCAAGAAGCTAAAACCAGAAGGTTTTCAGGGCCACAAGGAATGGCTGGTATGTTCGCCAGTGCTTTAGCTCATGTTCTAAAGTTTCTCAGAGTTACTTACTATTTGTATTGACTGGGATTGACCGCCTGCAGACAGAGGTTGACTACCTTGGCCAACTTCACCACCAGAATCTTGTCAAGCTCATTGGTTATTGCTCAGATGGTGACAACCGACTTTTGGTGTATGAGTACATGCCTAAAGGAAGTTTGGAAAATCATCTATTCAGACGTATGCTTTTTATTCTAATGCAACCTTTTCTTTTGAAAACCTATCGTTTCAGTATCTTAAACTTTTCCCCAAGTCCAACAGAAACTTTCCATTCTTTTAGGAGGTGCGGATCCTTTACCCTGGGGAATAAGACTCAAAGTTGCAATTGGGGCTGCTAGGGGTTTATCATTTCTGCATGATGCTGAGAACCAAGTCATATATCGTGATTTCAAGGCATCAAACATTCTCCTTGACTCGGTATACATTAAATGGCTACTCACCCTTGTTCTGAGCAAACTTGTAAATCCCCCCACTCCGCTCTTTTCTTTTCCTAACTTTTTTTCTCCTCGATGCAGGAGTTCAATGCCAAGCTTTCAGACTTTGGCTTGGCAAAAGCAGGTCCAACTGGGGATAGAACCCATGTTTCTACACAAGTCATGGGCACACGAGGTTATGCAGCTCCAGAATATGTTGCAACAGGTTAGAAAATAATCTCAATTTTGAATGTATGCAATTTGTGATTCTGAATTGATGAAACCATACCATACAACATGTGTATTTACTCCCTTGATATTTGCCATTTGTTCAACATTATATACCTGAACTCGAGTTAGAGTTCCTTAATATCACCTCAAGTTCAATATAAGCTCCTAATTTGTATTAGCGATGGTGGTATTTACTTTGAGTTAGCATATCATATTTTGCCTACTATGTATACTAGGCCCAGGATTACATGCTCACTATGATCTCTTAGTTTGTATCGAACCTTATAATAAAATCCAAATATTTTAGCATTACCTTTTAATTTTGCTTTCTGGTCACAGAATTGGCAAAATTGGTGTAATATTACTACTTCTGAACTAGTTTGCAAACATACCACTCCAACCCAATGTATTTCTATTTTTTGTCATCGTGGTGTGTACTTTGTAGAACATTGCTTCTGGTTTTCGACCAAGAAGATGTTTGACTTGCTAAAAGGTGCCTTGTTTTCTGTATTATTGTCTTGTTGTAGTCTCATAAGAAAAAGTTCATCTCACAGAAAAAAGGTGGTCAATTCCATTTCATAGAAAACTGTGAGAAGAGGTCATACGTGTGTTCATGATCTTTACCACAAGTTTTACAGTATCTGCATTGTCTACTGCATACAGTTGCATATCTATAGATGAAGCTATATGTACAAGATCTGTTCTTGAATGTATAAAATATGCTCTTATAGGATTGTTTATTTGTTTTTACAGTGCATCAGCTTATGCATGGATTGTCCATACGCCTCAATCTAGTGGCTAAACCTTAATATTGTAACCTGTTGCCATTGGTACATAGAAGAGGTACTTCTAGGATTTAGATTAGTGCCTTAGTGCAAACTTATTAGAATAAAGTAACTGTCATTATGGAAACAAGCTCTGCAAACCAAAAAACATTCTTTCCAAATGTGATTCTTGGTATGTGTAAATTTGTACCATATCATTAGTGTTTTAAGTGTAGAAGTGTATAATTAGAACAAACTAATATTAAGAGGCGCCAACTAAGTGCAGAATTTTCATGACCAGTCATTTGACCCATGTGGATAAAATATATTCTCTTTATGGTAACATAGCTTCTCTTGTTGAAAAAAGATATTATAATGTCTTAAAAAATGTCATTAGACAACAGATGGTCTATTCATTTCAATCTAGCCTTTGAAGGGAGTTCAGAGGTTCTTCTTTCTTTTGAAGGAACAGAGAAAAGGGGGAGGGGGGGGGGGGGGTGGGGGGGGGGGGGGGGGGGGTGGAGAGATCTGACGTTGTGCTATGTCTAGTTACATATTTAATGGAGATGTATCCATATATGTACAGGATCCATTCTCGAGCAGTGGGCACAAAACCAGTGAATGGATAAAAGTATCAAATCCAACGACGCGAACTGCTGAGTATATTTTGATACAATCTTTCTCTCAATGTACAGGTCGCCTCTCAGTAAAGGCAGATGTCTACAGCTACGGCGTGGTGCTGCTGGAGTTGCTGACAGGACGTCGAGCGCTAGACAAATCGAAACCGGTATCTGAGCAGAACCTTGTCGACTGGGCAAAACCCTACCTGCGTGACAAGCGCCGTCTGTACCGCATCATGGACTCGAAGCTGGGCGGACAGTACCCGAAGAAAGGTGCACACGCAGTCGCAAGCATCGCCCTGCAGTGCATCGGCAGCGATGCTAAGGCGCGGCCAGCCATGTCTGAGGTCCTGGAGAAACTGGAGCAGCTGCAGGACCCCAAGTACAACGTCACAGCACCGCAGGTGGACACACAGCGGACGTTGTCATCAGGTTCCGTCCCCAGGTCACCCATGAAGGCGCAGCCCTCGCCACGACGCCTGTCGGGTTCGGCTTCCCCGTTGCCAGTAGCGGCAGGCTCCCCGCTGTCGGCGTGTAGGACCGCACAGGTGCACTAGGTGAGCGACTGAAGTATGAAGTGCAGAGTCTGTGTGGTTGTAGTTGTTGGTTCGCTGTAGGTGTATACTTTGCTGTGTTGTTGGTCCCGATGAGCGTAGTTTTTTGTTTGCGAGGGTGATGTGTCGTGGAACCAGCTGGTTGTGTGAGATGCTGAATCGTGAGACATCGCCGTTCTGTGATCGATTGATGTTTCTGAGCCAATGGATTCTCAGTTTTGAGTGAAGGTGGTGTTCATCTCACGGTGTCGCCTGCCATTCCTTTGTTGAACTTGAAACACTTAAGCATTGTACCTCTAGGGGACTTGAGGGATGGGCTCCAATAGCTAGAATTTTCAACGGTATAAATAGTAAAATAAATAAACAAGAAAAAGGCATGCAAACATCTAGAGGACCACCCCCAGTGCTGCCAAAACGATAAAAAATTCAGAATGAATGTCAGCTTTGATTTTTGGACAAACAAATTACGAAGCCAGGAAGATTTCTTGTGCATTGGCCTCATGCTGATGTCATGGTCACTGTTTCATTGCACGCACATGTGCTTAGCATTGCTTTTCATCCCGCCCCGGCCCCGCCCTGTCGTGGCACGCGCGCGGGCCGAGCACAGCAGCACGTCGTGGCAAGGGCGCACAGCAGACCCAGCACGGCCGCGGTTGCCAGCCCAACTGGGTCGGTCCAGACTCCAGAGCACGCTCGACGTGCGGAGTCGGGCAGCGACACAGGGCGCGGGAACCGGTCACAGTGGATCCCACCTGCAATGACAGAAGAAACGGTTGTAGTTATATTAATTCCAGTTAGTCATCTTAGCATTCGTCCGAAATCAATTAGGTGCTAAAAGTTACGCTTTCATAGACAAAATGTTACTTCCTGGTGCTTAAAGTTAAGCAGCCTATTCAAGTTATACAAGGAAAAAAAATTTAGGGGGTGTTTGGTTCCCACCATGGACTAAAATTTGGACTAAAATGTGCACTTTAGTTGGACTAAACACCCAAACACTTAGACTAAAAGTAGGACAAGTCTTTAGTCCTTTAATCCACAAAACTGGACTAAAGTGTTTGGAGACACCCCTGCCCCTCATTTATTGCTCTCCCTCCCACCCGGCTCCCTCCTGCCGCCTCCCTCCCGGCCCCTGCCGCCGTCGCTGCCCGCCGCCTCCCTCCCGCCGCCATCACCGCCCGCTGCTGTCCCTCCCGCCCGCGGCCTCCCTCCCGACCGTCGCTGCCCACCGCCCTCCTTCCCGTCGCCGTCGCCGCCTGCCGCCGTCCCTCCCGCCGGCGATGCCCTCCCTCCCGACAGCAGCGTAGGCACGGAGGAAGGCATCCCCGGTGGTAGGAAGGCACGGCGCGGCGAAGCTGTGCAGGAGCTACGCCCAGGCGGAGCTTTGCAGGAGCTGCACCCAGGAAGAAGGAAGATGATGGGTGGAGGGGAGGGAAGGAGCGCAGGGGTACCAGGGGGTAGAAAGAAGGGTAAAATGATCTTTGTTCGATAGCATTTATGGACTTTAGTCCAAGGAACCAAACAGAGGTCAGATTAAACTTTAGTCCATGGACTAAAGGAACCAAACAAGGCCTTAAAGTGACACTGTACATCTTTCATTACCAATACCAGTGCTTAAAATCATGTTGTTTCTCAAATCAAATTAACATGCGTACTTTTGTTTCTTTGTCTCAAAAGTAGTGTAGTACCATACAATTCAAACAACACCATGCTAGTCAGGGGTGGATCTAGCATGGGATACGAGGAGGGCTCAAGCCCTCTACCCCATTGAACTCCATGGAAAGAAGAGGGTAGGATGAGGGAGAAGAAGAGGAAAGAAGGGAGAGAGGAAGAAGTAGCAGGGGTGGAGCTTGAGCCTTCCCCTAAGCCTTCCATCCTGCATCCGTCCTTAGTTCTAGTGCAGTTTCAAAGGAGGCTTGGCTCCTCAGCTCCTCTTTCTTATCCTCTAACTCCCTCCAACTCCGAGGAGAAGGGATGTTTTAAAGCATGACTCTCTAATTTCAATACCAGCTGTGACCGCAATAGCATTTTCCTCATAATTTTGCTACAATGGGTACTTGAAGAAGCACATAGGAACCAGCGCGGCGACGATGATGACCCCGAGCGGTCATCAGGCCCCCCATGCCGAGGAGGAACCAAGTGGAGGCTGCTGCCTCAACCACACTACTGCCAATGACACTAACAACAATCTTAATTCCCACTCCAAAGCACCTACCCGTCCCGTCGGCTCCACCGCCAATGGAAAACTTCATGTAAACTTGGCTCCTGCACCGATACCTCTACTCGTAGCCTATGTAGGCTCATGCATTCAACATCAAGCCCTGAGGTGGTTTCATCAACAACAGCATCGATGGCTACATCAAGAAGATGAGGAGAAACATGAGGAGAACAAGGATTCAAACAACACCGTGCTAGTTAGGGGTGGATCCAGAATGTTAGCGGGGGGCGCACGCCCCTACCCCTTGAGCTCCATGGAAATTGGATACCCACTTGGTTTAGAAGATAGCTGATAACAAGTATCATGATTAAACTCGTTGATGAGCACGTCAATTCTAACAATGACATAGCAAAACTAAGATATGCGGCACATGCTACGACCAAGAATTATGTAGCCAAGCTAACCGAAGCCATTGGTGAGTCTTGAGATATGAGATACATCCGGTTGTCACGACGAGCATTCCATCTCCCCTCAATTGCATAGTATGACTCTTCTGCTACAATGATGATTGTTATTATCATTCTACCTCACCCGTTTTATGATCTCTTAACGCCATAGCTAGCTCTCTAGCACTCCTCCATATGCAAACGTAATACTCTTGCATACATTTGATGACGTAATCCGCACCCGAAACCCTCTACTTTAGCCTCGGCCGGTTCCAATAGAGCTTCGCTAGTACAAGGTCTGTAAGCCTATGGCCCAAGCTACAACAATGTGCCATCCTCCCGTTCCCTCTGTCCACCACCAACCTACAACTACAAACAGTTCAAACAACACCGTGCTAGTCTAGTATGGATCCAACACGGGGCTGGGGGGCTCAAGCTCATGGAAAAAAGAGGGTAGGATGAGGTAGAAGAAGAGGAAGCCCATAGAAAAAAGAGGGTAGGAGGAGGGAGAAGAAGAGGAAAGAGAGGAGGGAGAGGAAGAAGTACGGGGGCTTGAGCCCCCCCCAGCCTTCCATCCCGCATCTGCCCTTGGTGCTAGTGCAGTTTCACAAGAGGCTCTATACAAGGAGAAAGGATGATTTAGAGCGTCCACTCCTCATATCAATGACAACTCTGATATTAATACTAGTCTTGATCGCAATACCATTTCCTTGTGGTTTTGCTACAACGAGTACCTGAAGGAGGACCAGAAGAACCAGCGTGATGATGATGCCACCCCCCATGCCGAGGAGGAACCAAGCAGGGGTTGCTACCTAAACCACACCGCTGATGACGATGCTAAAAACAATCTTAACTCCCACTCTGTAGCACCTGCCCCGCCCGTCGGCTCCATCAACGATGGCCAACTTCTTCATGTACCAAGCTTTCCACATGATGCCTCTTCTCGTAGCCTATGTAGGCTCATACATTCAACATCAAGCCCTGAGGTAGTTTGGCTACATCAAGAAGATGAGGAGGAAAATGAAGAGAATAAGGATTCAAACAACACTAAGCTAGACAGAGGCACATCCAGCATGGGGGCGTGCGGTGGCAGGGGGTGGGAGGTGGGGCTCTCGTCCTCTACCTTGTAACTCCATGGAATTTGGATACATACTCGATTTAGAAAATATTGTGATAACAAGTATCAATTTTCTTTATGGTTGGGTTTATAGTAGATCAAAATCAACATACAAGTGTAGAGTAAAGTGACTATATATCTATATAGCACATATATACAAAGATAGCTCATTGAAATAAACATATGTGTAGATAAATATTTCAATAATTAAAAATATCAAAATAAACATAAATATTTCAATAAGCATATAAAGTATTCAATAAGAAAATAGGTGAATGAACACACATACAATAATTTCACTGAGTAATATTTATCATTAGTAATTTGTCATATAGATAAGTTTTAGATAGTTTCACCGAGTACTATTCTTTAAATATACGGATAATCTCAGATATTTCATATTTTATCGAATGCGAATATGGAAATCGGATTACATCCAATTAGAATCCATATTAAAATTGATACGAATATGGATATCCATCTTGATGTTTTAGCAGATACAAATGCAGATAATTCTGATTTTTCGACATCCATATCCATCCGTAAGTGGCAGCATGCAGCAGCCCTAGCCGATGACGCGTGCAAACAGAATGACCTCGCATCAGGGGCAAAGCTATATAGTGATTAGGGGGTGCTAATGCACCCCCTAAAAATGAAAAAATAGTGATTTTTTTCCAAATTTTTACCATATTTGCACCCATGAATCAACTCTATGCACCCACAAGGCAAGCGCATCCCCCTCCAAATTGCTCTAGCTTCGCCACTGCCTCGCATGATGAGAGAATGCTTCTTCTGCTACATAAGGAACACAAGACAACACATGCGCAGATTGGCCGCAGCGGTGACTACTGATACCAGTGTAAGTAAGAGCAGCCACAATGTTGCAAAAAAGTGACCTTAAGTATTTAATGCTTGAGCAATAGCCATTGTGCACATACACCTTAAAAAAGAAACAACTGAAGCCAGTCATAAGCTTAAGGTGCACCCTAAAGGATTAAAAAAATATTTCTCTCTTCCCACCAATCTCCTCTCCCTCTCACACCTTACCACAGCAAATAAACAGGCCCCACCTAAATGTTACCTTTTTCACCTCAACCATTGTGAGCTAAGCGGTAACAAAGGTCACCTTTATGTGGGCCCCTACCTTATTGCTCATTTCAACCTTTACCATTGCCCTTTCCCTAAAGCGGAGTTTTTTTATAATGGAAGTTTTATTAATTTCAAGAACATTACATCGAGTGGATACAATTCCTTAAAACACTCACAACCTCTACATAGCGGGATGCACACAACCTAAAAAAGAAAATACAGGACATAACCCAAACACTCTATTGACAGTCAATCCTCAAACTAGACCGCAAACCATGTGCCTGGGTGAAAAAACTCCTTGGCCACCTGCACTATTGACGGCAGTTAGCACGTCAATTTATGAACTGCAAGCATATGGATCAGTTGTACCTCTTCCCTTAGAGTAATCCCCCAAGGTTTATCAATCAATGGAATAAGTGGATTTGCATGCTTAACTAAGCACTAATCTATGTAACCAAAGGTTCTTTGAATATGATAAGATTGATCTAACAAAAGAACTAGTGACTTCGATTAAAGGAGATAGAGAGTATGTAAACAAGATAGATAAAACGCTTGTCCTAGGGATCTAGGATCACTTGTAGATGTAATCACCATGCATGAAAGAACTGGATCTAAGTGTTATTGTGAGTGGATGTGAACCATGCCCAACACTTTCCCTCTTGCACGTTGTCACTACACGAGGGTACTCAAATATTGAACGATAAGAACACGGCTTGATGATCATTCTAGGTAAGCAAATAAGCAACCCAAAGTAGCGTTGGCCAGCCATTATATAAAAGAGCATCATCAAGATATGATAAATAACAAATAGATCTTAAACAAGAGGTTCAACAATTACAAATCAAGATCTCCATACAACCCCGAGGACAAACAGAGACTTTACCCCATGATCTTACACATGTTGACAAAATTCTGGGTAAAGTTCATCCTATAGGTCAACTGGACCAAAGATGATGATGAACAGGGGTAGAAAATCCCCAGGCCGATCAGCCTGGGCACCTCCAAGCCAATTGGCTTGGGAGGTTCCCTCCTCCTCTGGTGCTCCGCTTCGCGTGGCTTCTCGTAGATCCAATCTTCACTCCGTTTTTCCTACTTGTTGCAGCGGTGCATGGTGTTTACGTTGTGTTTTCTTCTCTCTCTCCAGCTCCTTCTTCCTTGAAGTTCATGAGGGGGTATTTATAGTCTCCCATAGGCCGCGACTCTAGGTTAATGTCGGTGAAAAAACCCTAGACATCATTGTAAACTTCACGCTGAAGAAACAGGAGGTCGACTGGGCCCTGGAATGGGCCAGGCCGATCGACCCCAGAGGGTCCCAAGGTGATCGGTTTGGGCCATTCCTGGCCCTTCTGGTCCTCTCCTTCCTCGTGTTGGCTTCCCTCGACAATCCATGTCCAAATATCCAGTAAGCTCTTTATGCAAACCCTCTTGATTATGTCGTATTTCTTGTCATAATACAATATACTCCAAAATACAACACATGTGTAATAATGGAGTTATTTCAGGTGCCAAGTGGTGGGTTGGTATAAGATTAAGAATGAAAACACCAGTTAAATAGCACTAAAAGTGTGTCAATAACGAGCGTCAACATGCGCCAATCGTAGTGATGCCGCAACAACCAAGTCCTGTGAAGCCAGCTTCTGCAATATAACCCACGTGCGGAGCCAGTGTATAATCAAGAAAATAACATGCAAGGGAGAAGAGTTATATTTTTTTCCCAAAGATTATATCATTTCTGCATAGCCACAGCGACCAACATGTAGCAGCCGCTCCTAGCAGAACTAGCAGCTTTAGATCTTTTCCAATACCCCATAGTCAACTTCCAAACATGTTAGAAACACTACGAGGCTGAGATAAACCTGACACCACATATATAACAGACCACACAGCACGAGCGAAATGACATTCAAAGAAAATATGTTTAATCGTTTCGTCCTTGTGACAAAAGCAACAATTTTTGCTTCCATATCAATTGCTCTTTGCTAAGTTATCTTTTGTTAACACTACTCCTCTTCGCAAATACCACATAAAGATCTTAATTTTTAAAGGGGCTTTTAATTTCCACAGGTCCTTATTGAAGTTTGGGACATCACTATGGATCATTGCTAAATAGTGTGATTTCATCGAGACTGACCGCTTGGATGTAAATTCCATTGAAACTCATCTGGTTCTTGGTTTAGCACAATGTTAGCAATACGTGAAACTGAATTGTTTCAGGTTGTTAACTTGTGGCTAATGAGATCCCTCCTCCATGTTATGTTCGGTGGTGAGGCACTGAAGACTTTTGTGACAGTATCCTGTTTGTGGCGGACTATGTTGTACAAGCATGGATATTGTTCTCGCAGGGCTGAGTTTCCCACCATTTGTCTTTCCAAAACCTAACTTGTGTTCCATCTTTGATTATAAACGTACCAAAACATTGGAACTCCCTTTTCACCTTCATCAAACTAGCCCAAAAATGTGAGTCCCCATTTTTCCATTGGACCTGTGAAAGTGGCTTAGAGTGAAGATATTTGTTACGCAGTAATTGTTGCCAAGTCCCATCTATAGTGACAAGCTTTTAAAGCCATTTACTGAGCAAGGTTGTGTTTTTTATATCTAAATCATGTATTCCCAGGCCCCCTTGATCCTTGGGTTGGCACATAATGCTCCATTTGGCCATGAGGTACTTTCGTTTCTGGTCATCACTTTGCTAAAAAAATGTAGTCCGGTTTTTTAAGTACTCCTCCGAGGATCGCGAAGAAAGACATCATATACATGGGTAAACTACTAAGAACTTAATTTATCAGTGTTAGTCGCACCCCTGTGGAAAGATGCTTACCTTTCCATCTACTGAGTCTTTTCTCGAAGCGTTCCTCTACCCTTTTCCAATCCGCATTTGACAGCTTCCTATAGTGTATCGGAATACCCAAATACTTCAGTGGAAAATATCTTGGGTTACAGCCAAATAATTCAGTGTACTGATCAATTGATTCTTGTGCTTCACCAAAGCAGAATATTTCACTTTATGGAAATTGATTTGAAGTCATGATAGTTGCTCGAAAGCACAAAGAAATAGCTTCATGTTACGTGCTTTCTCCAAGTCATGTTCCATAAGGAGAATTGTATCATCAGCATATTGCAAGATAGATAGTCCCTCATCAACTAGATGAGGAACCAATCCACTAATTTGACCATCTACTTTGGCTCTATTTAGGATTGTTAGCATGTCAGCCACAATATTAAAAAGTAAGGGTGATAGAGGGTCCCCCTATCAAAGGCCTTTCCTAGTCTGGAAATATGACCCCACATCCTCATTAAGATTGATTGCTACACTACCCAAGAAATGAAAGATTCTACCTAGGAGATCCACTTGGGCGAGAAGCCTTTCATTCTTAGGGTTTGCATTAGGAATGGCCATCGCACTTTTTCATATGCTTTCTCGAAGTCAATTTTGAAAATAACCCCACTTTGTTTTTTCCTATGTAACTCGTGTATGGTTTCATGTAAGATGACTACACCCTCAAGGATGTTACGTCCTTGCATGAAAGCCGTTTGAGTCGGGCTGACTATGTGATCCGCAATTGAATTAACTCTTATAGCGGCCACTTTCGTAAAAATCTTAAAGCTCACATTTAGCAAACAGATCGGCTTGTACAGTTGTATTCAATTTGCTTCTTGAACTTTAGGTATCAGTGTTATGACTCCAAAATTGAGGCTAAATAGTGGTAAGGTTCCAGCATGAAGTTCATGGAGCATTTGCAATAAGTCCTCCATGATGACGTCCCAAAATTTTTGATAAAACTTTGCTGGGAAACCATCTTGACCCGGTGTTTTATTGCGTTCCATGTCAAAAACCGCATTCCGTACCTCTTTCTCCGTGAAGGGCGATGTGAGGAAGTTATTTTCTTCCTGAGTGACCTGAGATATGTCATCTTTCCTCGACTCATCCAAAGTGAAGGAATTTTCCTCAGGTGCACCAAAGAGGTCTTTGAGGTCTTTGTAGAACCGAGTAATGTAGTTTTTCAAATTGGCTTGGTCCTCAATTTTCCCATTCTCATGATCTAGGGAAAAAAAAGAATTTTTTCCCCTATGTTTGCCATAGGCAACCATTTGGAAGTATCTAGTATTGTTATCCCCAAGCAGAATGTCTGTTGCTTTCGCATGCTGATAATATTTGATTTCCTCCTATCGAAGAAGTTTAGTCAAATCTTCTCGAGCCTGAAGGAGTTGATCGTGTTCTAATTCTATCAAAGTACGAGTTTCCGTAGCAATGTCTAGTTTATTGATAGTATATTGTGGTCTGATTTCTGTTGTTTATAAATTCCATTTGTATGAGAAGCCCATCCGTGAAGATGTCATCGCAAAGCACTCATCTTCTTGTTCCATCGTTGTACTAAATTTTTCCTAGCTTTGCAAAGCCCTAAAGCGGAGTGGATGATTGATCACAGCTTTGCAGGTTGGTAAGGCGACACTGGACGCAATCGTCAACGCGTCCATCTCAACTTTGACAACACCACAGGTTGGGGGACTCGGCACCAGCAGACAGCTTAGGCTTAGCCGACACCAAGACTGGCTACCGGCCACTCATGCGCAGATGTAACTGTGGGAAGGGAAGAATGCCTTCATTTCCTATGGATAACTGTTAGGTGCTATTTGTTTCAAAAAAATGTAACGCAAACGCAAATGTAATCAGAAACTAGCGGTAATGTTAACAATGAAACAGATGTCTCACTTTGTTTGGTTCGCACGCTGTGAAGGGAATGTAAACCTGCATCTCTAACCACCCACCTGCCATCGTCATCTCGTTTCCCCGTTTCTCTCCTTGCATCTTGCTGGTCAGGCCTGCTGTTCTCTATCTCTGTCGTGCGCTTGTTGCTCACTGAGGAAACGGAGCTTCTAGGATGCTCACAGATTGATAGCCTAGCCTTCCAGGATGCTGCAGCCACAAGGAAATGGAGCTTCGAGGAGGAGGTCAACCTCGAGCAGAAGCTGTTGCAGCTGGCGTCATCAGCGGCGGTGCATCGAAAAGAAAGCAGATGGGAATGAGGCAGAGGAAGCAGTGGCCGACATCGTCGTCGTCGCATCGCCGGCAGCCGTCGCCGCCGGCGGAGACGACACAAAGAGGTCGTTGAGCCAGAGCAGCATGGTCATCGGTGGTGACGCGTCGAGAAGAAAGCAGAGAAGGATGAGGTGGAGGAGGCAGCGGCCGGCGTCCTCGTTGCCGCGTCACCGGCCACTGCCGACGGTGGCGGAGGTGACTCGAAGAGGTCAGAGCAACGTGGTCAGTGCCTCAGGCGGCGGCGACGTGCACGGCCTAGCATCTTGTTTCATCTCGTTTCATCTTGAGCTGGGCGGCACCGCATCCCTTTTCTGATTACGGAGTAGCATAGCGGTATGAGATTTGTATAGGCTGGGATTTAATTACGCTGTTAACTGTTTACGGGTTGTTAGAAACAAACAGCCGGAACGTTATTGCTTACCAGGTGTAATTGGATTACGATACATTAGGCAAACCAAATGCCACCCTAACATATGTTAGGTTAACGTTGCAATCCATTTACGTTACACATCGTGGAACAAACACTGTCAGGATTAGGGGCAGAGAGAGAAGCATTAGGGAACACACACATACGAGTACCCTAAACGATCACACGTCTTAGTTAATTGTTTTAAATCAGAGGGATTAATAATTGAGAAATTTTAGAGTGTTTAAAAAAAATAAGAACAGTCCATCGGTGAAATCGAATGGTACCATAAAGTAGCTAAAGAAAAGTACCAATATAAAAATAGTAAGAAATTACTATGATACTGTTTTTATTATGTGTAAATCTATTTAATTCTTTTTTGTTAGGAGGATAAGGAAGGAAAGTACCTGCAAGTACCACTGTTAGTTTAAAAGCATTGTAACAAAGTTCTTAATAATTAAAACAAAGCTCGCAAATCACTACAAGAAATCTTGCTACCTATGATGATCTAAAAAGTGTCAAAAAACACATTTTTTGCGTCATAAACTAGATTTATGACGCGAGAGTGACGAAAACCCTTCGTCATTAGTCGAGCGTCATAAACCGCGACTAGTGATATTCCTTATTTCGTTGTGTCACTAAGATTATTACGCATACGAATCGTTAAACAGAAATGTCATAAATTGCATCCTACTATTTTGCCACGATGGACAGAATCTGATGTGGCATCCGATGTGGCATGTCAATTGTGACAAATTGTTTCGTCGTAAAATGAATTTGGCCCATTTGTTGTTGGGTCGAGCCCAAAATTGTTCCAACATACCAATGTTGTTCAAATAGCCCAAAATTGATTCCAGTAGACCTATTTGTTGTTGGGTCAAGCATAAAAGTTGTGCAAATGGTTTGCGGCCCTTTTAGTCCCAATTTCTGAATGAAATTGACTTTTAGCCAAATTATATGTGAGCTAAGCCCACTTAAGGCAAACATAAATTTAACCAATCGGGCCTAACAAATAATTGATTTCATTTCAATTCCGATCCGGTTTGCTAACAATAAACAGAACACATATTTATGTATACAAGAAAAAAAAGTATTGTTCCCCATCAAGACAACCACTACCATATTGTTCATCACATATCACAAACTATTACAAGATAACTATCTCACAAACAATAGAGGTTAACAAAGTTGCATTCAGGTCATAATCTCAAGAGACAAAGTAGATCATTGATCTTAATCTCTTGTATAGGTTAGTAGTTGACGAAGGAGTGCTTCACTATCTTGTGTTCTTCAATTTCTCAATCTCGGCTGACTGCAATTTGAAAGTTGATTCTGATTCTTCTGCCTTCTTCAAGGTAGCTAACTCTTGCTAGTGAGCAACAAACTGTTGTTGAAGTTGTACACCATCCTGTTTATCGGCGTCAACTTGCTCCTGATCAACACTGCCGCATAAGGATTTGGTAGAGCATCTTGAGTACTCCGCTGCCAGATCACGTTCTTATTTTACAAGAAGCACCATTGATTTGAGAACTTCCAGCTAGCAACAGTGGATCCAAAGTCAGATTGTGATCTTGTAATTGATTTAAACTAAGGAAATAAGGAATGTCAATAATCATCATGTGTTTAGTTTGTTACCCTGGAGCTGGACTGAAAAGGAGTGACTACAGATGTTGACTCTCTGGCCGATTGAAACGGGATACACTCAAACTTCAATTGATGCATTTGTTTATGTATAGGCACAAAAATCATTATTGGAAAAGGTGAAAGATAAAGGGGATTTGCTAGAGCAGTAATTTTTCATCAAATCTACTAATAGGGTACAATAGATCAACATTCCCCAATCTAACTATAATAGTGAACGCC
Source organism: Setaria viridis (assembly GCF_005286985.2). Classification (NCBI taxonomy): domain Eukaryota; kingdom Viridiplantae; phylum Streptophyta; class Magnoliopsida; order Poales; family Poaceae; genus Setaria; species Setaria viridis. Next base: position 20,755,683 of record NC_048271.2, on the reverse strand, counting down.
AAAGACCATGGGGAAGCAATCTAATAATTTCATCTATTAAGTTCTACGAACCACATAAATAAGTTGACTTAAAACAAAAATAACTATTGGAAAAGATGAAAGATAAAGGGGATTTGGTGAGCAGTAATTTTTTACCAACTTTCACAATAGGGTACAACAGATCCACATTCACCAAAGCATGCAACTACAATATTAAAAGCCAAAGAGCATGGGGAAGCAATCTAATAATTGAATTTAGCAATACGAAGAGGAGACAACTGACCTGACGAACATAAAGAAAAGGAGATGCCGAATGCCGCCACGATGGAGCAGCCCGGGCATGCGCCGCTTCCTCGGTCTTCTTCGCATGTACTCGAGCATGGCACCGCCAATGGTAGCCTCGGGGAAGCCGATGGAGTGATGGCCTTGAATCATCTCGTAGCTTCAAGCCCATCACCGAGGAAGCCCGCCGCTCGTAGCCAAGGTAGCCCATAGCCAGTCCAGCTTGACGGTGCTGCCGAGGTTGCGCTTGCCGCCGCCGCCGCAAATCTACTAGGGCTATTCAACGGGAAGAGGGGAGGGGACTTATTTTGGAATTACCAGGTGGGATGTGGGAGGCTTGGCTCCCCTCTTTTATTTATATATAATGGGGGAGGACCCCGAGGAGGAGCGGGGAATTCAAAATTTCAGATCCCGCCTTTGTGCTCGGTAGCGGGAGATGAAACTCTTTGGAAACCGCCATGAGACCTGGGTCACTGGCACGTTGGACCGCTTGGGACTCAGACCCAAGCGTCAGTGACCTTACGTAGATGAGCGATTCTAGAAGGGACTCTGGGACAGTCCGCAACATCATGTCATTGATGAGCACTCCACGGAGTATCCTCCTTTATAGATTCATGTATGCAGGATGATCCGACTATTGCATTACAAATGTGCTTCAGTGCAACAAATTAATGTACCATTTTGACTGTTTACATGATAAAATACACTTAAATAAGACAATAAAACTATAGTGGACCCTAGCGGCGGCCTCCTAATCTCTACTCGATGTTCTTTAAAGCAAGCACGCGGATCCTCTTGATAACTTCGGGATGGTGGTAACACATGAACAGAAAATCCTCTGTGAGAATTTTATCCGGCGAGATTAGCGCTATGAGAGACATGCACTTCTCCTGTAATTGGGTGCAGTTAGTCTCAAATTCCCATTGTAGAAATGTGGTCATAGTTTTCTCACACGCCATGTCCCACATCTTTGACGCACAGTGCAGCTTCAACCATTCAATGCAGTACATGTTGGCGAGTGAGAGTAACACGGGCCAGGCGTTGATAGGGGGTGTCCCATAAATCAGCCTCCTCTGGGAGTGATCCTTTGCAGGTGTATTTGATCAGCAGCGAGAAGCCAGCAGGGTTAGTGTCTTTAATTGAAATAGTTTCTAACTTTGACTCCACTCTGGTGCCAATAGAGCAATGCCTCCACCACACGAGATAGTGCCACCACATCGGCCCGTCTTGCTCGAATCACCTGGCCACCTATGTTGAAGACGATGTCCACAGGGGCTTGGGCTGCAATTGTTGTGCATATGCTTCTACCTACTGATGGAGGTGGAACTTCAATGCAGTCATCCTCTAGTACTGTAACAGTGCAGGATATGTTTACGCAACTGGAATGGTCCCACGCACGCTCAATCTCATGATGCCCCACGAGACAGTTAAAGCCATGTTCTAGATTCCCATTCCTGAATTCAAGTTCTTTTAAATCTTGAACTCGAAATGTATCATCATAATTGGTTGTGTCTCCAGCCACTGCACGGAACAAGACTTGTACCTACATGCAAGCATTCATAGGGTTGACCATGCAAGCGTATATGTGAGCATGTGTATTCATAGCAATGAGACACCTACCTTTTGTGCACTGTTCATTAGAATGAGGATGAAAGAAGTTCCTTCTAGTCCTGCTGGTAGGTACCACGGATCATGAATACCCGTAGGGTAGCAACGTATCCTCCATTGACGGCCTCCGATCATGAATGTACTGGATTCCTTGTACTGCCCAATAGTTCCTTCTACTTTTGCTTCCGCGCTTGAGACTGAGAAGTTGACTTGCGATGCAGGGAACATGGTCATAGGTGATCGACTCGTGGATACACTGCCTCTAATAGGTAGGAGTGTGTCATTCCAAAACGGCCATTCGTGAACGTCTGTTACTAGTCTTGAATCAACACGTCCCTAAAGTGGCGGTCATGAATGCCCATTACCAGTCTTTATTCCCACCCTTTGGGGGCATTTGGTCCACCATATTCCACCTAGGCCTAGTTGCATCGACCAGTTCATGTTTTTCAGGCTCTGCTTGCATGTGAGAATCATCTAGTGCAAATCCATGCCCTTGGCAGACCTTTTCAGCCATGCACCATAGATGAGTTGGACTAGTCATGACATCCTGCACCGGCATCTGACGACGTAAGGACTATCCGACCTTATCGATTTGTGCAACATGACAACAATTATTCTCTTTCTACAGATGAACGGTGGCAACATCTTTCTTATATTTCACTCACATTCAAAAGGGAACCTATGACTCATAATCTCGCATGAATGTATTGTGTTGTATAATGGACAATCCAGCGAAATGTACACCTGCACATGTCGGTCTTATCCCGTGACACCCGTCATGCACACATGTAACTGATGTGCAAAACTAAATATTCCAACCTACGTTCGTGGCACGCTTAGGCCTGAATATATTCTGAGCATCACGTTTTTCATTGCAACTTTGGCTTGCCACACCGAGCTCGCGTGCCCGCCGTAGTGCTCAATAAATAGGCGGGTGCACAGCATTCTTGCAAGGCAACGCCTTGACTCATCAGTCCATCATCTTGCATTGTTCTATTGGAGGTACGTGATGTCATTTTCTTGTCTATCTCATTTACTATATGCATGGTATTGATATGTTCAGTATTGTAAGCCTATGGTGCCTTTGTTCTTCGTTTGTATATGTAGTGGAGAATGGCCTGACCTAGAAGAGATGGAGCATGGAACTTGGAGGAGTCAGAGAACTAGGAGCAGCCTGCCCCCATGGCACCTCAGCAGCAGCCGGCTCTGATGGCACCTCCACTTCTATAGCTGGCAACGGCACCTCAGCAGCACCTTGTCCGCATGACACCTCCGACTCAGCCACTGACAATGGCACCTTAGGATCAGCTGAACCTCATGGCACCACCTTTTCACCCGCAGCTCGGCCACCACCTTTGCTACTGCCCGTTGAAATGCCACCTCCTCGGCCAGTCCTCACCGAACCAGATGAATCGCATGAGCTGAAATGGTCTATGTTGGGTTTTCTTCAGCAGTCCAGGCTCAACCGTGTTCGTCTCCATGGTATGTGGGTCTGCCCTTTTTGCCACATGGGTCACAGGCAGTGGACCATTCGTGACCTCTTGTTCCATGCACATACCATTGGCATTTCACCTGCGTGACTATGGGATACTAGGGCAAGTCATCATGCTTTAGAAGAGTATCTGCACCAGGATGGCCGTTTTGCTGAATTTCGTGCTACCGCGTGGTTGCCATGAGCCCATGCTGGTAGTAGTATGTCAGTGCACCACTTCTATGCCTATGTGTTGTCGTGCTTCATTCGTTAGAGTGTGTCATTGTACCTATAGTGGATGTATGCCTATGTATGCTGGATTCCTTTGTTAGAGTGTGTCGTTGAACTTGTACCAATAGTGGATCTATGCCTATGTATGCTATGGCCTATGAATGTGGTGCTGGTAATAAGAATGGTCATGTTTATCTATGTTCTAACACAAATTATTTGTGAATGGTACATTGACATGGCCCAATATATCTTCTTCTAACAAGTTGGAAATCTTTAGTGAGGAAGGGGGAAAGTTTGTTGCCCTAATTGTTAACAGACCAGATGATAGCGCAAGCAATAGGTCTTCTTGGTCTCACAATAGTTGTGTAAAGCATCCACAAGGGAAAAAACTTTTGTGAGGAAGGGGGAAAGTCCGTTGCTCTGTTTTTGAGCTGACCGGATGAAAGTGCAAGAAATAGGCCTTGTTGGTCTCAAAACAGTTCTGTTAGGTTTGACAAAGGGAAAAGTCTATTATTTAGTTTTTGAACAGACCAGATGACATTGTTACCAATATAATGCTACTTAATTAAACCCATCTTACTAGCAAAAGAAAACCGCATCGCAAAGGGATCTAGATCCAAGATGACAACAAATTGTTACCACCATGACTACTACCACTAATTCTTCTTCTTCTACTACTACTAATTCTTCTTATTCTTCTACCACTAATTCTTCTTCTTCATCCACCACTGATTCTTCTTCTTCTACTACTACTACCAATGCTACTACTACTACTTCTTCTACTAGTACCACTAATCGAGGCGCCTCTTCTTGGTCGATGGTGTGTCCGGGGCCTTGATGCAGCTGTCCGATGACGAGGCCGTCCCTCCATTGCCATCGCCCGTGGAAGATCATGGACCTCCTTGGCCGCCACCCATGGATGATGGCGCCGCTCCATGGCCACTGGTCGAGGACCATGACAGAGGTCCTTGACCGCTGCTCGATGAGGATGGTAGAGATCGACTGCAACCGATCGACGAAGATGGTGGTTGTCCCTTCCATCCTCCTTAGGCTCTGCGCATGAGGACGGTGGTGCCCCGGCGAGTGGTGGTGCTTCCGCGCCCCTGACCACGGCCACCTCTAGTTGACTTGAGGATGGTGAGATGTTGGAGAGGCACCTGATCGACGATTTCGATTTGTTCCACCAACTCACAATCATTATAGGATGTGTCCACTATCGCTCGAGGAGACAATGAATCGCTCGGCTTCGAATCCGTCAGCCCTGGAGATTTTTCCTCTTCATCAGAGGATGTGACATACGTCGTCACTCTAGGAGATGATGGCACCATGAGGAGAGGAAGAGGCGCGCTACCAGACTAGGGGTTTTTTGGTGGTTGCAAGAATGAAGAAGAAGCTTACTCGACAAGGAAAGAGAACAGGATAATAATATAATCTAACACTGCCCTTATTGACAACTGGCCCCCGCAAAGTAATGTAAAATCATAAAGCGGTCTTCCAATCTCTCCATGAGTGCCACATCATCATGGTATTTCTAATACTTCCCTCATCATATCACAGTTTCTTTAGAGGTGTGGGTTCATTAGTGATAGAAATACATAATTTCATTTCAAATACATACAAGCCATAGCACTTAAACAAGCGATACAAATACCGGAAGGTCCGGTCTGGTAAACAATAGTTATACAAGATGATTCGGTGAACACGAACACACCGATGCAGTTGTTAGTATTCATACACAAGAAGGTCCTTTCTACGAAACATCAATACACCAAAAATTCGCCAACCGGTTCCACTCCCTCATCATTACTCTGTCTTGGAACTGCAATCTCTGCCTCATCCATAACTTTCCCCTTCTCTATCTACTATGAGTCCTCCATTGTTCTCCCCCTACCTTCTTCTTTGACTGTCTAGTCAATCTCTCCTACAACATGGGTCCTTCCTAGGCAAATCTTATGCCAGATCTTGTTGTGAGTATCGCCAATAAGATCAGTGATGCAAGAGATTTTATCAGGTTCAAAGCAGTCTGTAAGAGTTGGAACTACGCTCGTTCAGGCGAGGCACGCCCGTTTCACCCTTGGATTCAGAAATCTGAACATATCGGTGAATCTGGAGCAGTGACATTCGCATCCGTCGTGGATTACTAGCTTTTTGAGGTCTCATTTCCAGCATTAGCTGGGAAAAGGCATAGGCTGATTGGTTGCGGTGGATCTGGACGCCTTGTTGTCATAGATGATAGAGATGAGAGCATTGTGTTCCTGCTGAATCCTTTGTCTCATCGGGAGCACATTATCCTTCCTCGACTTCCAGCATGGTGCCGTATGGGTTCTCTCGATGCTTGTATCTTGGGCTTAGAAATACCTACTAGCGCAGAGTCATTTCTTGTGTTAACCAATTTGTGGCCCCTGAAATCGATTCCAGCGCTAGGGTCATTGCCCCTACGCATCTGGTATTTGGGAAGCCAATCCAACTGGACTACCATTCCCTCGAAAGATTTATGGCGCAGTTCTCCTAAACACATGCGGATCTACTTGGGGCTTCATCTTCCAGCACCTCCTTAAGCTGTTGGACTTCGGTTATCATGGGTTTTTGGCATGAGAAACTCTTCTCTCCTCCAAGGTCAAGACCGATTGTTCTCTGTTGTTCGAGAGAAGAGGATGCATAGCTCCTAGAGCTGGGATATCAATGAGAGAGATCTTGAGGTGGTGAAATTTACTTTGCATTCATTTGTCAGTGACATTTGGCAGCCTATTCACTGGGAAACAGCTCAAGAGTTCTAGACTAAGATCATCCTATTTGGACCTGACAAGTGCATTGTTGTACAAGAGCATGCCATTTGTGGCTTACCTAACCTGAAAGGAAATCACATTTACTTCCTAGGAACTGATGGGCATGATGAAGAGTCGCAATACTGGCTCTACCAGTAGGGACTAAGAAATATGGTAGGCATCAACAATGATCTTGCGATCTGCATTACGTTCATAAAATTTGCCATTTACAACACTAACATCAAGAGTACAAGCAAGGTTTATTAGAATTGAAACAAGCTATCGTTTACCTTGCACCAGGATGCATACCAGCGACCAGGGTTGTTAAATGTCCAATCATACCTCACATGGAGAGCATACCCATGCTCGCACTTATTTTCAAGATCCACAACGACAACATCATGGTTAGGAGACCCAATCTTTCGCTACCAATGACTCCAAGAACCTCTAGAAGCTAGTAAAATATAAGAACCTATCAATTCATAAAATGATCCAAATTAAAAACTAACTGCATCTAGTATGTTCAACCCAGATCTCCAGATCAAGAAATCCCCTTTCCTAGGACGATAGGGGAAAGTAGTGGCACAAACCAGTGGACTGACCTGACCGAACGTCCTCCTCCCATTATCGCTACGATCATGCGCCATTCCCACCGTGGGCTGTTGCAGATTTGCGCCATCAATAATACCAAATTTAGGCCATCAACTCCTGCATAAACACATAAAAATTTGAGCATCAATAGTAGTGGTAGGAGTTATTACTAACAAATTGCACAAGTGTTGGTGAATATTTGTATGCAGGTCCATTAATGGAGAAAACACACCTCAAGAGTAAGGAAACACACTCTCAACCAATCAGGAGCAAGCACACGGATTGAAGGGCCCACAAACAGGAGTAAAATGATAAGATTCACCGCAAAGCACCCTGTACCCAAGTGAGGACCCACCTGGTAGACACTCAGCCAAAGGCAGTTGGCTAAGGCGGTTACCAGGGGTCGACCGAACCCATGGTTTGGCCAAACCACTGTTGGCTTCACTTTGCCTCCAGCCGCCACGTGTCGCCAGTTACCAACTTTGCAATGGCAGTTAAGGAAGATTCCCCAAATATTCCTCTCGGGAACCGACCCCCAAGTGCCTATAAATATGAGGGGAGGGGTCTTATTTGCGGACACTTCACCACCCTGGGTGAACACCACCAACACCTCTCAAGAAGAGTTTAGAGCTTCACTGCAAAGACAAGGTGCTGCCTAGCTTGTGCTTAGAGTAGGGAGAGAGTGAGGGGTAGTTCGGGGAAGCGCCGGGTATGCCAGCATTCTTCTCCAAGCTTGTACCTCTACAGATGCTGGCTTCTTTTGGTATGAAGTAAGTTCTCATTTGTGGTTCTTTTCTTATATAGTTCTTATAGTTGAGTGAGATCAGTTCTCTTACTCGTGGGTTCGTTGTTCCGTATTTATATAGAGTGTTGTACGTTTACTACGGGACGTCAGCCATAGTTAGACTGCAGTAGTAATCAGTAGCATAGACATGGTGTCTAGGCTAGGGGTTATCCTTCATTTGCCTTATATCCCACGGGCCGCAGAGGTAGGCCGTAGTTGGTGACAACCCTATTGGTCCTTCATAATCCTCCACGTTTGGATATAGCGTAGAGCCATTGGCCGGAGGCACCTGCATCACCAAAGTCATTGTAACTTGAAATCATTGTTTAGTTTTGCACTTCATAAACTATAGTCTATCAATTTCTAACACCAATCGGAATGCAAATCTAATGGTACGATGAGATCGGAATCTAGTATCTTCAACCCAGATCCCCAAATCCTCAAATCCCCTTCCCTAAGATGATAGGGGAAAGTAGCGGCACAAAATAGGGGACTGACCTAAGCGTAGCTCCTCCTCCTCCCATCACCGCTAGGATGCGCCATTCCCACCGCGGACCATTGCAAATCTGCGCACCGACGCTAACTCTAGTCTTTGCCACAGCCAACAGCGAGTCTCTTGCAGTAGTGCATGCCGTGTTGAGAAATGAGAAATATCTAGCCGATGTTTGGGCCTGCAACTAGCATGTGGACCACACTTAGTAGGAGCAAGATATATAGAATTTATCCTATCCAAAAAACATACATAGTTCATGTCTCAGTGGTAGTGCTTTCTTAGCACAATCAAGAGGTTGCAGGTTCAATCCTTGCTATGCACAGTCTTACCTTTTTATTTCCCTTCCCTTTTTTTAATCTCAAACTAACATAACTTACCAAAACTTCTGCCACCAACTCACCTGAAACTTACATGTGGGACCCGGTTGCGGTAATAAATTCTCATTCGATCAGTAATAGGTTCGACCCACGGGAGGAGCACGTTTTCCATTTTATTTTACCACCCTATTTATCAGCTTAAACTTACATGTGGGACCCTCGTTGGTTTATGATGTTTTCGCGGAGCTTATGCCATCACAAAACCAGCATGTAACAGTGAGTGACGCTTTCTTTTTTTTTCCTATAGTGGCAACTTTTATGACGTTCTTTTTACTAAATTTGCTCGGATGTGAAACTTTATGAATTTTTAGCCAGAAACATCATAGATATATGATGAGAACAAATGTGTCATAAAATTTTCATCATATATCAACACATTTCTTATAGTAAATGTTCTCTGTGGCCGCAGCAGCTAGCCGCTCTAGCTGACGACAAGCGGCTACTTGCTAAAAATGATCTAGAGTGGGCAGCGCCTACACTGGTGAAAAAGTGAGCACTAGTCCCGATTGGAGAGATACATAGATCTCGAAAATCCAACCGAGACTAATCTGTCGAGACTAAAAGCCCCTCTCTTTAGTCCCGAGTATTTCACCTGGGACTAAAAACCTCCTTTAGTCTCGGTTGGTAAAAAGGTTCCAAAAAAATAAAAAAAATGGGCCACCCCCGCTCACCCACGCCGCCCGCGTCGCCCGCCGGGAGCCCGCTGAAGGCCAGCCCGCGCCGCTCGTGCCCTCCGCCTGGAAGAAAGGGAGAGGAGGAGGAGAGACGATAAGGAAGAAGAGAAAGACTGCATGCATGAGATAAAGGAGGGAAGAGGAGAGAAGATAAGGTGGAGAGAGAGAGTGGGGACTAAAGGCCCCGGTTGGTGAGGCGAGGCGTTTAATCCCGGTTGAAAATACCAAACGGGACTAAAGGCCCCACTTTAGTCCGGTTCCCGGTTGGAATTACCAACCGGAACTGGGAGGGGAGGTGCTTTAGTCCCGATTGATGTTTTCAACCGGGACTAAACGTCTCACCAGATTCCCTCATCCCACTGGCCGTTACATCCGGAACTAAAGGGTCCCTTTAATCCCAGTTGATATTACCAACCGGGACTAAAGCTCCTATAGTTCCTATCACGGTGGCCGTTTGATCTGGGACTAAAGGCCCTTTAGTTCCAAATCCAAAGATGACTAGGATTAAAACGCTGGACGGAAGATCTCTGGTGCTAAAAGCTTGTTCCAATCATTGCTACGGTGGCCTCAAGATTACCACTAATACCAGTGTTAGTAAACGTTTGATTGGTTGACGGCAGGGAAGTCGACAGCGGACACTTAATTGGGCTCAACATCACGAGTTGATTACTCAGGGGACATCTAGGCGACACTGAAATGGAACGGAAAACGCCTCTTTCTTCTCTGTGGCTGGTGCTCGTCGGCACATGTACGGATGGTCACCGGGCAAGTCTCGCCGGCATGCACGCGCATCACTCTGGGGTCGTTACAAAGCATGTGATTCCAAAGTTTCTGCAGAAATGGCGGCGCCAGTGTTGTGCTTGGGTGGAAAAGACGAGAAAGAATACACAGTTTAGTTGGAGGAAGAAGATAAGCAGAGTACGTGTTGTCGCCACTCAACTTCTCCAAAACTTATACTCCTATGCAAAGAGGCCCTAAACTCCTTTGGCAATTTCCTTTCGCATTGCTTCATCTGAGTGGTGAGCTAGAAGCTAGCTTTTGACCCAGGGGAATCGAGACGATCCGATCCTCACACCTTGTGGTACGCTTGAAGACCAAGTGCATGACACGTGAGTGCCGGCAGAATGCAACGTGCGGAAAAAGATTTTTTTAAAAAACAAATCTGTTGTAAAGTATTTGCCGACTTACGAATATAGGGAGAAACATCGTCCTTCAAATCTTTGACGTGTGTAACATAACACAAAAGGCTTAAAAGTATACATCAAAAACAGTTGAGCCATAATCTGCAACGCGAGCGTATATGTTCAAAGAAAAAGAGAAATAAGCTTACTATGTTCAATGAAAAAGGGCTATGTACTCAAAATAAAAGTGCAGTATCAGCTTATTGTGTTCAATGAAAAAGGGCTACGATTTCTCCTTTTCTTTGAACATAGTAAAAGAGAAATAAGCTAATTATTTTAAGTAGCCTTCCCTTTTTGAGCTGATACTGCCCTTTTACTATGTTCAAAGGAAAGGGGACACGAGAGTGGACCAAGTAAACGGGACATTCCTACTCGAGAGGAGGGTTTAGCAGCACTATCAAAAGCCACGCGTACCGAGACCGAGAGGTTCCACGGCGAAAAGACCGCACCGGTCGCATCTGACCGTTGACGGATGTAACCGTGGTGGGGCCGAGGGGCGGGCCCACAAGCATTCCTGGCCGCTTCTCGCCGACCATTTCCCCACAGGCCCACACTGCCCACCGCTTTCGGCTCGGCCCGCAAGCGATTCCCGTTTCCCAAGCGCGCGCGCGCGGGTGGGTCATGCGCCCGATGCGCCCGTCGTCGGCTCGGGTGGGGCCCACCCCGCGGCCCCCTCCATCACGAGCCATAGACGCGATTAGAATAGCAGCAGCGGCGGCAATTATTTTTGGCAGCTCTCGTGCGTGCTTTGCTTGCTCTGTCGCAGCCAGTAACGCTTCCCCTCTTTTCTTCCTTCTCCCTCCGCTTTATAAGCAGCGCCCTGCGGGAAGCCGCCGCTGCTGACACACACCGCTCCCGATTGATCTCCTCCCTCCAGCGCCGGCCGGCACAGGGAGTCACAGCCGCACAAGAGGGCAAGTTGGACACGTCATCGAGATTCGGGAGGAGCTCAGCGTCCATGGAGAACCGCAAGGAGGTATGGCCTTGCTTTCTACCTCCCAGTCTTCTTCCATGGCACTGTTCCTGGGGAAAGTTCGTTGTTTTTCTTCGTTTCTTGGGGGAAATTCCGCCCGCGCGGCTCGATTGTGGCCGGATTCTCATCCTTCCCGCTCCGAATTTCGCTGGGATTCAAGCTGAATCGGCCGCTGGTTAAATGGTTCCGTGCAGGAGCAGCAGGGCGCAGCTGTGGGCTGGATGACGGTGCCGGCCTTCGGGGAGTGGGACGTCAAGAACGGCGCCGTGCCGGACTACTCCATGGACTTCTCCAAGATCCGCGAGATGCGCAAGCAGAACAAGCGGGAGCTCTCCAGGGCCAGCCTCGGCGGCGACGAGGACCTCCTCCAGGCGCAGCAGGGCAAGCCGCAGGCGGCGGCGCAGCCCGACAAGTCCTCCGCCGCCGTCGCGGCAGACGACCACCACCGCCGGCCGCTGCACGACGGCTCACCCACGGTAACGACTAGTTCCTCTGGAAATCAGGATTAACTTCGCGCATACTACTAAAGGGGTTGCTAAAGTTTAGCACAAGTCACATTGGATGTTTTGATGCTAATTAGGAGTATTAAACATAGACTAATTACAAAACTAATTGCACAGATGGAGTCTAATTCACGAGACGAATCTATTAAGCCTAATTAGTCCATGATTTGATAATGTGGTGCTACATTAACTATTTGCTAATGATGGATTAATTAGGCTTAATAGATTCGTCTCGCGTATTAGCACAGGGTTCTGCAATTAGTTTTATAATTAGCTCATGTTTAGTCCTCCTAATTGGCATCCGAACATCCGATGTGACACCGCTAAAGTTTAGCACTATCCCTAAGTAGCAGTCTGTTAAGTTACTGTCACACATGACTTTGCTTGGGTTAGCGCCGTTGATTTGGGGCGCCCAGTCACCTCACCCGAATTTGGTCAGAATTCATTGCAGCGCGTTAAATTAAAGCAAACAATATATATTCAGGACAGGATTTTAGCACAGGGGAAATAGGATTACTCTGTCCTTTTCTTGATGAACATTGGGAAATCATGTCAGAGGCATTATTGAAAAGGGCAGTCCATGTACTATCACACAGTAGAAATATCAGTTTGAGTAGCCTGTGACACAAATTGTTTGAGGACAGAAGCGCGCCTAGTTTTGATTCTTCTAGAACAGTGCAGCTCTAAAAATATCACAACCTGGTTGGGCTTGTATTACTAATGTTCAGATAAATTTTATTTGAGAAAAAAATTATTTGGTAGTGCAGAGAGAGGGGGGGTGGGGGGGGGGGGGGGGGGGGGGGGCAATCGAGTACCATCACATCGGCAGAATTTGTTATGCAATACATCAGCAATTTAGGAGTGACGCACGGCGGCCATTCCAGATAGCACAGGCTAATGCATCCAATTATGCGCATGCAGTGGACACTAGTAGCAGTAGTGGTTCTTGTCCCAACTTGGATGAAAGGGACAGGCCCATAAATTTCTTCATAGCCTCCAAATCTGCATCTGTCTAAATTGTTAGCTGTACTGATCTATGGGCTGCGTCACTGTCCATTTGGAGTGGGGAGAAGGTTATCTGGGGAAAATAAATTGTATTTATGATTGTACTGTTGTCCATCACTAGCAGATTTGAGTAGCTGCAGGATGATATTGATGCGATTGCCAATTGCATGATACACTGCTTAAGTGGGGAGTAGGAGGTTAATGGGAGCACTCACATGTGTATAACTATGAATGACTTTTACCTTTGTTCACTGAAATTTGTAAGAGGTATTGATGTGTGGGTTTACATACTGCTAGTCTTGTTGCATTAGGAGGGTGGTCTACTCAAACTCAATAGGTATGGTACTCAATCTATGAAACTTGAGCTAATCTTACCATTACATATGATGATATGACGTAATAAAATGATGTAAGTTAATAAGGTTATGGGCAGCTTTCTAGAGATCGATTTGCGAAAGGGTGTGCTTAGTGCGGGTAGTTAAAGAGGCCCTTTTTTAACAGAAGAAACTAGACGTGGTTTAGTTGGCCTTGATTATCTAACAGTCATCTTCCTTCAAGAAAAGAAGTGTGGCTTGTCACTTTCAGGTGGTGACATCTTGTATTGTTGGTTTGTTGATGTGCTACCTGATGAAGAACTGTAGCCGCAATTAACTACCCATAAAGTTTGTGCGAATGTCTTATACAGTTATTTTGGTGACTCATAGTTGGACATATTCCCCACATGCCCATCAGGACCGCATTTTCTAGACTCAGTATGACAATTTCAAAGTCTTCTTCTGAGCAAACTTTTCCTCTGGTTGCCATCATGCATTCCGCTGCATATGATTGACTAGCTTTACTGACTTTTCAAACAATTTTTTTGTGCTGGATTCCATTGCATGTAATTGACCCATGCTAGCAAAGATTAGCCAATTACTCAAAGCTGTTGCTATTGATGCAGGGAAGAAAGAAATTCCTCAGCTATTTCCAGTGTTGTATCAGAGCCTAAAGGATTCCGAACCCTGGTGCTACCGGTGTCGTGCAAATAGCTTTTAGGTTTCTCGGGTACTGTAAAGTTTGCATAATGTGTAGTTCACCTCCGATTCTGTAATCTTGTCTCTCGTGTGGATGAGAGAAAGGAGGAATTGCAAGGGAAGAAGCGCACATCAGTTAGTTCATGGTGTTTTTTGCAACGGTTTGCAACTTTTAGTGCAATGTGATCTGAGGATTGGATCTGAAGGTGTATGATGGTGTTTGGTTGGATGAAATTGTTTGCACCCGTGATGATATATTCGTTGCATATTAAATGGTCCTGCCCGTTATTTCTTTTCTACTACTAGATTTCTTTCTTCTCTGGATACAATTTATTTTGTTTATCTCTGGCTAGAAGAAAGTCACCGGAATCAGGTGGCTCTGCCTTAGAAGAAACAAATTCTTTGACAAGTAAGCACAGCAATTTCCATGTGGAAAAGAAGTGTCTCTGAGTGGAACTAAGAATTCTGCTGACGAACTTGTGGTTTGTATTCATCCGTCTCCGATTTTCAGTGTATTCTGCAATCTTTTTTTTTCAGGAAATTTGAGTGCTGAGTAATTGATATATCAACTTGGTCCTACGGAACATGTTTGAACAGCTACATATGCTGATCCTTGGGACATGTTTTTTTTTTGATACTCGATCCTTGGGACACGTTGGAATACGTTATCGGAATGATCAGCAGATTATGCAGAAGGTATCTGATGTGAGCAGCTGTAGCTAACAAATATTCCCTTCAGGGTGCAGTATTGGATTTGTAGATGAATATTCAAACACATCTTGCACATAGATTTAGCACGTGGCGCCGCCAAAGTGCAATTTATTTAGCAGAATAGAATATGGACCTCTGATAGGCTCGAAGCCCGCGGATGGGAGAACAATGGACATTGTGCATTATACCGGAGAATGCAGGAAAGGGGCTTCCATCTCTTGAAAGATTGCAGGTTCACCAAACGTACATGGGAAGGGGTAGCAGAGTGGCTCGGTAAAATTTTCTTATGGCCAGGTAATTGGGCACCTATCGACTCGGTGTTGCAATGGTGGACACAATTGTGCGCTACACCAAGCGCCACAAGAAAAGGCCTGCGCACCCTTGTCATCTTAACTTGCTGGGAGATACGGAGAGAGAGAAATGCAAGAATATTTGAACAAAGAGAATCGGCAAATGCAACACTCCTTTAGAAAATCAAGGATGAGGCGTCCCTTTGGATAACGGCAGGAGCAAAGGCTCTTTTATCTACCGCTCTTGAGCTTTTATTTCCTTTGCCGTTGTACCACGGTATGTATGTAACCATTTTGCCTATCTAGAATTTCTAAGCAGCTCTCCTGCCAGATTGTTTTAAAAGAAAGATTTAGCACGTAGCAATTGCCTAGCCAAATTAACCCTGCCTGATGAGCATAGAGAAGAGGCTCCGAGATCTTGAGTCTACCAGCTTCGATTTGATCTTGGAGATGGCAGACGAATGGAATGACACTAGCAGCCGTTACCTCTTTTTTTTTTTTTTTTTGCCCGCTACTGTTCTTGACGATTTTTGCAAAGATTTCTTTGATCTGCCAATGTTCTTTGAGCGAGTTGCTGGATGCAGCAGGATTTGCAGGTGCTTCTAGTGGGAAAAGTGACGAGACCTGCTGGTAGGTTGCTGGTGGCATCTGCAACAGATAAGATCTGCATGAGAGTTTGCCTGCGGCCACGCTTTGCCGGCAGCAGGAGAGGGCCCGTGGTGCAGATAGTCAGATAGGATTGGACTTGGGCCAAGAAGGGGCAGGGGTTGTGGCCGCAGCAGCCTCCCTCCTCCCTCCTCGTAGGCGCTAACCCGTTCATCCTTTTCAAAGAGCAGCAAAACATTAACCATACAAATAGGCCGGGTCTTTAGAAAAGAAAAAAGAAATGGGCAGATCTGCAATGGTGTGGATCTTCCGAATAGAGCAAGTACCAGTCCGCAGACCACCACCACCTAAACTTTAGATCTAGGTCGGTCACCAGGAGCTTGTTTGGATCGAGAGGTTAAATGGCTAAAAATTAGTCCGGGTGATCCAATCAATGGGGTTAAAAGTGGGCTAAAAATTAACCAATCCTCCAACTAAACTTTAGTTCATTAGCCATCTCCAAACCCAACTAATGGGGCTAATTTTAGACATAAATGGTAAAAAAAATACCCCTCCCACTAAATCTTACCATTTTTTTCCCTACACCACCTAAGGTTAGAATGTACTTTTATCAATAAATGGGCTAAAAATTAGCTCCGGCTCCAAACAACTAAAATTTAGACATCTAAACTTTAGTTTTAGTCCATCCAAACATGCCCTAGGTTTGCATTAGTTTGGTTGTTTGGTTGCGCGTCTCGACTTGCATGAGTTTCGACTGAGATTAAGCATGTATTTGGTTTCGAAATCAAATGAGATGGGTTGGCATCATCCTAATTTTTTGGGTTAAGTTTAAATCATCTCGTATTTAGTTGAGAGGGATGGATCCAACCTAATTTTTTTATTTTGTTGCGGAGGTCGAGAGAGTTAGGTTGGATGCCATCTTGATATCGTTAACCATAATAATTGTGGTGTCCACTTGTGCACAATAGGGCGCACCAGTCATTTTGTTTTTTTTCTTTCTGCCTTATCTTTTTCCTCCAACCTCCACCCGAGCTGCCCTTCCCTACCTTCCACCTTGCCGTCTGTCACTTCTGCTCCATCCCGCCTACCTCGCCTCCGCTCTGCAAGCTGGCCCCAACCTCGCTTCCACACCGCGCCCCCACGTGCGCGGCCTTGCTTTACCTGATTAGCGGTTGCCCGGAGTCCCTCCGCACCGTCCTCCCTGCCATTTCTGCATGGCCTCGCGCCCCTTCGGTCGTCCACACTACTAGTTGGCCGGCTTGTTTTGCCCTTGTCTCCTTATTGTACGCGCGGCCCTGCTCCCTAATCGGCGGTCGCCTGGAGTACTGCACCTCCGCATCAACCTCCTCGCCACTCAAGACAACTAGTTCATTGTTGCGCACATCTGAGCTCACCCCTACCCCTCTCAGCTGATGTCATGCCCACACGAACAGAGTAGACACAACATGCATGAGGATGAAGTGCGTCATCTCAATTCACTCATTTTGGGAAAACGGCATGAACCCGCATCTACGGGGAATATTCCATATTCCCCTCCTAGGGATGAATGTAACCCATCACACTCCAAACCAAACACCTCAAAAAATGGATCCAACCATCTTCAACCCTCAAATCGAACACATGCTAACAGTGCATAGTGTGCTGGATCCCATAAGGTGGCATGGAAGGAGTGATAGCTTTTGACTTTAGAATTACATGTCTAAACAAGTTCTGGACAACTCTGGTGCAATAGGTGAAGAGTTGAAGCTCCAAATTTATTAGTAAAAGGAATGTAAGTGCAATAGCAAATGTGGAAGATAAAGGGGTAGAGAATGCAAACTTCTGACTGGCGACACGATGAATTTTTACCGAGGTATCAGAAAGCAAAGCTTTGCTTTAGACCTCGTTGTTGGAGCCCCTCTGAAGGGAATGCCCACGCAAGGGCATAAGCTCCCCGATCAAGTAATTGCTGATGGCAGTTAGCACGCCAAGTTGTGAAACCGCAAGCGCACGGATCCGTTGTAACTTTTCCCTTGGAGTATCCTCCAAGGTTTATCAATCCACGAAATAAGGGATTTGCACACTTAACTAAGCACTAATCTATGTAACCGAAAGCTCTTTGTATTTGATAAGGTTATGCTAACGAAACAACTAAGCAGTCTAAATCAAAGCAGATAGAGAGTAAAAGGTTGTGAACAAGATAGGTGAAATGCTTGTCCTAGGGATCTAGAATCACTTGAAGATTGAATCGTCATGAATGAAAGAACTAGATCTAAGTGCTATCATGAGTGGATGTGAATCATGCCCAACACTTTCCCTCTTGCATACCGTCACTACACAAGGATAATCAACTATTGGACAATAGGAACACGACACGATTATCGTTCTAGGTAAGAAATAAAGCAACCCAAAGTAGCGCTGGCCAGCCATTAAATGAAAGAGCATCATTAAGATATGAATGATAACAAATAGATCTTAAACAAGAGGTTCAATGATTACAAATCAAGATTTCCATACAACCCCAAGGACAAACAGAGATTTTTCCCCATGATCTTACACATGTTGACACAAAAAGGGGTAAAGGACGCCCTGTAGATCAACTAGACCGATGAAGATGGCGAACGGGGGCAAGAAAGCCCCAGGACGATCGGCCTAGGCACCTCTAAGCCGATCGGCTTGGGGGTTTTCCCCTCCTCTGGTGCTCTGCTTCGCATGGCCTCCTGTAGATCCAATATTCTCTCCGTTTTCCTATCTTGTGGCGGCGGTGGATGGTGTTTACATGGCGTTTCCTCCTTCTCTCTTCTCTCTCTTGCTTGTAATCCATGAGGGGATATTTATAGTCCTTCGTAGGCGGCAGCTCTGGACGATTGGTCAGTGGAAAAACCCTAGATGTATCATAGACTTCACGCCAAAGAAACAGGGATGTGACCGGACCCTGGAATGGGCCAGGCCGATCGGCCCATAGGATCCCAGGCCGATCGGCCTAGGCCCTTTCTGGCCCATCTGGTTCTCCTCTTTCTCGTGCAGGCTTCTCTCGATGACCCTCATCCAATTATTCGTTAAGCTCCTTATGAAAACCTACTAATTATGTCATATTTCCTGTCAAAACACAATATGCTCCAAAATACAACACGTATGCAATAATAGGGTAATTTCAAGTGCCATGTGGTGGGTTAGTATAAGGATTAGTCCAATAATGCCACATAAATAATACTAAAAAGGTGTCAATAACGAGCGTCAATAATTCCCCCACACTTAGCTCTTGCTCGTCCTCGAGCAAGTCAGGCGACCACAAACATCTCCTAAGGTTGAACAAAGATCTTGAACCCAACCTAAACAAGCGAGTCAGCACCTAGCCCTTCAAACAAAAGATCAGAGGAACAACAAAGATAATCAAAGTATGGGTGTTCAAAGATTTATCTAAGCAAAATTTTACCCCACAGCTTCTATTCAGAACCAAGTAACTTCAAGAATCAACCACACTTACTTTCTGGCTCTCCTTGGAGGGTTTTCTTCATAAAACATTCTCCGTACAACAAGAATTGAAACAAAATTATCTTCCAAGTGCTTACATGTTGCTCAATTTAAAAGGTGGCTATCCTACTTATTGTGCAAGATCTCATCTCTCAAAAAGTCACTCATTATATGGTAGAGCTTAGGAAGGGTTTAGCAAGAATAAATCACTTATATTATCGAATTAAGAAAACTCTCTAACGGTCGCTTACCTTCCGAGCCAATGATCATGAGAATATCCACATAATGCGAGGTTTTCAAGGATGAGAAGATATAGAATGGTGGACATGTGCAAAAGCAAAGTAAAATAATGACTCTGAGGCACAAGCGATGTCCTCGTCGTCAGATTGCACATCGTTGGAATGAAATTTTCGTTCCGTGAACAAGGTAATCTTTCTTTGCACTTTTCTATCTTCATGATGGTGAAAAACTCCTCCTTTTGTTTCTTCCTTTTCCTTCTATTTCTTTTTCTTTTTCATTTTCTTTCTTTCTTTTCTTTCTTTCTTTTTATTTTTCATCTCTTCTCCGAACCTCCTCTGATTAGTACCATATCAAAATTAGTTTTAGAATGTTCCAAAAACCTTCCAAGGATTTTCCACACACGAACCGAGGCCAGAGGTCCCAGGACGATCGGCCCATAGGGTGCTAGGCCGATCGACCTGGCCTCCTCTTCCTCCCTTTCTAGCTCTCTCTTTCTGGTGAGGCTCCCATATCTTATATCCTCCATATTTTTGCATAGTCCCCGACCAGAAACGGAACAAATCTTCGAATATTGGGTTGTGTTCAAGGAATAGGTAATAAAATTGAGAAATTTTTTGTTCGGGTTTAGGAATTTAGTAGAGCATATGATTGTTTCATCGAAGAACTCTCTTTATTGAATATTGACGAGCCTAACAATTAGAGATGATAGTAAGGACATGATCAATGCTCAGAATTAAAGCTATCCAAGAGAGAGCAATTCTAACTCAATTCAAAGCATCAATTTCGCTTATGGTGGTATAATAAATTTAAGGCACTGGATAGGATAAATAAAACTCTCAACTTGGTAGAGGACTTGATCAACTTGTTTTTTCAGGGGTTTTAGATAAGTGATAGAATTTTAAATCACCTTCAATTCAAGTCTTACTCACAAGCGCAATCGAAAACAAAGTACAAGGTCATATTAGAGCATGGGTATTGCATAAACAAATCGATTACTAAACTCTACAACAAAGATTTAAAATTCAAGACAAGGCTCGTGATCCAATATTGAAAAAACAAAGTAAAAGATAAGCAAGCAAAGTTAGACACTAAAAACACTCGCACAATCCTCGAATTTTATTTATGCTTCTTCTCACAAAGGCGCTAAAGTAGCGATCTAGGCTTAAGTCTTCCTAGAAGCTTAA
Source organism: Setaria viridis (assembly GCF_005286985.2). Lineage (NCBI taxonomy): Eukaryota > Viridiplantae > Streptophyta > Magnoliopsida > Poales > Poaceae > Setaria > Setaria viridis. The sequence goes on along the minus strand of NC_048271.2, from coordinate 20,735,269 downwards.
GAAGACTACTACTTTATCTACTTTTGATTGAAAGAAAAACTCTAATTTAGACTCTCACATGACCTGACTCGACCAAACTAACTCCAAAAACTCCATACAAGCAGCGATCCTCCCCCCCTCTAAAAATCTACGATGTCCTCGTTGTAATCGCATAAAGTACAAAAGGGGAAAAACACTCGTAAACACACTAGTGATGCTGCCCACATTGGTTACACACGGGGCGGTTGCTGCTTCCTTCTCCATGGGCTCTGTTCTTCCTTATGTTGCCACACATCCCGAAGAGCTTCCTCACATTCCTTTGCAAGAACTTGAAGTCGTCCTCCTGGCGGTGTTCATTCTCTTCCATCTTGTGATCCAGCTCCAGCATGATTTGCACGATGTCGTCGATGGCATCGAAGAGGTACTGGAAATTTTGCTTGCAACTAGGGCAACACGCATGGCGATGCTCCTCGGGTTCCGGACCATCATCATCTGGATCCTCTTCTTTGCCCTTGACGGCAGCCGTTCGGCTTCTCTTACTTGTCATCCTTGACTTCTTATACCCAGCCAAAGTACTCGTTGTCACCTTCGCAGCCTGCAGCACCCCACGATCCAAGGCTCATGTCGTCCTCCCAATCGCTATCACCACCATAGTCAGTCGGCGTGTACTCGAGCATCTTCTCCACGTAACACTTGCGCTTGATCCCGAGAAGCCTTGCTGAACGCCTTGTGGGAGTGACGACGGCCTCCTCCTTTTTCTTGGGCGCTTCGTCTTCGCTCGAGATGACAATTAGCTTGTGATCCGCAAGCTTTCCTGACGGCGCCTTGCCTCCAACGCTGATGCAAGCATTACGAGAAGTTCTCCTCAGAGTATTAGGCATCCAATCGCACCTTTTGGCTTCCAGGTGAAGGGTGAAGGTAGCGGCGAAAAGAGGGGGAGGCCGATCAGCCTGGGGAGGTCAGGCCGATCGGCCTGGCCTCTCTCGTGGCCTCCAGGTGCCCTCTCTCGTCTCCCGAGCTCTTGGTCACTGCCACTAAACTTTTTCCAGGGTTTCGAGGTTCTGGATTGCTTGTGTAGATGCGAAATTGCTCTTCCAATTGGCCTCAAATTTATACTCTTGAAGTCTTGGCCAAGGATCCAAATATTTCCAAAAATTTCTTCACCCTTTCCCGAAAAACTCACTTCCATATATTGTCAATACCAAAAATGGGGAAGGGGGAACTGAAACGGAGGCGGAAACCTCCCAGGCTGATCAGCCTGGGGGCTACTAGGCTGATCGGCCCAGGGGGTTTTCGTCCCCTCTAGCTCTAGTTTTTTTATGGCAGTGCACACGTCTAAAAATAAGCCTAATTTTGTCGAGTGCCACATAAAATTCAAAAGAAAAATAACAAAAATGAAATAAAGTATGTACAGGGTACCTATTTTAATGTTGTCAGGCTCGATGAACTCGTTCTTCCTCCATGATATAGACATCAACATAATTGATGGGCGCCACATCATGTTCGGACACCTTAAGTCGCTGCCCATTCACAACATATTGATCTACCTTAATGTCCATGATCGTTACTGCTCCGGTAGGTGACACAGAATGAACCACATATGGCCCGTCCCATTTGCTCATTAATTTTCCTTTACCGAAGAGTTTAAACCTGGAGTTGAACAACAACACTTTGTTTCCCTCCTTGAATTCCTTCTTGTGAAGCCATTAGTCAAACTATCTCTTAATCCTCTCCTTATAAATGCTTGCACTGTGATAGGCCTTAATTCTTAATTCTTCCGATTCAGTTATTTGAATCCTCCTTTTTATTCTTGCAGCATCAACATCAAGATTCATCTCTTTTATGACCTAATAAGCTTCATGTTCTAGTTCAGCGGGAAAATGACATGTTTTTCTATAGATGGATTGATATGGGGTCATATCAACGGGTGTTTTATGAGCTGTCATGTATGCCCATAATGCTCCGTCCAGTTTCTTTGACCAATCCTTCCCTCCCTTGATCACTGTCTTCTTCAAAATATCCTTGATCTATTTATTTGAAGTCTGCTTGGCCATTCATCTAAGGATGACAAGCTGTAGATACTCTGTTTTCAATCCCCAATTTTGATAGAAATTTGCCAAAGTCCTTTCCTGTGAAGTGCGATGCCCCATCGTTGATCAAAATCCTGGGCACCCCATACCTAGGGAATATTATTGTCATGATCATATGAATTGATTCTTCCATCGATGCCTTCCAGCATGGAATAGCTTCCACCCATTTAGACACATAATCAACCATAACCAAGATATGTTCATATCCATGCGAATTCAAGAATGGCCCAATGAAATCTATTTCCCAAACATCAAACAAATCTATTTGCAAATTGTAGTTCAAAGGCATAGAATTTCTGGATGAAATATTCCCCGTTCTTTGGCATTCTGGGCAAGTAGCAACGAACCTTTTCGCATCTTCGTGCATTTATGGCCAATAAAATCCACTCACCCACACTTTCGCTTTGAGTTTTGAAGTGTCCATAATGTCCTTCATATTCTGATGAATGGCATTTTGTAAGTATGGCCTCTCTTTCTTCTCTTGGGATGCAACTTCTCAATACTCCATCTGCTCCATATCTATATAGGAAGAGTGCAGACCAGTAATATTTCCTGCTCTTAGCAATTACTTTTCTTTTTGCATTCTTGTCCAAGTAATTCAGGGGAGCTCTTTTTATTGCCCTGATAATGTCATTCATCCAATCATCCTTGACAAGTAATTTGTATAAATGATCATCTCTCATACGATCTTCAATAGGCTCCTTTCCATCATCCTATTGATACATCCTTGAAAAGTGGTCGGCTACCACATTTTCGGATCCTTTTTTATCTCTGATTTCCACTTCAAATTCTTATAACAGCAATATCCAGCGAATCAGGTGTGGTTTAGCATCTTTTTTGGACAGGTCAGTGTACACAATCACTTTAGAGTTCACAATGTATGACCTGAATTTTTCAAAAGCGAATATTACAGCAAGCAATTCTTTTTATGTAGTTGCATAATTCACCTAAGCCTCATTTAAAGTCTTGCTTGTATAGCAAAATGTGTGTACCTTTCCTTCTTTTCTTTGTCCAAGGACTGCCCTAACAATATAGTCACTTGCATCGCACATTATCTCAAAAGGAAGATTCCAATCTGGAGGTTGAATGATGGGCGCACTAATAAGTGATTGCTTTAAATTTCTCAAAGCATGAAGGCATTCTTCATTAAACTCGAAGGTCACATCCTTCTGCGAGAGTTGTGTCAATGGTTTCGTGATGTTCGAAAAGTCTAAATCTCCTGTAGAATTCGGCGTGTCTGAGAAAGCTTCTTAATGACTTGATGTCTGTTGGTGGAGGCAACTTTTCCGCAGTTTTAATCTTTGCTTTATCAATTTCTATCTCTTTTGGAGATAACATACCCCAATACTATTCCTTGCTTCACCATGAAATGGCACTTCTTCCGGTTCAGGATCAAATCAACTTCTCCACACCGTTTGAGAGCTTTATCAAGATTTTCTAAGCAATTATTGAAGCTCGTACCATTTACTGAGAAGTCATCCATAAACACCTCCATAATAACTTCAATAAAATCCGAGAATATAGCCATCATGCAGCGTCGAAAAGATGCAGGTGCATTCCATAAATCGAAAGGCATTGTTCTATAAGAAAAGGTTCCATATGGACATGTGAACGTAGTCTTGTGTTGATCGTCTGGATGCATAGGAATTTGGAAGAAACCAGAATATCAATCAAGGTAGCAAAAGTGAGAATGCTTTGCTAACCTTTCGAGTATTTTGTTAATGAAAGGAAAAGGAAAGCGATCCTTCCTAGTTACCTTGTTCAACTTCCAGTAGTCCACATACATCCTCCATCCCGTCTCTGTCCTCTAGGGAATCAGCTCATTCTTCTCATTCTTCACAACAGTCAACCCTCCATTCTTTGGCACCCAATGCACTAGGCTCACCCATTCATTGTTCGGTACCGGATAAATTATCCCAGCATTAAGCAATTTGATTACCTCTTCTTCACTACATCGTGCATGCCATGGCTCAGCCTTCTTTGATTCTCCACAATTGGCGTGTATTGATCTTCTAATTAGACTGATTCCCTTCAAGTCATTGATCCTGTATCTAATCACTTTCTTATGATTTCTCAATAAATTCAGCAGCTTCTCGGTTTCTTCTTCGCTCAGCTCGTTGCTAATGATGATTGGATACGTCTTATTGTTCCCCAAATATTCATATTTCAATCCCTTGGGTAATGACTTTTGCTCAACATCTGGTGCTTCAAATTCTTGTTGTATTAAATCTTCTATATCTTCAAATTTTTCTTCCTCCAGAGTTCCATATTGAGCCGTCAACGCATCTGTTCTTCTCCCAATTCATCATCTTGGTTGTCTTCATTATTTTTCCTTGCTTTTAACAAAGGATCCCTGAAACTTTCAGCAAAACAAACATTCTCTACCCCCTCGTCATCAGGATGTAGAGGCAATATTTGGCGGGAAGCAGGCAGAAAATCATATATATATTTAACTCTGTCAAGATTAATGGTTACTTTTCCTTTTCCCGCATCAAGAACAACATTAACCAACTTAAGAAAAGGCCTACCAAGGATTATATCATCATAATCATCGTGGCAAGCATCAATAACAAAGAAATCAATTGGTATAACTTTACCAGAGAAAACAACATCTAGATCTCTAAGCACACCTAAAGGTTTTGTTGTTCTACCATCTCCCATAACTAGTTTAATCGGTGTCGGATCTAGCTTCAAGGTTTCACTCTAAAGCTCATCGTAAATCTTTGAAGACATAACACTTACATGTGCTCCAATATCATAGAGTGCCTTGTAGATGATCTCACCATTGATTGTGCAGTTAATATGTGGTGTAGGCAAAGGTTCACTTTCGTCGTGGTTAGCTCCAATGGCGTATACTCTTGCCAGACTAGCAAACGGCGATGCTTCGGGCTTTACTCCCATGATTGTCTTCACTTCAGTAACGTAGTCTGGGTCTACTTCTTCACTAAAGAGTATTTGAATTATCTCCCCAATTATTTCTTTGTCAAGCACATACCCAGTGTCTTTCTGGTGGAAGATCTATTTCTACAGCTCTAGCTAACCCCTTTTGATTTGGATATGGTTTATGCTTATCAAATATTATGCTAAAATCGATAGGGATCCAATCTATTTTTTCAAACTCCCGCAGGGGCTTCGCACTTGCCAGGCTTCGGGCTTCCGATGTTTCGATTTGTCATATTTGATGTACCGAGCAGGTTCCTTCCTTTTTGTGTGCTGGTTCTTCTTTCTTTTTGCACCACATATTCTTCTTTTGTATCCCTCTGGAGTTCTTTTCTAAAAATTTCAGCAACTATTTGTCCTTGAGTTCCTTGCTCTTGTGCTCCAGATTGATAACTATCCCATTCTCTATTCTCGGCTGCTCCTCAGCTGATCTTCTATAAGTGTTGTGCAGCTTCCTGAGTGTTTTATCTAGAAGATCTCTTGCACAAATTTGAACAAACTCCCAGCATTTTTGGGTTAGTGAAAAATACAATGTATGCAACAACACATCACCTGAGAATCCCAGCTTAGGTCTTTGTTCGAGTAATCTATTAAATCTATCCCAGGCTTGATCTATCCCCTCATCTTCTCTTTGCACAAAAGTGATCACTTCCTTCCAAAGGTTTTGGACTTTGCTTACAGAGAAAAATCTCCCGCAAAATTTTGTCATTAGTGTCTCCTAATTCCCCTCGCATTGAAAGAAGCTTTCGTGTACCATCTCTTTGCTTCCTGCAAGTGAAAACGGGAATAGATTCCATCTGAACTAGGTTCGTGGAACTCCTTGTTGTATCGTGTTGCAAAACATCATGAATCGCTCAATGTGCCTGTATGGATTATCAGTCTCCACTCCTCGGAAAGGATTGCTTTCAGCCATCTCAATTATTCCTTGATTCAATTCATATTGCGTGGCTGCAAGTACTGAGTCAGATTTCTGCATGTCGAATTGATCAGTTAATGGTATTGCATAGTCCCTCAGTGACTTCTCTTTGCATAGTCCCTCAGCGACTTCTCTCCTTCCTCCTTGTTTTGATTGATCAGAGCCATCCAGACACCAAAAATAAAAACAAGCATTTTTCTAGATAAAAAGTTAGATGTTAGAGGTTAACAAAAATTAATACAAAGTTAAACATAGCAAAACAGACTTATTCCCCGGCAACGGCGCTAGAAAAGCTTGTTGACGGCAGTTAGCATGCCAAGTTGTGAACCGCAAGTGCACGGATCAGTTGTAGCTTTTCCCTTAGAGTATCCTACAAGGTTTATCAATCCACGGAACAAGAGATTTTCACGCTTAACTAAGCACTAATCTATGTAATCTAAAGCTCTTTGTATTTGATAAGGTTATGCTAATGAAAGAACTAAGCAGTCTAGATCAAGGCAGATAGAGAGTAAAAGGTTGTGAACAAGATAGGTGAAATGCTTGTCCTAGGGATCTAGGATCACTTGAAGATGCAATCGCCATGAATGAAAGGACTAGATCTAAGTGCTATCGTGAGTGGATGTGAACCATGCCCAACACTTTGACTCTTGCATATTGTCACTACACAAGGATAATCAACTATTGGACAATAGGAACACGACATGATGATCATTCTAGGTAAGCAATAAAGCAACCCAAAGTAGCGCTGGCAAACCATTATATGAAAGAGCATCATCAAGATATGAATGATAACAAATAGATCTTAAACAAGAGGTTCAACGATTACAAATCAAGATCTCCATACAACCCCGAGAACAAACAGAGACTTTACCCCATGATCTTACACATGTTGACGCAAAAGGGGTAAAGGACGCCCTGTAGATCAACTGGACCGAAGAAGACGACGAACGGGGGCAGGAAAAACCTAGGCCAATCGGCTTGGGGGGTTTTCCCCTCCTCTGGTGCTTACGTGGCGGCAGTGGATTGTGTTTACCTGGTGTTTACTCCTTCTCTCTCCTCTCTCTTTTGCTTGTAATCCATGAGGGGATATTTATAGTCCTTCATAGGTGGCGGCTCTGGACCATTGGTCGGTGGAAAAATCCTAGATGCATCATAGACTTCACGCCGAAGAAACGGGAACGCGATCGGGCCCTGGAATGGGCCAAGTCTATCAGCCCATAGGGTCCCAGGCCGATTGTCCTGGGCCCTATCTAGCCCATCTGGTCCTCCTTTTTCTTGTGCAGGCTTCTCTCGACGACCCTCATCCATTTATTCATTAAGCTCCTTATGAAAACCCATTGATTATGTCGTATTTCCTGTCAGAACACAACATGCTCCAAAATACAACACGTATGTAATAATGGGGTTATTTCAAGCGTCAAGTAGTGGATTAGTATAAGAATTAGTCCAATAATGCCACATAAATGACACTAAAATGGTGTCAATAATGAGCATCAACAATAACTCCATGGGTAGCCGACGGGCCGTCCCCACACGTAAATAGGTCTCCACCTTGCCTCCTAGATGCTTCTCGCCATTCTTCACTTGGTAGAACCTCGGCAAAATGCCAAGGGCCTCTCCTCCCTTTAACATGCACCAGCGACCACTCCACAAACGTGGTTATACGGTCTTTCAAGACTTACAAGCCCTGGATTTACAACTCTGGGTGTGCACAAGCACCAATAACAAAAAGGTGTGCAAACCTCGCCTAACTCTAGGCCAACCCCTAAACCAATGCGCTAATAGGCCTAAACTACACTAATCAAGACCTAAGCCTTGTGCTAATTGCCTTAATCTTCTCTTTAGCACTTTGGTGGATAGAGCACTTCTGTATGTGTGGAAACCAAGACTAAGACTATATCTTCTCCCAGCTCTAACATCCATGAAATGGCGGAGCAACGGGGTATTTATAGACCCAACTTTAAGAACTAGCCGTTGCTCCAACAGACACATTCATTGTGATGACTGTCTGATTTAGTGCTCCCAATATGCACCACCGAATGAGTCAGTGGTCCTATTCCAAGTAGCCGTTGATGCCTAGGCCCTACATATATGTACCACCGATGGATTCAGTGACAAGTATGGGTATCATCATACGAATCGGTGACCCCTTCCTATGTCTTCCATCACTGACTGATTCGCTACTAGCTTTACTATTCACACCGAATGAATTTGTGTATGCATTAAAACATCCAGAGTCAAAACTAAACCGATGATCACTGACTGATTCGGTGATGATCATTGTTGACACCGAATGAATTGATGCACCCAGTGCATGCACCTGTCTTGACCCTACTGCCGATCTAAGTTAAAAAGATAAAATTTACAAGAAAATAACAAAAGAAAAATATGAAGAGATAGGTAATTTGGAATTATGTAACAGCCCGCCCTCCAAAGCCGCACAACCCAACCCTTGCAAGGGGCAAGCCCACGTATACTCAACATCCTACTTACACTTTCATCCTCATTTCGTGTAAAATGGTTAACCTGAATGTATTATAGCTAAACTACAAAGGCTTATAAGTTGACTCTACCCTTTCTCAACTAGTAAGATGGTACTAAGCATATGCAAACAACACTCATGGACCACTACTGGGCCACACCAAATTGGCCTGGGTGTTGCAAATTGTAACACCAATGCATACTTGGAATTCTAGCACCAACCACCAAAGACCATTGTTGCGTATCAGCAAGGCATGTGAGACAAGTAGCTCTACGACTTCAATCCAAGCACTTTCTAGGAGACAACATGTAACTTATTTAAAATTTTTAGACTATACTATGTCATCTCTAGTTGCTATAATCAATTAACATTCTACTATTGCTCTAAACTAATGAGCACTTTGTTACATTAATTGGAAAAATTGTAGACTTATTATGTTTAGTTAATTTTTTAGTATTGTTTATTATTTGTGTTCTCTTTTGGAGGGTATTAGAAAATATAGAACTTTAAATTGGCCAGGGAGTAGTATTATCACATAGATATCATGGTTATCACTTATGAATGAAAGCATATATAACTTCTTCATGCTTGCAACATCATGAAGGGCACTAGGATTACACCCATTAGTAGATATTGCACTTACCCTTTCTATGGGCACCATGGTGGCTGCCCCCACCTTCTCTATGGTTGTTGCTGGCCAGCCACACCATCCCCTTCCTTGTCTTCTTCCAGTCCTAAAGCCACCCGATCTAGATCTAGGTAATAAGATGGAGAGCAGGGGTCTGCAAAGAGAAGAGAAAGGTTATGTGCATCATCGAACAAGTCTGACCATGGGGCCACTAGCCATGTAGTACCTGAGGAATAATAAGAAAAAATAGAGGGGTAGAGATGGATGATGTGGACGGTCGCCACTTGCATCACACTTGGTCGTATCTGCCAGCGCAGGCGGGGTGGCAATGGATGATTTGACTTTTATACAGGTTGGAGTTTGTTTTGATTTGCTTCTATATTCAGCGAGACTCTTTGAGTCTACCATTAAAATATGTTATAGACGTTCTTAGCGAAGATACTATATGCACTATATCTATTATGTTAGTTTTGCATTCATATTCTATCCTGCAAAGGGGAAAGAATATTTTAAGATGGCTAGACACTTCTATAGAAACATGCTTAATTTGTAATTTTTCCTATGTTGTCATGTACATAAACTTGTTTGAAGTTTTCCATACATATTTGTTGTAGTGGGAACTTCTCCATAGTTCTCCGTAAAAAGAAGTAGCTTGTAGCAATGTGGCCTTTCAATTGTTTGTGTCCTATTTATAAATTAGTGATGGCATTTGATTACAATGTTAGTACTTGAGGTTCAATTTTATTTATCATCCTGCTAAGCCCGATATAGAAGAAAACAAACTTAGCAGGCACCATGGCATCCATCATCATGAACACACTACACTATCAATTGAAAACTTCCATATTTTCATTCATTTGAAATCTAGTAGGTGCACAAGGAGAGATTAATATGGGAACAAAAAAACATTTCAAGTTTTGACATCTGCATTGCAATCAACAAACAAAGGTAAAAAAAACTCTTGCCATGGCTAGAATGGTACATAGCAATTGAACATGTAATACAATGCGGCATCTACCAATTTCACTTGGGCACGTCTTTCCTCAGAATCATCTCATCAACATAGCTACTGCCATGAGGAAGGTAGATTAGTTCTTCCCCAGGGAACCAATCTACATGGACATTAACGTCAGGCAATACCAAAGGCCACCTGTTCTCATCCTCAAATGTTCGGCCGGTTTGTTGCCGCCGCTGGTGGTACTGCTTGACCCACAGCTCATCAGTGGCCTTGTTCTTGGCGGCTTGCACAAATGCCTCTCTCTCGGCATCCAGCTTGGCCTTGGCACACGTCTCCTGGCTGGCATTGGTGCCAGCTGTGATGGAAGCCTTCTCCTTGAGACGATGAAGCATGTCGCTGTGTCTGAGCCGAAAGTTTGCCACATCGAGCGCCAGCTCTGGATCCATGTACGCGTCGAACGCGTGTGCCGCGAATCGGGATAGCTCGGCATCATAGCTGCCATCACAGCTCTTCTGCACCATGGCGACCACTCCTGTAGGACGCATCGGTGCATGGCGACCCCGAAGAAACCGCAACTCTGTGTCGCTGAATGCGGCACGAAAGTTGAGCACCGCCGCGGATGTGTCTGCACCCAGGACAGCGAGTATGGCACGGTCATGTGCGAGTGCCGCGGCTGTTGCTGTCTCGAACCGACCGACATTGAATGGCCGACCATCTCGATTGACGATATAGGCATGCCACTTGCCGTCGGGCAGCATTGCAACACCGCGGTACTGAACGGCAGTGGCGGGAGTTGGGGTGAGGGCAACAGGAACCTCGGTGGTGGCCATGGAGCAATTGGCTTCAAGGGCCGATAGTTGGAGGTGTAGCCTATATATAGTGTGAATTGCCTAGATGCAATGTAAGGTTGTGTGAACAGCTAGGATATGGCTAGTACCATAAATGTAGATTTTTTATATTGTAGGAATCAATTGCATTAATGCAAATCCATTGCATGCATGCTGTCATTTAAAGAAGGCATATGAGCTTGGATATCCTATTTAAGATTTGCATTTTATGGGACGAGGCCACTGGCAGTAAAAGTAGTCCTACTTACATTAGCAGTATGTTTGGTTGGAGGTAATTGGTGGAAAGAAACCGAAGTTCAGAGATAGAGGTTTAGACCTCTTATTTGTTTGATGGTAGTAAGACTTTTGATGGAATGGGAATTTAGAGGGCTAAATGTTTCAGCTTGTTTTGAGAACAAAACTGAATGCTAACTATATATATGTCAGAATCTAGTTTCATACATATAATGGGTCCATGAGAAAATAAGAGTAAAATTATCAAGTACATAGCATTAACATTATCAAGTACACAATTTAATATGAAAGATGAGAAGACTCCAAATTACACGGTACTTGAGTAGGGCCTACATACTCCTAGATCTAAGCATCATCTTCTCCTACTGTCATTGTCGAGATTAGCGGATCAAGACTACGTCAAGTAAATTTCGTTTATGCGCGTAAGGCTTCGGATGGTGGCGTGAGAGGACACGGGGTAGACTGGTTCGGGCAGGAATAGCCCTACGTCCAGTATGAGGAGCTGCTCGTGTTACTCACGCGTGGTATGTAGTAGGGGTTACAAACAGGCGAGAGAGAGAGCTGGTCCCAAGTCTCCTGGGTGTCCACTGATGCTCGTGAGCAGAGTGTGTGAGTTATGTTGGCTTTTTAGTCCCCCTAGTCTCGGGGCCCCTGGTTCTCCTTTTATAGCGCAAGGAGAACACAGGAGTCATAGGTGAGCCAGGCGTGTGGAGAAGTAAGAGAGATAAGCTAAGTAAGGTAAAACATGGGGACAAGAACCGAGTTCCCAGGTCGCCGCCTTCCTCTCCGACCTTTGTCTCTCGTCAGCGTGGCCGCTGGAGGGGGCGGCTGTCGTTGGATCCTGTCGGTGATTCCCCGGTCGACCGTCGCCGCCTGGCATGATGATGATGCCCGGCCGCCACAACCGTGCACATCGTGAGGGATGGCTGACCTCTGTAGTCCTGCGTATCGCCCGCGGAACATGGACGTCACGTTCTTGTCGCCGGACAGGCTGAGCGCGACAACGGGCGGGGCTCCTGTCGCTGTCGCTGTAGCCTGTGCGGGCGTGGCTACAGTGTTCCGCCGGGGTACTTGTGGCGGGTCACGTTGAGGAGCGCGGGCGCCTTTCTGCGCGCCAGAGCCACAACGCATTTATGGTGAGATTGGTGGGGGCCCATGAGATCCGCACCCTCGTCTGCTGGTTTATGCCCGAGGCAAACCCTTGTCTTGTGGGCCCGGATGAGTCTGACCCCCTACGCCCGGGGTCGGGCGAGGCGGAGCCTTGCGGCGAGGGGTCGGGCGCATCCGACCCTGGGACCGTGGGTCAGGCGAGGTGGAGTTTTGCCAGCGAGGGGTCGGGCGTGTCCGACCCCGGGACCTTGGGTCGGGCGAGGCGGAGTGGAATGCTCCTTGCCCATGCCGGGTCGGCGGGGATCGCTATTGCCGTAGGAAGGCCCGAGCCTTTATGATTGTTGTTTAAGGGGCATAAGGAGGTTGTTAATATTTCCCCCCAACAGTAGCCCCCAAGCCTTTGGTGGAGCAAAGATGCTCCTCCAGAGGCTGCTTTCGTCGTTCGTCGGGGATCCTTGTTCGTCCTGCAAGCTGCAGTTGATCAGGGATAAGAAGTGTCGTTTGTTCGGCTTGGCCGGGGAGCTTGGTCAGGCGGGGTATCCCGTGGACGGCTTAGCGCGGGAGGATTCCCTATTGTTTCATAGGGCACTCCCGCCTCGACACCCCAAATTGTGACCACACGCATGGTCATTGGCTGCGATGCTAGCCCCCGAGCCCCCGCGCATTGCAGAAGACCGGTCGGGAGGTTAGATCGACTTTTGATCGTTACCTCGCATTCTTCTAAGTATTCTATCGATATTAACTTCTTCCTTCTTTTAGGCTGCGCAAATCGCTCTAGTGCAATCTCTGCAGCAATTGACTAAACTCCAAGCAGAGACCGGGATGCCAGCAACTCTTCCCACTGAGGTAAAGAGTCTTTGTTTGACTCAATTTTCTTAATGCTTAAACGAAATCTAACCAATTTTGATGTAGACTACCCTGGGCACATCGATTGTACCTTTCCAACAATCACCGACCGGGCGACTCACTGAGGTATGGCAGTCATTATATATCATCAGACTTAATCATTTGCCTCATACTTATAAAGATCCATTTCTTGATCTTTTCCAGGAAGCTGGCCCGAGCACGGCGCCGATAATCGTCGAATCCTCTTCCTCCGATGAACCAGCCACGCCAGCTCCCGAGACAAGGGTAGCACTCCCACCGATGCAAGCAGAAGAAATCCGCTTTAAAGAGGTAAGAAACTTTGACACCCAAATTGGCCGATTTCTTATTACCGTCAGCTAAACTGTATTTTTATTTTTTATTCTTTCTCAGGAGCAAGATACCTCCAACAATAGTCTCTTTTCTTTTGTGGTTGCACTTTCTAATGACGAAGAGGTTGCCTCGTGCCAAGTCGCACTGAGCTCGATCCCTGATGACGTCCGTGCCAAACTTGAGAGCATAAGGGCCCTCCTCCAAGACGACATCGGCTGACTAGTGGAAGACGCCTGGCCGATTCGGCAGCTTCTCAGCGAAATCAGAGGCCAAGTTCCAAAAGAGGCAGAAGAGGCTCTGACACCCGCCACATACATTGAGTCAATGCGGATTCCAGTGTTCAGGGCCTTGCGCCACATGGCCGATCGCGCCAAATTAGCGAAAGCCCACGAGGAGGAAGATTCCTACAAACATCGAGCTCAAGAGGTACATCAACGAATCAGATTCCTTGAAAGCTCTCGCCCAGATATTGTTGGTGCTATAGATCGCCTTAAACGGCGAAGGGCAGAGCTTGCCAAGAAGATGGAGCAAGTGACCAAGGCCATAGCCGCCGAAGAGAAGAGACTCCAAAACCTCCCATCTGTCATCGCCGAGCTGAAGCAGGAGAGGCAGAACCTGGCCCATGAAGCAATCAAACTCCACCGTCATACGCCAGAAGTTCCTGGATCGGCTGATGACAACCAGAGGACTTTAGACTCGGCCGATCAAGTTAGGCAGCGAGCGATTGCAGCTATTGATGCCCTCCTGGGGTGAATTGTAAAAGTACTAAATGCTCTGTAAAAACATTTAATGTCCTCTTGCTATTGACGTGCGGATCCAAACTTGGACCGTTCTTTATGGCAGTCTTTTCATTTAATGATCCTTTATTCCGATGGGACGCGTCTTACCAACCCCTCATCCTTTTCCTTCTAAAAGTATGAGACCCTGTATCGTTTCTAAAGGTATTCGCATCGCCCGTCCTCTTTTCCTCTAGTGGTTTGATCTCCATACCCTCAAACTAGGCGCCGAGATGTCTTCTTCCTCTTCTTCTTTCCCCGTCAACCAGGTACAAAATCTTCCTTCGTTCCTCCGTCTGACATTTCAATCAATCTAACAATGGGTGGTTGTTTGCTACTTTTCAGCCGAGACGCCTTAGTCCTGGCCTGGAACGAGCAACCGAGGTTATGCACTCCGACGAACCGCTATGGCAGGCGGACAGAGATCTGATCAGGACTCATCACGAAGAACTCAAGGATCACATCCCCGCTGATGTTCAGAAGATCCTGGACCATATGGACGCCAACTGCTCCAGGCAGCCACCAACTGAAAGAAGTCATCCGCTTCCTCGTCAGGTCACCCTCGAGGATGCTATAGCAGGGAAATCCCAACCACCTCTCAAAAGGAGCCATCCACTTCCTCGTCAAGTTGAGGTCGAAGCCGCCATGGAGGATCTGAAGGAAAAGAGTACCCGCCTCTTAATAGAATTAGGCCGGATCGAGAGGGAGATGAAGAAAAAGCGTGGCCAATAGATGTGTTGGTATTTTTGTTCTAAGGGCGACTTGTACCGTGTCGGCCATGTATCCTATTGCTGTACCGAATAATAAATCGGCCAGACTAATCAAATGTTTCGTCCTCAAGGCGATGTTAACTTCGCATCGGCTATATACACACGAGCCAATAGGAGTTAGCCACGTCATCTTGATGCGCCCTATCGTTAGTTATGCATCCACCCATATACTGGGATAGTATCTCTTCAGATATCTTTCGTTCAAAGCTCTTGTGAATTCTTCTCCTTTGATAGTTTCTAGTATATACATATTTTCCGGAGCGCATCGGCCGATTCTATACGGCCCTTCCCAAGTAGGCGACCATTTACCGAATTTGGGATCTTTAGACCCTATTGGCAGCACCAACTTCCATACCAAATCTCCTTGGGAGAATTGTTTGACCTTGACCTTCTTGTCGTACCACCTAGCCACCCTTTTCTTATTTTCTTCAATGCTGATCAGAGCCCTTAACCGCTGACCTGCCAAATCGTCGAGCTCCCCCTTCATGAGGTGGAAATAGTCATCGGCCGTCAACTGATCCTGAAGCGATGTGCGCCTGGACCCCGTTCTTAATTCCCAAGGCAATACTGCCTCGTGACCATAGACCAACTGATAAGGGGATATTTTAGTGGCTCCATGGCAGGCCATTCTGTAGGCCCATAAAGATTCAGTTAAGGATGTATGCCACCTCTTGGGTTGCTCTTCTATCTTCCTCTTGATCAACTTGATTATCCCCTTATTGGATGATTCGGCCTGACCGTTAGCTTGAGCATAATACGGTGAAAAATTCAATGATTTAATTCCCATATCGACGGTGAACTCCTCAAATTCTCCTGAAGTAAACATCGTTCACTGATCAGTCATAATGGTTTGAGGGATACCGAAATGGTAAACAATATGATCTCTCACAAAATCGACCATAGCAGCCGATGTCACGGTCTTCAATGGGACTGCCTCCACCCACTTAGTAAAATAGTCAGTGGCTACTAATATGAACTTATGTCCCTTGCTTGATGGAGGATAAATCTGTCCGATGAGGTATATTCCCCAGCCTCTAAACGGCCATGGCTTACATATCGAGTTCATAGCCGAGACTGGAGCACGCTGTACGTTGTCAAACTTCTGACAATCTTGACACCCTTTATAATATTTAAAGCAATCTTCGAGTATCGTCGGACAATAATATCCGTTGTTTCTAATCATCCACTTCATTTTGTGAGCCGATTGATGAGCCCCGCACACGCCC
This sequence comes from Setaria viridis, assembly GCF_005286985.2. Taxonomy (NCBI): domain Eukaryota; kingdom Viridiplantae; phylum Streptophyta; class Magnoliopsida; order Poales; family Poaceae; genus Setaria; species Setaria viridis. Next base: position 20,719,115 of record NC_048271.2, on the reverse strand, counting down.
TCGTGAATTTCTCCCATTAGGACCATTGCTTCTTCCGTTCTGAGGCATTTGAGCAGAACCCCATCAATCATCCTGTAAAACAGATCATCTTCGAGCAGCACATATTTCATGGCTTGAAAACGTACTCGCCGATCCACTTTTTTGGATGGATCTTTCAAGTAATCGGTGATCTCTTTCGCCAATCGTTGGCCGCAAGTTCCAGAGTCATGGCACCTTGAATCGGCCAATACCCGGACACGTGTTGGGCAAGCCTATTGGCCTTTTCATTGTAATTTCTGGGAATATGCTCAATAACCGCAGATTTGAATTCCTTTATAAGTTGAAGGCAATCTTCATAGTAAATCCTCAAGACATCATCTTTGCATTCAGATCTCCCCGTTAACTGATCCACAATGAGCATGGAATCCCCAAAAATTTCCACCGCATCGGCTTTGATTTCTCTCAGCAATTGAATACCTTTTAGGACGGCTCAGTATTCCGCCTGATTATTGGTAGTGGATGCCTCTATCGGCAGAGGGAAATCATAACTTGCCCCTGAGGCGATATGAGAACGATGCCGATTCCTGATCCGGCCCCACATGAAGAACCATCGAAGTATAGAGTCCATGGAACTGGTTCAACAACGGCGACTTCCGGTCCACAATGCTGAGCCACAAAATCGGCCATGACTTGGCCCTTGACAGCTTTGGTCGATTCGTACCTTAGGTCAAACTCCGACAGAGCTAGGATTCATTTTCCAATCCTCCCTTTCAAAATTGGCAGTGATAGTATGTATTTTACTACGTCATCCTTGCATACGACTATGCATTCTGCCAATAACAGGTAGTGCCTGAGCTTGGTGCATGAGAAATAAAGACATAGGCACAGCCGTTCTACGGGGAATATCTTATTTCGGCGTCCAGGAGTCTTCTGCTAACATAATATATTACCCGTTCTTTTCCTTCGAACTCTTGTACCAGCGCTGATCTGATAGCCCGTTCATCGGCCGATACGTATAGTCTGAACGGCTTGTCAGCCCGTGGCGGGACTAACACAGGTGGCGAAATCAAATATTGCTTGATGTCTTCCAACGCTTTTCGTTGTTCTTCTCCCCATACGAACTCCTGATCGGGTTTCAACTTCAACAAAGGAGTGAAAGCTTGAATACACCCGAACAAATTGGATATGAATCTTCTGATAAAGTTGACCTTGCTGATTAAGGACTGCAGCCCAGTTTTGTTCTGCGGGGCCACAACTTTGTTGATAGAAGCTATGATCTTTCGATTGACTTCTATTCCGTGTTCGTGGACCATGAATCCTAGAAACTACCCGGCCGACACGCCGAATGCACACTTGTTTGGGTTCATTTTCAAGCCATACTTCCTTGTGCACTCCAATACTTCTTGCAAATCGGCCAGATGCTCTTGATGTCCTTTTGACTTGACCACGACGTCATCAATGTAGATTTCCACCAGTACACCAATAAGCTTGTGAAAAATATAATTCATAGCCCATTGATATGTAGCGTCGGCGTTTTTTAATCCGAAGGTCATTACTACCCACTCGAATAAACCGAGGTGGCCCGGACATCTGAAAGCCGTCTTCGAAATATCTCCTTCGGCCATTAATATTTGATTGTAACCAGCATTATCGTTCATGAAACTGATGACTTTATGCCCTGCAGCGACATCTATCAAAACATCAAGTGTCGGCATTGGATACCCATCCATCGGCGTAGCCTGATTTAGGTTCCTGAAGTCGATGCACACGCGCAGCTTTCCATTTTTCTTGTAGACGGGAACGATATTAGAAATCCACTGGGCGTAACGGCGCTGCCGAATAAATCTCACTTCAATTAATGTTGTGATTTTGGCCTTTATATCAGGTAGGATTTTTGGCTTCCATCATCGTGCAGGCTGCTGATACGGCCGATATCCTAGTTTTATAGGCAACCAGTGTTCGACAATGGACCGGTCTAGACCAGACATCTCATGATATTCCCAAGCAAAACAATCTTTAAACTCTTTCAATAAACTTGTCAATTTACACTTGTACTTGGGATCTAAGCTAGCACTAATATACGTCGGCCTTGACTTGCTGCCATCTCCTAAGTCCACAATCTCTAGTGAATCCGCCGACATAAATCTGTGTCCAAGTTTCCCATCTTCTTGGATGAACTGATCCATCTAATCTGATTCTTTAGAGCCGACTGCTTGGATCAGCTATAGGCCAAAATCGGACACCTTTAGGAAATCGGTATCCCAGGTTCGGCCAGATATGCACTTGACATGTTCGCAACTCCACTATTGCGCGTCGGTCGCAGCAACACTGTAGGCAGAATCGGCGGTGACTATCTTGATGTTGTCGCCGACCCACTGGACGAGGCATTGATGCATTGTAGGTGGGATGCAGCAATTCGTGTGTATCCAATCGTGACCGAGCAACATATTGTAGGACCCTTTGCCATTAATGATAAAGAAAGTAGTGGGTAGGGTCTTACTGCCGATGGTGAGGTTGACGCAGAGCGCTCCGCGGGCGGGGGATACGTTGCCCTCGAAGTCCTTGAGCATCATGTCTGTCTTGGTCAGGTCTTCGTCACTCTTGCCCAATTTCTGGAACATGGCATACGGCATGATGTGGACTGCAGCACCTCCATCTACCAGAAGCCTAGTGACAGGTTGCCCGTTGACGTGTCCTTTGAGCAATAAGGCTTTGAGATGTTGCCGTTTTTCATCCTCGGGTTTCTCAAAAGTAGCCGTCATTGGCTCCAAAGCCAATTGCGCCATTTGCTCCTCTATCCTTGTTGCGTCGTCCCGATCTACGGGAGCCATAAACTCCATCGGCAAGATAAACACCATGCTGATGTCAACTGCCGATTCCTGATTGCCGTCTTCTTCATCGGCTCTTCTTTTCGGACACCAGACTCGAGACCTGTCATCCTTCTTATCCGCCATCTGCCTCTACTCTTCTTCTTCTTGTTCCCATTGGCGCAGACATTGGATCCTTCATTTTGGGGATTTGGTCAATCCATCAGGGCACCACCTGGGGTTCACCAGTTTGGCCGACGGTTTGACGCGCTCCCAGTCTGGTTCTCGCCCTAGGGGGGTTTCATTTGACACCCTAGCGTCGGCCATCTCTTCTAGCCGAAGGTGCGCTGGCTCTGCCCCCCAATCGTTTGTGCTGGTCAATCCTGCCCTCTAGCCGATCATACTGTTCAAGTCTGCCCCTTGGCCGATCATACCAGTCAACTCTGCCCCTCAGCTGATCACGCACTGAAAGGCATCAATCCTCTTGCTCGCACCAATTTCTGCTGATCGGCTTTGACCCTCTGTCTCTGGAACGTGACCTCTTGAACGGGCGATTGTCGCGATATGGGCCGCTGCACTCAGGGCAGTTATCGACTGATGGTAACCTGAGTTTATTTTCCCAGCAGTGGATGAAGAACGGGCACCGCCAGTGATCTTCGAGTCGATGCATCATCTCTTCGCGGTGTCTCAAATTTTCTTGTTGCTGTTGATATTTGTTGAGTAAGAATTGGGAAGTGACAGATCTGCGTGATCTTTCCGATCCTTCGCCCTCGTCTTCGACCCGTCTTTTCCCTTTGACATCGTCAACCGTAGCCTGATTTCTGGGATCCACGGCGCCGCTTCTCTTAGCCGATTCCGATGTTAGCACCTTGGTTTGGAGAGCGTTTCTTCCTGTGTCGACCATGTTAGTAGGGAAGGGATGCTGATCGATCTTCATCGGCTTTACTGGCTTTGCCGGGACTTCGAATTTGAGTCTGCCTTGCTCGGTGGCCGACTGTATCTGCTGACGGAAGATCTTGCACTCGTTCGTGTCGTGAGATGTGGCATTGTGCCACTTGCAATACTTCATCTTTTTGAGCTGTTCGGCCGATGGGATAGTGTGGTAAGGTGAGACCTTGATCTGCCGCTCTTGGAGAAGTAAATCGAAGATTTTATCGGCCTTTGTCGTGTCAAAACCGAACGCTTCTGGTTCTTTCTTCCCGAACGGGCATGATATTGGCTTTTTCCCTTTTACCCATTCTGCTAGGCCGATTTCTGCCTCCTCCTCTGATTCAGATCCCTCTAAGTATGCCACCTTTTTTCTAAAAATTCCTCCGTTGATCGAAAGGGCGTACTTCTTGACCGGCCAATCGGTGGACGATTTGACTTAAGCTTTCAAACTCCTGGGAGGCGTACTTCTCTTTGATGTGTGGCAGGAGACCTTGGAAGGCGATATCGGCCAGCTGAGGTCAGTCAGGACTAGGGTATAGCATTTGTTTCTGACCTCTTTGAACCTCTGCACGTAATTGGTCACTGGTTCGTCGCTCCTTTGCTTGAGGCTGGTCAGCTCTAAGAGCTTCATCTCATGGACTCCCGCGTAGAAGTACTTGTGGAATTGCTTCTCCAGATCGGCCCATGTGACGATGGAATAGGGTTGTTCCTGCTCAAACTAGTCTAACCCCGTGTCCTCTCACGCCACCATCTGAAGCCTTACATGCATAAAAGAAATTTACTTGTTGTAGTCTTGATCCGCTAATCTCGACAACGACATGAGGCGGGCCCACAGGGGTTCGGCCGAACCGCCCTTGGCTCCTCTCGTCCCCAGCTGACGCGTGGCGACGGTTGACGGGACCCCTACATCGGTTATAGGATATTCCTCAAAGATTCCATAGCAAAACCGCCTCCAAGCTCCTATAAATAGAGTAGCACCCCCTCCATTCCTACACACACCACAAGTTGAATCACTCTCTCCCTCTTAGTTTTCAAGTTAGTGGAGTTAGGCTAGAGTAGCTCTACTTCAGGGTTTGAGGTCTTCTTGGAGTTCAGGGTATGGCTTTTGTATCTTATATTTTTAGGTTGACTTTATTTTAATCAAAGTATTCATCTTCTTTATATAGTGTTATGTCGCCGAGGATCTCAAGTAGAAGGTTGCGTCTGCACCCAACGCTGCCTGCGGTGTTGGCCCTTTTGCAGGATGCTTCCGCTGACGCATAGTTCCGATTGCAGCCCGGAGTCCGACTGGACTGCAACTTGGATTTGTATTGTTATCGCTTTAGTTCTACTTTGGGTGTGGCTTGCCCGCCCGCTCCTTCGGGAGTTGTACGGTTTCTGAACTATCTGTTGAATAAATGTGTTATCAGCCTCCTGAGACTGATAATTGGATCACATTTAGTCTCTACTTATGTGGGGACGCTTCACCACCTCTCCCCAACCATGTCGCCCCCTCCTGTTTTTCCCGTGTCTGGTTCTGTCTCGAGGAAGAAGAAAGGGCAGCTTTGCCTTTTTGCCCCTCCGCTTATTCCTTTTCGTATCCAGACCCTCCCACCTCCAAAAATAATTACAAACAAGTCCCTAACTCCTTGCAAATAAGCCCCTGATCCTCTGTTTCAGCCCCAAGAACACATTTGCCTCATCATTTTATGCGCCAAATCCCCTCCAATGAACCCCAAATTTGACCACATCATTCTTAAATATATTTCCGCCGAGTCATCTACAACATCCTAGAAAATACTCCTCATTTCATATTTTTAGTTCGCTCCCTCCCTTCGGGTAAAACTTTATTTTCTTTTACTTATTGTGCGCTTGCTTGTGTGTGTGTGCCATAGATCGCACAGTGACCGCGGAGGAGCTCGAAGACCCGTACCGCGAGTAGGAACTCCTGGAAGGCTTTGAGGACGGCAAGTCAAATCTCACCCTTTGATGCATATTTATCCTAATTTTTCAAACACAACCTATTGGCTTATTTTATAGAATTGCATATTGTTTTACTGCTGAAACACGGTTGGATAGCCACCCCTTAATTATTATGATTATTCTTTGATTGTCCTATAATTATATCTAAATATGATTTGCTCTGTTTGGATAATAATTACTGCTAGAATGCTTAAGACCTTGTTACTCCATTCAATCCTGACTACAATGTGTTTTGTTAAAGAATAAATGTGTGAGTGTTTTAAAAGGGAAAATGAGTTTTTGGAAATAAAGGAAAGAAATGCTTAGATGAGATGGATGGGTGTTTATTGTGTGAAATGCCAATAAGTTGGGCTCGTACCTTTGTGGTTGAGCAAGGTTGGGAGATATCCATCTTGTCACAATTAAGGATCGAGTTGATGTGTCATCTTGCCTAACCCAACCATCGTGCAACCACTCAACTATTGTATGCGGCGACGGCTTAGCATAAATCCCACTAGCTAGTATGTTAGTCATCAGGAGAGCTGGTGAGCAACGAAAGACCATGAAGAAGGAGAAAGAACTGTGTGAACTTAGATCCCGGTTGAGACCTCGTTGGTAGGTCATTAACCCCTTGGTTGCTTCCGTGTTGACTAGTCAGGCTTAGCTAAGGTGGGTAATGGCTTTGATAGGATCTGCATCGACACTAAGGTGATCGCGCTGTGGTACCCTACTTGTGGGTAAAGTGTGTACAACCTCTGCAGAGTTAAAACCTATCCGGGTAGCCGTGTCCACGACATTGGACGAGTTACGGCTTGGTCACATGACTAGTGTTTGGGAGATGGATGATTCCATGGTGTGTGCTGGATTTTAGAAGTGTCCGGCAGTTGTGCCATGAGCTACTACGGACAGGGAGTTCGGTAGCATTAAAATTGGATCCTTTGTGTTGGATCAACCCCACTTAATGATTCGGTTACTAAAGAAATGCTTTGCGAAAATCCTTTTAAAAATAAACCCTTGCATGTGTTAAAATCTAGCTTTATTGCAAATAAAACTGAAGTCTTATCATTGATATATCCTGTGCATATTCTTGATTGTATCCCCCTCCGTGGATGGGGTTGGATTTGTTGAGTACTTTTGTACTCACCCTTGTTTTGTTGCTTCAGAGGAAGACTCAGACTTCGTCGTCGAGGATTTCGAGTAGGAGGTCGCTCCCGCATCCAATGCTGCCTGTGGTGTTGGTCTTTGTAGGATGCTTCTGTTGCCGTGTAGTCCCGAGTGTTGTCTCTTAACAATAGCTTGGCTCACTGTTGTTGTTTATTTACTTATCATTTTGGCGTGGCTTTCGTGCCCACTCCCTAGGGACTTGTACGCTTTATGAACCATTTGTCGAATAAATGTGTTATCAGCCTCCTGAGACTGATATTTGTATCACATTTAGTCTCTGTTTATGTGGGGACGCTTCAGCAGTATGCAGGAAGTACATATGAACCTAGAGCTAACTCTTAGTCCTTCTCCCTAGCTTAGTTATCTTGAGATGATTCTTGTGTGTGTCACATTACCGTTCTATCATTATCTTACTCCTACTTTGAGTATTGTCTCTATCCATCTTATGATATACTCATATGCATAGTAAACTATTTTGACCTACTCGCTTTCCTTTGAAAAATACGATACCCTTGTGAATACTCTTAGATGAAATGTTACAACGTATATCCATGCGCTTACGGATTTATTGATGATCGTTAAACATACCAATAATGGTTGAAATGGATTTAAAATTAGATGCATGAGAAAAGTATTTGCAGGTTGAAACTTGTTTACCCACCCATGACCCATCCGATTCCTTTCTACGCTGTTGTGACACTTGTCCCGTGCAGGTTGGTGCTCACCTGCATCCGCAGGGTGCGCCTACTCTGTTGCACGCCAGTTCCGTCAGGAAGCCGTATAAGTTTCCGGCTGCATCGCGTATGGTACGTTGGGGCCAGTGTACAGCCTTGGGCCTGAACTAACGGGCCTCGCAGGCTGGCGCCCGACCTTCCACCGTCTCAACCGGCCCGCGAGTGTCCATGTCCCCACATGCCAGCGAGATATTAGCCAACTGCGGGCGGCCAGAGCGCGTGCAAAATTCTTTTCCACCCGACTCCCGAAAATTTCAAATACGCGCCGCCCTCTGCCCCTCTCCCTCTCAACGTTTTCGTTTCAGCACCGGGCACTGGCGGACCGGCCCCTTTCCTCTCCGCGCGTCCGGAGCGAGGGAGACGTGGCGAGGAGGCGGCGAAGCAAAGGTGAGGTCAGCCGCCGCCGCCATCCATTGCTCCCCGTTGGCTCCCTCTTCCTCCCCGCCTCCTAGTGTTTCGCAGTCGCACCTCACCGTTTTCTCGGCTTAATTCCATCAGCTTACCTCACGGCGCGGCCGCACGGATTGGTCGCCGCGATTCGGCTTATCGGATCGGCCATCTTCGCCCGGAGACCTCGAGCGTCGGGGCGCGACGCGTTGCTTTCACGTGCTTACGAGGCGTCGCCGTCGATCGCAACGCTAAGGTACGGGCTCCCACTTCCCCCGCGATTGGTCCGTCCCGTTCGATTTTGGTTGAAGTGCAGGATTAGGGTTTAGGCGCTCGAATTTTGGGTGCTGTTTGGATACGTGAGCCGTTTCGTGGGTTCGATTTCGTTTTGGGGGGATTCGACTGGGAGCGTAATCCTGTGCATTTCCGGATCGACGCGTTCTAATTTCTGCTGCGATTGCGCTCGTAATTGGGAAATTTGTGCTCGGTACTCGCGCTGTCCAATTTATTTTGAATTACGCCTCTGCTGTTGTGGAATCGCGCACCCGCCCATATTGCAGTTGGTTCGTACGGCAGCCCTTGCTCTCGTCCATGGATATGCACGTTGTATTGTAGTGTTGTTGTCTTTCTAATTTGTGATTACCACTTGCCAGTATTGATTTGCCTTTGGTGTCTTCGTGGTAGAGTGTTCACCCTGGATTGTGCTTCAGGAAGAGGATCACTGAATGTTGTGTGCTGTGTGCTGCTATATGATTTAGCTACATGAGTAACTCCAACTGGCCTCCTAATCAGTTATACTTTTGAGGGCTTAGGGGGTGAAATCTGGATGGGGTATCCTATTTGGAGGATTAGGGGCTCAAATGTAGGAGCTCGTTTGGAGTTGCTCTTATTGCGGTATGCTAAGGTAATATGCTTATTCGGGATTAGTCACTGTATTTCACCGAGTAGTTGAGAGCTTTTGTGCCACTATACTCGTGGATAATGTGATATCTTGAAATGGTCCTAGGAAGAATCCTTGGTCTGTTACTGCATAGATCAAAGTCAAATCTAGTTGTGGTATGTGATTTGTGTAATTTCAACTAAAAGCAATTTGGAGTTGAATTGTACAAGGCAATTGATCTATGCTAAATAACTTTGTGGATTTGGAAAATGCATAAGGTGTGGTTCTGTGACACACTGGCACTTACAATGTTTACTGCTATTTTCTCTCGGGCATGATTTCTACCGTATTCTCATATATGGATTTGATGATTATATAACTTTGATATCGGACTGCTTTAATTTGCTTGTTTTGTTAAGGACCAGTGGTGATCCTTGTTCCTATGTCCATGCTGGTATGCAGGAACCATGCTTATTTTCTTACAGAATGCTTTCACTGCTGCTCATATAGCTGCACTTATGTGCTCCTGAATCTCTTCCTGTAGCATGCTTTCTAAATGGTGCTTACTTGGTTGTGATCTTGAAGCTTAATTTAATTGTGCAAGATGCTTTCAAAATCTTATTTCGTGAAGTTATTTTCCAATTTGTCAGGTTCACCATAGTTACTTTTGCATATTATTATCTCTCAACTCTGAAGCTGCTCCAATGGAAGCTGAGCTGCAGAACATCCATAAAGTGAGTAGCAATTGCCTCTTCTAAGTTGTCCCCTTGTAGGGTGTGGTCCCTATTGATTTCACCTTTTCAGTTATTCTTAAATTGTAGTATTTATAAAATTAACATTTTATGTTATGTGTAGGCTGCTTCAAGTGATTATTGGAGTTTATCCAGCAACCAGTATCCGTCTGGTAAATTCGCTAAGGTCTCAGTTGGTATCACGATCCCAAGGGCAGGTTCTGTATCAAGAGTCAAAGATGCTACCCCTGCATTTGATAGGAACTTATCTCAGGGAACTGATGGAATATCTAGACCACCTAAGGATGATAATGCTTCACTTCAGGTCTCACAAGAAGCTGCAAAGAATGATGGATCTGCTAAAGGGGCGCCTGAAGCTGGCTCTGACATGAAGGTTTCTTTATCACAACCTGATGATAATACACATGAGCAAACAGGGACCTTTTCTTTTGGTACAAGAAGAGAACAAGTCAGCAGCATAGATAAATTGGAGACGCCCGAATTTGTAAGTTCCCAACGAAAGCGGAACTTGGAATCTGCAGATAAAAGCAAGCCCAATAGTGAGATGCTCAGGATGAAGCTGTGGGAGATCCTTGGTGGCACTTCACAAAACAAGCAGGCTGTTGCTTCACCAAACCCTGACAACTTTGAGACACCTGATCAACCAAAAAGTCAAACCGTCAAAGCACCATCTTCAGGGAACAAGGAGGTTTTCACTTCACCTTTTCCTGATAACATCAAGACACCAGATCCACTGAATCGTCAAACAGTGAACTTTAGTAGGTGTAAACCGTCCCTTGATCCAATTGAGTCAGATTCTGATAGTCCAAAAGTTGTTGAAATAAAACCTGTTACTCGCTCCTTGGGACGCAAGAAAGCACCAGCAGCCTCCAAGAAGCAGAGTCGAAGTGCAAAAAAACCATTGTCTACTTTTTGCTCTACACCCAAGAAGAAAATGCTAGACAATGTGTTTACCTTCAATGACAAATGCACTCCTAAAACAGTGGTAAAACATGCAATTGGTGACTCCGGCAGCTTAAGAAATCTCAGAAGCTCAAATAGGAAAGCTAAAGTTGAGGCTCAGAAGATACATTATTCAGATAGAATTTCTGATAAGACCACGCAGGATGACAAGGAAGGAAAGCTATCTTCTAGAAATACACCATCAGATAACAAGGTAGAGAAGGCTACCTCCTTTTCTTCTTTGTCCCGAACTGGAAAAACTGCTGAGAGCTGTTCTCGAAGCCCTAAAAGGGGGAGGAGACCGGATGTGATGCCTAAGGTTGGGCCCCGGAAGATGCAGTTTTCAGAAAATTTATTGGCCAAGACACGGAATGATGAACAAAACAAGCTCTATTCTCCTCGCAAGATATCATTGAAGAGCAAGGAAAATGATTCTTCTACATCACCACTGAAAAAATCAGACAGAATCCCTTGTGGACATACAGCAGCAGAAAATAATTTCAACTCTCCACCATCTGGTGCTGCTAATCCATCACCTGAACCTAAAATATACCCATGGGATCATGATGTGAGCCCTGAGATAACTGGTAAATTTGGGCAGAATGTTGCTAGTCCATGGACAGACAGATTCAGAGACACGCCAGATGATTATCCAAGCCCTACTCTTGCACCTAAGGTAAATACATCCCCACAAATAAGTAAAGAGCTAGATGGCGACCTATACACTTCCAAGTATCCCAAAAGTGTGGACAGGTCCAGATCAAGTTCCCTTGCCTCGGATCCAGAATCTGAGCCACCGGTATTACTTTGTAACACATATTTACAATCTTAGTAAATTGATGTTGTTTGTATTCCGTGTACAATAACAATTTCATCTTTTCACTGCTGATTAATATATTATGGTTCAGGACGAAATGGATAAAACCACTGAGTTGCCTGGTAGTGAATCTCCTGCTTCTTCAGAAGAAAGAGAAACCAGTAGACAATCATCTCTTTCACCCCCATCTCCAACTGAAGATGAAGGGACTAAAAGTTCCAAACCAAGCTTTGCAAAAGGTCAGAATATCACATTGCTGCTCTTTCATAAACTTTATACAGGAGTACAGGACACATCATTAGTTTGAATGGATTACGTTATGTTTTCTTGTGTGTGTTGTGTTATACATATTGAAAAAAAGGGCAAATGCAGCATTCTTATTCCCCATGCATTATGGAAAAAGTACAGGTTTTGGGGGTTAGCTCTTGGCCTCTTAGTATTTCTAGCATGTTAAACTTTCAGATAGCTATTGAGCTCTTTTCCAAATTGATGGAAGAATTAATGTGATAATTTCTCAATCATGAACTTTGAATTATGCTGTCCCCACATGTAGTCATTTCTTCATGAATTTCTTGTTTGCCAGATGCCAACAAGCTAAAATAATTTTCGAACACAAAAATATTCAAATTGACCATACATGTGATCAATTGAATAACAGAAATATTTTTCATATCCTGCAAGTTAGTTTGCATATATCTATTTGCTATATCAAGTTTTATATTTATTTGGATCTTGACTGCATAACTTCAATTGAGTATATCAACATAACTAAATTAATACCTTGAGGCAGCTCAAGATCTGTCCTTAGGATGTTTGTGGCATGCTACTCATAACTAATTTGTGGTTCTTCAAATGCAGGAAATAAATCTCATAAATGGCTTTCAGATATTGATGGCCCGGATAAATCTCATATTGAGCATGTGGGTAGGAAATCAAATCTAAACGAGGATAGAATGAGAAAAAGGCGCTTATCATCAGCTACTGCTTTTGCCTCTTCCGGTAATACTGCTTACTTTCTTTCTTTGACTTTGACTGCATGGTTAGCAGTTCATAACTTTTTTTCCCCAGGAACACAAGAAACTATAATTTCTGAGAAAGAACAAGAACAATACCCAGAAAACTACCTTACAAGGTTTTGTCTTACGCTGTGTTAATAAAGTAGATATATCCTAGGTTGTTAGTTTATTTGATTACATCCATGATTTCTACCAGGGCTTTTGATCAACTGGTAGTGGTGTTGGGAAGGTTCCAAACTAAGATTAAGTCTGAAACAAGCAAGAAAAGTTCTGAGATACTTGCAGCTACTGGAGAGATAATACGCCAGCAGCTTGAGGGGGTTGAGGTGCAGATGCAGGCTGATGTGTAAGATCTTGTTGCCCAGTGCTACCATGAAACACCCCCTGTTATCTCCATGTGCACATATATACTTGTTTTATATATGAATGTAAGTATCATATAAACTAGAGGTACAGCTGTTTTGATACATGGTAGTTTAACTGTTATTTCAGGGACAAGCTGGTCAATGTAGGCAAGTCTAAAAGGAAACGCCTAGAATCAACATTTGAAGGTACAACTTTCTTCATGACTTCATGTTAATGCTTCCATCAATGAACTGAACTCTTAATTGAGAATTATCATGACGAAATTCATCAGCTGTAAGCCTGTAACTCATGGAAAGCATCTAATCACTGAAGACGTGCTTTTTGACCCAACATTCTCGATTTCTCATCCCTACCTATTTGGATTATTCAACTCCAGTAGTGTACAAACTCTTTATTTGGAACCAATAGCAGATATGTGAAGTACGTTTTGAATCCAATCAGTGAGAACCATATCCTGTTATAGTTTTGTTTACAACTTATCATGTACTCCCTCCGTCCCAAATTACTATTCGATTTGGCTTTTCTAGATATATAGATTTTGCTATAGACCTAGATATATGTATGTCTAGAATGTAGCAAAAGATATGTATCTAGAAAAACTAAAACGAATAGTAATTTGGGACGGGTACTCAATAGAACATTTTTTTTCTCGAATGACGCAGGAGAGCTGTCATTTTATTAAGAGAGAAAAGAGAGTACAACGAGTCCGGTTAAGGACCAAAACTGGAGCACATAAACACACCCACACCCTAACTCAGAGAAGCTTACAGACGCGCCACAACAACATACAGGACCCTGACCAAAGCAACCCGACCTAGGCAGGTGGGGCCAGCGACCTCGCAAGGAATTCCTGAAGTTTGGCTGCCCCAGCCATGCCCCAAACACCACTCATCTGTTACTGTCTGAAGCAACACAGAGGTGCTTGGTCTAGCATTATCGAAAACACAAGAATTCCTGTGTTTCCAAACTTCCCAGGAAACCAGGATAATTAGTGAGTTAAATCCTTTCCTCATCTCCTTAGGTATTGAAAGCCTTCCTCCACCAATTAGAAAACCGAGCCTCTGTGGGTGAGGGTATCAGGGCATTAAGTTGTAGACGTTGGAAGATCAAGGTCCGAATCTTTTTTTTTTGAAATGGAGACAAGGTCCAAATCTGTCTTGTAAAAACACAGCCAACTAACAGATGCCGAATGGTTTCCTCCTCTTGATCACAAAAAGGACATACCTCAGGATGAGGCAGTCCTCGTTAGGCCAGGCGGTCCGCTGTCCAGCATCTATTGTTTATGGCTAGTCATATGAAGAATTTGCACCGAAGAGGCGCCCAACTCTTCCAGATCCTTCTCCAGGGAGCAAATTTAATGGTTCCAACAAAGAAGGCAGCATAGGCCGATTTGCTGCTATATACTCCAGTCTGTGTGAGCTTCCATCTGATCTGGTCTGGGACGTCCTGCTGCAGGACCACTCCCTCAACATGATCCCAAATCTGGAGATATTCCAACAGCACCTGAACTGTAAGAGCACCTTTGATGTCTGCCACCCAGCTTCGATTATCAAGAGCTTGTGCAACCGTCCTTCCAACAATAGGTGGTTATAGCCAATCAGACAATAATAAACATTTGATGCAAATAGAACCTACAAGCCAGTTGGAATGGTGTTACATTGGTAGATTTGGTGCTTATAATCTCATTAATCGTTTCCACACTGAAGCATAATGTCAATGCCATAAAAGATTAATTAAGATATCCTAAAGTAGCATCAGTTAATCTGTGTGCCATAATCCAACATGGATGTTTTTTTTGTAATCTTTGTTATTTGGATTTTTTTGTACCTTATGTTTTGTATCTAGCTGCATAACAAAGTTTGCAGTCTTGTTAAATTACCTTGTTTTCCTGCTTTTTTCTTTTCTTTTTGCTTTTCATGCATGTTATTAGTTATTCAAATTATGCCTTTTGGTACACAGAGCAACAAGAAAAATTAAGGATTCTCCATGAGAAGTTCAAGGAGGAGGTCAACAAACAGCTGCTGGATTGCAGGACTTCTCTTGAGGATTTTGAATCCTACCATGCAGAACTTAAGGGAGTAGCTGACAAGCAAAGTAAGTTTAACACAACACCTAACATCTAGAACAAGTGAAGCATTTATTTGGCGCACCATTTCGTACCATTTTCCAATTCTAAAGCTGTGAAATCATGTTGATCTTTGTGAATGCAAGTAGATAGCTGTGAAGTCTTGCTTATCCATACATTTCAATTGTATTCGTCCATGCTGCTTCTCTATTTGGAAATATGTTAGCTAGTATGGATGAATGATTCTTTGTGCGTACAGTCACTGCTTCAGCATCTGTAACCATAGCTGTGTCCATTCATGATTGCATCCACAGAATCATCCCACAAGAAGCTCCTAGTAAATGCTGAGAAAACAGTAGGCGCTCAGCTCAATGATGCAGAAGTCAAAATCGCTGAGGTCCAGAAGGTAGGTTGAAAGCGACTTTCAAAGCTCACTAGTGCCTCATTGACCAAATGCTCATCTCTTTTGTGACACTGTTTTTCAGAGAGCACGGAAGAGGATGAGCGGCCTGAAATACGTGCTCAAGGAGCTGATTGCAGAAACTGCAGATTGACTGATCGACCATGTTCACTCTATTCTAGTACATATCACAGGTGCAAAGATTCGGATACACAGGATGCCCATTGCAAAATGTCTATGGTTCCATTTACAAGGGGTACGTCCGTACAGGAGAATCGTGGTGCACATAGGTTTTGTTAGAAACAGAACTTTGCAAAGACATTTTTTACTTGCAGGTCCCATAGTGTCCTTTTGTAGGTCCTACCTTCGTTTAGGGTTCGCTACCTGGTCCACGTGCACTGCTGTATATTGGTTGCACTATGTCTATTTCACATGAGTTGCTAATTTACTATCCGGAAAACCAAAATACCTAGCGTCCTGTAGCACGTGAACCATGATGCAGTTCCGTGGACTGTCGTCCTTTCTTTCATTCTTCCCAAACATGTCGCGTGCTGGAATATTGGTGCTGTAATGCAGATGTGAAGTGAATTGTTTTTTAAAAAAGAAACTAAGTGAATTCATTTTGGATTTGACGTTAGTGATACGAAACTGGCTGTGATGCGGTGCACTGAAAAAAGGTCAAGTGGAGTTGTTTGGTGGTACCAACCATTGATTCATCTCTTTATGGTGCTGTTTTATGCAAATTCATCTTTTCTGGTGCTGTTTTATGCAATGTTGTTGATTCATCTTTTATTCATTTCGGTTGTTGGCTTCCTGCGGTGATTCTGGGATTGACGCCCAGTTGCTAGCTGATGTATCAAATGGCATTGACCCCCAGTAGTATGTATGCTTTGCAGCAGTCAAATAGTCCTGCCCTTCAGCCCTTGCACACTAGAAAAATGGAAACTGAGCATCCCTTGCAAATTCCAGGACTGCAAAACCCTCACTAAGCTTGTATGTTTCTACGTACATTGTATACTGCTAATCTACCAAAATATGAATGTTTGGAGAGATGCTTATTGTATCCGTATTGCATCTCAAGAGCGGAAGAGCCCGTGGAGGGTATAAGACGTATCTCTTTTCCCATCTGATGATTATTTCACCAGGCTGACAATGGAAGTAAATCCCTTTGGCTATACACCGCCTACTCCTAGTACCATCAGTCATAAGATGCTACTACCAGCTTCATTGTTAACAATTTATCAATGGAAGTCCGGTTGCCCGGTTGAGGTCAGGCACCGATGCCACATCCGGCTGTTTGGATCGACAAATCTTGCGGACTTGATGACTTCCGGTATCGGCAAGTACACATTGTGTGTGTTGCACACCCCGGTCGTGATGCCACTGAAACCTGCAAAGGCGCCGTGGACCTGCAAGGTTTACAGGACGACAAATGGTCAGGCGCGAAAAATACAGGATTTCTTCATGAGGCAGAGAGGCAACGAGGAGAAATGATGTCTTACAGCGTTCTGACCCAGCACAGTGCATAGGATGGCATCAGATGCATTGGCACGCACTGCACGGAGCATGTATGTGGGATCGATATACTTGATATCAGAATGGACTCCTATATTACTGAAATGAGATTTGATCTGTGACACGGCATGATGGAAGTTATTCATGGTCCATCCACAGTACACCCATCACGGTTAAAGCCATTACCCCAGTTTTTCACGCCCAAAACAACAGCTGAAGATTACAATGGACTAACCTTCTGCTGAAGGTGGACACCGATGTCACTAAGAACCATGTTCCCTGATGCATCAGTTGCATTTGACTTCTGCAGATATTCCTGAAAATGCATCACAATATTACTTAGTGCACAATTTTTATTACAGAACATATAGAATGGACTATTTGTTAAGCAGGATTCCCCATGTTATACCATTATACGCAAGCACAAGTGTGTAAAGGCAACTTAAATCCTTGTATGACGAGTCTATAAATAAATTCAAGAGCAACCAAAGTAATAACATCCAGTTCCAGAGTCGCTCATACTGGCAGTAAAAATAACAGAAATTTCTTTCAAATTCGATCTAACCTGTCCTGCTCCTTCAGCAACACAAACCAGAGCAAATCCCTTGGTCTCTATCAAGTGCTCAAGATGTCGAAGAACTCCGTTCGGTCCATCAAGAGTAAATGGTACCTTCATTTGGGTTATTGACGATTTAGATTCACCAGTGTGGTAAATGGGGATTCATAAACAACAGAAGACTTCATACCTCAGGTATCAGGCAGACATCTACTTGTCCACTGGACAGAGAGGCATGCATTGTGATGAAGCCACTGCTTCTTCCCATCAGCTTGACCAGTCCAATGCCATGAAATGCAGAATGTGCCTAAAGTCCAATCAAATAATAACCACACATATCTTCATAGGCGGCAGCTAATATATGCATATATTTCATAGTTTTGCTGTCAGATTTATCCTTGAATGCTCCAGATGTTGCTGAAAGAATCACCTCAATATATGCAGAGTTGATTGCTCTTTGTGCTGCTTCCACTGCAGTATCAAATCCAAAAGTCTTGTCCATAAGTAATATGTCATTGTCAATAGTTTTTGGGACACCCACAATCGACACTTGCAGTTTTCTCTTGCGGCACTGCAATAAGAATTATGCCAAAATACAATGTCAGATGGTAATACACAGCCAGCCACTTATGCTATGTTTATTCAAAACTACAAATTCAGTGCTATATGCATGGAATTCTGGTAAATTATCAATTTATTACAATGAACACTGGTTGCACAATACCTCCTCATGTATAGCATTAGCTCCAGCATGAGTTCCATTTCCACCTAGTACAAAGAGCATGTCAAGCCTCCTGGCCTGAATGTGGCATGTAGAAATTAAGGAGGTAAGTCTTTCAATCAGTAAATTATTTCAGACACTTTGCAATATGCAACGTAATAAATGTATACATGCCTGAATACTGTCAACAATGTCTGAAATGTTTGCACCACCACGAGAAACTCCTAAGAAGCTACCACCAGCAAGATTGATATTTTGGACTACATGCCTAGAAAGCTGAATGAAAGAAAAGAACCAAGTAAGTTCCCTTCAACATGTTATAAATGTTTAAGAAAAACAGTTTCCAGATATTAATGAAGTAGAAAAGATTCTTACTGGCACTTCTGATAAGTGATCCTCAAAAAATCCACGGAATCCATGCTGTATCCCAACAATGTTTTTCACCCCATATTTTTCAAGTGTAAGCACAATCTACAAGAGCACAAAGATGATGCAATTAAAAAATTAGAATATTGTTCTCTAAATGAAATTATCAGAAATTTTGGTTCTAAACAAAACAAGATCTACTCCAGTTCAAACCTACCTGCCGAATGACGTCATTGAGACCAGGGCAGAGCCCACCACATGTTACAATCCCAGCCTTTACATATTGAGGCTCGAAATATATTTGTTTACGTGGACCAGCACGGTGCACCCTGGAAAAGATAAACCTGGTGGTTAGGGAAAGACAAATGATTTGTAGACTACAAAATTCGAATTCATTTGTGTCACCACCATTGTTCAACCCAGCTACAATCAGGGTCAATGCAATCAGCTCCAGCAGATGTTGGTGAGGCAAACTTAATAACCTGAAGAAACAATAAGTCTGTAAGGGGAACTTCTACTCCATCTACTGATATTTATCTACTTACTAATGTATGTAATAAAATAGTAGCAAAGCAAAAAATCCTGCATATACTTGACTACTTCTTAGAACAGAAAAGGAACCTTTTCTATCAGAAACAGTTCACATTAATCAGATCTCAGGCATGCACTATAATAGCAAGAATTATGCTTGAGAAGAATTTATCAAAACAAATAGAGCTTGAGTCTACATGGCAAGAAAATAATCTCTTTTTTTTTCTTTGTTTAGATGTAGACCTCAAGACACTTAAAAAGTAAGACATATCCCCAAGTGAAACAATGAAAAACAATAATATATTACAGAATGGCATGGTAAATAACAAGGTTAATGATTCAAACTGTCTACAAATAATCACATAATCAATGTACATAATTATCATGATGGCAATCCATACCAAGGTAAATATAATAGCTCAATGTTAAGTGCATACCTTCAGAAGTGCTCTGTCATCATCGTTCACATAGCCATTCCATGATTCTTGCATCGAACCATTCACATTCTCAAGCGGAATCCTGTTGTAGACAGAGTAACCAGAATATGTTTAATAACCAATTATGTGGACTAGGATTAGTCTGGGACAAATCCAGTATAAAGAAAAGGAGGGAAAATATGTCACCTGCTCTTCAGAGAAAAAGTTGTTGGCCTTGGTTCCACATCAATCACATCTCTCAAGTGTGGCAAGCTGAAGCACTTATCAAAGTCCTCTTGAAACTGCTTCTTCCAGTTCGGATTCGAGAAATCTAGTTGTGGGCGATCAACAGATATGGCTCTAATGACCAACTGATTCGTTCTTGATTTCTTGTCATATCCCACACATTGCAACCTACTGCTGGTGTGTACTCCAAAATAGCCCAGGTGCTTCTGTCCTGAACTAACTGAACCAGCATACTCCATCGGCTGTGCTAGAGCCATTGTTTAGATTGCTCACCATGCAAATATGCTGTTGGACAAGTTCCAGCTTGCTATCAGTATCAGATCATGGTAAAGGGTTACAAGGCTCCTCAAAGAGCCATCGCTGAAGTACATGTATATGAATTGGGAAAAAAAATGAAAGGAAGAGGAGGCAAGAATATTCCTACACTACATGGAACAAAGTTAGCTAGGAAAATGTTAAAAAAGCAGATGATATAATGCATATGCTCCAACTATATTGGAGTTCCAACGAGTGAAAATGTAGAATTCTCAACGTGCATACTGGATTACTGTACCCATGTGAAAACAAAAGGTCATGATACTGAAGGACCAAATCAACTTCTCTATGCAGGGAGAAAAAAAAAAGGAAAGAAGAATCCACCCCCTTTCCACTAAAGAGCCAACCAATAGCATAGAACTAAATTCTGGAATTATTCCCACTGCCTGCTACAGGGCAATCACAACAATTGCATGTAACAATGACCAAACCTGCAGGCGGAAGCAGCAAATCGAACGAAACAGAATTGGGGAGATCGCCACCGATCAAGAAACGCACCTCTCTCCTTGCCACGAACCAGATTCCCCAGCGAAGCTCGGCAGCGGCACACGCGAAGCGATCGATGGACGGAGGAGATGCGGCCGAGGCGGCTTTTGTTGTTATATTTCTCAGGGGAGATCGCCGTGGCGGCGGCGCCACTTCCTCGACGCCTCCGTCCAGGTTTCTTGGAAAACCTGTAAATTTTGTTTGTTCCTCGAACGACGAGGGGGGGAAAAACGACGGACTTGTTTTTTTTCTTTTCTTCTGACACGCGTAAAGAACGGCGACGAGGGGACGACGGATCGACGGGGTGCCGGGGTTGTGAAGGAGAAATTGTTGTCGAAATTTGACGGGGTGGAGGAAGAAGGGAAGCGGAAAAGTCGGGGCTTTGGGGGCGCGCTGACTGTCCGGTGCGCTATATGTGGTTGTCGTTTCGCCTGGGTCGGTGGGGTGGTTCCAGTCCGGCCAAAGAAATGGACAATATTTGCACAACGACGAATGATCCCACTTGCCCTGGATCATGCATGGATCATAGTAGCTAATAAGCTAAAATGCAAAAGCGCTAGCTTAAATAAATAGAGATTTACTAGATACTCACTCGGTCATAAAACGATCGAGTGTTGTTTTTTCGTCAATCAAGCCACCTTGAGTGTAATCAAGTTTATATAAAACAAGTTCTAATATTTATATTCTAAATAAATTCATCATGAAATATGTTTTCATAGTGTACACTTATTTGCAAGTTACAAATATTGGTAGTTTTATCTGTAAAATTAACCAAATTTAAACTAGTTCGATTTAGGATAAAATTATATTGTTACTCTCTTTTATGACGGAGGAAGTAGATAGAGAGACATTCAAATTTGCGAGCTAGGGGAAGAAAGAGTTCGTCGCTTCCCTCACTCTTCACGTACATTGTATTGCAAAACCCTAATATCAACAATTAGTAGACAATTGCATGGTGCAATTCAGTGTTAAGTAATAACTTTTAACTTTGGGCCTTGGGGGGAGTCTGGTCATATGTTAAGGAAGTGCCGAGGGCAACAACAAAGATGCTTAAGAGGGAAGGTGTTGATGCAAGGGTGGAAGACTTGGTGATCTGAGAGACTACGACAAATTTTGCATTCATTCGGCTTCGATGATTGTGCTACGGCAAGATTTGTGTCTCTAATATCAATTTCGTACTCTATGAAATAAAAAAAATCAATATATTTTTAACATAAAGAACCATGTCCTCTGTCTGCCACAAAATCTAACGTAAAACTCAATTTGTGCATGGAGAAAAAAAAAATCTCAATATGGGGTAAATTGGACTAAATGAAGCAAATTGAGCTTAAGGATTAAGTGGATCAAGTGAATCGGTGAGGATAGTATAATGGCATTTTTCTAATGATTACATCAAAAATTTCACGTGCATAGTAGGCGAAGCTAGAACAAAACCATAAGGGGCCAAATTGTAGCAAATCACCAATTAGTGGCGCTAAAATTATTTTTTTCATTAATTAGTATTGTAAAAATTTATGTGCCACAGTGGTGTTGTACCTAAGAAAGCTACTAATTTTGTCAAACTTTAGGAATCTCCAAGTAGATTTACGAAGAAAGGCACGATCCAGCAATGACCGCTAAACTATTCAGATTACCGGAACCACCAGATATCATGATCATTAAAAAGAGCAAGTGTAAAGGCAGCTAGAAAAGGCACCGAGAGTTAAGAGAAAGCAAGAAGAGACAATCCAGTCGTTGATTCAAATATTCCACAAAAAATGTGTACAAGTATACAATATCTCATGATTAGGATATTCTGCGATAATTTGCAGAAGAATTACATTATCCCTGGATTCAAATATATATACTGCAAAAATGGTTCCTGAAACAAAACCAGGAGGCTGATCGATTATTGCTTCATTTCCCCCCGGAGACCAGTAGAGGGATTGTTCCATATGGAAACGAGATCTAGCGCCTCAAACTGTGCAGGATGTATTCAGCGTATAGGTCCCTGACAACAGCAAATAGGTTAAGTATTCTTAGATGATTCTAAACTATAGTGAGGATTCAGACAATAAAAAATGATAATGTTTCATAAAACTGAGTAGATTTTTCAAAGTGGAAAGAAGTGAAACCAGATGATTGAAGGTTTCACATCTCACTATCATGTTGAGGTATCATACTTTCAGTTTCAGATGCTTTCACATCGCAATTTTCTTACCAAAAGGATAGAAAGCATGGTTATCAACTATTTCAGGGAAGACTCACATTGAGTGCTGAATGGCCTCCAGGGCAGTAGTTGGTGGCAGGAACTCGTTCACAGCAACTTCCTTGTTCTCATTCTTTTTGTCTGCAGATACAACATGTGAAATAAACTTCAACACTTCAGGAGCAACTGCAGTGCTATGATTAAAGCAAATCTGACAGATTTGGAAAGGAATGGCACGTACAGTCTTCAAAGAAGCGACGGATTTCATTGAGGCGGTGGGGAGACAGCTCCTTGAGATCAGTTAAGTGACGATATTCGGGATCATCAACACAAACTGCAATTATCTTGTCATCTTTCTCGCCCTAGTCATTGAAGAAAGGCAGAAACAGATACACTATCAATCCAACATAATGTGATATGTAAACCTTTTAATGAAAAATCCGTAAAAGGCATCATGCCTGATCAATCATAGGCATAAGGCCAATGGCCCTTGCCCGAAGAAAGCAGCCAGGTATCACTGGTTCCTGTTCAGTTCATCAGTTGTAAGACAGCGAATAATCTCAGAGGCTCAAACATAACATGCATATGAGTGAGTTAGATGAAATAAACAGCAGTAAGACATGCTGACCTGCATCAGCACCAGCACATCCATCGGGTCTCCATCTTCACACAGCGTGCGTGGTATGAAACCATAGTTGTGTGGGTAGACCACTGATGAGTATAGCACCCTGTCAACCTAAGGAAACAGATTTTCAAATAAATTATCAGTTGCATCAGAGAAAAAATTGTCAAATTTTCTATTTCTTGCAAGCTTAAATTTTTAACGGACAATCTGTACCTTGATCAATCCAGTCTTCTTGTCAAGCTCATATTTCACTTTACTGCCCTTTGTGATCTCAACAACCTGCAAGCATGGAAGGTTTTTGACTTCTGAAGCATCTGGAAGTAATGCACTTACTCTACTACCCAGGACCAGGATGAACAGGACATGATGCTTACACAGTTGAAAACAGCAGGGGCTCCAGGTCCTGTCATTTGAGAATTTTGAAGCATCAGCTTGTATGAACCTCCAGAGTCATACTGCATTACTGCAACACCAAAAAAAGAAAAACGTGTTTACCTATCTCAAGGTCATGCCAGGAATGTGCGGCGACCGACCGCTTTGAGAGGGACGACATGATCCGCTCGTTCAGCCGCGGCTGGCTCTTCTTCTCTTCAGCCATGCTCCTACAACCATATTGAAAGATGCACAATGAACCTCCATGAGCGAGCAGTATACAGGAATGCTAGAATACCTCACTGGCTGCAGTACTTGCAGCAGAAGTCAAATAAAAACTTGTGGGTCTATAACAGTAAAAAAGAATGCATCTGCCAAGAGATTTTTGACATTTTCCCTCAAAAAATAGAGTGATCTTGACATTTACCAAATGTTAATAGGATTTGATCCGGGTGTGATCACCAAAGGACAAGGAGGCGGCAGGAAGCACAGGACCACAGGCGCAGCAGCAGGTTATATAGAGGAGCGCTTGGCCGTTTTGAAGCACGGCCGGATGGAGATCCTGGAGAAGTGGCGGGAGCAGCGGCCTCCCGGATGCCTCCCTCCGGCATGCATGCCTGAATTAGACAGGCGAACATGCAGCGAAAAACTGAAGCAAGCAATGCCATCAGCTTCTGCCAAAAAAAGGTTTCACGAGCACCTGAAAAAATTGCATCTTTACTACCCCAGGCCTGATCCTGCTGAATTTGCGCTTCCGTTTACAGGCACGAAAGTCCACGAGGCAGAACGGCCCAGACGCTCAGTGGCAGTTCTAAGAGCAACGATCAAATTCAAAGTTATGGCCCGCAGATTCTGAATATCAAAAGTCTCTTGCGGTGTCAACTCTAAACATTCATCCGCTACAGCATTAACGACATTACATCCATACAATGTTACAAAGTAGGGGTAACTGCGACAGTTTCATAGAATTGGATGAGTAGTTACAGAGATCAGTTTACCCGCGGTTCTACTCTCTTACATTTCCAGGACATACAACTTCATCAGGAAAAGTTTCAGCCCATAAAAATAATCGGTAGAGATATAAGGCCGTTATGCAGAAGTGGCCATCCTGATAACTGATAGGAGGTCAATTTAGTCAGCTACACAGGCATATCTATGTCATTACCTAGACGGACCATCAAGCCATGGCGACGTCTGTGCCCATACACCTTACCTTGCGACCATAACGATGCAAGGTCATCAACATTACCTACGGAAGGGCACTAGGAAGCTACATGCAAGCACTTTTTGATGTTTCAGCCCAGTCTTTGCCAGGATCTCCCTTCGAAGAGGCATGCCTCTTGTGACCACTCCGAGTCAATAGCGCAATGCTATTTGATCTTGGTATCTGCACAGCCCCAGCAACACAATCTCCAGCATGAGCACAACTCCAAACTCGAGAAGGTCCTTCCCCTAGGGAACGTAATCTTGGGAATCCATTTTTTAGCCTGCAAATCGACCAGTGCTCGGTATCTTTACCAGCCAGCTTGTCGCACACAGGGCAAGGAGGGTCATGCTTCTGCCCCTTCGGAGTTGTCCGCTCCAAGCACTCAGCATGGTAGACATGGGAGCATGGGAGAACACCAGCAACTGGCAAATCTCCAGTGCGCACAATTCGACGAGAACCCCAAGGTGATCTCTTGGTCAAAAACCTCTCACAAAGGTCACACCTTGTTTTCTGCATCACATTATTAGAACGCTGTGCTCCAGCTCGTTCAGCTTCAGGTTGTTCTGATAGATCAGTAAGATCCATGCTACTTGCAGCACTCCAGTTTCCTGACTCCCCATGACTGCCACTGGCATAGTCCATGGGACCTGGAGAACGAAGCTCTCCTTTTCCCTTGAACTCAGAGCGCAGAGGATTGTTAGAGCTTGCACTGGCAATGGGACTCTGAGTTCCTTGCGCTTCTAGTGCATGTTCAGGAAATGAGAGAGGATGAATTGGCTTTGACAGGAATGATCGACGGCTTGGGAAGTTGCGGGGCGTTGATGAGTATGATTTAGGTACAATATCATATTCACTTCCATCAGAACGAGAGGAGGTGGAACCACCACTATTCTGCTGTCCTGATATTCCCTACACCAAGAGAAAAAAAAATTAAGTCTCCTGAAAAGTGAAGGGAGAAATGAATATATTATAACATGAACAGCTGGCCTATTGCATACCTCTGACAACAATAAAGCACCAATCGGCTCAGCAACTGAAACTGCATAGTAAAAAAACAGCAATTAACACAACTGATCATGTTGTAAAGTTCTTTAGAAAAGGCTGCATGCACATGCCAGTAGATATACAACACCCAATTAACACAACATATATTATTGTAAAGTGCTTTGGGAAAAAAGGTTGCATGGACCTGTTATATCCATGTGCACACATAAAAGGATGATACACAATCATTATATTAAGCTATTAAAAAATACTATAAATGCTCATCCAGCAGTAACGAACAGCGAACTTTAACCATGTCAGAGAGGCACAAATGATAAAACAAACTATATTACAGAACAAAATAAACTTTGAAGAGAGATGAAGATAATCTTATCGGAGTAGCAAATGTTCTATCTTGCACTCATTCTGACCATAAAATTGTAGACTATTAATTGAAATTTAACAATGTCACATCATTCAATAATGCCATATTCCTATATAAGAATAGATTTGTCAGCTCATTGGCAACTTTGCACTGCTACCGAAGTGGTATAGGAACTACTTTGCCAAAAAAGAAAAGAGCTATTGAGAGTTGAGATACTCAAATGGTTCAACCAGAAAGAAAGAACATATTATCAATCTGATAGATATTTTAATAGACCAGCAAATCTTATCCCGAACAATCACAATATCAAATTAACTAGTGACAATATAACATGTAGGATTATTGTGAAATGAAAGGAAATTATGAATATCATAGGACCAAGAAGACTAGATACAAATGACATAACACTTGCCACCTAAAGCTCTCAGATGCTATGGCAATTTAATATATTTTAAAAATTAATGAATGTATCATTTTGTCATTTATGTCCATAGCCTAACAGCCCACAACAGCCATAACAGTAGGGAAGCACGAGAATAGTTGCTCTTTTGATATTTTTTTCCATCTTCTTTCTATATCATAGGAAACTGGTATTATTTGTAGGGTGATTTTATCCTTGACACATAAGAAATGCAGTAAAATTCTCCAATCTCCATCATGTTCAGTCTCTCCTTATTCCCGTCATCAAGTCATGTTGCAGAACCTACAACAGGAACCTATACCTAGAATGTATGATATAGAACCCTACACATACCAGAATGACAAGAACAAGTCATTTTATAGAGCCAGTGGACGGTTTTTATAAATTTTACAAAACAACACTAGGAGCATTCATTTCAGGGGCAACGTTCAGTCACCCATTGCTATTTAATTAGGGTTCAGACACATTGGCACCAAAACTTAGCATGTTGCCAATACATTTGATGGTGCATATGTATTTAATACAGAAAATATAATTGATCAGTGATCACATCTCGAGATGTTGCCAATGCTGGATATTGTGCAAGACCCAAGCATCTTAATATTGTGCAAGACCCAAGCATCTTAAGTTTCAGTTGAAACAAAGATAGTATAATCACTGAGCATGGCCAAGGCATCGGTTACCCCGTACCAGGAAAACCCTTAGGGATCAATGATCAATCCTAAATTTGATGGTGGCGAATATCAGGTAGCCATATATCTCTAGAGTGCATTTAACAATATGATTGATACTTCAGGCACGACAGCTCAATCAAAAGACCGAAAAATTCAGATTCCAGGAGCCATCATGAAAAACTATGCAATCGGTGACCTGCAATCTATAACTACATCTGGAAACATATGACCATTCAGTGTGGCATAAAATTTTTGCAAACAAAATGAAGCCACATTTGCCCTCACAGTTTCTGAAATCCCAACTCAATACCATGTATTCCCTCCAGTCACAAACAAGTGGCATTTTGGACATCGAACGGGTCTCCAAAATACAGCTTAGACTACTATTTTTGTTATAATATTTTTGTAACACATAGCAAAAGTACATTCTTCTATAAAAATTTACTCGTAATTTGTTATTGAAGTTTAGAATGCCTGACTTCAGACAACCTGGAAACATCACTTATTTGTAACTGGAGGGAGTATTAGTTATAAAAATTATGTTGGAGAGCATCGGTTTGGACCTGTAAAATGGGCATACTGACCTAGCAGACCAATCACTCATGCAAGGGGGTAAATCATCTTAACATAGCTTATAGCATTTGAGATGAATGTCTACAGCAATAACGATCACTAGTCAATGCCTCAATGGTGAAGCAAAATCAATAACATTACAGAACTGATTTGAGAACAACACTTGCCATTTCATGAATAATCTGCCAGTTGATCATCAAGGAATTCAACTTGAAATCAAGTTAGCAATCATAATTGAGGATTTGAAAATCACTCAAAAGTCGTACACAAAATAACAGTGCACTGCGTATCAATCAGTTTAGGTTTTAGGAGTTAATTCTGTCACTCAATCCAGTATGACCCTTGTTTCCATTACGACATACATAGTACATATCCAGCCCAACCTGCAGGAAGGCTGCTAGTGGTTATTCCATTACCATACTTGCAAACTCCATTATTTAAGAGTCAAATAAGGACCATCTGTATTTAAAAGTGTCCAGAATTGGTGAAGCAAATTATGATTTTGCTTGCCGTTATTTGTTGAAACAGTGTTTATAGTTAAGCCAAACATGGGTTGCATTTAAATGAAGCATGATTTTTAGTCAAAAATATGAGGATAATTCAAATACTATCATACAAATGGATATTGGAGTACATTGAAGTTTACATTTATGCTAACTGTTATCAAATGACAATCCTGGTGCACATAGTGGCAACGATATTGGTATAGAACAACAAGTTTCTGTTGTCACTCAAACAAATTTTGTTATGGCGGAAGTTATGTAATCTGGCATGCCTATGATCATACGATCCCAATAAATCAGCTAACAAGTCACCAAGTCCATGAGTTTCTGTTGAGCTTTACATTGGTGATTGGTCACCCCACAAAGTAAATCAGATACAATCTGCAGTTGTTGTGAAAGGGTGTGCCCTCTGCCCTGTAGTAAATTTTGCTGCATTCTGCAGAAATTGATACTTGATAGAACCACATGCTAGCAATTGTCAATGGGCTGTTTCTAGCCCTTATAAAGCAGTAGCTTCTATTATCCCAAAGTGAACTCTAAAACTACAAGTCTAAAAAAACTATTTTGTATGCCAACATATTATACAGCGGGTGCAACATATATATTAAAATCAAACACCAGTAGAGGATAATGTGACACATAAAGTAAATCTTAAATTGATGCATAGTCAATACAGAAAACAAAAGGAAAGTATAGGTGTCGATTTTGAACAATCTTGGGCACGCTTACCCTGAGAAATATTAATGATACAGAAGCAGCTGGAACATCAGAATGGATAGAGACAATTTTGGTACACATACCTCTCATGTATTCATCAACACTAGAATCTCGCAGCATTGGCAGCATAGCATGGTGGTTCTGGAAGCTGACATCTGGGCTGTTGAAATACGAAATGGCACCCTCAGATGTAGAGTAACGGTGCTCTTGTGGAAGCTCATTCCTCTCCCAACTCCTACTAGCCTCTTTACTATTTGATGACAGTGATGACCCATAATTGGCAGCAACCCCGCTATCACCATGGGATCCATAAGACAATCCTTCCGAATTGATCCTGTACTCCCACCCCCTAGACAGAGGTGGAGAGAAGCCAGCATTAGTCCGCCAGGGCGGGTCGCTCCGGCCAATAGAAGACCACTCCCTGCTCGCTGTGCTAGTCCCATGTGGCCGCGCTGCTACGCAGCATAACGAACCCATCCTAATTAGAGTCTAATACGGCACCCTAACTAGCATGTAAAATTCATTCCCAGATTTTCTTGCTGCAAATCGACCACGGCATCGCTATTCAGACAGCATGGGTTGACCCCCTGGCTGCTTCAATCTGTGAGGCAGAGTAACCAAGTGATCTTAGTTTCGGAGAAATTCTGAATAATATCTAAGATGCATGTACTAGTAGTAAGAAGAACTGACAAGGAAAGATCATAACTTTACCACTATGTTAGATTTTTGCCATCGCCGCTGCTAAGTAGGACTAAAATGCCCCTGAACCCCGGCTTACTACCGACGCATGTTCGTCGCTAGAGTCCCGGCTCTCCCCAGCGGCCAAGCTGCACGCACCACCGCCGGGCTCCACCGCCTCCGGCTCTGCTCCACTCCCGAGGACGGGCGGCGAAACCTGCCACGGTCATGAATCACACGAGTGAGGGTGAAGGCGGTCCATCTAGGGTTAGGGAGGGGGGTGGGAGGGGGACGACCCAGACCTGCTTGACGGGGGCGGCCGTGCGTCCCAGTGCTCCGGAACCGCTCGGCGTCGGTTGGCGGCGCTACGGGAGCAGGGGGCGGCGGATGGGAGCGGAGCAGGTGGCTGGCGAGCGGCGAGCGAATGTGGCAGCCAGAGAGGCGAGCGAGCCGATGAGTCGAAGTGTGAGACAACAGAAGGGAGGAATTGGGGCTTGAGCACAAGGGCAAAACTGTCATTCCCGTTTGTTTCTGTATGGGCAATTGGGCAAAGCAATCTGATATATGGTCTCATGTATTGACATGTACGACTCAACAGTCAACCCGTACAATAGGTTATCTTATAAGTTGTCTGATAGAGCTATATAATTTCTTAATTTGTGCATATGAAAAAGAAAATATTATGAGTTGCAGGGTAATAATAACTCGTACAATGGTTGTTGAGTTGTTTCGTAGTCCTACAATTTAGCTTATGAGATGGTTGTTTCGCAAAACAACGAACTTTTCTTTCTCCTCTCTCTCCTCCATATCATCAAAAATTCTATATGGTACTGCAAGAGATGACATACGAGACCGCTGGCGTGTAGCAATGTAGAAAAAATATTTAGGCAAGGTAAATTTATACTTACTCCTTCGGTTGGCTTTTATAGATCTACGTATCTAAACATATACATATCTAGATCTATATTAAAAGTTTTGTATCTAGGAAAGCCAAAATGAATAGTAATTTATGACGAAGGGAGCATCTAGATAAAAGTTATGTATCTTAAAAAAAATCAAAACGAATAATAATTTGGAACGAAAGAAGTATATTTATGGGTGGGTGGAGTCATAAAACTTTTGATTTTTAGGTGGGATATACCGCGAAGCATGAATCATGCTATCTTTCTAAGGAAAATGCTTAAATTCTGACTCCTAACTTGGAATCCAACTGAAAAAACAATTTTCTGAACAAATTCAACCTAAAATAGATTTGAAAAATCATTTTCTTATATAAAATATAAGCGAAGAACCTTTTGGTACTTTTTTTAATATTTGATCAAAAGGTTAAATTTGCTATTTCCGTTTCTAAGACTATGTGGACTGCAATCGATGTCGAAACTAAGAGAGAATATTTAAGCATCCGCGCATGCTGGAAACTAAAAGCAAGAGCTGTGGGGGATGTATATGCATCAGTGCTTACCAAATTAAATAATACTTCACTTTGAGTCGGGCGAACGGAACAGATGTTGTTTTGATGTGATATGTTTCCTTAAAATAATCGAAATGTCAACAAGTACGAGTTGCATGAGTTGCATGCAAGCAAAATGAAACGGCAACATGTAGACCACTTAAAAAATGCATGTCTCGAAGTTTGAAGAAGAAAACTAACCGAAAATCATATGCGGTTGTGGTGATATGCACTGTAAAATCGTGTGAAACTTTAGTATTAAACTTGTTTGTTTGGTGAAATCAAATTGGCAAGGAAAACATATACTTAACAATAGCTTAAATATTATTCATCCTTACTCATGCCGTGTCGTTCTCGTAACGAAGTCTAACCTGGTATTAATTTTTTTTACAACAGACATACTATTGAAATAGAGATGGTGGTATGTCATTTTCAAGTTGAAGACTTTGTAGATTAGAAGCAATACAATACCTTATAGGCTTATCCTAGTGGAAGTTTCATAAAGTTTCATGCACATTAAATACGGTGACACATCAGCATATGTGATGATATGGCAAGATAATTATGAAGTGCGAGAGGAAAGTTTTATCAGGGTGAAATTGTGTGTGCACTGTTTCCAATATTATGAAATATGTTGAAATTTGCCTTGGGGGCTATAGAGTTTCATTTCATCAGCTTATATCCAATCACATGCCTCGCAGTTAAATGGTATGGGCAGCCTATGAAATCGTGAAATGAAACTACGTATGGAGGGACATTATTTCATTCATCAACTCAAATTCTTTTGATGACATGTCACTTTTAGAAACTGCGAGATGCAACTTTCCACTGGGAATAGCCTAAACGCATCTTCATAATTTGTTTCATAGCCTATTGGTTAAGGCGATTTTAAATTGGGACTTATGCAAAAAGTAAAGGAGTCTTAAAATTGTTATAAGATAAAGATGTCATTATCTATCTAATAAAAAATAGCTTGTATTACCTATTTTATTCGGTGTGCCACTGTCACGTACAATCTTTACATC
This sequence comes from Setaria viridis, assembly GCF_005286985.2. Classification (NCBI taxonomy): domain Eukaryota; kingdom Viridiplantae; phylum Streptophyta; class Magnoliopsida; order Poales; family Poaceae; genus Setaria; species Setaria viridis. Next base: position 20,686,981 of record NC_048271.2, on the reverse strand, counting down.
TTTTGTAAGTATGAGCCAATAAGTGTTGTCGATGTAATAAACGCTCGATTTAAATCTAGTTTGTGAATGACTTTGTGTTGAATGAGATGGTCTGCATGCTATAATACCGACTATGTTGCTACGTACTAGAATTAATTATGGTCGTGAAGTTGTATTATATTATGACTGAAATTAGTTAATATTATCGCATCATGGTGAAACATATCAATGAAACATCGCATAAAATTTCATAAAAATTAAATAGATCATGGACAAATAATAGCTCGCCGCCCAATTCAGCCTTGGTTCTTGATCCAAGGGGCGAGAAAGCCCCTGCGGACGGCCCTAACCCAGCCGCCGCCCGCCGGCGCCGTGGAGCAGCGGTGCCGGAAGAGGGGCGGAGGTGTTCCTCGGCACCACTATCGGCAGCTCTGCGGCGGCACCGCCGGCTTAAGCTCCAGGTGAGTTCGTTGTGAAGGTCTGTCTCTTTGCTGCCTCTCCTGGCGCCATTAGGCGGTTCCTGAATTGTTTGCTCTTGCAGTCCGCCTTTCTTTCAGATCAAAAGCTCATTGTGCAACTTTGCAGGTTGCTGATGCGCCATGCCGGTAGCTATTCCTTAGTTCGATCATCCGTTTCGCCGGTTGAATACAGATGTAGAAGGTCCAAAATTCTCAGGGGTGATCATGGAGGTCCAGCCTGTTTCCCCATTTCTAGTGCTCTGACGGAATCGCGCTTATTTCCTCCAGCAATGGTCGGCAGTTCCGGTGTTGCAGTTCTGAAAAGCTAGTCTGAGAAGCAGGTTTCACTCTTGAATCTTGATAGGGCCTGGGCCTGGGCTTTGCAGAATGTGCCGTTAAATAGATAATTACTTTCTTCAGTTTAGGCGCTTCAGTCACTGAACATGATGATAGGATAGCATTCTCTTTTCTTTAAGGATAGCATTCTCTTTTCTCAGTTAAGGTATTATCTTGGAAGAAACAGCATGTTTTAAAGCACTAAACTCACACCTGACAAGGAAAATTGCCATCGATAGCCGCAGTTATAAACATGTACTATTATGAAATTGTGATGTGGTACTTTTAGTGATTTATCAAGAATGAAATCTGTCATTTTTGTTAAAACGTATGCATCTTTGCATACCGGAAAGCCTACTAACATCTATGCGCGTACACAAGCTGTTCAAATATAGCATCTGAACTCTGAAGTTGTGACCTTGTGTGCCCTTACCAGTTTAATTTGCAGCAAACTTATCATCATTGGGTTAGTCCAAAGCTAGCCATTAGCATTTTTGCTGGTTGCTGGCAGAATAAGATGAACAGAGACATATAGCGATGTGGTTGCTTCAAATGCGATATGCCATTTCTTGTTCTACTGATTCCTTCTCTTATAGTACTAAAGTTGTTCATAAAGAATTGCAACTTGCGTATGCAAAGCAATGTTCCCATGGAACTTTATTGCGATGGCATCTATGTGCACAGGTGTATGCTACTGGATGAGGCATGGAGGTGTACAATCATCTTAACTCCTGGTATGAATATGATACAAAATCCAGGCCTTAGCTGTACAATGCGGACATCAAAGAGACAATGACTGGTACCATCCTCTGATCCTTTGTTTTCAGCATTCCTTTCAATCTTGATGCTCTGAAAAAAATTTGTGATTCCATCAGATTTGGAGAATATCATAAGCGACCAATATGACTAGGTCATTCTATTTATGATGCACAAATATTGTATTGTTCCTTTCCCAGAAAATCTTGTAGCTGATAATCTTGGCTACGCCATAATCTGTTGTTTTGATGCTTGGAATAGCGTGTGACATTGAGATAAATCAGCATAACAACTTTTTGACATCTTATTGCATTTAGTTATCCGCATCTGAATTCAGCATCAAAATTGACTTGCAGGCATGTTTCTAAGTTCAAGATGGAACGTCTGACTTTTAATGCTATTTTCACTTGAAAACCATGTGAAACATGAGCATACACCTTAATTTCCATTGAACGCTCCATGTATAGATTAGTTAGACCTTGACCAATTCAACCATTGGATAGTTACCTGTTATCAGCCTGTGTGATTACCAACAAGCTACTGGTGCACATCAATTGAGTCAATTGCAAGGCATGTTCACCTTTGCTTTCTTTTCAAGAGCGACATGCGTAAAAATCTGTGCGTGTCCATGGTGGGTTGGTTGGAGCCTCACTATCTTTCCTCTTTTCTTATGCCCTTTCCGTATTTAAACTTGACCACACGTAAAAATACCATTCAAAACAATCACGATAAGATTGTTTAACACTTGGTGTGGACTAGGAAATTAGAATTCTCCTAGCTAGTGACTCATGAGTCCTCTCTAGCCACTGTATGGTGTGGCTACTTTTTTATTTCTTTACTTGCCTTTGATGGGAAAGTGCACTCAAAGCTTGTTCAAAGTTTATTTTTTTAGTAAAGTCTTTTTCGGTGCATCACTTTGAAAAGGTGCTAGGAGGCTGCACACATGTCGACTGCCTATAGGGTTTGACCTCCAGGTGTCCAAGCAGGATGATTTCACACATTTTATAGCATAGCCGAAAGTTACTGAAGATAAACGTTACATGAGCAAGCTTGGCTGTTTTCTTAAGTTGCTGTGTATAAAATTTTGCTGTGCTTCTCAGAAAACATATCAATATCTTTGAGTCACCACATGAAATTCTGTTTGGACAGGTATTAGTAACTAAAGGAAAAGGATTTATCTTATCTGGAGGTATGTGTTAAAGTATAATAACTTGACCAAATGTTCAATTTTCGAGTGAAGTTATCTTCTGAAATATACTTTTAGTCATATGTTTGTCTCCATTATGGGAGCAATTCGAAATTCAATTTAAAATCATATATTTGATTGGGTTGTGGGTGCAATATGAATGCACTCGCACTACTGAATATCCCAAAAAGCTATCAGAGTGGCACTTAGTTGTAAGCATACCCTTCTCTCAACTTTTAGATAAGCATGCTTACTATTAAGGCATTGATTGTCCAGCACTTGGGCAGTAGTGTGGCCAGTCTAGTTACCACTAATCACTCTTTTAGAACTTTGGTTCTGAATCTTCTGATCACTAAGTTGGCAACTTGACATGTGGGTGGACTTTGGGTCTCGGAGATTAGATAAAATATAATACCCTGTTGAATTGGTTGACAATTGTGCAAGTGGAGATAGCACCACCCAAATGTCAACGCCCAGAAGGACAGTATGAATGGTAGTAACTATTCATGTTTTGAAGCATTGCAAAGATGATTTTTTTTCTCAACAAACAGGAAATTCATTAACCATTTTATCTTGTACAGTCAGTTTTAGAATTGTTTTAAAGTAACTCATCCAATCTACAGCACATGCGCATGTTCTGTCCAGTCAACAACACATGCGCATGTTTTCTTCTCGTTAATATTAATAAAATTGTGAAAGAATTTTCTTGATTCCATAAACAATTTTCTTTTTTTTAATTTTTCTTGCTTACTTCCAATCATATTATCTGCTTATTCATGAGATTTTCAGTACCTAATACTGGATTAGTAAACATGTATGCTCATGTGTCCCTCTCCCCATCTCACTCACAAATCTATTACTAGATCTTGAGTTTCTCTTTTTTTCTTCAATTCTTTCTCAATCCTTTTTCATATTGATTGGACTGTTTTGTAGGAGTGGACTGGCAGTATGCAAAGGAGCTAAAATATTCAGCTTTGGCTTTTAAGGTGAGTGGGAGCAATTGCACAAGCAGTTGCATGTCACTTTCCCTCCTTTTGGCCATGCCTGCCTCCACTTTTTTGCATCGCTTTCTTGGTCCAATTATCCCAAAACCAAAAGGGCAAAAAAGAAACAGGGAAAAGGAAATTGCAAAAAGGACTGATGCCCAGAACACAACAAAGAAATCGGATACTGTTTTTCATGCTCCCTGCCTATCCTGAAATAAAATACATAAGTATAAGGTATACTTTTAGAATATATCCTGAATCTAGTGGACTACCAAAAAAAAAAAGAAAATTTTCGTTCAAGACCTCGTTAACAAGCTACTGAAGAATAAAATACCTCAAGCAATATATTCCTTCTTTATATTATTTATTATCTACAACCAGGGACCACATTGATCTCCTGGTCTTTCTCCAACCCAAATAGCTAATTCTATGTACATGCGGCCACTACCTATTACAAGTCCAGAAGTAGCTATTTTACACATACACTCTGTTTCCCTTCCCCCCAACACCTATATTACAATCCTCTGATTTACAAAAAATTCAGTACTGCCGATGGGCTTCAAGATCCCTCCTGGAAGGTCACCGAGCGCGTTAGCGCGACAGGGTTCGTGTGCAGGAACGGCGACCTTGTGATCATCCCCGGTTTCGCCGCCTTGTTGACCTCAAGCTTCGGCTCAAACACCGTTCCGTGCTTGTGCCCGACAGCGTGGTCTGCGTCGTCCCGCTTCTTGTCGCCTTTGATGCCGATTAGGGACCAGATGGAGCTCCTGGCCACCTCGTCCGCGTCGTCTATCCGGATTGTCTTCGGCGCCCACACCTTGCCACTGCCATGGGCGCTGCTTCTTCCCTCGTCAACCTCCCTTGGATGCTTGCCCAGTGTGAGGGAATCAGGCCCCGATGATGAGACTGAAGGAGCACTGCTGGGCGACGAGAGGCCCTGCGACGGCGGCTGCACCGACCATGGCAGGCTCCAAGCTCCGGGAACCATGCAGCCCCAGTAACCCGGTGCGGCAGGGTATATCGGAATTGCGATGCCCGATGAGAAATACGCCGGAGGTGGCGCGCAGCTGTATGGCCACACGGCTGCCCCGTTCATGCCTGCTGGATACTGCGCTCCGTTTGCAGGTTTGTCTACGGTAGACGACTTCTCCTTGATGCCGCCGCCATGGGTCATGTCGTCCGTGCTGCTGGATCCTTCGCTGCAAGGGCCCACCGCCGGCGACGGGTTGCTGGTCTTCCTGGCCGGGATGAGCAGCTTCTCCTGGAGGTGGTTCACCTGCTCGGTGAGGTCATGCAGCGCGGGAGGCGGGCCGTGGCCGCCGAAGTTGAGCACCGTGCCGTTGGTCTTGAGCGGGTCGCCGGCGGCGGGCAGCGCGGCCCGAACCCTCTGCAGGAAGTGGGAGGCGGCGACGGCGTGCTTGTTCTTGCGGCGGCCGGCGCCGACGGGCACGTTGCGCATGGCGCCGCCGGCGGTCCAGTAGCGCTGGCAGTTCTTGCAGAAGTGGCGCGGCTGGTTGACGTTGTAGTTGTTGAAGTAGCAGAACTTGGTGTCCATGCTGTTGCAGCGCGGGCACGGCAGCACCTTGTCGGGCTTCTTGAGCTTCTCCCTCTGGCTGGCGACGTCGCCAGCAGCGTCGGGCTGCTGCGTCGTCTCCGGTGAGCTCTTGGGGTCCTCGGCGTCGACGACCTCCGGCTGCGGGGACGGGTCCGAGGCTTCCTGGTGCGCGTTCTCCGGGGCATCGGATTCAGTCGAGCTGCTGCTGCTGCCACTCTCCTGCAATGAAACAGAGAAATTATTGCTGTCAGAAAAACAGTTGTAATTTGGGAATTTCCTTTGCCTGAATTAGAACATTACAGATGTACTGGTTGCTGTATTTATAATAAAATGAAAGAAGAGCGAAAAAGTTGAATCTTTTGTTTTTCCTTATGTTAGGAATTACACGCGTGATTTCCATGAGTGCAATTTGGGGGAAAATTCAAACCTTTTATGTTGCTATTATAGCACTAGTTTAAATTACTACTAGTTGAATTTCCAATCCCCCACTGTATTAGATTAGATGCAGTTGCTGTATTTGGTACTAGTTTCCATTTGTTAACCCTACTGGAAGGTAAGAAGTTGTTCTCTTGGAGCTTAAGGAGGAAATGGCCTGAGATCCAGGGAGGTCAGATCAGTGGATAATCCTCTTATCTGAAGAGACCAGAAACATTTCAGAAACCTCCAAATTCGCACAAAATCCGCAAGCAGAGAGCAGAGTGGCATCGCCCGAGGAGGAATCCTCGGACAGACAGAGCAACCGCTGGCTCCTAGCAAACCCCCCAACCAAGAAACGATCCAGCCAAGAAACGCACGCGGAGAAGACGGAGATGAACTTCTGGCAAGCATGGGGGGGCAGCAACGAACCTTGGCGGCGTCGGCGGCCTCCGGCACGGGGATGGTCTTGCCGAACAGCTTGATCAGGCAGTCCCCTCCTCTGCACTCCGCCATCATCTTCTTCTTCCTCCTGCCTCCTTGCTGCTGCTGCTGCTGTCAGGTAGCAGCTCGTGGATCGAGCTCCCGCAGGTCCGCCGCTGGAAGCCAAAGGAGAAGAAGAGGAAGAGGAAGAGGATGCCGGCAACTGCAACGGCAAGCGACGAAAATCTGTGCTGTGCTGTGGCGCTACTGGCCATGGGCAGGGGGGCCGGTATAAGAGGGGGGAGAAAGGGTGGGGGCCACGGCGAGGGGCGGAGAGCCACAAGCTCCGCTTGTGACCTCCGGGGTGCGTTTTTTGATTCTCCTCCTCGCCCGCCTTTCCTCCCGCGCGTCGCCGTCGCGCCCCCACACCTCCATCTCCATCCTCCTCCTCGCTACCTCTCCAGTCGCCAGGCACCTGGCGCCCTCCCCTTGGCTGCACGGCCTGCAACCAAATCGCAACTTGCTTGCCTTGCCCTTTTTGCCGCGAGCTCCCCCCCTTTTTGCATGTGGCGCCTCAGCCTTGTGCTAAATTCTTATATTGCTCAAACATAGTATGGGCTAAAACTTGGGTTATCCTTTTTTCCCCCCAACATTAGGATACGTGCGCGCCTTCAAGGTAAAAAGTGTATTGTTTGAGTCTAATTCCTTGCTTGACAATATAATACCCAATTCTGGCTACCTTTTCAAACCTAGTAGATAAGTAAAGAAAACCTAGCTAGGATTTATCCTCCAGAGATTTTTGTTTGGTAAACTCCTAGCTACAAACATAAAAAGTAAAAAGAAGGTAGACAGCGGTCTAACACATACCTTGACTATTGTGTGCAATGCCTAGCACTTGATTGATGATGGTCATGTGGCCCTATTACTTTTGCTTATTTCGCTGCATTGCATTCTTAGGTACGCAAAAGCATTCCAATACCATGTAACAAACCCATGTATGGTCTTTATTTTTCTTTTTCTTCTTCCTTTTGCAAAACCACCAAACCTTATGCTAATATAGTGATACTACAAAACGTGTGGCCGTCCGAGCTTCTCTGGATTTGGTATACCAACGAATTTGCTTTCAGTTGGCATGTACTGCTCTCATAGCCTAACACAGGAGTGTGTTTGTGGCCATCTATGATGCTCAGCCATGCAGGTTCCTTTTGCCGCCAACTCAGGGCTATCATACTTAGTAACATGGTTTCAGGCCCCTTCCGAGGCCATGTCGCTCTCATGTCCAACTGAACGTAGGACTCCACAAATCCACATGGACAATTTTGTTTGTGGCCTCCCAGCTGTACTACAGAGAACAGGTTGTTGGAGAGAATTGTGTGGGCAGTGGGCACAGAGGACTTCACCAATGGATCATGGATGTACCCTGGCACTCCATTTTACATTGGCACATCACATTGGATGCTGCTGAATGCACTTCGATCACTACCTGCTACGGAAAACGGAATCACCTCATTCACAACAGGCAACAACATTGTCATTGCTATTTATTTTTGAACGTCTTTCGTGCTGTAGTTTCCAATTTTCCATATTGTGTGGTACAGTTGTAGGTTACAGTTTTTGAAACCCCCCACCCTTGTGTTGATATCAACACACACATGTGTGGTTTTTTCACAGGAAGAGCTTCCAATTTTATCCGGTAAAATTCACAACTAGGAGTTGTTGCTCTCATTGAAATCCAACTTTGGTCATCCATGAACCTCCTTGTGTTCTTTTTTGTTCCAATTACTTTTTGTCAAATTATGTTGTTTCGCAAATTGGTGGCTATCTTACAACTTGGTTTTGTATTCATGGAAAAGGTCACTCTCCCATAGGCTCACGCTCAACAAAACCTCGCGTAGCCTCCAAAAAACTGGGTGTGTACTGTAGTTACATCCCTTTCTTGGACCTGTTTTTTCATATAGCACCTCAAACTTTTGTTAAACATGTCCTGATCTAACCTAGCTAGCTTGATTTTGGCACTGTACTGCATGAGTTTCACATAGTTCGGTGGAGTGATTGACAATATTGATCAGATCTGTGGGTTACAGTGAGATCATGGTTTAGCAAGGTTGTGGTGATTATTGAAAACTTTTGCATGCTTTGACAAATTTGCGAGACATTGAATTGTTTTTACATTCTTCAGATTGATTTTATAGAGTGTATGTTTTCAATGGGGACCTGTTTCTCTCATTGTTTCACATGGAAATGCACATGTGTGTTTTCCGTATGGAAGAGCTCCGGTGCTATCAAGTTAAATTTTGTATGATATAGTAGTAACCTACATGGTCTACAATTGAAACACGTTGCGCTCATTGAAATCCATCTATGGCCATCCACAAAACTCCATGTAGGTTCTTTTGGTTTCTGTTGCTTTTTGTCGAATTGCTTTGCTGGCAACGAGTTACTATCTTAGAACTCAGTTTTGTATCCATGCAAAAAAGGTCACCCTCATGTTAAATAAAACCTTGGACTCATGCATGGTCTTGAAAAATAATTGGGTGTACTGCTATTACACCCCTTTTCTTGCAGCTCTCCTTTTCATACAGTGCCTCAAACTTTGGTTACATTTTGTAGCCAAAACCAAGCTTGATTTTAAATGGTACATGTGTTCACCTTATTGGCACCTGTTGCTCTCACTGCTTAACATGGAAATCCATTCGTGGACACCCTTGAAGCTGCAAACATGATGGCCTTTTCTGCCACCTATTTGCCTAGCCAACTTGGCAACCAATTCGTGGCTATCTTTAAACCTGAGTTTTATACAACCATCATCCATGCAGAAAAAGTCCTACTCGTGTCAGCTGAACCTAGGACGATGGAAACTTGTTTGGTGATTTCCTACCTATACGGCTATAGATGGGAAAAGAAAAAACAGGCAGAGTCGCAGAGAACAGTGTGAATTTAGACAGCATATAGAGGAACATGTATGTGGTCCTGGTAGTCTCCTTTGTTTTAACTTCCGTTGCATCCAGCAGTCATGCAAGGGTTTGGTACTTTTCCGTAGCGTCCGAAAGCATTTCACTCTCTCCCATGCACGGTGTCGCCTCACTTAACCGGCAACCTCTGTGTGGCTGTGATTCTCTATACACTGCTGCTGCTGCTGCTCATGTGTATTGGTTTCTTCTTATTGAAGCTAAGATGAGATGTTGCCGTGCAAGCTTTGGTAGCCTGCTTTGAAGTAGAATTTACCGTTTTGTCATCATCATGATGAGGGTTGCAAAGTCATATGTCTATAGACATATAGTACTCTCATGGACATAACCGGGGAGTCTGTGCCGAACATCGGTAAAATGATGTGTTGTCGAACAATTAGGCTATGGTTATTAATTTGGGGGTAGTTTTTTTTTTCAAAAAAGATGTTTTAGAACTTGTAATATAAGAAAAGAAAACATGGCAGAAGAGTTTTTAGGAAGCTTTCAAATGCTTTGGTTCTTAAAGACGGAAATATAGTGTTTTCAGTTTTTTTTAAAGGTTTATATATGGTGTTTAAAGATTGGCCTGGTGGAAAAGAGAAGGGAAGAAAGGTCATCGACTGTGCCTTTTTTTTTTCTTTTTGATAAGGACATCGGCTTTGCTTCCATCCTACTCATCATCCAATAAGGTCCATAGATTGTCTAGATGGACCTGGTCCACCAGGTTTATGTCTTGACCTGTCATGTGTCACTCCCTCAATCATATATATAAAAGCATCTCGTTTCATTAGGCCAATACTTTGATTAACGATTACTTCGTTAATATTTCATTTGTGTGATAAAAATATAATTATAACTCCTATTAAAATTGGTACTTCCCGGTACTTTTTTATTAAATTGGTACTTCCCGGTACTTTTTTATAAATATAAGCAATTAAATTGAAATACTTAATCTAATTTTTCTATGTATATACACATGAATTGGTTTTTGAAGTATAAGATATGAATTGATTTTTGAAGTGTATACACATGAATTAATTTTCTAAGTAGAACTAATTTATTGTTGAGAATTTTGTATACGTACGGTTAATTCGTGGTCGGTCATACGGTTCGGACATATAAAGCCGTGGATGAACTTATATACGTAGTATCTGCATAAATTAGTACCCGGCTCCTGTATCGAACACTATATATATGGAAAAAAAAGTTATGAAATATTTGTTATGTTAAAGGAAGTGTCACGAGATGTGAAAATTCAATACATACTGGGAATTCAGTCTTCCAATGAAGTTCCTCCTTGAATTCACACACGTGAGTTCGGCGAAATCGAGCCCATGCTTTGTTCATAGCTTCTATGATGTCAGTGTATTTTTTTTTTGTTTCCTCAAAGAGTTGAAGACATATGCGAAGCTCATGTTAGGCACGACAACAATGAGTATCCAATGAAAGCTGTACACCCAAATTAAAGCTAGTTAGTGTTATGTTTAACTACTAGTTTGAAAAAGAAAAAGAAATGGGAAACATACTCACTTGAAGTTGTACGGTAGTAGTATGTACTTCTTGTAATGTTTCTTGTCGAGGAACTTATATATATTTTTCAAGATCGGATTTGGTTTATCTCTTAGATTTTCCTCATGTATAACATGGGGGTCCATGAAGCCTACATCATAGTATCCGTTCCTCCGATAAGTTTGAATCTACATCCTGCATGATACAAAACCGAATAGGAGTTAAGACATCGCAAATGGACTAGAGCGGGGATTTTGAAGTTAGAGGAATATATTAAAGACTTACAGAACCCAGCAACTCATGAGTGACTTGTCGAGTGCGTCTTGATTGAACAGGAAATACAGTTCCTCCAGCAGCACATTTACGATGTCATCCCTACGGAAATAATGTTCATCACCAATCCAAACTTCGATCATGGTAAAACCCTATACTGTAGCCTCCATATATCATTCGTGCAACTTGTACATCTTCGTTGGGAGACGATTCACCAACTACGACCACACAAGTGGTTTACCATACTCATATTTTCATTTAGCAGCCCCAGGGTGCGTTGGGATGTGATCCTCCCCTCGAAGTTGAGCTGCGTTCAGATTAGTATCTTCAGCGAATTGCAGCAAATTCTTGTCAAACTCAGAAAGTTCTATCTTTCCACTGTACGATTCATTTGGACGGACATGTCTCATATTTTTTACCATTCTAAAAATCATCATTATTACCATTATTGGTAAAAGGCTCATCTTTATGAAACAAACTAATGATCCTTGTAATTTCAAACAAAAGGAGTAGACTTTTCCAATATTTAATCTAGTTCTCGAATAAATCAATATATGCACGTTGCTAGAGAGTATATATCATACTCCCTCCGTACCCGGAAAGGAAGTCGTCCCGGGCCTTGACACCATTTTCTCAAAGCATGTCCTGAGGCCGTAAGATGGACTACTTGGACGCGTTTGCCCCTGGAGAACGTTTTGGCTGCGTGCTCGCCCGTTTCGTTTCATGCGCCACCCGTTCACTCACCCACTAATCGCTCGCACGCTTGCCTCCCTTCCTCTCCTATAGCACGCTCGCCTCTCTTCGTCTCCCGCAGCACACGCTCGCCGCTCGCTTCTAGTTAGGGTTTAGATGTTCGCACGCCTCTCTTCCTCGCCGCCTGGCTGGAGTCCGACGCCATGAAGGTTGTTCGTGCCATGGAGGAGGAGCTGGAATCAGAGGTTGCGCCAGACTCGGAGATGACAATGGACTCGGAGATGGCATTGGATTCGGAGATGGCGCTGGACTCCGTCGAGATGGTGCCGAACTCCGTTGAGGTGGTGCCGGACTCCGTCGAGTCTCCGTGCTCTCGCTACGGCACGTTCCACGCCAACGATGATGACGGAGAAGCTTGCTTCCAAGCTCGCCGCCGCGCTCACAGGTGTGCCCGTTGTGGTCTTCTACATGAAGACTACAATCTAACAGCATGGATATTGCATGATATGGAAAATTTTGATTGTGAGATGTACATTCCTGATGTGGAGAAGCTTGAAATGAATGGTGAAACCATAATTCTTCCTGAGCACATTCAAAAGAAGTTGGACGAGCACATTGAGAAGATGAAGCAAGGCGCCATGGAAGATGCAAAGAAAGATCAGTAAGGTTACATGTCTCATTCATTTAACCTAAGATGCATGCATCTCCTAATGTTTCTTCTAATTTGCTGCATAAACTAACTTGCATCTTCTAATTTGCAGGGAGATTAGCAATGGCTTCAACTAGCAAGGAAGCTTCACATAAGATTTGCAATGGTAGCCGATCTTCTCTCTCTAGTTTTTCTTTTTGCATGTGAGGAATCTTGATGTTGTTGCATCCTTTAACCTTCATGGCTTCCTTCAAAACACTCTGAAGTGTTACAAAAATTCTGTTTGCTTTGCGCGGCGAATACTCCATGAATGCCTACAAAACATGTGTTGAAGAAATGAATCAATGAGTACATTAGTTGTTCAAGAAACAATGTAACAAGTGAACAATTGATCCATTTACCTGTTGCACGGCTGGAACTAGATCTTTAATTGTTTTTGCATTCTTCTTGTATTGAATAGCTTGAATAGCTCTAAAAAACTCCAAGTCTAGAATGTTAAAATCTGAAGAATTGGGTGGTTGACAAATTAGCTGAATGTCAAACCCATCTTGCTTAGCAGCCTCACAAAAAAAAGGATCATCCACTTTTAAATGAGAAGATGCATTATCTTGTTGTATGAAAATTATCTTGTTCACATCTTCTCTTAGACATTTGGCTCGAATGGCAGGCAAAACTCTATTTACCATGAAATATCTGAGCACATCCCTTGTGATTGAAGTTATTGGCTTAATTACTTGCTCTCCACGAAGACGATTTTGACTTCTTCTTACAACATTTTCATAAATGACAAGTGAAAAATAACCAATTTTCCCATAAAAAATACACTCTCCATCCCTAAACCTTGGCCGAGCACAAACACACAAAAACATGATCCTAGGGATGTAATTCTTGTTTCGTACAAGTGCGACGTGGTTCATCTTCCTCAGGTAGCAAGTAGTATTTCTCAGATTTTTGAGAGAGGTAGAACCATTTTTCATCAATGAACACAAAGTCAAAAAAATCCTTAAACCTTGGATCACCAACCAAACCTTGCTCAATCATGTCAACACACCACTTCAACCGAGTCTTCTTGTTGGCATCAGTGAGGTACGGTTTGATGCTACTAGAGTGGCGCTTAAGCAAACCTTTTTTCAAATACCTTTGTATCCTAGATTTGCTAATACTAGGTTTATTAGACACACCTTCTATGGTCATTCTTTGCTTGAGAGGAATGTTGCGCAATTGTTCCAAATCAAGAGGGACTGCCTTACGACCACATCTACCTTTCTTTTGACTACGAACCACAACCAGAATATTATAAGCAAGTTGGTTTTTACCTCGCTTTCATAAGCGCTGAACTGATTGAATGTGTACTCCAAATTGATCAGCAACAATTTTTGTATCTTTCTTGCCTAGTGTCCCATTCTTATTTGTAGCCAACAATGCTTGGTACACTTGTTTTGTGACTCCTTCTGTCATGTCCTTCCTTCGATGGTTTACTTCAACGGGAGCCTCAACAACATATTCTAGTAAAACAAAAAGAAGAACATTCTTCTTGTTAGCCACAACTTACATAAAAAACAATAAAAAAAGGAATGAACAAACTGAAAAAAATTACCAGGCAGGTTTTGTACATAATCGAAGTCAACCGCACCATATTTATCTAGTGTCAAGTTCAAATCAAATCCTATCAAAAAAAGGAAACAACAAACTCAGAAAAGGTGGATCTTGAAGGAAACAACAAACTCAAAGACGGAAACACATTACCATTGTCGTTGTGATCTTCCAATATTGGCTCATTGAGATCGAAGGTAAAATTGCCATTATCATCTTCTTCTAAGCGAACATTTAGATCAAAGCCACAATCTCTTGGATCAGCCATTGCATGCGGTAGATGGAAAGAGAAGAGGTGGAGAGAGGAAAGGTGGAGCATGGTATAGAAAGACACCACTTAATTAGGTACGGTGTAACCCAAACGTCGGAGAAAAAATGAGCCATGCCTTCGATGAACAAGAGAAGAACAAGGAAGGAAGGGAACCAGGTGTTTAAGGAAGGGAACAAGCAAGGTTCCAGACGTTTAAATACAACAAGCAGTGAGCACTCGAAGCGTCGGGAGTCCTGAGCACAGCGCGAGGCCAAAACTTTCAAAAACTAGTGCCATCACCAAGCAAACTCGAAAACTAACTCATGCAGCGAGCACTCCAAGCGTCGGGCGTTCTGAGCACAGCGGCATGCATCCTCATCTGCGCGCCAGTTTGAAAAAATTGAAAAAAAACATATGCAGCGAAAGCAGCGACGTGCGCCATGCGTTGCCGAAACAGTGCCATGCAATACGCCGCGAGCCATGCAAAAATCACTCCTACCAACAAAAAATTGCGTCCGCGAGGTATCAAACTCGACACACCTCTTTTCAGGTACGGAGGGAGTACATTTCTGCTGTCCCTTTCTTTTACATTTCTTTTTTTGAACTCTTTTACATTTCTTTGTTGGCATTGGTTCGTTTGAACTACAATGGTACAGTGAAACACACACACACATAATTATATTGAAAAAGTGAGGATTAGTTGAAGGCCGTACCATCCTAGCTATATATTACGACTCTGTTAGTTTCCCGATGTTGAAACATAATAAAAATAAAACAAAAAGGGGAAGAAAATGTAGACAACTCGACCTTAGTTCAGTCGTCACTACGGCGGCGGAGAGAGTTACAAAAAGCAAAGTCAAAGCATCGAAACGTCCAACTCGTGGAACTCCACGTTTCTCTTCCAGAACCTTCTTCTGTACCTTTTTGAAATCCTTCTTTAGTCACGGTGGACGCCTTTTAACCCCATCCTTGGTCACATCCCATGACGAACGGCGACTTGCTTTGGCCCGTTAGTGAATCCACTTTAATTTGCACGATCAGGAATAAGACCATGGAAACCTGTCCTCAACTCAAAGAGACCGGCAATTCACTTTATTCCTTTGTTTTCTGTAATTAATACACACCTCTGTAATTCATATTATTCACACAAGTTAAATTAATACCCTCCTTTTCTTTTAGAGGACAGATTAACCGAACAAGCCTTGACGATCCTTTTCCTTACACGTGGTTTTCTTGATATATTTGCACGCGGTAAGTTCACGTATAGCACGTCACCTGGTGTGTAACTTTTTGTTTGTTATTAGAAAGAAAGGTGCAACGATCTGATCTGCTCGGAGAACATATAAGAGCAGCCCCAACGCGAGAGCATATCCAGTGCTACCGCGGGTTATGGTGCAAGCACGGTAACACATAAAACGTTGCCTCAAAAATTCATCCAAAAATATAAATCATGCAAAGTTTGATGTTGAACAAAAAATTGTGCAAGGAGAAAAAAAAAAGAGAAATCATCACTTGAATAGTTGTAGGTTGCGGATCAGGGCGTCCTGTGTTGGGTGGTTGAAGGTCTTAAAATTTCAGCACTCATGTGGAATACTATTTTTCATGTGACTACTTAGTATTGTGTGTTTGCGTTGAGCTTGCCCTAATAATATCACCCGGTTAACAAAGCATGTATTTTGCCTTCAGATTTCGTAAGCTTTTTAACCTTTATATGCCGAAATGAACGATCTGACACGTCAAACGTTGAAGTGAACCATTCATTTTAAAACCACCTTGAATATTATTCCGACAACGTGGTGGAAATACCCGGTCAACAAGTGACGGGTGCCCTTTTCCTTTTGTTGAGCTTATGTTGACGCGCCCGGCCCATAACCACGTACTCTTTTTTTAAAAAAAACAAAATACAGCATGGACGCTAATGTTCACGTACACACGCATACTCACTCTGTGAGGACATTTAAATAACTAGACCGATAGATTCTGATATTGACAAAGTTACCACATGAGTTTCGCTCACGTTGCCTACCACTACAAAAATAATACCATTAATTCCCAAAATAAATAAAAAAAACGAGCATGTGCATCAAGTTGATGACTTGAATCGAGATAGATATGTCCAACACAAAGGAACCAAACTAGTTGAGCTACCGCTCAGTTCACATTGACCATATGTTAGGTCCTCGCATTGACCATATGTTAGGTCCGAACGCTTGTCAACTTTTAACAAAAGCATACTTCGAGTTCGAGCCATAAATAAGTTATATTTTAAGATTTATTCAACTATTGTAAACTTTGGTAACAAGGTAAAACAATATCTTTTTGCTATACTTTATAAATATGCAGCAACAAAAACTTTTAGTCCAAATTGTGTCTTTAAAAACCATTTTTTTAAGAAAAGGGAATATGTATTAATATTCCAGCCACTGTATTGATTGATACATATAGCTGTCCCCTATTACACGCAGGACCAAGGTCCGACTCAAAGAAAAGGTCTTGAATAGAAGTTTATCACATTCATCACACTTAACTCAAAAAGACTGTAGTCTATTACTAAAACACCACCCATGTGAAGCAAAGATCTCCATCACCGCTGTCTCAAGTACACGACACGGTCTTTCTCCTTCCTGCTGCAGCAACGCCCAAAAGCGACACCAATATGTTCCTCTGAACAATACCTGCATAGATGAAAAAGCTCGTGTCTTGTTAAAAATCTCATCATTGCGGCTTAGCCAAATAGCCCAACACATGACACATGCTCCAACTAAGGCTTGGTATCTAAGTTTCTGTTCTACCCCTCATAGCCAATTATTAAACATATGGCTAATGTTGAATGGAGGAGGTAGATTAAAAGAAACTTGTATCAATCTCCAAATAAACCTAGCGTTCTGACGATCAAAGAAGAGATGTTGTATCGTCTATTCAAGTTTAAAAAATAACATTTAATGCTTCCTTTCCACCACCTCCTTGCTAAATTATCCTGTTAGAGTAACTCCTTTTTGCATGGTATATCTTAATCTTTAGCAGGATTTCAGCTTCCATATAATGTGATTATAGGGCACAACATTGGTTACAGCTAACGCTCTATATATAGAACGAACCGTGAAAGATCGATGTTAATTAAGGGATCAAATGAAAACATCCTTTTGATCTGTTAGTAGGATATTCATGACCTAGGCAACTAAGTGTAGCCACGCGGTCAGGTTATTACCAACATGTCAATGCCAATGCCCGAAACATCACTTTGACTGGAGGGAGAAGCTAATGTAGTCTTTACTTAGCCGCTTCTTGTTCATTATCCTTATACTCCCTCCGTCCCAGATTACTGTTCGTTTTGGTTTTTCTAGATACATAGCAAAAGATATGTACTCCCTCCGTCCCAAATTGTAGGTCGTTTTAGCACTTTTAGATTTATAGTTTTTGCTACGTATATAGATATAATAAATATCTAGATGCATAGCAAAACCTATGAACCTAGAAATGTCAAAACGACCTACAATTTGGGATGGAGGGAATACCTAGAAAAATAAGTAATTTAGGAAGGAGGGAGTCCTAGAAAGTAAAAATAGGGGAAAACAGGTATTATAATAATTTCCCTATTTGAGAGTATCAGACATTTTAATTGATCAAACAAGGTGGCATCATAGTCATTTCATTTCAGACCCGGCGCTCGGCGCAAGGAGGAAGACCAGGTAGGTGGAATTAGGTCGTGATACCTAGTTATTCTATCCAGCGTACTGTAGTAAAAACTAAAAGTCACTTTAAAGCAAAGAAAACCAGACACAGCAAGGAACCAAAAAGGGCAAAACCGGACACAGAAAAGAAGAACAAAAGGGCAAAACAGGAAAAGAGAATCTCCAGCAAAGCTGGACAAGTGTAGGATCTAGACAATCTAAAAAAAAAATACAGATCATCATATAAAGGGACCAAAGCTGGACAAGTGTAGGATCTAGACAATCTAAAAAAAAAATACAGATCATCATATAAAGGGACCAATCAGCATCCGACAAAGCAAACGAACCAGCTAGATTTCCCTTTGCTCACCCCAGAAAGCAAAAGATTCTTGCTTCACTTCCTTGCATTTCTATGTGGCACAGAGATCGTCAACACAAATGATCCACATGCAGCACCAATCATATATGGTTTTTACGCATTGATTTGATACCGATGAATAAAGCATAGAGTCGAAATAAAACGGATTTTGCTCTGTCTCAAACTCAATACAAGAATCAATACCATCTTTCATCGTCATACATCCATGGTTGGCATCTCTAGGATACAAACCCGCCTCTCGTCCTATTACAACTATGAACCCAGAATCTGAAATCCTTACCCAATTATATCTCAGTTCTCCCATGGGACTATTACAACCAAATACATCTAGCAGACTAGCACAAGGCGATAATTGAGAAAACGCATGTATGTCAGGGAAAATGGGTTTACCAGTGGCAAATCATAAAATTCTGAGTAACCAGTGGTAAATAAGGAATTTGGAATTTTCTTGTTAGGAATCTAAAACTCCCTAGACTATGCAAGGCCCAGTATCTTGCCAAACACTATCATCAGATAAGGTTTACCTTGCACACAAAGTACAGTTGTACTTAGTAGCAAATTGTAAAATGGGGATTAGTAACATCATCAAAGCTGCTATGAACATGGAGTTCTCGTTCCAACAAAACCAAAACCCATTATGACGTATGCAAAGGCCTGGAGGTAGATGTAAAGATAGTATTTATGGCTTCCTACGACCAAGTCGTATGAGGCACATATTAGGAGGTAGAATGCAAGCAAGAGCTCAGGAATGTAAATCCTGCAAAGGCAAAGATTTAAATCATAAGCACGTTCTGCAAGAAGCAATAGTTTATTTATTCAACACCAAAAAAAAGTAATTTTTTTATGCTACAAGCTTCTTCAGTTACCTCTCAACGCATTCGGTTGGCTTCACTGGTTCAAGGAGTGGAACATCAAGATCATCCTTCGCCAGATCTCCTACCTTCTCAGTGACTACCCAGTCATTTGCATGTGCAGTCTCCAGCAAACCAGTTAGAGCAGCACGCATGCGGTGCATGGACATGACATTCTCGAACAGAATCCAGAAGGGCATCAGATGGAGAGACCTGATGTATTACATAATGTCATATGACGGTGGCAACATTAACAGGCAGATGGAAGGTTGTTGCAGTTAGAATATGCATACCCAGGATTTCTGATGGCATTCATACATGTAATGGCAGTAGGAATATAGACCAGCCCCCATACAGGAATGCTTACACCAGGAACAATGGCAGACAAAGGGATCACAACGCAATAAAACAAGAATGTCACGAGGGGAGCGATAACCCTTCGCACAAAGAAAAAGCTGTACAACAGATGATGTTTCTTCCATATTGACACCTCCTGCATAATGTCAGATGGTAATTATAGCATGACAAACTCATCGTGATGCCTCATGGAGTAGGGTCTGAGAAGGCGAACCTTGTTGGTAACGACTTCCCATGCCATTTTCCTGAAGAGATTGGCAGCACCACAAGTCCACCTATGCTGTTGATGTCGGTAGGCTTGAAAGGTACTTGGAAGTTCACTTTTAACCTGTATAGGATTTGCAGTTGTAATGCTGACATGGCACAACATATCATAGCTTCAGCAAAAAGCAACTATTTGAAGTTCGCAGAGATTCAGCCAAATACCCTAATATCACCAACATACAAGAACTCAAATCCCTTGAGGCTTGCCCGTACAGCCAAGTCCATGTCTTCTACAGTGGTGCGATCTTTCCACCCCCCAGATTGATTAATAGCAGATACACGCCACACACCAGCTGTACCTGTGAACAGAACACAGTTGTAATTATTTTTCACACAATTTATCCCACTCCATCCTGTGACAAGAAACAGTCAGTCTCAGGGAAAAATCAGAACCTCAGTGCACAGCTACGAACCAGCTCTTACCATTGAACCCAAAGAACGAATGCACAAATGATCCTGATTCCTGCTCGACTTTGAAATGATAGTCTAGAGACATCTTCTGTATCCTTGTCATCAGGCAAACATCATAGTTCACTGCAAAATTGCCCGGCAAAGGCCAGGTCAGGAACATCCTGTAATCATAATGAACAAAACTCCTCACTTCATCAATATGGCCACTATCATGGCAAATGGTGAAGAAATTGCATTAGAACATCAGTATTAATCAACCTTAGGTGATATCTTTACTTGATTAAAAAGACAAATTACCATGTATGTTACTCGGATGACTAGGATAAGTCTAAGAATTAAGAAATAAGCTCTGCTAATGAAACAAACTAACTGAACAAAGGAATCCAAACTAACAAAACAAATCTACTCTCTTAACAAACAAAAAGAACTATATATGAACAAGATAGGTGACACCACCATGTGTCAGAACCACGCACATAACATATTTGCTTTAATTTTCAACAAGGATAGGAACTCCAAAACAGAATATTCCTAAATATACACGACTAGAAAATGATATCTTTATGCTTACCAAACTCCCAACGTGCTTGAACAAGTGCAATCTTTGGGTTATGCACAAGAAATGGTATAGTTTTCAAAAGGAAGTCAGATTCAGGTTGGAAATCTGCATCAAAGATAGCAACAAAGTCACACTGCTGGGCGTATATATGCTCCATGCCCTTCTTCAGTGCACCTGCTTTGAATCCCTTTCTGTTATTTCTAACCTCATACTTGATGTTAATTTTTTTGTTCGCCCAATCCAGGCATTCAAGCTCCACTAGTTCCTGCATTTGAGGAAAGTGATTTCAATATATTAGGTGGCATAACTATTTAAATACAACCACGAAATGGATGCTCTTGATGTCATGCACATAATGCATTTAGCATGTGGGGTTCAAAACATCGATACTAATACCCTTTCTGTAGAAAAAAAAACATAACATTAGCCACTTTACAGATGTTTAACAGATTGTGTAACTAGCATTGTGCCAAACTGCTGGTCAACACAGATATGTTTAATATCTTCCACAATGAATGTGCAGTGTACAGAAGCTTTGTCTATCCCTTTACTCATAACATTCCGGTACATTGCACGAAAGCCTTTGTAAATTTTAAATCATTTGAAGCATTAGTTTCGTATCCATTAAGTAACTAAATGATCCTACTCATACATATAGTAGACCAAAGCAGTGTTGCTGGAGCTAACATAGCAAATTAGTACTTTGTATTCATATGCTCCATTGAGATGAGAAACTGATCATTTCTTTATAAAGTTAACACACAATTAACTTCAAAAATGCATCAGATCAACCACGGTTGACCCAGCATTATATGAAAGCGTTTACTTTTAGTCAATCGAGAGAAACCATGTCCCTGTAACCGAGGTGTACCTTAATAATCGGATCAGTGGAATCATCCAAGACTTGTATTATAATACGGTCTGGTGGCCACGTGAGAGCACACGCTGCACCAATGGATAGCTTGTACACCTGCAAAAAGAAACAAGTGTTGCATTGATCCCAGTTCAAATTCTATAAAATCGCAAGGCACACAAGAACAATGTTCAGAATTCAGACACCTTGGAAAAAACTATTGCTGTTCAGCATTGTTAGTCAATTGCCCAGCGATAAACAAAGGGCTAAACTTGCAGTAATGATGGTGTCGGTACAGCAAGAAAAATCTCCATCCATTTTACCTGGTAACTGACGTCACCAATTGCATAACTGGTACTGTGCTTTACTTAACACCAGGATGGCAAAAGAAGACACTGTACTCTGCCCTACCCCTCTCCGTTCCTCCCAATTCATTTTTAAAGCAGGATTTATGATCCCTTTAAGCACGCAACCAAGGTATTTCCAATTTTGTTGTTTTTAATCAAAAGAATGCAATGTTGTCATTCATATGTGGGGTAACTATATTTAAGTGGTAGCATCACGATTCCACTAGTGAAAGCAAGTGTGAAGCGTGCTCCTAAACAGTGGAGCCCATTTCTGATACTAACTCCACCTTGAGAGTAAAGAGAGAACACTACAAACACAATGAGACGCTCTTGGCTTCCTAAATCGCCCAAGTGGTCAGTTCGTTATCCCCAATTCATTCAGAGACAAGAAAAAGGACACCCAAGTATTAGTGCACCCTGAACTGAAGCCACCAAACTAGTAGCCTGATGATAAATGCCCCAGAAATTATCAGAACGACGCATTCAAGTATTTGGGACCAATAGGTCCACATCTAAAACCTCGTGAAATTCGTGACACCGGGTCCTATCCGATGGCTCTACAACCTCGCGATCGCGAGGTGTAGCGGCAACTGGAGGGGGGCACATTCAGCATGATTTACAGAGAATCGAAGCAGAGATTCTGAAACGCAAACGCAGACGGCTCACCTCCCTCTCGTTGTACATGGGGATCTGCACGAGCACCATGGGGAAGTCCGCCGCCGCCGCGGGGCCCGCCTCGACGTCGCCGCCACCGGGCAACGGCTCCCACCGGTACCTCCTCCTCCGCTCTGGCCGGCGCCACAGCCTCGCGGCGGCGGCGACGAGGCTGGCGAGGCCCATGTACGCGGCCTCGGCGACGAGCATGGCCGACGCGGCGAGGCACGCCCACACCGCCGCCCGCAGCGCCCACGCCGCCGCCGCCACCGCCGCGGCAGCGAGCGCCGGCATCGGGGATGCGGGAGGGGCACGCTTGCGTCGGGTGCCTTGCTTGGAGCGGAAGCGCGGAGGGCAAGGGAGGAGGAGTGGGGGGTGGGTGCGCCCGCGTGCGTGCAGCGGCTCTGGCTGCGTGCGCTTTTTTTCGGTTGGGTTTTGAAAGGGCGCGGTGATGGTGGTGGTAGCTGCGGATGGCGGTGGCGTGGGCGGCCGCGACGCGAGGAAGAGGAACAAGGACATTCGGATGTGGGGGAAAGTTGCGAGGACGTCCCGGCGCTTTGCGCCATTGACGACATGCGCCTTTCAGCTTGGTGGTCCAGTGGATGGTTCCACAGTTTCATCTAAGGCCCGCGATACCATCTTTGATGCGCTTATTTCGTTCATTAAGCATACACGTTGTTTGTCCGAATTATTATCGCAAAACTGCGTCGCGAAAAAGTTATCGCAAAATTACACCATATCACAAAGGTACATTATTGCAAAATTACATTATATCACAAAGGTACAGGTTCAAGAAGTTGTATAGGAGGACCGCGCATTTACAAGTTAAAAGTGTTTGCTATGTAGTGTATCATAATTCGTAAAGCACAAGATTTATGTAGAAGTCACATGGTGCCCCTAAATAGTTCAAATACCTTTTCGAGTTTGGAGAAAATTTACACCTATGTAAGTTTGACGGTAAAGAATTGCGTCATAACTATATATATATGGCACATTTGGAACTAAATCCTTTTTGCAAACCCTTTGTTCTCAAGATGTGAGAACACACGCTAGACAACATTAAGGGCATAGACAATTGACAGCAACGTAACAACTCACAAGTGGGAAAGGCAATGTCATGTCATTGTCGTGGAAAAGAAACCAAAATACATTCTGCTAAACACAACCAACTAGCCCATGGACACACCCCAAAGACCCTTGTCATGCAAGCTCAAATTATTGAAATTGCATGCCACGTGTATTTGACCTACGGATCAGCACGGCATCAGTGAGTGGCCAGTGGCTAGTGGCTGCGCTGCGGTGAACTCTTCTTTCCGCTCAGGGAATCCCATTGACATGACCATGAGCATGGTGACGGGCCGAGCCGTAGGAAACTGACCAGGTCAAGCGTCATCGCCATACCTATCCGCGGAGCCCTGCTTTTTGAAATGTAATTGCGAGAAGCTTTAGGTCCTCAAGCGAGAAATAATCGTGATGCACGAGGAGCGGGCCCCCTGCATGCCAACCAGGCGAACCAGGGACCCTTCTGTACCGTGCGACCCTTTTTGCTCCCGGCCCCAATAGGGAAACGACACGTGTTCCGCGCACCCGATCCTCTGCACCGACCGCTGCTGCGTGACGTTGGCGGCTTGGCGGGCGCTGTCCTCGGGCCAATCGCCAGTGCCGGATACGTAATCTAGAGGATTACGTATTCGGGCGAGGTTCACGTAATACGGCTTCCCCGTATCCATCGCGCCGCGGCCGGACACCACTTCAGCAGCCAGGAAAATCTCCTGAACCCCGCCCGAACGAGGGAAAAAGGGGAGCTAAACCCTCGCCGCCGCCGCCATGGCCGACGAGATCGACGAGCTGATTGGCTTCCTCTCCGACCCCAAGCCGCAGGTGCGGAGCGCGGCCGTGGACATCGTGCGGGGGCTGACGGGCGGGGAGGACGGCTTGCGGGCGCTCACGGTACGCGCCGACCGCGCCCTCCCGGCGCTGCTCCGCCTGCTGGCCTCCGCCGCGGGAAGCGGCGCGGGGGAGGCCGCGGCGGACTCGCTCGTCAACCTCAGCCAGGATGACGCCCTCGCCGCCCGCCTCGCCGCGCTTGGCGCCGTCGACGCCGCCATGGACGTCATCGCCAGGCGCGCCGGGGAGCAGCCGGCGCTCGCGCGAAGCCTCGTCATGCTGCTCGTCAACCTCACCCACGTCGCGTCCGGCGTCGCCGCGCTCCTCCAGGTCGGTCCGCTGCTGCCTCTTGATTTCTCTCAAATTTAATGTCCCCTATCTGACATTTTGATCTATACTGATTGTGAACCACCTTCTGGGTAAGCGATAACATAGTTGTCTTGTCGGTGAGGTTCAAATCTTGTTGTTTGGAGAAATAGTGATGGCATCTTTTATCATTTTTGTAATTGCTGTACATTTTCACTGGAAGGACAATAGGAGAATGGTTTTAGTTCTGACAACCAAGTAGATTTTCTGTCAATGAATGAATTTGCATCACCATGGAGCATGGACTAAGCTGCTTAAGCTGTTTTAATATGCTGTTCCTACCATATTTCCAGATATCTGCATGTATTTTGCCAAATCATTGCTTAGAACTTTTATAAACTGCTGAAGTTACAACCACCATTGCTTTTGATTGACTAAGTTGTTCGTGTATCTATGTTTTATCTCTAAAAGTGCCGATCATAATTGGTGTTACTAGTATCCACACTCTATGCTTAGTTTTTGACTGATCATTTCTTTGCATTGGTTTCAAATCGTAATCCTTTTGCTTGTTTGAGTCATTCCTAGTGATGAGATCAGTCAAGGAAAGAGTGAAAGACTAATGTGATTCCCATCATTTTGAAAGGTTGGGGATGAAAAGGTGCAAGGGTTGTATGTTGCAAAGCTGGTGCGATCATTCTGTAGGTCATCCAGTGATTCTGAAGGTTAGTTTCTTCTGTCCGTATGTTACAGATTTAATGTAACTTCTACATTCAGATAAGAAACTTTGATTAGTTCCTCTGTTTAACAAATTAAATTTGTTACCATTTTTTTGGTTATTTCAGATTCTGTTCCTCATTTTGGTTGTGCTAGCTCATTTTATTTTGTGATAATTTTCTTGCTGTCTGATTACATTTTGATTTGAATTTATGTAAGAGGTTGAACCTCCATGTACTATGTAAGTTTCAGCTCATGATCAATAAACATCGCCAGCAGAATGATAAATTGTATCATACATTTATGCTATGACCTGTTCTTGCAGTGTTTTCACATGGTTTGAAGCATATTTTGTGCACATGAAACTTCTATCTAAATTTGCTTTCTTTTTGCTGATTGATCTACTTTTTCATTTTTGCAATCATTTTCATCGCCTTTTGCCACTTTTGTGATTGTTTGTCTTGATTCTGTGCCAAAATATCTAATTGGCATGTACATGAACTGATTTTTTAAGTTAAATAATGCAGAGCAAGACACTTTTGAATATGTTGCCTCCATGCTTGTCAATATATCTAAGGTCGAAGCTGGAAGGAGAATATTGATGGAACCTAAGAGAGGTCTTCTCAAGCAGATTATTCGACAATTTGATTCAACAAACCAACTGAGAAAGAAAGGGGTACGTGCTGCTTAATCTTTGTTTTGGCATAAATGTAACATCTATACTGAAGTGACTGCTCCTGGTTTCCCTACTTTTGGCATATTAGACCAGTTCTTTATCAGATACTCCCTCTAATTCAAAAATACATGTCCCTTTTGGATTTGTGCTGGTTAAACGTTTTCTAACTTTGACCATCGATATTTAAAGAATTACATAGATTGACAATACAACATAGATGCTACTACATTCATCATGAAAAGTACTTTCAAATTTGTAATTGCCTTTATTTGAAATATGTTCGTAGAAATTGTTGATCACAGTTTCGTCTTGTAGACCTTGCTGATATCCTAAACGACATGTATCTTGAATCAGAGGGAGTACTACTCTTGCTGTGGCTGCCTTCAAAGTTATATGTGCTGCAGGCATGTCCTGGGCAGCCAGCCTTTGGGGCCTTTTCTCAGTCTTGCAGCCTGAGAAATTTCTTCCGATTGAAATACGACCGGAGGTCTTCTCCTAGGGCTGAGTTTTTACTAATCATTGTCGCATGCATCAGCTGTTGTAATATTTTAATGAAATTGCTGTGCAGTGTCTACTGCAGATACACAGAGGGGATGCTAACAAATCAGTTTGCTGACAATTCAATTTGTAATACTGCATTATTTCGTAACTCGTTGCTTTTTTTTTTTGCATGTACCAATCCTTGATTTACCAGCAATTCGAACTAGTTGCTGTCTTGCACTCAATTTCTAGATTTAAGTGCCATAATTTTCTTTTGAATTGTATTGGTATTCTATGAATCTAGTATATATTATTATCAAATAGCTGCGTTCCCACTATTTTTTTTCTTTCCATATACCTTTTTATTTTTTTGCAGGTTGCTGGTACAATCCGCAATTGTTGCTTTGAGGCTGATACTCAGCTACAGAATTTGCTTTCTTTAGCAGAATATCTTTGGCCAGCTCTACTTTTGCCGGTGGCTGGAAAGAAGGTACACATCATTAACATTTCTGCATCAGTATCCTTTATTGGCCCGATCTTTTGTGCGCCTCTTTCCCTTTTCTTTTATCTTGGTAATATTCATTTCCTTCTGATTGGTAACTTGTGTGCCCTGATGATCTTATGGCCATGGTTAGTTTGACTATGTCTTCAAATAAACAATAACAGTATGTTTTCCTTCTTTGAGCTTCCTTCTATGTTTTAGAAGGCATATTCTTGTTGAAGGCTGTGTCTAGGCGTTAAGTTCTCCTGATAATATATCTTGTTGAAGACTCAGCTCAGCATCCATATTTTCATGTAGAAATACATATGGGAATCATTCCCTTGCACATCCAATCTCCTTAATACACTTTGCAAAAGTACAGACATAGGGATCCATAATGGCAATAGTGGATCTTTTACTCCAGCTGTGCAAGTATATGACTTTTAGTCGATCGAGTATTTGCCCAAAAAGACCTTGTTTTGTGCTAAATGATGAATATTCATATGTTAGTATACTACTTATACAGCTTTTGGCTGATGCTACAGATATATACTGAAGAAGACAGATCGAAAATGCCACTTGAGCTGTCAAGTGCACTCTCTCATGAACGAGAAGCTGTTGAGGATTCTGAAATTCGCCAACATACCTTGGAGGCTATTTATATGATTGTATTGCAGGTGATTTTAATATTCCATGGTAGTCTGGCTTTTGTCGTGTTGTTCTAATTATTCAATTGTTTTCTGCTGCATTGTTTAAGATGTTTTAACTAAATAAACTCCTTTCTTCCCCCTGTAATCAAATTATCCTATTTACATCTGCAATGTCACATTTTTCAGTCTGTCTTCAAGAAAAAGCATTTTGTCAGTCTGTCCTTAGCCGTTTTAGTCCTGTTGGTCATGCTTCACAGTCTTGTGTTTCTATTGTGAACCTTAAATAGCCGCATTAATGATGGGACAAGAGAACATCTCCTGTGTTACATCTCCTTTAGGTGTTACCATGTTACCAACCACACAATGCACCTGTTTGTGTATTAAAAATTCCAAAAACAAGAATATGCATGTGTAGAGCATGATATCATCTATCATCATGCAAAATTTGAGCTCCAACAAAAACATGGGCAAGGAAAAATAAAAAAGAAAAAAAATCAGCTTACCAATAGTAATGGACTGGTACAATTCTCCTCAAGAAAAAATTGGTAATTGACCACTACTTAATATATGCATTAATGTGACTTAATGACTTTGAATATTGGCAACATGCTTGTTACTAACCCTATTTTGAAAAGAAATTCTGAGCACCACATACTGCACTTTTCTAAGATAGGTTACTTGTTAAACTAGAAGGGGGTGGATCCATGCAAAGAGGTGCATGCCTGACTACCTGGACCAATTTTAAGTGCATACAAATAGGCTTTCCACCCCCATACACCGGGTTGCAGTTGTGACCCAGGACCCAGGTTAGTAGATCATCACACTCCAGCTGTAATGAATCAAAATGAAAGGTCAAGTGGTGCATGGCCACACACATCCCTGCTTGATAGCACCCCCACAATCTGGCATTATGGCATGCTGATGCTCAAGGTCATTGATACCTCAGTATTGAGAGCTTTAACCAGATGTATAGTGTAACAAAATAAAATTATAATTACAACCAATACAAAAGACTCCTACCTGGGAGCTCAAGCATGAAACAGAGTACAAGACCAAGCCCTCCTGAGTCCTGACCAACTTATCATACGCCAATTTTGAATTTTAAGTAAAGGGCCAATATAGTTTGTAACAATTATTTTGGCAAGTGACTTCATGACTTTTACCGTTTTGGTTCCCTCATGTCATCTGACCATATTCTGCCACTCGCTTAAATGTCAAATCATTGCTGAAAGTTCATTTCTTTTTCAGGATGATGGCCGACGTTCCTTTTGGTCAGTTAATGGGCCGCGAATTCTGCAGGTTGGTTATGAGGATGAAGAGGACCCGAAAGTGATGGAAGCATATGAACTGATTGGTTCCCTGGTATAACCGCTGAATTTTCTAGTACTCCCTCTGTTCATTATATATGACGTTGATCAGCTTAATTTTGAGCAAGCCGGCGTCATATATAAACGAACGGAGGTAGTATTTCTGTGGTTAATTCTACAATGTGTTCCATATACTGAATATATGGTTTTTGATATATAGAAGAATGGTGTTCCTGCATGTCCTAGATATCTTATTGAGCGATAAGGGTACCCACGGGTCCAGGATACCTGTCGGTCCTAACAGGTGGGCCTGCCCGACCATGCTGTGCGGGACAAGGCATGAAGACGCGTGGAGCACAAGCTCGGAAGCCGGGCGAACGAATTCTGCCCGAATATCGCGGGATACTTGTTGTGGTCCGACTCAGATTGCTTTCCATGTAACAATCGACTAGGATTAGATCCTATCTGATTGTAATCCTAGGCCGTCATAGGCGGCCAGGGATGCCCCCCCCCCCCCCCCGGAGGGTACCTCAACTCAACCTCAACTCAACTCAATCTCAACTCTTCGCACCCGCAATCAGCAATACAATCCACAGAACGTAGAGTATTACTCTCCGGAGGCTCGAACCTGTCTAAACCTTGCGTCCCTGTGTTACCATTCGAGTTCTTGGTCTTACGATCTCCTCCGCCTACAAATCTACCACTTGGATAGCCCCCTGGTGGACTGCCGGTCACTAAATCCGACACTTATATTTGTTCCTAGAGTTAACTATGTGATGTAAGACTTGCTCATGATGATTTTACCTTGTGCTACTTTTAGTCACTATATGATATTCTAATTGTTTAGCAATATCTTTTCTTTGTTTTTTTTGCCTCCTGCATTTCTCTGTAGTGTTATATGTTTGATTCATCACACGATTGCACATTTGCACTGCTCAACCTTTGAGATTTTGGTAGACTATTGGAAAGCGTGCTTTATGATTAGTCGATGTCAAATTCAAACAAAGGTTAACATTGGATCAATCGACACTAGAGCTTGTGTTGCCATAATGCTGTGATAGTATGATGATGTTTATGAAGGGTTAACTAAAGCTTTGTTGGATGTTGGTAGCTTGTTGGGAAGGGCGAAGGTGAACAAGAGCAAGGAGGAGAGAAGTTTCAATGACCCCACCCCCTGAAATAAAATGGTATTGTATTTTTGTTTATTTAGAAAACCAGCCCTCAGGTCTCAGCCATGCACAATGCTATAATAATATTCTGACTTGTCTTGCAATGTTGCTTCAGTAATTGACTCATATGTGGAAATTTCGTGTTTACTGGCTGTCTTTTCTATGGTTTCAGGTGGTTCTCTCAGTTTCTCACACCATCACTTCAGAACATGGATATGCATTAACTGGGCTTCCAGTAGTTTTCGCTGAAACTGATTGGGAATTGATTGATCAGCGCCATGTTAAATGTATGGTCGGATCAGGGCGGAACTGAGCCTGCATTGGAAACTGCTGGAATTCACATGTTGTGCCTAACGCTGACATTTCTGCCTGTATACTTGGAGATGTGTGATATCAAGTGTATCAAGTTCTTGCAATGTTCATGAGTTGAACTACAACCAAGGTGTAATAGGACGTTTCGATAAATATTTTTCTCCTTTTGGATATATATCCTGTGGATTCCAAATATCAGTTTTTGAAATATAAGCGAGGATAAGGCATGTTTGTTGGTCAAACCTGTACATGGTTGGACTTCACAATCATTGAGCCGCAATTTCAATTTTCTGGAGAATGTTGACAAACTCTTATCATGATAACATAGGACGCATGGTCCATACGTGAACTTCCTATCGCTAAGATAAATGAGACACGTTGTGGTCCACAAGTTTATTCGTGTATCCCCTTGTTGCCTCAAATATTGCGTGGAAAACATCCTCGGCAATATCTTTGAGTTTTTTATTTAATATATTTCTGTCTCCTTCATGTGCATTTCATACTGTTTTTTGTTTCTATCATCTGTAACAAGTTGTTTAGCAATTGCCGTTTTGCTTCCATGGCCGCATTTAGCACGGGTCACCCTTCATTAATGCTGACGCTGCTGCTGTTGCTATTCTTATATCTTTCCCCCTCTTTTTTTTGGATGAAACCTCACTTGGTAGTTGGGACAAAGGAAATTAAGGCTCACACAGGATTTGCTTTCCTGAATGCCGTAAAAATTCACCTGATTCATGTGAAAATAGTAATGTTTTAAATAGCGGGCTAAGGGATCTAACGGCAAAACTCTAAAACAGCTAGTAGTGGAGTTAAATGAAACTATAGCGGCTAAATTGTACATGGGAACAAATAGCGGCACGCTATCTCGTATAGCTACAGTGAACTATAGTGGCAGGCAAAATACTGAACAATTCTCTTCCAAAAGTCTTGCGTTCTAAAGGAGGCCTTAAACTGACAGAATTGCAAAACAAATCATCAGAAATTGAAGATGCAGATGGTCTCCTGGGGACCAAACTACCTATACCAAATATAACACGTCCAAAATACAGGTCATGCGAAAAGGGGAACAAACTGAAGTCCAAGCCTACCTAAGAGACCAAACAGCAAATGCCGCACTTCCCGTGATCAAGATACTGTTTGTTCAATCGTTTGATCGTTAGGTTATTTCATCCAAGACATTCCAAATCTCCCGTTTGAGGTTTGGCTCATAGCTGCAGCGGAAACGGCAGACAGTACTCTACCATGGACACAGGTTTTCAGTGTCTCATGCCATACCTTGATCTGAACTGGAGTCCTCAGTATTTAATATCCACAAATTAAATTTTATGCAGGATGCAGGTGTTCAAACTTCAAATGTCCCTGGTATTAGATATCGTCAGTGCTGACAGCAGACTTTAAACAGCAATTAAGGGTTTTCTTTTTGGAGCGGAGTGGTGAACTGTTCCATGGTACACGGCTACAGCTCAACTATTGTATGTTACACCTACACCAGACAGTGTTGATCTCACTGTTCCAGATAGTACCTTTGCGCTTCCCTGTCTCGCCTTATTTGGGGACAAAAAAATACGCTCTAATTCTGAAATTCTGATTCATAGAATCGCGTAATTTCCCCGGAAAATCACCATCCCAAGATAAGGACCCCTTATCATCCCAAGTGTTACCTGGAGACGAAAAGCATCACTGTTGTTCAAATTTCCCTGGTGTCCGGTGCCCAGATGGACAGGAAGCCGCCACAGTTTCCCTTTTGTTAGTTTTTCCCCGGCGAGCGGCCATGGTTTTCCGTGTCGCCCTCGCCGGTCGCCGTCGGGGTCACGCTGCAGAACAGTTCCAAGTTTTAGTTGTTAGCACCAGTGTCAGGACCTGCATCGAGCTCCGATCCTATGCGGATGGATGGATGTCAAGGCAACAACAAACCAATAAGCTTTGAATTAAACTTGGCAAGAATGAAACACATGGCCATCAGTGCTCCAGCGCACTGTCTGCAAGCAAAGCTCACAGCCTCTCTCCTAATCTCCTCCCTGTTGCCGTCACAGTTGCTTCGTGCTGACAAATTGGCATTTAAGTTTGTCTGTTGAATTATCATGTAGTAGGAGTGTGTGTTTTCGTGCATGAACTGTTGGTGAAATCGATGTGTCGATGGAGTTTGAATTGTTTATTTTATTTTGTTTTTGGTGTTGCGTGAATTGTGATGTCTATATAAGCGCGCCTATTCACATCGCCCCCTTTTGCGACGCACACCATTCTTTTTTCTTGATACTTTTGTACTGGGTGCGTTGTGTTGGTTACACCACCATGGAGATGGGACGATCGGGAAATGGTGGCGGCAAGGTGGTCACCTTCGACGACTCGGTAGCCGGGAGGCGCCGGAACGGCGGCTCCCTCTCGTCGTACCTCGACGTTGGCAACAAGGATGCCGTCGAAGCCGGCCGTGCCGCGCGGCCCATGCCCGGCATGGGCAGTCGGCGCCGCACGTACGCTGACGGCGAGCTCGACGTGTTCACCGCCGAGCGGTACTTCAAGGGCGCAATGGACGGTGATGGCGGCGACCGCAAGGAGGCCATCGTCCGCGCCGCGGTGGCGGCGGTGGTGCCGCCCGTGGAGACGGCCGCCGCGAGGCCGGCCGAGGCCGTGGTGATGGCGCGGCCGTCGTCGACAAGCGCGTCGACGGCGAGCTTCACCGCGAGCTCGGCGTCCAGCGTCAACAGCCAGACCGCGCTCTTCCGTGGCGGCCACCGGCGGCGCGGCAGGAAGTGCTGCGTCCAGGTCGGCGTGCTCATGCGCACGTGCTCCGGGAAGCGGTCGGTGCGCGTCGACGGCGACGCGGCCAAGGAAGCCCACGACGTCGGCGAGCCGCCGGCGGCGAGCAGGATCGACTGGTACAAAGAGCTGAGGATGCAGAAGGCCGCCCTTGGGCTCGTCCCTGGAGATGGCGGCAACAACCATGGCGTGGTGGCCGCCGGCCTCCCGCCAGGTTTGAACCTTGGCACGGCGAAAGTGGCAGCCATCGGGAGGGAGATGACACGGGAGGAGAAGGCGGCCGGGGTCACCTTTTCAAGTTCCATGAGGAGAAGCGTCGCTCTCGTGGCTCCGGTGGTCAGAGCCAACGCGCTACCGGCGAGCGGCCGTGCCGGCATAGGCGACGGTGACGGCGACTGCGACGATGACGGCGCCGGGAGCGAGTCGAGCTCGGACCTGTTCGAGATCAAGAGCCTGATGATCGAGGACTGCCGCTACGAGCCGAGCGAGGCGAGCATCCAGTGGAGCGTGGTGACGGCGAGCGCCACGGACGCGTCGGAGCCGCGCGGCGACCGCGTCCCCGCCAGATGGGTCGGCGGCAGGGGTCCTGTGGCCGGGAGGCAGCACCGGGACCACCGGCCGGTCGGACTGCTCGCGGGTTGCGCCAGCCACAGGGCCGTGGACGTGTCGGCGGCGACAAGGGCCGCGCCGAACACGGGGGCCACCGCGGCGGCGGTGCAGCGGCGCGGTGATGGATTTCAGAAGGCACGGAATGCAGGAGCCTGACGAGATCCTTTAATTTGTTGCACTCTGCTTCTGTGTGGATTCATGCCATATTGCCATTGTAACCATCTTGGACGGTATCTGGGAGATTAAAAGGTCAAGAGATTGAGATTTCCTGAACCTTTGACTGTACTACCTCCATCCCAAATTACTATTCGCTTTGATTTTTCTAGATACATAATTTTTACTATGCACCTAGACATAATATATATTTAGATGCATATCTAGAAAAGTCAAAATGAACAGTAATGATCTCAAAGAAATGCATGTAGGATAAAAAAGGTTTAAAGGTTTATGGTACCATCAGTGCTTTGATTAGACAGTTATAAAATGTCTCAGGTGTGCTTTGCGCATTCATCTGCCACCGATTGATAGAACATGCAGGCGTCCAAGCAAGCACCTGAAAAATGTGGGGGAGAAAAGAAATGCTTTTTTGTTGGGTGCTTAAAGACATTGTTGACAAATTCGCTCTCCCTACTCCAAACGAACACCCACACAAGTTCACGACAAGTTCAAAACTATTTGAGGCCTCACTACTTTTATGCATAGGGAAACCCTCTTGTAACTGATCGAATTCGATATCTCAAAATATGAATTCAAGTGAAACCCTTCCCCACTTAGGATGAAGCTTTAAACCTTTTCTAGACAATATATTTCTAGACAATAATGGACGTAGACTCCACTCCTCCTCTCAAAGTCTCAATCTACATCCATGATCTGCTTTCTAATACGAGGATAGGGCTCGTTCGGTAGTGCTGGCTACAGCAGCGGCTGTGGCTACAGCTGTTGCAACCAGACACCAGCTTGAGCAGCGGCTGCAACCAGATAGCAGCATGAACAGCAGCTACAGCCAATCAATTTAGTGCAATGACTGCTTGGTAAGCTGTAACCGAACGGCTGGCTGTCCAGCAGCAGCCCAAGCAGCTGTAATAATCACAACTGAACATAGCTCAGGTAATCAATTCAACATTTCTACCGCAATTATCATAGCCTAATCCGTACAAAGAAGAACGAGTTCTTCTTTTTCTCAAAAAAGAAAGAAAATTCAGAGCTAGCACGGCAGTGGCGTTATGCGTTGCTGGCAGGCCGTTGCCATCGGCGTGTGGCCATCAGCACAGCGACCCCTGCTCGCCCGGGGCAGCGACCATGGCGTGGCGTCAACTCCGGCCTGCCTGGTGCCTGGATCTTTATCCACTCCGGACGGCGACGCGACTGGACGGACCGGATCGGCATGGCTGCCATCGCACGCCAGATCAGGCCGGCCGGGTAGCTGGCATTAGCTAGGATCCTCTAGTTTTCCGGCGAGGATCGCAGGCCTTAAAGAGAGGCATGGAGGATGGAAGGCTAGGTCGTAGGTTACTGTTGTGCCTTAAGGCTCTCAAGGAAATCAGCTCATGTGCTGAGTGTTGGTTCAGGCATGCGCGTCACGACGTTGCTCTCCGACAGCTCCTCATCAGGGTCTAACGACTCAGCAGATTAGCCGCGCCATTCAACTGACAGCGGATGATCTTTTGAAACGACAGATTGTCCTCTGGAGATTTGGCACGTAACGGAGCACGTACGTACAGAATTGCTTTCCGTCAGGTCTTTTCCAAACTGAATGATTTTTGGATATCGAATCTGGATCGGGTGGACTAAACCATCCGAAGCATTGTGGGTTCGAGGGAGAGTAAATGTAAGGAAAATATTTGGGAATTGCATAAGAATCTGCTTGCAGAGTAGTACACATCCAAGAGACTTGCCTTCAGGATTTTCCAATCCAGATAGGCATAAAAACTTGCTTACTTCTACGTCTAATCTTTTTTTCGAGAATATACAGGAGAGCTGCGTATATTTTATATTAAGAAGGAAAGAACGAAAGAATGTTCGTTTACAACGCGGGCCTAACCGAGCACACGCACAGATAGGATAAAACATAAAAGAAGTAAACTGTCAACACAGAAAACAACTCAGAAGGGCAGGATGAAATGGGGCGGGTTCAGGTAGATTGCAGGCCTACAGCCGGCCACTGAAGGACGGTCAAGTGCTTGACGCCTGCAGCACACCATAACTGAACCTGCTCAAAAATCTCTGTCAGCAGCAGCCCAAGCAACCTCGCCGGTTGCCCATAACCTTGTTGAAAACTCGCAAATTGCGTTCCTTCCAAATGCTCCATGAGACAAGCATGAAAGCCGAGTCGAGTCCTCTCTTCCTCAAGGAATCCAGGTCGTTTCTGCAGTCGAACCACCATTCAGTTATGCCTAGGTGCAGCGCTGGTGGTTGCCTCTGAATATTCAGAGCGGACATCAAAACTTGCCAAAGTTGTCTGGTGAACTGACAGTACACGAAGAGGTGGCTTGCCGTTTCAGTGTCCTGATGGCACAAAGTATATGCATCATGATCTTGGATTCCTCGCTGGCGCCTTCTCTCTGATGTCCATAAACGATCTTTAATAGCGAGTCACATAAAGAACTTGATCTTAAGGGGGGCCCAAGCTTTCCAGATTAGTTTATGAGCTGCAAATCTGATCGCCCCTTGAAAGAAAGCATTGTACGCTGATCGTCGCCGGAGGGGTTCCATCTCCAGGACACCTTGTCCTCAGTTCCTGACACAAGGTGGAGTCCATCAAGAGCGTGCCAGAGACTGACATATTGTGTGAGCGCTGCTACTGTTGCCGGTCCGGCAATATCAGAGATCCACCGTTTTTCAGATAGCGCCTGGGCGACGGTTCTTGCATTTCTGACTGCTGGTCTAATTAGAGTGCAAAGATCAGGCGCCATTGTGCAAAGGGATGAGTCTCCATACCATTTATCGATCCAGAATAGGGCTAAGTTCCTAACACCCAGTTGGATGTCGATTGATGCCTGAAACATCTGACAAAGTGTAGGGTCCTTTCCGAAATCCAGTTGCATGCGCTTCCATGGCCGATCTGCATCGGTTTTTTGCATCCATAACCACCTAAGCCGTAGGGCAAATGAGGCAAGCCTGAGATCATGGATGCCCAGGCCCCCGAAGATTGTTGGCCTGCAAGCAGTGGTCCAGGCTACAAGGCAGTTACCCCCTTTTGCCTGCATTTTCCCTTCCCATAGAAAACCCTTGCGTCTCTTGTCAATTTCTTTTATAACCCAATCAGGGATCTTCAAAGAAATAAGGGTATGTGTGCAGATAGAACTCACAGTCACTTTGACAGCTGTCAATCTTCCTGCTCGGTTCATCAAAGGAGCTCTCCGGGTGGGGATTGCAGCACTGACTTTGTCGACCAAAGGTTGAAAGTCTGATTTCTTCAGGCGGCCAACAGAAAGTGGCAGGCCCAAGTATGTGATAGGGAAGTCAGAGATTGCAGCTGGCAGAATGTGTTGGACCCTCTGCAGTTGATCTTGGGAGCAAGCAATTGGTGCAATGAGACTTTTCTGCAGGTTTGTGTGCAAACCAGTGGCATTGCCGAAGAAATTCAGGACTTCCTTGATAGTCACCATGTCCTGCACATTGGGGGATGCAAACAGCACTACATCGTCTGCATACAGAGAACATTGGTGCTGTATTGCTTGATCGGCCGGTGCATTGAGAACTCCTTGTTGGTTGCCGATTTGAGAAGTCTGTGCAACACCTCCATAATCAGAATGAATAGCATGGGGGAGAGGGGGTCCCCTTGCCTCAATCCCCTAGCATTGTGGATCAACTTTCCTGGCATTCCATTAAGCAGGACCCTTGTCGATGCGGTGGATACCATAACTGATATCCAATTTCACCACTTTGGGCCGAACCCCATCTCCTAG
Organism: Setaria viridis; assembly: GCF_005286985.2. Taxonomy (NCBI): domain Eukaryota; kingdom Viridiplantae; phylum Streptophyta; class Magnoliopsida; order Poales; family Poaceae; genus Setaria; species Setaria viridis. The sequence goes on along the minus strand of NC_048271.2, from coordinate 20,649,371 downwards.
CAGTTGGAGTAGGAATGGCCAAGCTACGGTGTCGAAGGCCTTAGAAATGTCCAACTTGAGCAACAAAGATGATTTCTTCTTTCTATGCAAAGTCTTAGCTGCCTGTTCCACAAATTTAAAATTATCGTGTATAGAGCGTTTCTTGATGAATGCGCTCTGGTTAACTGCAATGAGGTGGTCGAGCTGAGGGGCCAGGCGGTTTGCTAGAAGTTTGGCAACCAATTTTGCAAAGCTATGTATTAGGCTGATTGGCCTGTACTCACTTGGCATTGCTGCATCGGGTTTCTTGGGCAATAGAGTAATCAGAGCACCATTCAGGCGATGGAAATGAGCACAGCAGCCCCTGTAAAACGCTCTGAAATCTGCCATGATATCATTCCTGATCACAGGCCACGCTGCTTTGTAGAATTCCGCCGTGAAACCGTCAGGTCCCGGCGACTTTTCTCCCGGCAAGGACTTGATAGTGCTCCGTACTTCATCTTCTAAGAACACTGCATCCAGATGTTCCAGGTTGGCGCGCTGGAAATCCAAGGCCGAGAGATCAGTAGCTTCTGTCCGAGCAGAAGGTGTTCCCATGATGTTCTTGAAATAGCTGTATAGCACATGCTCTTTCTCCTGCTGTGTGACAGCTATGCCTCCTTCATACTGTAGCTTGGATATCACCTTCTTCTTCATTCTGTGGCTGGCCTGTAAATGGAATAATCTTGTGTTGGCATCTCCATCTTTCAAGAAGATCATGCGCGAGCGAAGTCTGGCCATCGTGCGTTCAAGGGAGGAGAGCCCCAGTAGCTTGCACTTGAGTGTTCTCCGAAGTTCCAATTCTTCCGCCAGTAGCTGCCTCTGCTCTTGCGCCGTGTCTAGCCAGAGCACTATGGTTCTTGCCACCAGTATCTGTTGCTTGATCTGGCCGATGCTGCGCTGGCTACAACTCTGGAGTGCTCGAGCCGTGCTCTTGAACATGACATCGAGCCGGTTGAAGGGGTCGGTAATGGACGATGGGCACGTCCAGGAAGTGGACACGACGTCCAGGAACCCTGGCAGTTTGAGCCACCACACTTCGAAATGGAAGCGGCGCTTAGCATTTGTTGCTGCATTGGTTGACAAGAGAAGAGGACAGTGGTCTGATATGTCTGATGACAACGGCTGGAGGAAGCAAAAAGGGAACTTCTCTTCCCAGTCTACGGTCACTAGAACACGATCAAGCTTCTCCATTGTGAGGCTCGCTCGCTCGTTACTCCAAGTGTAGCGTCTACCATGCAGGTAGATATCCTTTAACAGCATTTCATCAACAAAATCTCCTGAAACGGCCCATGTTCCTGCGGTTGACGTTGTTATTCTTGTCTGCCTCCTCCAAGCTAGATGAGGTTGAAATCACCGGCCACCATCCACGCCGGTGTGACACAGGCATGCACCGCGCGAAGTTCATCTAAAAACTCTATCTTGTCCGCGTCTGGTTGGGGGCCATAGACCACTGTTAGGCACCATGGGTCGACGCCGGCGCCCATGGTCACGGTGCCAGTAACAGAGAAACGTCCCGTGTGTCGCAGCGTGCACACCGTTTCTGGTCCCTTGCAAGCAACCACAATTCCTCCTCTCGTTCCCACAGATGGAAGGTAGGCACTACATCTGAATCTACAAAGCAAGCATCTCGGGGGATGTTGCAGTCCTTGTCGAGCTAGACGGACTGCTGTCCGGCACTTGTTACGGGCAACCAGCCACATGAAGAATCGGCATTTGTTTGGAGCACAAGATTTCCAGGTGCGCTGCCATGAACTAAAGTTCAATGGAGCCTTGGAAGAAGCCTGTGTAAGCTGATGTAGCCGTAGAGATGCCCGAGGCATCAGCGCTGACAAAGGAAGGGTATATGAATTAATCTTTGCTTATTTTCAGAGTGCCTGCCTCGGCCACAAGAGCTTCTCACAACAAAACATCCCCCCAACCCCACCCCAACACATCCACTCAACATGATCAAAGTGGATACTAATTGGCCAAATGTTACCAATTTATAAATTAAATACACCCTCCAGCTTTATTTATTTGATGGACTAGAAAGGAGGGATAACCAAGGATCCTGGGATCAGTCTATGCAGAGGCTGGTACTCTTGTTGCCATCATCTGGCGGAGCCATGGCCTATCAAGGTCTGGATCGATAAAAGTGTGAGAGAGGAACTGCTCCGCTTCAACATCGAGCAACTGTCTGCACCAAGCTACCCGGTTTGATGAGCGGGAGCCTGGCCCTGAGCATCTGCAGAAAAGTGAGTATACAAGTGTTAGCAGTTAGCGCTACAGTCTACACTCCATAGCATCCCGAACACACTAGGTTCTTTACAGTACAAACATATCGCCTTCTGGTTGGTGCTAAGAATGTTACCATCAATCAGTCCCAGCTACTTGAAAAGCAGGAATGAATATAAACATACTAGTGTTAGCACTACATTCCACAATCTATAGCACCCCCAATATTTGGTTCATAACAACACAAAATATATCCTGCCAGTGCTAAGAACGTTACAATCAGTTGGTCAGAATGACTTGAAGAGCACATGTCAATATTTTGCATGAGGGATCAATCTGATGTGAGTGGTAAGATAACAACATTAAGGTTCCTCTTCAATTTGCAATATTTCAGGTTGATCTCAACAGCTGATAGTTAGATGGAATTATCCAGTTACCTGTACTCATAGAAGCAAGCAGTTCGCTCATTCTCAGATTTGTCCCAATTATGCCACCCAGAAGGCTTGATGCATCGATCCATAAAAGTGTGTGCAAAGACAACCCTCCCAAAGGGTCCCCATGGCCGACCTAGGAACATATATCCAGCTTCTCCATTTCCAGTAATAATACACCTGGGTGTTTGTCCAAGTGTCAGAGCAAAAAGGAAGCAAAAATGGCACATAAAAAATGCTGAAGCAACATTTCAAAAATTTTATAAAACTAATCAAGAAAATAAAGTTTCAAAAAAAAAAGATTAAGTGACTTATGAAACAAACTACATACAACAGACTCACCTCAAGAATACATAGCCAGTTGATTCAGAAGTGGATTTCCGGCTATGAGCAGTAATATATCCTGCTGCTTTGCAATGGATATGGCAATGTTCCATAAGGGCAATGGAGTTACCAAAGATGAAGTCACAATGGCCCTCAATATAACAGTCTCTTAAGTATTGTTTTCCGTAGTGCAAATACAATGTGTCCTGAAACATTTTTGTTTCGAATTAGAGTTTCTAAAAGTTAAAAAAGTATTGTTGATTATTGTCCTGATTATTGATGTGATTTAACCAGGAGATGAAGAAGCAGACGTACTTGCCAACCGAGGAACCGACAGTTATAGAAAGCACACCTATCTGCTGTCACCCGGACTGCAACTGCCTGTCCAGAGCCCTGTATCACGACTAGCACACATCAACTTCCCATCCCACGCCTATCACATGATCATTGGTTTGTGCCAGGAGGGCAAGCGAAGAAGCAGTACCTGGGGAGCTGAGTTTTCAAACGTGATGTTCTCTGCAATGAAATCCTCCCCCTCAACAATGAATGTACCACAACCGAATGTTCCTGTGCCGATAACCCTGGACGACTTTATAAGAGAAAACAGCACAGTTCATCATTTTTAAGATCTAAATATATGAATCATAAAAAATATTTATCACATCTCGAATTGTGCTCTGGAGTGAACTCATGGGGGGCGGCTACAGTCTTTCCTATCCAAATATCCAACTGTGCACATTGGAGAATCTTATACGCCTTGGTCAAAATTAGTGAAACCATGTGGGAACAATTTACCCGTCTCTATGCACCGTCAGTATTTACTGTGCTCATAGGATAATCTTATAAGCCCCCTGAGGTCAGGTATGACTTTGATCAAACTATGAGGTTTCGGAAGAAAGGTTCATGCGTCTGACAATTGCAAAGAAAAGCAAGCACAGCTGAAAGCCTCAAATAAACCCGTGTGATTGGCAACATAGGTTTGCGTTAATTAGCTACGTGTACGTCCGGTCTGGCAACAGAAGTTGTCCTTGGAATCGAGTAACCGGTAGATCAATTCATAGTAACCGTAGCGCATGCAGACAAGGCCACTCCTCCCGAGCATTCCGTCGAGCAGGACGAAGGCAGATACCTGGGAGTGCTTGATGCGCGTGGCTGTGTTGTCCCACGAGATGACGGTGCCCTCGGGCGCCGCCCCCGCGATGGTGATGAAGTTCTTGGTCTTGGCGACGTAGACGGGCTCCCTGTACACCCCCGGCGCCAGCCTGATGACGACGCGCGCCCGGTTGCCCAGCGGCACGGCGTCGACGGCCGCCTGCACCGTCGGGAACGCCTCCCCGTCCCCCTTCCCCGGCGGCGCCACCTGCAGCACCCGCCTGGCCTGCTGCGCCATGGGAACTGTCCAACTGATCGATGCCTTGCCGGCACGGGAGAAGACGGCGGCTTTGGGGTTGGTGTAACAGTCAGTTGGGCAGGCGTTGGCGCCGCGTGGACTTGTCTGGGAGAAGAGAAGCTGGCTTAAATAGCCGGGCCGGTCCACAATGTGCACGTTGAATCCACACCAAGCTGACGACGACCGGTTCTCTTCTCCTTGTCTCGTGTTTGCACTTTGCAGCAGCGGGTGGTGCCGTCAGCCAAACTCGCTGTCTTCTGATTTCTGAAGTTGCGTGGGATTTTTTTGTAGTATATCTTTGGAAGATTCTTGCAGGAAACGTATTCTTTTCAAACTGCTGCTGGTCGTAGCACTAGTTAACAGCAATTAGTTCAGACCGTGACCGTTGACGGAATTGGCTGACGGGCGTGTCAACATCGCAAACGTCTTCCGGGTGCTAGATCGGCGTGTCTGCTGTGCGCACGAATCCACACTTTGAAAATTCATGTAATCTCTACGAATTTTAGCCATGCATTTGATTGCACTGTTACAAGACTGCAAACTTAGCAACTGTGCCTGCTGGGTTTAATGAGGATGATTCCTCCCCTCTCATTTCATGGAACTCCATCCTCTCTCTTTTCGTAAAGATTTTGCCAAATCAGCAAAATTGCTGATGTGCCATAGGAACTAATGCTGATGAAACTATCTATAAACTTCCATTGAGACTGGACTTACACATATACGGTTGATCTTAGTGGAAGATCAATGGATATCTTTGAATGCATCTATTTGTTCAGTGCAAAGGGTGAAAAGTCGGCGGATAAGCATATGCAAATGCCTTGCGTTAGCATCACGCTGTGCCCTGCGTGCGCCTCCCTTTTTCCTTTTCTGATCGATGATTGATCCCCGTCGGCCCTTCCCTGAAATCACTTCGACTGGAAGAAAAAAAGGAGACGCCCAACGGCAGACAAGCCGTCCTTTGCAAGACGGAATCCAAGGGCTCAGCCCAAGATGAGGCAGCGTTAGCAAGACTGGGAGGCAACCTGTCTGTCCCAAAGATAAGGTTGCGGCCAAGTAGCTGATTCCTCACCCTAGAGGCCTAGACAGCAGACTGGGGCCAAGAATCTCAACCATGCTGCTCACCTCATGCTTCATTGGTTTACTGAAACCCTACACCAAGATTATATGCGGCACAGGCAATAGTCGTAATCAGGGCACCTGAAGACGATACACAGATTATTTATGAAGATCCCAAGATGATTATTTCAGGATGCCAAGCCGCGCCGGCGAAAGAGTAGACTGACTACAAGATTACAAGGGTGGAGATGGATTCATTTCAAAAAGAAAAAAAAAAGAGTGGAGATGGATCGACTAGAAGGAACTGGAACCAGCGCACTGTTAAGTTCCTTCTAGTCTATCGGCTTCGCGCATCCGGCGTCCCATCATGTCTCTTTCTATCCGGTTTCAAAGATTCCAAAGCTGGGTACATCATGAGCTTGAAGAATCAGGGTTCCCTCGCTCCCCGCTGCAGCAGTAAAAGTGCGGCAGCTTCACCCGGCCGCAACACCTGCAGAACACGAGCGGGGCATACTCCCCCCATCCCAAAATAAATGCACATCTCGCTTCTCGAGAAGTCAAAAAATTTTAAGTTTAACTAAGAATATATAAAATAGTATCAACATTTGTATCTCCAAATAAATTTACTAAGAATTACGGCGTGTTTGCACAAATTACGGCGTGTTTGGATCTTCGGACTAAAGGTCAGCCCTTGTCACATCAAATGTTCGGATACTAACTAGGAGGACTAAACATGAGCTAATTATAAAACTAATTGCAGAAGTCCTGAGCTAATTCGCGAGATGAATCTATTAAGCCTAATTAATCCATCATTAGCAAATGGTTACTGTAGCACCACATTGTCAAATCATGGATTAATTAGGCTTAATAGATTCGTCTCGCGAATTAACCTCCATCTGTGCAATTAGTTTTGTAATTAGCCTATATTTAATACTCCTAATTAGTATCCAAACATCCGATGTGACAGAGGCTAAAGTTTATCCCCTAGGAAACAAACACCCCCTTATATCGCATAATGGCAGGGCATACTCCCTCCATCCCAAAATAAACGCACATCTCGCTTCTCGATAAGTCAAAAGTTTTTAAGTTCAACTAAGAATATATAAAATAGTATCAACATTTGTATCTCCAAATAAATTTATTAAGAAAGTATACTTAGTACTCAATCTAATGGTACTTATTATACATCATAAATAGTTGCATATTTTTGTATAAATTTTGATCAAGCTTAAAAAGTTTGACTCCTCGAGAAGTGAGATGTGCGTTTATTTTGGGACGGAGGAGTAGTGTAAAAACAAAGACAGGTGACTCATGGTTTGAAAACAAGGTACTGACATCCTGAAGACATTTATTGCCAACAAGCACAATAACCCAGGCTGCAAATTGTGTTGCCAGGAAGCACACGAAATGCAACAGGTTAGCAGACTGCAAATTGTGTTGACAGGAAGCACACGACGTCGTGATGGTGTGAGGTGCCCTCTGAAACGAACACGTTTTACAGGTACAAATAGGAATCTAACCTTAACCTGTACCAATTTTTTCTACCAATAACCCAGCTGCAAATAACAAAAAAACCCATTTGACATATCCAAATGTTCTGTTTTCACAGAAGGTTAAAATTATGTCTGGAGAACCAACAATAGATCTTTGTGCGCATTGTGGATTACGAAATCCAGAGCAGAAATTCACAGAGATTTCCGACCATAAGCAGTAACACTTCAACCATTGGTGAGCAACAGATATATTAACTAGATATGATGCACATCTAAGAAAAATAAAAAATGACGTACACTGTAATTCTCAGGCTTACCTGCAACGCACTATCACTGGAACAGGCTTTAGAGCTTTGGGTCCATTCCTCAGTCCCTTCTTATACTTCGAGACCTGAAATACATGATATTCTATAAGTCAACCTTCCCCATGACAAAAAACTACTTGCTAGAACTAGAACAAAAGAAAGTACTGCTTGCAGGATGTGATGACTACAAATTGCTCAGTACAACCAAAATAAAGCTGATTGAAACGAGACTAACCACGTATATCCCTTGATCAAGAGCTAAAACTGGACGCATGCCAATATGCAAGGATGACTGAGGCCAGATAACCAAAACCGGTCGCGACTATTTTTGCCAAAGCTCCCCATAAAAAAGCAGCTTGCTTCTCCTTGCAAACCTAAGATGCATATGCGCACCTAAATGGAACAAAAATGCATGTTGAAGCAAGGATATTCTTGCTGCCAGTTGTCATCCTCAATAACTGTATTTTACGGGAACGAAGTGCAGGTAAAACATAACAACCAAGGAGCATGAGAAATGGCAGCTCTGTGGCCACACGGCTCAGGAGCAATTCAGCGAGCACCTGGTGCGCGCACTCTTCACTACTGGGGCTCCCCAACGGCACACAGCATGATTACAAGACCACACACCACACTGCCACAGCCCCGTAACTCCGTAAGATGCGCCGCACCAACTATCTCATTAGGAGCAGAAAAGAGGGTGACCGACCTTCTTCTTGGGGACGGCCATGAGGTCCATGAAGGCACCGCGGGCGGGGAGCGCGAGTGCAGGCGCCTCCAGGACTGGGGCCGGCGGAGGAGGTGTCGGGAGGGCGGGAAGAGCGCACGGTACGCGCGGCATAGCCGGCGCCGCCGCCGGCACTCGCCGGAGCCAAGCGCCCGCCCGCCGCCATGGATGGAAGTAGAGAGAAACCTGAGTTTGGGCTCTCTGATGAGTTGGGAACTTTGTGAAGGAAATCCCCGCAGCATGGGCCTTGGGCTTCTTTTACTCGGGGGGAGGAGGAAAGCCCACCCGCCAAATTGGCCCAGTTGCATTCCTCTCTTAAAAAAAAAATGCAGAACAAGTGCCGGCTGCGTGCTCAATCAAGCTAATTACCGGTCTATAATCTGTGCGTGGATTGCTTAATTGCTTGCTCATAGGAAAGGATGAGCGTAGGAATGCACGCGACCAATCAGCCCTGACGCAAAACGGAATGCTGCCCGTACCACCACAATTGAACGTCGATCTGCTCTTGACGGTCGCGAGATGCGGCAACTTAACGGTCTAGGCAAGAAAGCAAGTAACCACGTCAGTGCCCAGAAGCAATGGATTAACATGTTGATTCCACGAGAGCAACAGTTTGCAGACACAGAGTGCTCCACGAGAAAGCAGCTCAATTTCGTTTTGTGAACGAGTCCAGCATCTCGATTAATTAGTGATTCTATCGCTATCGGGGAATTAAGGTTGCACGCCACAGCTCACCACGCCGCAATCGTGGAAATACCTATTTACTTGATTACTTGATTAGTAGGCAGGGCTCTCAAGATAGAATGGGATATATCTGAGTGAATAGTAAAATCTACGACTCTGTATAATTATAATTTGGGATGGAAGGAATAATAAAGTTGTGGTTGGCGTGGTTAGCAGGTACAAGGGCTGTATTTTGTTTGCGACGGGGTAAGGAAGTCCTTGTGGACAGTCGAGGAGACCCATGGACAAATGGTACCCCAACACGGATTCGGCCTCTGGGAGCCAGCGCCCCTACGTCTACGTGCCACTCCGCAGCATTTACACGGCCGGCTAGCACAGCAAGTAGCAAACGTGCCTTCCTTAACCCGGAAGCGACCGACCGGAACAAAGCAATTGAAAACAAACTCCTATTCCAATTCCACCTGCTCGCCCAAACCCAAACCCCCGTCCCCACGCCACCGCCCCGCGCCGGCGTCCTCCCGCCCGACTCCTCCCTCCTCCTCTCCTCGCCGTCGCTCCCTTCACGCCTCCTCCCTCCCTCCTCGTCCCCGGCGCCGCCCCTCCCCCCACGCAAGCCCCAACCCTCTCTCTCTCTCCTCTCCGTCCTATCTATCTATATATCCGCCACCTCGCCCCGCCACACGCCTCTCATCCTCATCCACCTGCCTGCCGCCGCGACAGCATGGCGACGTCCTCCGACTCCTCCGCTCCCGCGCCCGCGTCCGACAGCGCCGCGGCGCCGGCGCCGGAGGGGAACGCGCTCCCGGGCGCCGGGGGCCCCGAGATCGCCTTCTTTGACGTCGAGACCTCGGTCCCGCAGCGGGCCGGCCAGGGGTACGCGCTGCTCGAGTTCGGGGCCATCCTCGTCTGCCCGCGCAGGCTCGTCGAGGTCGCCTCCTACGCCACGCTCATCCGCCCCGCCGACCCGGCCTCCGCCGTCTCCGCGGCCTCCGTGCGCTGCAACGGCATCACGCGGGACGCCGTATCCGGGGCGCCGCCCTTTCGCGACGTCGCCGACGCAGTCTACGACCTCCTCAACGGTGAGCGCGCTGGGCCTCCTGTTATACCGTCACGATTCCTCTCCTTTTCGTATGGTGCTATGAGTTCATTGATCGATCTGTTAATTGGGAAACAAACAATGCCATGTTGTACGAGCATTTAGCGTCTGAAATGGCCAATATTCGTTGTGTTAATGTTATCATGGCACTGTTATTGTCAAATTAGAAGAGAATTCCTTTGTTGTACCTCATGCCGTGCGAATTTACAATCGATCATCTCTCTACAATTGGTGTCATGTGCAAGCTAGGTGGTATATGTTTGTGCATTGCCATGGTATGCAGAAACTAGGAGTCAATCAAACTATATTACGGCCTGCTATTCAGCTACTTATTGAGGTCATAGCATCAACTAGTCCTTCTAGGTTCTTCATTAGTCTCAAAGGCATAGAAAAGACTGTAGGCTGAGAGCATCGTCTTGTTAAGTATGAACCTGAACTTTCCGCAAAATGGCCCAATCACTGAAAGAACTCTTTTGAACTTTTGACAGGGAGGGTATGGGCAGGGCACAACATTGTGAGGTTTGATTCCGCAAGAATAAGGGAGGCATTTGCTGAGGTTGGTCGACCACCTCCGGAGCCAAAGGGACTGATAGACACCTTACCTCTACTTACCCAGCGGTTTGGGAGGAGAGCAGGGGACATGAAGGTAAAGAACTATGTGTTGACTAGCTTGTAATTTTAAAAAGTGTGTTTAGGAAGATATGAGTAATAATGATAGCTGAGGTTTTATTAAGCGAACATTCTTGACTTCTATTGGAAATTTTCAGTTCTTTCTGAGATTAGAAGGGATATCTCATGTTCTGTTCTTATCCCTTTCACCTGCAGATGGCAAGCTTGGCAAATTACTTTGGTCTAGGGAAGCAAAGGCACAGGTAAATATCATGCTAATTCAAGTGAAACCATTGCATTTGAATTCTAATTGCTTCCTTTTCAACATCTAGTTTTCATATACACCTTTTCCCATTTTAATATGGGGCACATATTCACCCTTTGCATCACTTCAATTTATGTAACTTGGCTTGGAATCCTTTTAGCTTGTATTTTGCAACCCATCTCAGTTGTGTCCATCTAGGTTGCCCTAGCCATATGAGGAATTTTGTTGGACAATGGTGTCCTTTATCTCTTCACATTTCTAACTAAGCATCATCATACCTTCCAGGATGTCCAAAAAGCCAACCTGGGTCGTATGTGCCCATCTTGGGGTTGGCTCATCTGGACAAGCTAATACCCCAAAAGATGGCTTGTGTCTTATGATGGTTCTTTCCTTTAGATATAGCACGCTAAATAGATGTCATAATTATGCAGTGCATCACTATAGCTCCTCAGTACATCTTCTTGTCACCAGAACAACTATCTACCTGGCATGAAGAACTGCCATTAAAACTGCTAATCAATAATCTCCAATTTATGTTGTTAAATATTCTTCATTCTAGTTTCCCTTTACGCATTCTTCTGCAACCTCAGTTCGCTGACCATTGATGATATTAATTACGACATAGAAATTTCAATTTCCCTTGCTTCTTTGATTTTATCTTGGCCTATACAGAGTTGGAGCGAACGACCTCTCACTAATTTTATTTGCAATTTTTCTACAGGAGTCTTGATGATGTTAGAATGAACCTTGAAGTTCTGAAGTACTGTGCTACAGTGTTGTTCCTGGTATGTTTGCATCCACTATTTTCCCATGCCTGGTTAATTTCATCAGCTGGGCTGTTCCAGTCACATCAATATTTGTTTCTTTGCCTGAAAGCACTTTTGGTATTTTCTCCCATACCCGTTCCCCATGTAGGCATCTGGAGTAGCTCAGTACCTCAATATGATAATATTTTTATATTTAGGCTATCCACAAATAATTTGAAAACTGCTGCTTCATATGGAAATTTGTAGCTCTTTTCTCCTTTTTGTTCTCTGTTCAGTTTGTTGCAGACTTGCAGTTTTCTGCAAATAATTTGCAATCGAACTATAGAGGTGTAATTGATGCTGCCCCTCACATTCTTTTAAATAACTTCAGTTACTACAGAAATAACATTCCCTGAAAAGAGAGTGAATCATCATATTGTTGTGGTATATTTGTAGCTAAGTTTATTCACTGTTGGAGATAATCTATTGGCTAAATTCCAAAGTTACCCTGACAGGAGGCAAGTCTTCCAGAGGTGCTTACTGTTGAGAACCTTGTTGAGCGTGCAATGACAAGGAGCCGAGCTAATGGGGCTGCTTCTCCTGAGGCGCCAAAACCCGAAGCAAACTCTTCACCTGATTCTTCAAAACGGCAGCGCACAGTTTGTCCAGCTGACGGTGCGTTGCCTGAGGGAAGTAATCAAGGAACAAGTGATCCTTCAACAAGCAGGGAATCCGTTGAGTTGGTATCACATATTGAGGAAATGAAGTTAGATACCACCACACAGTTGGATGCAAGTTCCAGTGGTTATTCTGGGTTTCTCGAGCCAGATGATATTTCGACTGAGTATATTAAAATCTCAGTTGCTCCATTGCACCAATTTGGTCGGAGGTTATCTGTCCAACACAAAGACAGCCCACTACAGCTTTGTTCTGCAGGCTTGAAAGTCCAGTTTGGGGTTAGTACAAAGTTTCTAGACAATGCAGGCCGACCGAAGTTAAACATAGTTGTAGACATCCCCGATAATCTCAGTAAGGTTCTGGAGTTTTGTGATGATCTTGCTCGAAGGTCATCTCAGGAATCAGGCAGCACCTCTGAATGGAGAGCCCTGGTTAAGAAGTATGGATATGTGAATCGCCCAACTGTCCGCCTAAAGTGAGTTCTGTGCCCCCTTTTCATTTTGTGCTCTTGAAGTGCTTATGATTTTCAGAGTTCTAACATTGGCCTTACCCTGCAGCATCCCAACTATTGTCAGCGGTGACTCTGCGATCTACACAACAGATATATGCCAGAAGGAGCCTAGTGGCAACATTCAGAAGCTTGTTTTTAGCAATGTAGATGCCACGGAACTGGACTCTCTGTTTGTCCGAGGGAGCAAGGTTGACGCCTTCTTTTCTCTGGAAATATACGACTATCAGCAAAATGCTGGTATTCGATTGGTCGCAAAGAGGTTGGTTGTACACTCTAAGTAGCACCAGTTTTAGTTCTTATGATCCTAGTGCTAGGAACTAACTCTTGCACTAATTTAGTGGCAAGTTTTAGAAAGCCCAAGCCCTCAGATTGTGTTGTGGATGTGAATAAGATCTGACCAGATGCAGACGCTGATGTTAAATTAGTATTGAAATGTGTTGAAGATTCCAACATCTGGGTTATTCGTTTGTGAATAGAATGACCATTTGACACTTTCCATCTCGTTATTTTCTCAATTGTGTGTTTCTTTTACAAAGCAAAGCAAATCTGAGTCATAGAATCCTTTTCTGGCCTAGCCGTCCTGTCGGTATAGTTTGCCTCCCGGATCACTCTAGGCCCGCAATCCCCAGAAATTGGAACCATGCCATCCCCAACCTAAATCCATAGAACCCTAATCACAATCCTTGTTCTCCACCTATAAGTATTCCCTTCGCTTCAAATTATAGATTATTCTAGTATTTCTAGATTCATAATTTTTACTATGTATATCTAGATGAATAATAAAAACTATGAATTTTAAAGTACCAACGACCTATAATATGGAACAGAAGTAGTAGCATGGTTTGCCTAACCGTACTGTCGTTATGGTTTCTGCCTCCGTTCAGATGTTGGCAAGCATCGCCGTAAAGGAATTTTGGGTAGTATTTTCATATGCAAATGAAAAGTAACCAAAACCATACGCCCCCTCTAGAGGTGTCCAAGTGGGCTGCATTCACCCTAGGTAGGTAGTGTAAGTGGTATTGAACATAATTGTGAAGGATAAGGATTCCAAATATTCTCAAGGAGGACCAAGCCGGCTACCTGAACAAGGGTAGGCTGGGCCGACTATACATGATAGGTGGCATGCCACCTGGACTTAGAGGACAAGTGGGTTCCGTGTGATTACGTGTGGTTATATGGCAAACTTGTAGGAAGAGTGGGTATCTATAACACAAAATAAACATGAAATTCATTTAAACTTAGGTTGGTTTCACAAAATTTATGGAATTCCAATAGCAAATTCCTGGACCTGGACAAAAGAATGTGGACTCAGATCTCATCGAAGCATGTCTCATTTCTACTTTTCTTTTTTCTATTCCTAACCCATTTCCTCCTCCTACCTGGGCTGGCTAAGATTGACAAATAGGCTGGTATTCTTTCGAGTCTGAAAGGAACTAGTACTCGTGTGAGAGGAAGGGTATACTAGAGCAACTTATTAATATTTGTCTTAATGGTAAACTTGCGTAGTTGCGTTGTCCTGCCGGCAATAAAAGAGAGATTAGCATAACCACATGCTCGCAAGAGAGAAAAGCCTATGTTTTCAACAGTGGAGACAATGATAATCTGAAAAATCCTCTACAGTGATTTGGGAGCATTTCCTGCGTCCACTTCGAACCTCATGGACCAAGAATACTTGCATTCTCTTTCGACAATGCAAGATATTTTATATGCTATTGTTTCTGCATACAGTTAGTATACATCAAGACTAATCAAATGCCACAACTAGAGGAATATATTAAATTTTTCTTTTTTATGGAAAGTTTTTGAAAGAACGATGTACAAATAGTGCATGTTTCATTGGTATAGCAGAAAATACAAGACTACGACCTTGGAAGATCATAGGTAGGAAAAGAAAAATAGGTAGGAAAAGAAAAGAAAAAGGAAAACGAAAAAGACTCGCTCGGAGCATCCATCCAAGCATTACATAGGCACCTCCAAATAACTGAACATGGATCTACAGCCAAGATACATAGTCCCATGATTGAGACCACCTATTATTTGACATACACAGAAACAGAAAGTGTAAAATATTGATGGCACTGCAGGCAAGCCGACAGAATGGCAAACAAGCACACCGCAAGCTTCCACGGACACATATTTTCTTTAAATTATCAACGTAACCGATGATACTTCTGCAAATTCTCCATAGCAGTTTGGCGATGTCATTATTCGATATGACCAGTTTCACTTTAAATAACAGCTGTAAATTTAACCTGGATAGAGCAAAATAAAATCAAGGCAAATCTTAAAGATTGCCACATAGACCATTAACGCGAATAATGGAGAAAGCTAGTAGAAAATGTTCTATTTCAAATACTTCAGCGCAGCTGTGGATGCTTGTGAATGATAAATTTGAGATCCTTCAGTTTGCAACTACAGTTTGTAAACTACATGAATGTGTATAGATTGATACATTCAAGTACTGCTGGAGTTACTAGACAGCATTGGTCATACCAGAGCCCTCTGCAGTTCTGATATAAATGATGAGAATATGGCATATAGCCTCACAAATTTGGCGTTACAAGAGACCCACAATGGATTAGCTTTTAGTTTTCATTTCAGCAAAGGGTTGGAGTGCACTTGGAACTAAAAGATAGGTATAAAACTGATGTAGTGAGTTGTACGTACTTACCTCTGGTGATGTTTTATGGAGTGTAGAATATATGAATGTCAAGCTCTCTAACGACATCAGTTATGCTGCTCACGGTACTTTGGACATCTTTGTAGTTGATAGTACCGTGTGCATTAGTAAATACTCCAGTGCCACCCATGATGGCCCAGGAACACTGATCACCGGTGAGGTATGGAGGGTTAATGAGGCCCAACACTTCCAAGTGTGGACCCTGCAAAACTGTTCCATGCACAAAAGTGTTACGAGTAGCACTTAACAAATAAAGAAGATGTGATGTATTAGGACTTTTCTTTAGTACTACAGTATAAGCAGAAAAAAGAATCAATAGGGGGTTCCCATCTGTTTCGATAAAAAATAGTATTAAAGGTGGATTCGGACAATGTTTGGACCCCATTCCACAACCTCATTTTTGCTATCCTCTGCCACATGCTGTAGTTAACACACATTTTTGTTGGAAATAGGCTTAAAAATGGCTGGTTGATTCAATTCCTTACTTAACACAGTTGACACCCTAGTGGAGCTGGCAGCCTCGTGGCTGTTAGTTGTTGTGAAGCATTGAAGCTCCGTTCCTAGCCACAAATGTTTAGCTACAGTGATCACTTCCGAATGTACTCCCTCCGTTTTGCCACATGCTTTTCTTTAGGATTTTACAACATGCATTTACTTAGGACAAGGCTTTGGTCGACACTTACTACATTCATACGATATAGAAGTATAACCATAAGAAAGTATTTTTTTCAAATTTGAATATAATAATATAAAATTTGTGTCACAAAACGATGTAAGAATAGAGTAATACTCAGTCAAAAATTTGTCGCAACGAAACAAAATAACCTTATAATTCATGCCATACATTCTAAAGTGACCACTGATCGACCACACGGCTTAGGAAGCGATCATGACCCTTTTTGACCCTCAATGCAAGGCTGTTGGAAAAGGTGATCCCCTTAGTCTGTTCGCTTCAGCTTATAAGCTGGCTGAAAAGTTGAAACGGCTGATTTGTTATGAGAGGAAAATACTATTTGGTGGCTGATAAGCCGGCTGAATAAGCTGAAGCGAACAGGCTCAAGGGTTATAGTGTTGCAGATCGCAGCCTACTAGCTTGATCAATTGTGTTCTAATAAAGGCCTGCTTCAAAAGGGAGACTGCGACCCAAATGCTTAGGATTTAGTTCACCTAAGAATACCATGTAGAGAAATCCTACATGCCCGAGATACCCGTTAGAACCCAGTCGTGAACCTACTTCGTTAGGGTTTGAGACATTAGGCCAGGCAGGGAATTGGTGCAAGTACGTATGAAGGCGAATCTCATTCTCTTCGGGACGCGCGCACGGAAATGGATCAGTTTTATCTGTGTGGCTACTAGCCATTGCCAGGACTATTGGCAGGCAGAGGAAGAGAAAAAGCAAGGAGCGAGAGGGAGTAGCCATGCATGTAGTAGCTGTGGGATTGTTGGCAACGATGATCGGAGGCTCTAGAGGGATGGAGATATGTATTCTGTGCTGTGAGATCAATGAGGGCAGAGAGGTGGTATTTATAGAATGCTTGGATTGGGTTAATTGAGGCGTAGAGGAAAATAATTCCAAGTTGATGTACCCGTTTGCTCCTTTGATGCATGCACCATGCACCATGGGTTGACAATGCCAAATTAACTTTGATCGGATCGTCGAATAACTTCTGTCCGGATTGGCACACATCACCAGTTCATATTGATATTCTTTAACGCTTCGAAACAAGTGCAAATAGCCCCTAATAATAACCTAATACAAGGGGCATCGAATATTTTTTTGTCCGGATTGATAATACAGAGCATCATCTAATAGAGTAATAGTTTTATATGGTTGGGGGTACTATGCTTGAAGGAACGAAAGTGAGGACTGCAGGACTGGACTTCCTTAAATAAATTGAGGCATGAATCTGAAAAACAAAACGTATTTAGACTGAAGCTCATAGATCATCGAGATGATGATAACAAGGATAAAAAATAATGTCCTTTTGCGCACATAGTGGGTACTGGGTACTGAAATCCGATACCTAGGCATGGGTGTGGATCATTTTTCATACCTATGAGTTGTTTTTAGATTATGAAAAAAAATTCTGGCTTCAAACCCTCGAACAAGCATACTTAAGTTTAACATACAGTGTTTAACACTATTAACCAATTATTGACCAATTCGAAAAAGAAAGGCTATTCATGGGATGCGAAGAAATGTATAGCTCTAGACACCAGAAGCCAAACCTGCAAAAAGTTTTTAGTCTGCAACAGTATCATTCCTTGTGAGCCAAATTGCCCAACAAATAGCTGCAGCTCCTTTCAATAACCACTACAAGAAATATTCCAATTTATGATGAAAATTTTATGACACATATCAAAATGTCATAAATCTATAACGTTTTTAGCTAAAAATATCATAAAATTTTGCATCCGAGCAAATTTAGTGACGAAGTTACGAAACGTCATAAAGTTGCTACTGAAGACAAATAGAAAACATCACTCAATGTTACACGATGGTTTTGTGACAATATAAGGTCCGCGAAAATATTATAAACCAACCAGGATCTCATATCGAAGTATAAGCTGATAAATAGGGAGGGAAAATAAAAGGAAAACATGCTCCTCCCTTGGGTTGAACTGTCACCGATCGATTGGAAAGTCTTGAGCCAACCGCTATGCTGTAGCCACTTGTCAGTTTATATCCTTAAATTTTTTTATATAGTAGATAAGCCCTGCCTACCTGCGTCCCACATAAGGTGAGTTGCTGCAATATATTTTGATACTTGGCGTGAGAAAATCTCGCACTTCCAGAGAAAATCGGCATGCTTGCGTGAGAAAAGCCCCCCTTCCCACGAAAATCGGTGCCCATATCTACAGCTCAGTAGCGTGGCTGTTGACGTTCGTTATTAACACACTTTTACCCCTATTTACCTTCAATAATGACATGAATTTAATACCTAAACTATTGATCACACCTAATAAATCGGTCATTTTCACATGTGCAACATATTTTGGAGGATATTCTATTTTCGCAGGAAATTGGACCTAAATGAGTATTTTTGGATAAAGCCTGAAACAAGCAATGAACCAGACAAAGACGAAGGCCAACGAGCCCAGGAAGGGCTTAGGCCGATCGGCCTCCAGGGTTCCCTAGTCCCATCTCGAGCTCGTTTTAGGCAAGCAATCCTCCAAGATGACTTAAGGGCTAAGTTTGCGAAGATCAGTTCGGGATCAAAGAGGATCAAGTGAACATTTACAAAGTTATCTCATCCTGAAGCTATCGACATGCCATGCCCACATGCAAGTGAAAAAGAAGACTCTAGAGCACCTAAGAAGACTTGGGAACGAAGCAAGACACGAGCGGGTAAAAGGAAGGCCCAGGCCGATCAGCCTGGACCCACCCAGGCCGATCGGCCTGGGGTGCTCCTTCATCCCCTCGCCTCCAGTTTTTGCCACGCGCTCTCCAGATTATAAATATCCCGAAAAACCACCGGGCCCCACATCCAAGATGACATACTCGACGTGAAGCACTGGAGAAGCAGAAGGAGCTTGAGGGACACCACTTCAGAGAGCCAAGGGCCGTGCAGTTGTCTAGGGATTAGCATAGCTAAGCCCTAGCCGGCGTGATCACTCTGCGAGGAAGATCCACGCCGGAGTTCTGGAGCTAGGAGTCATCAAGATCAAGGTAGGATCTCGGTTGTGATCTTGTGATGTACAATCATTCATGGTGAAGTAATAGATGTGTTCTTATTTCTAGCAATCTAAGTATCTCCTTTTATGGTTTTATGCTCTTTTGGGTTTGCTTGCTTTTCAATCTATGATCGATAATAGATTGCTTATGATGTTCTTGTGGTTGTGGTGATTGGATTTGCATGCCTGATCTACCGATGAGTATAACATGTTCTTTTGATTGTGCTCTTAATCTACCTGCGTTGATAGAGGGGATCGTGATGGGATCTTTCTTGTGTAAGGTGGGGTTTTTCAGGAGCCGGACAGAAGATGTAGATTTAAAGATGCTTCTTACTAAGATCATATCTATATTGCTTTGCTATCCATGCTCAGAATTACAACATATGCATAGTCTAGGTTGTTCTAGATTGGTTACCTCTGCTCTATCTATTATCTATCTGTACATGCTTAGTAGATTGGATCTGAATCACTCATCAACACCAAGTTCATACTAACAATGCTAATTGAAATAGATCTTGTGCTATAAGTTCCACGGATTGATAAACCTTGGAGAAGTACTCTGAGTAAAGAGCTACAATTGATCCGTGCACTTGCGGTTCATAAATTGGCGTGCTAACTACCGTCAACAGTGGTAGCCCATGGTAGGAATAGCGCATCGGACCAAAACAGAGAAGGAGATGAACTCTGATCAGGTGAGCTCCAAGTTCCAATTATTTTGGCTTCTTGTCCCCATCGTTCTTGAAACTATGGGTCGTGCTATTGGGGATCTGGGTTGAAGGAACTGAATTTCAATTTCGTGATGCAATTAGATTCTAATTTGGATTGGTAGTATGATAGGTTCTTGTATTTTACTAGCTTCCTTGGTCGCCTGGAGTTATTGATAGCTTCTGAATGAGGTCGCCTGACTGTGACATTACCGTGGTGGATCCTGAAGATGCTTGCGAGCATGGGATGGTTGTCCATGTGAAGTATGATTGGACATGTGACAACCATGGTACCATTTTGCATGCTGCTACAAGGTAAACAACAACTTGTTCCAATGCTCATAGATCTTTGGATGCTAGTACTAGAGTAAGCGTAATCGGTATCTGCAGGAGGAAGGGGAGAAATGCGGGGCATTCAAGTGAGTTGATCCTGAATGGGATGCTAGGATTAAAGCGATTCTGGTGAAGTTGATGAAGAGGAAGGCGAGAGCTGAAGAGGATGCAACAAGTATCTGGCAAGAAGAATGGGGAAAAGTCTACATAACCCCCTCACCTATCATGAGTAGGCTACTTAACCCCCTGAACTACAAAAACAGATATCTTACCCCTCCACCTTTAAAAAAACCATCCAAATAACCCCCTCAGACAATTTTGTACGGTGGTTTTGCCACACTAGCATGCTGACGTGGATTGAAGAGCTAACCAGGACTTGCTAACAGGTGGGACCCGCTTGTAAGTGGCAGTTCTGAGTCATGGTGGGTGCACTGAGGCACTGAGGGAGGCATTGAGGCACGCCGTGGATGAGGATATCAAGCCGAGGAGGAACGTCGTGAGAGGGAAGCCCGTTGCAGAACTGCAAATTCATGTTAACGCAAGCAAGCAAGAAGTTAATCTCAGAGCATGGGGCGGAGGCATAGGCTGTGCAAGCTTCATTCGATTGGCCTACTCCATGCAGCTAGAGGCATCCGTGTGGACGCTGTGCTGCAGCCCAATTAGTTTGTGCTCGTCACCTCCGATAGCACATCCACGCGGCTCATTTGGGGCCAAGGACACCGGCGTAGGCTGCACCGCCGCCCCGGATGCAGCAGAGACGCGGAGACCGCAACATGGTGATGGGAGTGGATGAGGCAAGGTGCATAGCTCCAATTTGTCCACAACATCGCCAATTTCACCAGCTCGTGCTTCAATTTGGCCTACGCGACCTCAGTTTTGATCTACCTGTGCTCCGAGGTTGCCCACCTTTGCTTCAATTTTGCCCGCCTCTTCTTCGATGTCATCGGCCTGTGCTTCGATTTGGCTTGGGGAACACCTAATTTCATCCGGTTGTGCTTTGATTTGACTCGTGCCTGCTTCAATTTTGCCAGACGCTTGTCATCCGTGGCTGCTACCCAGGCGCTGCCACCTTTCCCCTGCGCGCAAACGTTGTCTCTTGCTTGCCTCATGCATGTGCACGTGCCGGTTACACTTACAAGTAGGTCCCACACGACAGCTGGTCCACATCAACATGTCAGTCCATGTCAGCACGCCAGCGTGGGAAAGCCACCATGCAAAACAACCCTAGGGGGACATTTGAACGGTTTTGCAAAGATACAGGGGTAAGATATTGGTTTTGTAGTTCAGGGTTAAGTACTCTCCTCATGGGCATGATGTCGGTGTTGGCCAACCATTCGGGATGGATGACCTCCCGGATGAACCCTGCCTCAAGTATCTTCCTGACCTGCTCCCGAATGACCAAACGACACTCAATCACCTCCCTAGGGACCCCGAGCATGTCCGATGGTTTCCACGCAAACACATCGGTGTTCGCCTGAGGAAGGCGATGAGTATGCTTTCCTATTTGCCACCCAACTGGGCGCCAATCTTCACGACTTTCGTTGGATCCTCCTTGAGTTGCACCGCCTTGGTAAGTGCGGCATCGTCGGGGGTGATCCGTTGCTTGGTTGGTGGGTACGGAGATGCTTCGGGCCGCTCGTCATCGCTCGGGGCAACGTAGGCTAGGGCTTCGTAGAGCTTTTCGGCGCAGTACGCTGTGCCCTTGATGTTGGTTTTGACCAAGATAGCCTCGGACGGTCCCTGGATCTTCAGGGTGGAATAGGCGTAATGCACCACAGTCATGAACTTGGCCAATGCCGAGCGTCCCAAGATGACGTTGCATGGCAGGTCGAACTCTTCCATATCGAAGACGATGTTCTCCTCTGGAGGCCGGTGCTACTGAGTCTTTGCTAACCAACTGGTCACAGGCCCGCTTGCAATTTTCTGCAAATAATTTAGAAATGAACTAGAGATCTATGTAGTTGATGCTGCGACAGGCATTCTTTTTAACAACTCCATTACCCCTCACAATGGACCCACCGCGCAGGAGGGAGCGATGTGAAAGCAGAAAAGATTGAGGCCCTGTTTGGAAGATTTGTAAAAAAAATTCATATGTAAACGGTTTACACCTGTATTTACCTGTGCACAACAAAAACCCTTTGAAAATTTTACCCTGGGAAATGGTTGTTTGGGTAATCATATAAAAGCAGCCATGTACCAGTGAACCAAAACATGAATTGAACCGAATCTCTCTCAAGTTTCACAATTAACCAAGGAATCAACAATTAACCAAAGAATTAGTACACACATCAAACACATGGTGATCTGAATTTTTCTTTCACGTCCAACAATCTCCAGGCTATTATCAAATCGAATCTAGCAGCAACCTACTAGATTCCATATATCCCATTGGTGATCCAGCCAAAAAAGAAAAACATGGCTTGCTCTTCGTGCTGCCATGGGAAATATGCAAGCACAGAGTCCAGATCCCGTTCACAATTCCTTCAATTTCACCATGCGTAGACCTGGAGAGAGATTGCATCGTAGAAGGGACGAGCAATTAGAAGAGATATGAGATTGGAAGATTAGGCTTTGTGGGGATTCAAGGGAGCGCTAGTTCCGCTGAGATGTGGATGAAGAGTAGGTGGCAGCATAAATCTGAATCTCTCCATCGAGGCCATATGCCCTCTCCAATCAGTTGCACTTGCCGCAGATGCGCTCGTAGTGCTCGCCGCCGCCGATGCAGGTGATGCGCTCGTTCGCCGCAGCCTCCGTCGCCGATGTGCTCGGATGCGCTCGCAGCGGCCTTGCAGTTTCCTCCGCCGCCGATGCACTCCGCGCTCGCGGTGACCTCGCCTCGCAGTTTGCCTCCGCGCACCTGAGGGTAAAACATGTTTGCTAAGATGTTTCCACTGTTTCTGTTTTCCTATTCGTCACCACGCGGTGCGTTACCAGCCCGGATCATGCATGCGCGCTTCATTTGTGCTAACCGATCAAACTCAGCCGTAGCAGTGCGGCCGGCCGGAGGACGCCAGCCCTTAAACAGCCCGACACAGTGAGTACCTCCCTACTTCGAATTCACAGGATGCAGGTTGCAGTTGGTTTGTGATTGAGGTAAGTTCAGGAATCCATTTTTTTTAAGCGTGCTTTGAATTCTGTAGCGAATTCCTCTCCAATCTTGCACAACAAGGGCACAGGTGGAAAGGCTTCTGTGCTGAGGTTTAGTGTTAGCCGATCTCCTCTATCATTGCTAATACTCCTTCCGTTCAATTCGTTCCAAATTGCAGGTCATTTTGACTTTTCTAGGATATCTGGATGCACAATAATATTTATTAATCTAGAAAAGCTAAAACAACCTATAATTTGGAACAAAGGGAGTACTTGGCATTGATCTAAACTCAAAAGAGATTATTTTGTGCTCCTTGCCCACCGCAATTAAAGTTTGGCTACTGTCTTCTGAATTTTTCTTCCTGTTGTCACTGACTGGTTATTTATTGACATAACAATCTCACGTGTTCTAATTAATCTCAAACATGATAGAAACCCTAGCGTTAGCATTCTTGACATGAACATGCGAATCAATTTCTTTCTCTGATTTGATTCTTTCCTAACGAGTAAAACTCACTGCAGTACCACTACGAATGACACAAATTTGCAGCTTGCAGTTATCCAGCTAGGTGATCAGGGTCCGCGGCACATGGACCACATGGCCAACGGCTAGATTTCCTATGAAGCTATTTAGTACTAGCTGGTGGGTGGAACCGGTACTAAATAGTATTCATGCATGTTAGTATGTAGGGGAGGAAAAGGTTAGCAACTCGATCCCTCCTCTCATGTTTAGTATTCTATATGTGTTTTATATTTTGTAGCTAGAATGGAGAGTATGTTAGCTAGGATGAGGAGAATGAAGAGTTTTTAAATTGAGTTTTATGTTACAAATAGAGTATTTGTTAATTTTTAGAATGGGGAGAGTATTTTAGAATGAGGAGAATGAAGCGTTTTGTAGAATGAGTTTTATGTTACAAATGGAGTATTTGTTGATTTATTAGAATGAGGAGAGTATTTTAGAATGAGGAGAATGGAGAGTATTTTAGAACGAGGAGAATGGAGCATTTTTTAGAATGTGTTTTATTTACAAATGGAGTACTTGTTGATTTATTAGAATGAAGAGTATTTTATAACGAGGAGAATGGAGAGTATTTTAGAATGAGGAGAAATAATTTATTTATAAACAAATTTACTCTATTTTTCCCCTACCTACCTAATATTGATCAAGTTCTTTATCTAGTACGAAGCCCTATATTCATTTTTCACGTAATACGATGCAGATGGACCGACAATGAATATACCACCTCCGCTCCTCCGATACTAGAGAATAGTGTCTGCACATGGCATGAATGTGCTTACACTATTCTCTAGTACTAGAGAAGCGGAGGTGGCTGTGACGGAACACCTCGGATTAACTTAGCTAAAGCACGGTTAAGTCGCATAACACGCGAACCTCATGCCTTAATCAAGTTAACCTAACGATTCGTCGGATTTCATCCGATAAAACCACTTAGACAGGACTGAGTTAGCATAGCTCACACGAAGGTGAGTGATTCCAGAGAATATAACAGATCAACCAAGTTAAACAAGTTCAACAATTTATTTCAATACTGGTTCGAAATATCAGAGTTTTACAAGTTCAAGAGCAGCGGAAAAAGGTAAATAGCGGAAGCTAGCGCCGGGGTCGGATGTTCCTGATGAGGCTGATCAGGACATCAGTGATCCCTTTCCTCGCCGTCCGAGGAGGGATCCCACTCGACCGTCCACCCAGGAGGAAGCTGGGGCGGCCAAGTGCCAACAGTAGCAAACTCAGAAGCTTTAACTTCACCTGAAAGAGATGCCACAAGCAAGGCTGAGCTGCTAAGCTCCACAAGACTTAACCGACCGGTGGGAAAAACTACTCCACCACTTCTAGACATTCAAGGCTCTTTGGCTGAGAGGTTTGTTTGCCGAAAGCGACTACAGTAGGTCCTTACTTTCAATATTTTAGCTCAGGTTCTAAGTTCATTAACCAGTCTACATTGTCAACTTATGCTAAACAAACATAGTTTCCAACACAATGTATAGAACAAGCATCGAGTTCATATCATCATCATGTTCCATCTTTACTCAGTGTAGCATAGCGATCAAGCAGTCTCAAACTGTGAGAGACAGACGAATTGATTCGAGTTTCTTAACCATGCATGGTGAACCTAATCTCACGACATCCGCGCACCGCAAAGGGTCGCTTCCTGTGTCGGCTGTCCCCATCAATTCCCAGGCACGTGTCAGGTCCAAACTTCCCTTGGCATGCAATGCTCCACAGTCCCGACCTCTTGTCGTACTGTGACCGCACTTGCACCCACATGATGCACCATGGGAACCTCGTTCTAGGGACAGCAGGGGTATAAGCCACATCCTAGTTCAATCAGGTACTAGGCTTCCCCATCCCATACTAGGTACGAGATTAGTACATTCAAACACTTGATCATGAACACCAACACTTTCCGACCTTAAGCAACTTCATATAGACAGACGGGGCGATCCACCGACCACCAAAAGAGTTCACCAGGCCTTGGCCCGTCCACCGTCCTTATAGTTGTAACCAGAAGGAGAACAACCAACTCCTATAACTCGCGAGTGACAGGAAATCACTGGACTTTTACCGAGTCCTGTTAAGCAATGCAACTACTCGGACTTATCAAACTAGTGTTCAGATCAAGAAAACTAAGTCATGCATCTATGGTTTCAAACAACTCCTGTAACGTAAATGCACATACAAATGAAGGAAGGCATGTGCAAGTTTAGAAAATTGGGGTCATGCTCCGGGGCTTGCCTTCGAGCGGGATGGAGGCAGACTGATCTTCGGCGCACTCGGTTTCAGCTCCTCCAATCGGCAGCTCAGCTACCGCTCCGTCTTCTAGCACCGGATGCAGCTCGTAGGTGCCGTCGTTGAGATTTAGCTCTACACGGAAGTGCAAATGCAGGGGTTAAACATTTAGATGGTTATTTCAACAACACTTGCAAGCTTTAGCCCAGAAACTTGTAGCAAAGTTACAGGAAAAGTGTGGAATTTCAAGCTTCAGTTGATAGACAACAAGAAAAAAGGGTTGGATTGGGAGAAACTTATGATCTGACCCTCAGAACTAAGGAATAACTATACCGGGGTCCTCAGACTTAACACAGAGAAGTCCCCGAAATTTTACACAGGTAGCCTTGGGTCAAAGAAAAAGGTACAGCCGAGCCGTCGGGCGAGGCGGATAAGGGTCGGCGAAACAGACAGGGTCAGGCGAGACGGAAAAAGGGGTCGGGCGAAACAGATAGGGTCGGGCGAGACGGAAAAAGGGGTTGGGCGAAACAGATAGGGTCGGGCGAGACGGAAAAAGGGGTCGGGCGAAATGGGAAGGGGATCAGCAGCTTACCTTTAGGCCTACTGGTGAAGTCTTGGGGTCGGGAAGGAACAGGCTCAGGCGGAGCGATCGAAGGTGCTAAGGTTTGGGCGGCGGCGAGGTCCGGCGGTGCTCCGGCGATGGTGGTGCTTCTTGTTGACACAAGTAAGCTCTAGCACCGTGCGGAGGAAACAAGCGGCTGGTGGGTTGGGAAAGACGGGTGTTGAGCTGAGGGGGGAGTTTCTCAAGAGCTTAGGTGGCAGCGCTTGAGCACGAAATAGAGGAATGATGCGACAAGGCAACGATGGCAAAGGGAACTCCGGTAGAGGCTCTGATACTCCCTTTTATAGCTGTGCGGAAGAGAGGGAGTCCGGGCAGCGTGAGGATCAGGTCGAACAGGGTGGAGTGCTCTGCCGTGGCGGCGACTGGGCGACGATTGGGCGGCGCCTCCATTGGCTGGCGAAGCGGAGCTTCGGGGATAGGGTCTTCGGTCATTGGGCACTGGAGACAGAGCTTATGCAGGCGCGGTTTTGCCGGAGAGAAGGATTGGTGAGGGCGAGCGCGGGTCTAGTCGCATCAAGCGGCGGATTGGGGTGGCGATTTGGCTAGCGTGTGGCAGGAAGGAAGGAAAGGGGCACTGCAGGCGAGAGTGCTGCAGGCGAGGTGACAGGGCGAGCGGTGACGCTAGCAGGCGCAGACCAGCGGCTTTGTCGGGGCACGCTACTGGCAAGGCGGGAAAAGGAGTTGCCAGTGCTGGATCCGTGGTTGGCGAAGGCGGCATCATTGTGGGGCGCGCGCGTGGGCAGCGCAACAGAGGGGGCGGTGAAAAAGTCGGAAGGCATTGGGGCACGCAGTCGGGGATCCGGGTGAGATGATGAGCGAAAAAGTCTGGCGCAGCAGCGGCCAATCTCTAGTCACAGCGGCGACAGGACGCCCGGCGCGCCCGGCAAGGTTGCGGGCGAGATGAGGCAAGGCAGAGAGTTTGCAGGGCGCTTCTTGCGCGATTGGGAAGGAGGCGCGCTGATCCGTCCGGTCGTGGCCAGCGACTGGGCGAGGCGGGGCTCGTCGGGGAGGTTAAGCCACGCGGCGGAGAGACTCTGAAGCAGGGCGCACGCTTGCTCTGGCGCGCTTGACCCGAGAGATCCGTGGGATCTAGTTGTGGGTCCAACTCCCAGACTCTGGCTCTCCCATAGCTCCAAGTTTGGAGGAACACTAGCTGTTTGGGACTTAGAGAAATTACAGCGGGTTGTTGGGTGTCAGGGGTCGGGGTTGATTAGAACTGCAGATTTGGGAACTTGTCTTAAGGTTAACTCGGCTGATGAACCTGAGTAGTTATAGTGGCTCTCCATAGACTTGGAATTCGCATGAACAATGTGATTTCAGTCGAGAAATCCGAGGTAAACAGGAACATTCTAAAGAGCTGGTAGGATCCGACGCATTGAGGTTAGTGATTGAGAAAATAATGTTCTACCATTATTTTAGAATTCTTGACTCCGTGAAGTCCACTATATGAAGCATTTTTCTTTTATGTCGAAGTAGTGAATGATATGTATTTGATAAATTTTTGTAGAACAAAATACCGATACATCGCAACGTTGAACGATATGTCTCGTCGTTTCCCCCGGATCCCCCAGCGCAGCCTGCTGGCGCTTCCTTCCCTGTCGGTCAAGGACCCGTGCCCATTACACAACCGCACTTACGCTGAAGCATGGTACCGACGCCCTTTGTATTCTAATACTAATTTTATTACTCATTACATCATGCTGATCAAATTTTTTAATAATTTGTATTGAAGCTTGTTTCACCAATCGAGTGGTTACAACATGTAATAACTAATGTGACTCAACAAGCTCCTATGGTGCTAAATGAACAAACGAGTCTGACAGAAGGAAGATATGTGGTTTCTCTGTTCATTAATTTTGCAGGTACTTGAGAACAAAGACTTGGTCAAACAATTATTATCCATGTCAATTCTATTGCCGCACAATACAACCACATGTTGCCACATGTAGTGCTGTGAGGCAGGCACTGATCCAAATAGAACGTCAGACAAATCACATATTTCTATACTACAATTACTGGAAGATTAAAGAGTTTGAATACAATGAGCCGGACGTCACACAAATGCCTAAACAGATATCACCAGCGTATCAATCGCCCATTGCATGTAACCTACCGTTAGTCATTATTTTTTAATTTTGTTTTGTAATGATTTGCCAATATGTATACTAACACTTTTGTTGGTTGCCATTTGACTCAAGGACGCACTGTATAATGGCTTCATGCATGCCGACCAAGCTCTAAAAGAAGTCCTACGTTAGGTACTGGGGAACATTGGCTAGACATTCACAAGAGCTGACCTAGGTCGAGTACGTGGTGGTTGGCAAGATGACATTACCTTATCATCATCCACGACTTTGGTGAGAATATTTGAAGAGACATTCCACATGCCGTACAAGCCTAGAGATAGTGCATACATATATGCGCTAGATTATGTTGATAGGTTCTTAGGAATCGACATTATCGATATTAATCGTAATTTGTATGTTGCAATGATTATCGAGCATGATGTGGACGATTAGGTTCTAAGTATCTCATTTATGTAAGATTTAATATGTACGATGAATTTCATATGTAATGTACTCTAGTTAATATTTGTGATAAATTTTTATCTCTACTATTTCATATACATACATACATACATACGTACGTACGTACGTACGTACATACATACATACATAAATACATACATACATACATATATATACATATATATATATATATGCTATAATGCACATGGGTACATTTTGTATATAGAAAGTACCCACCCTCTGGTTGTGTCGTTGTTGCAACTACTTGGTCCAAATTGCAACTGGTACGTGTCCAGTTGCAACCGGTTCGAACTGAGTTGCAACCGGTTCACGTCTAGTTGCAACCAGCTCGGTCCGATTTGCAACCAGTTCGGTTCAGTTGCAAAGAGTTGCAATTGGTCTAGTCTCTCAGTTGCAACTGCAGGGTCTATGCATTCTAAAAACAGAATGCACCCAGGTGCATTTTAGCCTCACCCTATATATATATGTATGTATGTATATATAGAGAGAGGGGGGGAGAGAGAGACATGTGACAACCTTGTCGATTGAAACAATTTATTAGAATTAGTTTTAGCTCCCGCTATTTTGGTAACTTTAGTACCAGTTAGAAGCTTTGCCTGCTACTAAATGGAGCAATTTAGTACCAGACAAAGGCTATAACCAGTACTTAATGCCCCAATTTTCTGCTCTGCCATTTAGCACCTTTAGTACTGGTTAGAAGCCCTGTAGCAGGTCTACATTCAAGGTCCGACGATTCAGATGCAAAGATAGGCTCCAGTCGAAGAAATCCTGAAGAGTCTACTTGCCTAAAGAGTATGACTACCCAAATGCCATGAGTACTCGTACTCCGCAGAAAGGAGTCGCGTCCTAAAGTACTCTACACTGTGCATCTGAAGAGGCTCATTAGAGTAGCCTTGTGCGCAGACACTTACGACTACCGTACGAGCAGTTATCAGGGTAGTCCGTAAGATGCACTAAAACAACAAGTCGATAGCAATAAAAATTGCGCAAGACTTCAAGTAATTTACATTTCAATCGTATCATGTTTATATTACAAAGAACTAATGTTCACTTTTTACAATGACTACTCAAGGACCAAATGACTACCTACTTCCTTTATGACAGGGTCCATCTCTTGCAGGTACTGCTGGAACTGCTCATCAGAGCAGTCCTCTGCTATCCCTTCCGCAATAGGAGCTAGGTTCGCCTGCGGATCAATGGACTTTACAAAGTCCAGCAGCTGCTTTGAGACCGAGTCCACTATCTTCTGGACGTAGCCGGTGAACTTTGCTGGCACCTCCTTAAGTATCTCAGATAAAGGGCGGGGCTCCACACCTTTAGCTGGGGTATAAAATACTTTTTAGCTGATGGGTACGTGGCACACAGCCCCCGAGCCATTACACGACTAGTTTGGTAGGTATAAGGGTCAACCTCTAGTCAACATGACCATTCATCAATAGTAACTTTATCTCTTCCAAAAATAATGGAAACTGCCAATCAGGTGTGAAATCTTCGATCCATTAAACTAGAATGTTCCCTTTAATCCCACTGCTGTTACTGCGCTGCGATTATAAATAATGGAGGAAAACATCCCTTCCGTTTTACCTATGCCATCTTCTCTTTCAACTTCCGTACTGTAGCCCTAGTGCTGCCGATGCCCGATCCTCAAGCTCTAGCGCCACCATCCCCCACCACTTAGCCCCTCAAGTGTATGCGAAGGAAGACCCTCGTGGCAACAAGGATTGGGAAGAAAGCAACTGCATCTAAGGCAATGGAAGGCAGGAAGAAGGAGGTGGACAAGAAGAAGGAGATCCAGCTGCAGGCTCCCATGTATGAAAAGAGTGACCAGACTGCTACGCCGTTCCCTGCGTGTGCTTAGAAGCGATCATCGCTCAAGGAAGAGGACATCAAGGCACTTGTCGCTGCCAGCCTCCTTCAGGAGAAAGATGTCATTAACTGGAGGTCAGCATTCAGTAACTCGTGGCTGCTGGAGATATATGTGGATCAGACGGTAATCTTCTCCCATTTCATTGAGCGTGGACTTGCTTTGCCTGCATTCAACTTTTTCCGCGGCCTCCTGGACTACTACAAGATTGAACTTGTTCACCTCAACCCCAACAGCATCTTGCATGACGCTATCTTTGTGCATCTGTGTGAAGCATTCTTGGGGATCCAGCCACATTTCCAGCTTTTCCACAATTTTTTCTGTGTCAAGCCACAGCCCAAGAGAGAACACACGGAAGTAGTCGGAGGTAGGGACCCCCTCCAAAGCAATTCAATCCAACTAACACATAGGACATAGGGTATTACGAAATCTGGCAGCCTGAACCTGTCCAAATCATGTGTTCGAGTTCACCTTCGAGTTCCTGATCTCGGCTAGCCCCACGCACTAAACACTACGTCGGGCACCCCCCCTGGGTAGGTTGCTAGATCTAAACACCGATAGCTAGCGCATCAAGTAGGGACTCTTGCTAAGAATCCACTAGCGAACTTGATGGCCCAAGTCATCATCAAACCTATAATCGTGTTCGAAGCGGGCGCGACGTTTAACTTTGGCTCCTGGGTTTGCACCGCAGACAGTGCTGGAAACTTTCACCGCCACATTGTGCTAGCCCCGGAGAAGAAGCAACACATCACGAAGCTCCAACATCAAGCTCTGGAGGATCTCGTCGAGAAATTCAGCTAATTTTCAATTTCTGACCTTGTCAGAGGCTGGGGGGATGAGTTCAAGTACAACTCGACTTCTCCCGCTAGTCGAATTGATTTTCACGAGCCGGCGCTTATGCCATCGTGCGAATCAGACTACGACCCAAGTTGATTCCCGTTCGGACTCCGAAACACGTGTGCTATTTACCAAGTTACCCTGTCCAGATCACAATTTGACACGAATATGATCAGACCCCGACTACTACTCGAACCCGGACGAGGAGACCCCTTTATCAGGTCCGCAGCAGGGCCTGGTAATCATATCAATTCCACAAGGCAGATTCGTCTACTGGCCCAACATAAAGCCACCTGCTCTTGCCAAGAATGATGACTCACACCTTATTGCCTACCTTGATACCCTCCCATACTAGGAGGGAACTCCTATGTCACCCATCTACGAAGAAGGGGACTCCACGGAGGTCATCACGTCAAGTTCGGGAAGCTATTATCCAGAATGAGAACTCTTTGCTCTTATTGCTGCACAAGAAGGCGAAGAGGAAGAGCAACAAGAGAGAAATCTGCGGCATGAGCGTCACCCGGATGATGTCTTGCAGGATGAGCTCATCGCCAACATTGTTGGAGAAGAAATCGAAGTTCAAAGAACTCGGCGGCGAGCAAGAAATGCTGCAAGAGCAAAGCGTCAATGCCGCCTTGCAGCAAACTTTCCAATCATGAACTTGGATCACGTGTTTGAGCAGTTCAATCATGTAAACATCGTACTTCTCTTGCCACCATCTTATCCATTGATCTTATTACCCGCGCCATGCCACAAGATAAGTACACCAGGTAATTGGCGGAACTGGCGAAGCGCGTGTATGAACAACTTGATTAGCAAAACCCAATACATTCAGTTCCACACACCCCATCCCTGCATGGTAGTAGCCATAGGCGCACTCCATCCAGACCAAGTCAAATCGGAGGTGCCAAACCAAGCCAAGCTGGAGCAGAGGGTAGTCGGGCGGGACCCTCGGGAGGCTGTGGCCACCATGGGCCCAACCCAGAGATTGAACGCCCAGTACAGGATCTTCGTCACAAGATCAACGTTGGACGCAACGCTCGTACAATCATTGATCGACGTCGCCATGAGCGCGAGCAAGAGATCGAGTACCTAGGAGAGGATTCGGATGGGTTCCCCGCCTTCTCAAGATGAGTAAGGAAGACAGTTCTACCCGAGAAAATCAAACCTTCGGGTATCACCAAGTATGATGGCAAGCAGGACCCAGTCCAATGGCTGCGGTGCTACTCTCTGTCAGTACAAGTAGTAGGAGGGAACGACAACACCAAGGTCATCTACTTCCCCATATGCATGGAGGTGGCACCACTCATGTGGCTCGAGTCATTAGACAAAAACTCCATTGACACGTGGATGGATCTCAAGGTGGTGTTCACCAACAACTTCACAAGGGCAATGCAGTGTCCTGGCAACAGGATCGACTTGTCTCAAGTCAAACAACAACAAGGCGAGACCCAACACAGTTACCTACGTCATTTCTTCGACAAGAAGGCTACAATCATGGATATCACAGAGCATAACACCATAGATTGCTTCCAGAATGGTCTCTATGATCGCTGGATGTTCCAGGATTTTGGCAGGAGACGCCCCGATGATATCAAATCTCTTAGAATCACGATACAGGCATGGGTAGATGAAGAAGACAAGGAGATTGAGAGGTTTGAGTCTAATCACAACAAGGGCCAGAACAACAATAATCAGAACAACGGCCAATGCAACGACAAGAACCGCAACGATCGTTCTAACAATGACAACCGAAATAACTACTCGGGAGGTCAGAATCATAAGAGGAAGTTAGATAATACTATCGCGGCCATGTCACAGTCATCCAAGAAAGGCTGCAGGAATCAAGATAGGACTCCGTTCAGCCAGCTCCTGAAGAAGCAGTAGCCATGGCACCCATATCATAAGCACTTGTGAAAGACTGCTACAGTCTATGCAGAGTCATGAAAGACATGCCGAAACCTTCTAGAACTAAAGACAAGGGCAAGGCCAAGGAAGACGAAGACGATGGTGACAACGGCAAATTCCAGAACCCTTCCAACACCATCAATGTCATCTTTGGCGGCACACCGTGCACTGCTACTAAGCGGTCTTAGAAGCTCGCCCTCCAAGGGATCATGTCCATTGAACCAGCAACACCTACATTCCTCAAATGGTCCAAGGTACCAGTTACCTTCTTCAGGAAGGACCAGTGGACTAGTTTCTCAGACCTAGGATGGTATCCTCTCACCCTAGACCCAATTGTCTCTAACTCCGGACTCACCAAAGTACTCTTCGCCAAGACACTAAGGAAGATGGGCCTCAACATTACTAATATGCTCACCCAACGAACTCTCCGTTCTACGGGATTGTCCTAAGCAACGCGGCTGTACCCCTTGGTCAGGTGGTTTTACCAGTTAGTTTTTGGACTAAAGAAGACTACCGGACAGAGTACATCTGGTTCGAGGTGGTAGACTTCGAAACATTGTATCATGCTATCCTCGGAAGACCTGCATTGGCCAAATTCATGGCCACCTAGTACTCAAGATGCCAGGACCCAAGGGACTAGTCTCCCTGCGCGGAGACTTGAAGAGATCATACGACTGCAACACGGAAGCCGTGGAGTTAGCAGCGACTACTCAAGTGCCAAATTCGATGATGCAAGTCTTTGCCGCCTTCAAGAAACTATCCCCGATAGAACTTGAGATCCCAGAAAAGAAGTCGGGGGCAACCAAGATCAAGCCAACAAGTGAAGTAGACATCAAAGCTATTGACCTTAAAACTGGTAATAGCTCCAAGACAGCCCTGATTGGCTCAGGACTGGATCCTAAATAGGAAAGTGCGCTCGTCAGCTTCCTCCGTGCCAACTGTGACATCTTCGCTTGGAAGCCATCGGATATGCCAGGGGTGCCTAGGGAGTTGATCGAGCACTCATCGAATGTGGATCCGAAAGCTACACCAAAAAGATAATGCTTATGCCATTTCGCCCAAGAAAGAAGGGATGCCATCTAGAAAGAGCTGGCCAAGCTACTCACGGCAGGCTTCATAAAAGAAGTCCATCATCCAGAGTGGCTGGCCAATCCCGTCCTGGTGCGAAAGAAAAACAACAACGAGTGCAGGATGTGTGTCGACTACACAGATCTCAACAAGCACTGTTCAAAGTATCACTTCAGGCTCCCTAGGATTGATCAAGTCATCAACTCAATAGCTGGATGCGCCCTACTCTATTTCCTCGATTGCTACTCGGGGTATCACCAGATAGCTCTCAAGGAAGAAGACCAAATCAAGACTGCGTTCATCACCCTATATGGAGCTTTCTGTTACACTACAATATCTTTCGGGTTGAAGAATGCAGGCGCTACCTACCAACGGGCAATCCAGGAGTGCTTCAAAAAGCAGCTACACCTCAATGTAGAAGCATACATGGACGCCGTGGTCGTAAAGATCAGAAATCCTAATGACTTGATTGCGGATTTGGAAGAAACCTTCGCAAGCTTGTGAGAATTTCGGTGGAATCTAAACCCAACAAAGTGTGTTTTCGGTGTACCCTCTGGAAAACTACTTGGGTTCATCATCAGTCACCGAGGAATCGAAGCTAACCCTGAGAAGATCTCCACCATCACCGATGTGCATGCTCCATCATGTATCAAGGATGTCCAAAAGCTGACTGGATGCATGACGGCCCTCAACAGATTCATCTCAAGGCTTGGAGAACGGGGCCTACCCCTGTTTAAACTACTCAAGCGGCAAGATAAATTATAGTGGACTGAGGAGGCGGATCAAGCCCTGCAACAATTGAAGGATTTCTTATCAAAGCCATCGATCCTCACGGTGCCAAACCCCAATGAAAACTTGCTGCTCTACATCGCCGCGACTACCAACATCGTCAGCACGGTGATCGTGGTTGAAAGACTAGAGCCAAGCCACGAATACAACGTGTTAGATGCAATACTAATCACCTCGTGGAAGCTACGACACTACTTCCAAGAACATAATATCTCCATCGTCACAGACTTCCTCTTAGGAGAAATCCTCCACAATTGTGATGCAACAGGAAGAATATCCAAGTGGGCGGTAGAACTCAGAGCATTGTCCCTGGAATTCAAGTCGAGGACTGCCATCAAATCCCAGGCGATAGTCAATTTCATGGCAGAATGGCGGGAAAATCAACTACCAATGCCATCAAAGCGCCCAGAGCATTGGGTCATGTACCTTGATGGATCACTCAAGCTCGAGGGCGCTGGCATAGGAGTACTCTTAATATCTCCCAAAGACGAACAACTCAAATATGTCTTGCAAATCTTCTGCGAGGTAACCAACAATGAAGTTGAATACGAGGCGCTTCTGCATGGGCTCCGCCTAGCAGTTTCGCTGGGAATCAAGCGATTGTTGGTCTACAGCAACTCATTGGTGGTAATCAATCAAGTCAATGACAAGTGGGATCGCCACAAGGACAACATGGATGCGTATTGCCTGGAAGTACGCAAGTTAGAGAACAAGTTCTCTGATCTGGAATTCCACCATGTAGCTCGCGACAACAACGTAGCTGTGGATGTCCTATCAAAGCTTGGATGTACTTGTGCTCAAGTTCCAGCTAGGGTCTTCATCCATGACAGAGCCAGTGCCATCAACAACCGATCGAGGTCACGACACACCAGACTGGGAGGTTATGACGATCGATGTAGATAGGAAAACCCCTTCATCGACTAAATCAAGGAGCACAAGTTACCTGCAGACAAAATAGAAGCTAAACAAGTCTCATGATGCAGCAAAAATGATGTTCTAGTTGGAGACAAACTCTACAGAAGAGGCGCATTATCAGAAGTACTCATGAAGTGCATCTCGCGATAAGATGGCAAGGACATACTGGAGGAAATTCACAAAGGCATCTGCAACAATCACGCATCCTCATGAATGATTGTGGGCAAAGCTTTCAGAGCAGGGTTCTATTGGCCTACAGCTCTCGCTGACGCCAAGTAACTAGTTTGTTCATGCCAAGGATGTCAATTCTTCGCCAAGCAGCAACACATCCCTACCTACAAGCTGATCACAATACCTCCCTCTTGGCCCTTCGCATGCTAGGGGCTAGACATGATTGGCTCACTGCCTACGGTGCTTGGAGGATTCAATCGAGTGCTGGTGGTGATCGACAAGTTTACTAAGTGATTCGAGGTGAAGCTAGTAACCTACCCCAAGGCAGACAGGGTACTCGACTTCCTCGACGAAATTGTCCACCGCTCGGCTTCCCTAATCGCATTATCACGGACCTGGGCTCCAATTTCAACAACCACGAGTTCTGTGAGTATTGCGAGAACAGCGGGATTGATGTCTGGTATGTATTTGTCACTCATCCGCGGACCAATGGCCAGGTTGAGCGCGCCAACGGGATGTTACTGGAAGCTCTCAAGAAAAGACTACATGATATTGGAAATGTTAAAGGGGGCAAGTGGCTCAAGGAACTACCTAATGTCCTTTAGGGCCTTTGCACCCAACCGTGCAAGCCTACAGGGCAATCACCCTACTTCCTGGTCTACAGATCAGAAGCCGTCCTCCTCGCCGATGTCATGTGGAAATCTCTAGTACTCGAGCAGTACGAGGAGGGTGCAGTAGAAGAAACAAGGCATCTAGACTTAGACAGCCTTGAAGAAGCTCGCTGTGCAACACTCATCCAGTCCGCAAGGTACCTTGAAGGAATCTGCCGCTATCATGATCGCAACATCAAAGAACGTTCATTCAATATAGGCGATATGATCCTCAAGCGTATCCAAGACACCAAGGGACTGCACAAGCTAAATTCGTCATGGCAGGGACCGTTCATCATCTTCAAGGTTATTGGGCCTGAGTCGTACAAGCTCCAATATCTCTCTAGTGAAGACATCAACAACTCGTGGAACATCGAGCAACTTTGTCGATTTTATCCTTAAGTTTACATATTTATGTAAATTGGCCACTGGCCTTAGTTGTACAATTACAATTCAATAAAGCAGATTTATTTTTTGTCATAAAATGACTACCTATTTGTGCTTAAGGCAGATTTAACTATGACTAGCAAAGGCAAGTTTGCAGAGCTACTCAGCTCTCCGGGTACTATCGCTCAACTCGTAGCTTGTAATAACAAGTCTGTACAAAGCTATTTAGCTTCCAGGGGCAAAATTGCCTACATGCGGCTTGTAATAACAAATCTACAAAAGTATTTTTTTGAGTTATTCAACTCATCGGACAAAATTGTCCGCAGTTAAACTCGTGAGTTAATCAACTCCTGGGACAAGTCTGTCCTTCGATGGCCTTCAGATAAGAAGTCGTCAGCATTTCGGGAGTTATTTAAACTACCCAAGTTCATATCTAGACAAGTCTATCTAGTCGTGGCTTGTAATAACAAGTTTGCAGTTGCAGGCTTTCGAGAGCATAACATCTGAACAACCCATAGAGGTTGCAAAGGTAGGCTCCAGTCAAAGAAATCCCGAAGAGTCTACTTGCCTGAGAAGTATGACTACCCAGATGCCTTGAGTACTCGTACTTCGCAAAAAGGAGTTGCATCCTAAAGTACTCTACATCGTGTATCTGAAGAGGCTCATCGGAGTAGCCTTGTGCGCAGACACTTACGACTACTGTATGAGCAGTTATCAGGGTAGTTCGTAAGATGCATTAAAAAAACAAGTCGACAGCAATAAAAATTGCAACAAGACTTCAAATAATTTACATTTCATTCATATCATGTTTATAATACAAAGGACTGATGTTTATTTTTTTAGAGACTACTCAAGGTCTAAATGACTAGCTACTTCCTTTGCGATAGGGCTCATCTCTTGCAGATACTGATGGAACTGTTCATCAGAGCAGTCCTCTGCTATCCCTTCCACAACAGGAGCTAGGTTCGCCTGCATGTAGAAGGACTTAACAAAGGCTAGCAACTGCATTGAGACCGACTCCGCTATCTCTTGGATGTAGCTGGTGAACTTTGCTGGCACCTCCTTGAGTATCTCAGATAGAGGGTGGGGCTCCACACCTTCGGCTGGGGGCTCCACCATGTCGGCAATAGGCTGAGCTGCTTCGGATAGCTCCTTTAGAGCAAGCTTCGTAGCCTCCAGCTCAGCCTCGTGCTCCTGGAGGATCTTCATGGCATTGACCAAGTCGACCTTCCCGTCTGCGCGCATCTTCCTCTCCTTTTCCAGGTGATGTTTCAAGTTCTCATACAACGCAGATAACTTGTCATGCTGGTCCGTCACCCAGTAGTAGGAGTTCTGCCAGTCCACAGCTCGACCTTGGAGATCTTCCTTTATTTTTTCGAGAACTGCAGGAACAATTCAAAGGAAATTCTATCTCACCAAGTGGAATCAGTACTCGAAGACCAAGGGGAGAAGACCAATTACCTTTTAGTTGCTGCTTTAGAGATTTGTTGCACTTCCGGAGGTGATCCTTCTCCTCCTCAAACTGATGGACAGTGTTTCGGTACTCGGCGGCTTGACCGTCGTACTTCATCAACAGCCGGGAGGAGTACTTCCACTCCTTGGCAAGCTCCTGGGCGAGTGCCTCAGCACGGATTATTGTGTCTCCATAGCTCTGGAGCATCTGACACTTCCGGCGAGAGCGCTTGATTACATCCTGCAAAACAGAGCAAGTACTCGTGTCAAGACACGGGTACCAATTTCAAAGTTAAGGAATCAATGGGATCAAAAGCTTACCGCTGCATATTTGCCTACACGGCGATACATCTCCATCATCCCGACCTCCATCTCTATGTCCAGCAGTGGGTCGTTGATTAATTGAATATCTTCAAGATTAACCGAGTAAAACCAGGGCATGACTTGTTGATGGGCCTGGCTCGGACATGGAGACGGTCGCCATAACTTCCAACCCCTTTGCGGCTTTGGTCTCTATCTTCGATTCAGGGGCTATGAGAGTAGCCATGACACCAGAGGTAGTCGCCACTACGACCTCAAGCACTGGAGGCTCGGAGGCTGGTACTACAACATCAGTTAATGAAGAAATCACATCCTGCATCAACGCAACTACAAGTGATACGGCACTTGGATATGTTGTCGGCGCAGGTTGTTCCTCTAGCGGCAGACTTGTTGGCGTCGGGGCGATGTCCTGGACCGAGTGGCTACTGCCATCAGTCACAGGCTTCAGGTTTGGACCTCCAAGCTCCACGCTAGAGGATTTCCTACAAAAGACAAGTTGTTAGAAGACATACTACAAGTCAATACCAAGCTACAATTAGTGCTGGAATGGAGTACCAGTACTTACTTTGAGGATCTCCCCAGCTTAAGAGAGGGCTCCCCTGATAAGCGCATTGGCTTGATGGTCGGAGATGGCTTCTTTAGCATGGCTTGTTAGGTCGTAGTGCAATCCTTGCCAACCTTCATTGCCGCCTCTGCCTCTCGAGTAGTCTGTGCACTGGCAGGGTTCGCCCTAGCAACGAGGCATTCCGGGTCATCTTCAATCACAATGACCTCCTCGATTACTGGCAGCTGCTGCGGCATGACTTCAGTAGTCGTCCTCTCCACCTCAGTCACCTCCCCAACTACATGCAATCCACCAATGCCATATTGAGTAGATATGGTGGTAAGGGATTTACTTACGAGTTCTCGATCCTTAGGATCTTTCCCTTCTTCAAAGGTTATTACCCGTGGAGGCACGTCTTCGACGGTTAGAAGCTTATTCACTGAACGCTTCCCAGCAATGGTACGCTTCTTCTTTGGCAGTGACGCCAACCCAGCCTCCAGATCATCTTCGTCGCGCACTTTGATGACTTGAAGGATGACCCAGCCTTGTCAGATGGCCAGGCCTTAAGCACGAATTCCTCCGCAGCTTCAGAGTCAGAGCTATTGAAGGACTCAATTTTGTCTTCCTCCTCCTCCTTGGCTTCACTCTGTACGCTTGCAGTCATATGTACACAAGGAGCAGCTTCAGAGTCCTCTGATCTAGGAGGAGGAGGAGCAGAGCATCTTTCTGCACAGGCAAACAAGTCAGTACATCAAAAACTACCAAAATGAGTACTCAGGGGCTACGGCCACAGGTACTTACAGTGCTTGGTAGGTTGGTGATGCAGAATTCCCGCACAATCATCGGGATTTCACTTGCATTCTTGAATAGGTGTCTCAACCGCGCCATGACTTCATCAACACTGAGCTCATCTGGCGACATCCTGGACGATGGATCACTGACGCCAGAGTAGTCATAGCCCCATGTACATCGAAGTTGCAGGGGCTAAACTCGCCTCTTCATGAAGCTGAAGGCTACCTCAACTCCCATTAGCCCCTATTGCATGAGCTTAGCTATCCTATCCAGGAGCTCGAGTAGTTGCAGGCAGTCTTCGTGGGAAGGCTCATCCAGCCACCTATTGTTCCAAGTCGGGTGGTGGCCTATCAACTTCGGGAGCTTTGGCTCGTGGTTGCTGATGTAGCATCACTTCTCCTTTCATCTAGAGTGCGAGTTAATCAACTCATAGTCCAAGTACAAGCCCTTCACCTTCTCCCTCATCTGGATTTTGGCTCCTCCGACTACTTCTGTGTGTTCTCTCTTGGGTTGTGGCTTGACACAGAAAAATTTGCGAAAAAGCTAGAAATGTGGCTGGATCCCCAAGAATGCTTCGCATAGATGCACAAAGATAGCGGCATGCAAGATGCTATTGGGGTTGAGGTGACCAAGTTCAATCTTATAGTAGTCCAAGAGGTCGCCGAAAAAGTCGAACGCAGGCAAAGAAAGTCTGCGCTCAATGAAATGGGAGACGATTACCGTCTCATCTACATATGTCTCTAGCGGCCATGGGTTGCTGAATGCAGACCTCCAGTTGATGACATCTTTCTCCTAGAGGAGACTGGCCACTACAAGTGACTTGATGTCCTCTTCCTTGAGCGATGATCACTTCCAGGCACACGCAGGGAACGGCGGAGCAGTCTAGTCAGTCTTTTCATACTTGGGAGACAGCAGTTGGATCTCCTTCTTCTTGTCCACCTTCTTCTTCCTACCTTCCACCGCCTTGGATGCAGTCGTTTTCTTCTGCATCCTTGTTGCCGCAAGGGTCTTCCTTTGCATACACTCGGGGGCTAAGTGGTGGGGGATGGCGGTGCTAGAGTTCGAGGATCGGGCAGCGGCGGTGCTAAAGCTACAATACAGAAGTTGAAAGAGTAGATGGCACAGGCAAAACGGAAGGGATGTTTTCCTCCGTTATTTATAACCTCAGCGCAGTAACAGCAGCGGGATTAAAGGGAATATTTCGGTTTAATGGATGAAAGATTTCACACCTGATTGGCAATTTCCATTATTTTTGGAAGAGATAAGGTTACTGTTGATGGATGGTCACGTTAACTAGAGGTTCACCCTTATACCCACAAGACTAGTCGTGCAATGGCTCAGGGCTGTGTGCCACATGCCCATTGCTAAAAAGTTTTTTCTCTAGGTTTAAAGGGAAAAGAGATGCAAATTACAGATTGACCCTCAACCTGATTCTTCGATTCAACCTAAGGCTCAAGGGCTACTCCATATGGAGTGCGACTTTCGTCGCACTTCCATATAAAAATTCAAGATTGAAGATTCAAGATCAAGTTAAATGAGGGTTGAGCACATTCTAGCCGCATGGCAGTGCTCGAGTACATTTGAAGACTCAACCCAATGGAGTACTAAAGAGAATCAAAACTAGTCATAGAAGCCTACAAAAGTACTTGGAACTACTGCATTTGACTAAAAGGTACTTGGAGCTTGTTGTACATACATCTATGGGCCTACCAGAAAGTTTGGACAGTCCTAGATACAGGCTAGACACCAAGACATGTCAGACATGGAGGCTACGGTGCAAGACGACTTAGTCTACGTGGCAGGACAAGAACTAGTTGAGGGTTAGGAAAACTACTCGTAGCAATTAGAGTAGGACTCATCTAGTCAAATCCGACTAGTATTCTTGTAAACAACCGATCTGTAACCCTACCCTCGGCAATATAAGGTGAGGCAGGGACTCCCTCCAAAGCAATTCAATCCAACCAACGCACAGGACATAGGGTATTACGCAATCTAGTAGCCCAAACCTGTCTAAATCGTGTGTCTATGTTCACCTTCAAGTTCCTGATCTCGGCGAGCCTCACGCACTAAACACTATCTCGGGCACCCCCTCGGTAGGTTGCCGGGTCTAAACACCGACACCTGGTACTAAATAGAGCAATTTAGTACCAGGCAAAGGCTATAACCGGTACTAAATTGCCCACCTACAAATACTTCATCTTCTCTAAACGTTTAGCTGTTTCCTCCATCCGCTGTTATTCCTCCCCAACGTGCCACCTCCTCCTCGCCGCCAACGCCGCCTTCTCACCGCCGCGCCACCTCCTCCCGATGCGCTGCCTCCTCCCTCTGTCCCCACGGCGCCCCATCCCCGATGTGCCGTCTCCTCCTTCCGTCCCCGTGGCACCCCATCCCTGACGCGCCGCCTCCTCCCGACGCGACGCCTCCTCCTCCTCCCCGACGTCGACGCCGCCTCCTCCCCGCCCCGTCCCCAACGCCGCCTCCTCCCGATGCGCTGCCTCCTTCCCGCCGTCAAGGCCGCGTCCTCAGCGCCGCATCGCCTCCTCCCCAAGCACCCCGGTTGGTTTTTTTATGTTTTCCATTTTTATTCCATGCAATTGCAATATGATAATAAATACATTTTGATTAGTTATCACAATGTACATCATATCTAAACCAACAATTGTAAATTTCTATTGATGTTTTACGGCGTAATTACTTTTGAAGTTGATGTTTGATTACTATTAGTTATTTTGGACAACCTTTTATTCTTAGCATTTCGTGAATTATGATGTTTTACGGCGTAATTACTATTGAAGTTGATATTTGTGAAATAATGTATCTTATTTCAATTTTATTTGGATAGTTTGGGCTAATATGGCTAGTGGAAGTTCTTTTCGCCGTGGTGGTGGCGGCCGTGGTGTTGGTGGTCGTGGAGACTACATGTTCGAGGAGCCGTTGTCTCGTTGTCCAGGAATTCACTTCCCTCATGGAGTCATTGACTTGACACAAGACGATCGAAGCAGAGGATGACTTCCCAACATAGTAATATTATTTCCTTCTTGTAGTTGATTTTTTTTACTACAAATGAATAATTTCTAAGTAGCCTATCAACACAATTAGATAGCTCAAAGATATTGTCAAAGATTTAGGTGGTACTTCTTCTGTAGTGCAAACTGAGGTTGTTGGTGAACCTCATTTTAAAAGAGTACACATCTCTTTTCAAATACCTGTTCAAGAAACAAATTTCACCTCGACGTTACCAGGAGAGGCTATCCCGATGGTTTCAATTGCCGCATGGGATCAAATAGCACCAAGTATGGTAAATTTAGAGAGGACCACCATGGAGGCCTGCCTACAGCAGCTTAAGGATTATGGGTACTTTGTGCCAGACTTGTTATATTTTCGAATAAAGCAGCTTGAGGAGAGAGAAAGCAATATGCTTGTGACTAATGAGAGGCTTTGTCAGCTTAATCAACATGACATGGTATGAAACATTCTTTTATCATTCTTTTAACTTTAGTTATGTTACATCTTTTGACTTTCATAATGTTATTATCATCTTTTTGGATCTCTTTGGTACTACCAATGCGGCAACGAGCTTTCGTGCAATTCTGGCTCAAGTCTTGGATGTGTTGGATTTGACTTACATGTATGGAAACCCCATATTCACCAGAGATTGGAAGTTCCAGACTCATCTCACTTTCTATAGGCCAAATCAGTTAATCTCTCCATTGTTCGAGATTTATAGTATGTGAAGCAAAGGAGAGTACATTCATCCGTGCTCTAACTTTTTTTGATGAAGTTCTAGGCTGGACGATGTTCCATATCTAAGGAAGCGAAGTGAGTAGTACTATGAAATATGTAACTTGCATGGATGTAACCCTACCCTTTTTTTATGGATTTGAACTCTTGTTCTCTCTAGGAACTTAAGTATTGATGTATAATTTCATTGCATGTACAATCTTCTCTGAGTAACTTGGATTTGAATGGGTTGATACTTGTAAGACTTGGATTTGAATAGGTTAATATATTAATGTAATATTAATAGTAAATGCTCCATCGGATATGAATACGAATTATAAAACAAAAGGAAAATGAAAGGGCAAAAAGAAAAAGAAAAGGAATACGATTTAATTTCAAAAGCTTCCTATCGAACCGGCTCCTATTTCAATCCGTGCTG
Organism: Setaria viridis; assembly: GCF_005286985.2. NCBI lineage: Eukaryota > Viridiplantae > Streptophyta > Magnoliopsida > Poales > Poaceae > Setaria > Setaria viridis. Next base: position 20,604,568 of record NC_048271.2, on the reverse strand, counting down.
GACCGATCGATATACCAATAATAAAGTCTCCAGTCAACTGGTGGAATACATAGTACTGGTTAGTAAAACCAACCGGTACTAAAGTATCACGTGCAACAGCGCAACATGGCTCGCAGTTTATTACCGGTTGGTTTCACCGACCGGTACTAAATGTCGCATTTAGTACCGGTTGACCTGACCGGTACTAAATGGCGTGACATTTAGTACCGAACTATCGATACCGGGCAAGCGTCCGGTACTAAAGGGGGTTCCTGACTGGTAGTAATGGTGACATATATCAGAAAAAAAACATATTTAGGCAGAAAATCTCATAAATCAACGAGATTGAGGCTAATATGGAAAAAATGTCCATTGCCAAACTTTTTGTCCTCTGAGCCATCATGCTTAAAATCTCCATTGTCAAGTGGTACTTTTGTCCATTTGTGCCCCGTACTTTCCAGTGGACATGTGGAGACTCTGTTATTCTTATTTATGTATTCAACCATTGAGTGAAAGAAAGTTGAAATATGCAGTGAGGAACATAAAATAGTTCGGTATACGTTTGCTGAAAGTTTGCATCATCGTCTGGTGTGCATAAGTGTTACCCACAAGAGAGAAACTTGGCTCAATGTACATTTTCATAGGAACATATGGTTGGTAGGGATTATAAACTTGGCTATGAAAAATGACAAAGCCTGCAGTATGACCATTAGGCGTCAAATATAATACAAACACACACAAGAATATGCTTAAGTTAGGTCAGGATCAGATACATCGACTCCGATTGATTTTGGACAACTGTACTTAATTTAGATGATGGATGGAAAATTTGAGGTGGTGTAAGTGAAAGAAATCCAATCAAATCTTCTTTTTTCGGCCACTAGGAATATTTTGTACAACTTATTCCAGTTACATATTATGTTACAATGTGTAAGCCAAACTTAATCCTATATCTAAAACTTCATAACATGAAACGTAACATGAATCGAAAGTGAAACTTCATCCATAACTGAAAATACACAAACCGGTAGTGATACCACTATCACCGCCAGTTCATTTTTCAGATTTTCGCACATGTTTTGGTACTTGTTTAAAAAGTTATAACTATTGAGGGAGTCAGATATGGAGATAAACTATATATGAAAATTGTAGCTCCTAATGAGATTTATAACTTTATAACTTTGTAGTTTTCAATATTTTGATTTGAAGTCATTTAGGTGGACAATGGTCATCAAAAAGCATGTCTCAATTAGGGCCAAAAGAAATAAAACTCCCATTATAATCAACAATAAAATGTATATATAGCTTGAATTGCAAGGAAGCTATGCCTGCGACCAGAGAGGTTGTGATATGGCTATATTATTGGCCATATATAGCTCGAGGTAGATGGAGGTTGTGGGTTTGACTCCCATTGACTACTTTTTTTCTATCTTAATTTTGAACCGGTTACCAGTGCTAGTTGGTAATAAGAACCGGCAGTGATACTGATTACGGATGACCACTGCCTTGTGTGCTGAATAATCACTGCCAGTTCAAAAAGTAGCAACAATTAACTGTTGTTGGACCACCAGCAATGGTACCGGCAGCTGGTTGATTCCTGTTATTCTTTAACCTTGGGGTTTTCAGTTCGTCATTTATTGAGTTAACCTCTTGCATCCGGATCCATGAAGGTAACTAAGTAACTAACTGTTAAATAAGTACCATCTTGTGTAAGATGCTTATCTTTCAATGTTATATTATCTAGGGCTAAGCATATGCAGCCAGTTGCGCAAGGTGTTATATTAACCAATGACTTGTTTGTTACTCATCAAATAATAATAAAAGGCTATCCCGGTCATTAATTTCTTGTAAGATAGCTGAACATGATTATTTAGCATGAAGTCAGATCTTGGCGTATGCTGGGTGTGGCTAAAAAACGGGTGACACTTCCAGCCTAGTGAACAGCATTCATTCGTTGGTTTGCAAGTCAGCATCTATATGTACATATAAAGCTATAGGAAGCCACCAGAAATTTGAATGAGATTGGGGTGACACCTGAATAAGTTGAGGTAGCTAGGGGGTAGTGACTTGAATATGATAGTTTTAGACTAAACTTGCAGCATTGTCCTTAAGAGATCCAAACATGACAACATAAGAATAATACTACTCCCTCCGTTTCAAATTGTATAACGTTTTGACTTTTCTAGATGCATAATTTTATTATGCACCTAAATATATATTATATCTAGATACATATAGAGCACAAACTATATATTTTAAAAGTTAAAACTATCTATAATTTGAAATGGAGGGAGTAGAAGATACGTACTGCCGCTTGCTAGGAACAATGATGACAGACATGTTAACATGTAATAGTCTACAGACTACTTGCCTTTTGCTTGTGCAAGAAGCTAATTTACGTACGAACACATAAAACAAGTGATCAACATCTGGTAGTAAGATTAGTTGATACCAACCATGGAAAATTAGCATCGCGTTGAATGAAATGATGTGACGCTCTTCGTAAAATTTGGTTGCATGTTTACAGTAAAATGTAAGCACCACTGCTAGAGAAATTGCATTTCATCCACCACATATATACCGGTACGACACTACGTCAGAAAAGATTTATACTGGCACTTGCAATTTTTGGTGCTGGTGGGCACTGGCAAGGATTGCCAACCATCGGCACAATAGGCGCAGGGCTGGCCCGTTAACATCCACCAGCACAAATAAGGGATATATACTTGTGCTGTCATAAGATGACCACCGATACAAAATATGCAGTAGTGGCAGTCAACTAAGTGCCCGTGGAATATACATTATTCACAAATTGATACAAAACTCATTAACCATAACTAGGGTAAAAACAATAATAATATTTTTTTATTACCAGAAATCATTTTTGAGGTTTTTCCTGATTTTAGCTTAAAAAAAGGCAGCGGTTACGGAAAAACGAAAACGGATAAAGGTGATATACCTTAGGGGTAGGGCCCATGTTCCTTATGGCCCACCTGTCAACGAACTAGTTTAGTTGATTTTGGTTCTAGAGCTTTGTTTTAACAAATATAATTGTTTTTATTTGGTTATGATGCTCTGTTTAAACCCTAAACTTTCCGAACATTTAGTTTCATATTCCTACTTTCCAGACACCGCTTCTTTATAATTTTTATATGTTTTTCATTCGTTTGTTTTCTCACTTTATTCCTATTCCATTCATGTGTTGCCTACCATTCTTTTGTTTTCTACTTCTCCATTCCACATATTCCTTTCCAATCCGAAGTTTTTCTTTCCATTTCTCTACTATGCATTTTTCAATTATAAACAGATCCTTATAAACCCCTTATAATCTGGTCAATGATTTAGTTATTTCTCATTATATTTATTGACTGTTTGAACATCAAGCATGTATGACAATGTGTCATGGATAGTAGTAGTTTGAGTAAATTGCACCCACCATACAACAAGTGGGTGTAAATTGGTCCAACAACTTGTAAAATGCTCAATATAGTACAATACCTTGATAGATGGGTGCAGATTAGTCCAATAACTTAAAATTCTCAATCTTAGTGCAATAACTTGATAAATTGGTGTACCAACAGTCCAAATATTACAACTACAACGTATTAAGCAAAGTAGATGGATATACGAATTTTTTTCCATTCAATATTTTAAATTTGGTCAATAAATTTTTTTATATAATGACTAGGCTATTCCTTTTTAACAGTGTACATAACTTATTTGTTAATTAGTTAAATCAAATAAAAATTTAAAATTACGTCATTGGGACTTTGTTTTGCTTCTTCTCATGTATTCAATGAAAAAACTGAAGCATGTTTATTTCTGTTATTTTAGCTCATGTTCCCTTTCTAACAAGTACATGAAGTTTTATAAAATATTTTTGCCAAACTCCTAAAATGCATTGTTAGTATATGTTAATATATTGTTTTTTATTGAACAACACACATAATCAAATATGTAAAAGAATAGTGGAGGTAAACTTATCAATGTTAAATATCAATTTAAATAGCCATAATCAAAATTAAATCACCGTACAAAAATATAATTAATATAATAACATAACATTAATTTCCTAAATACTGAAAACTCTAGTCTTGCTAAATATATTGCCTTTTCGACGCAAATATCAATGGTCAAATAATGCTCAATAATTTGTTCCAAAACTAATATATTCTGACCCGACATTAGCATTAGCATATGTTGCTCGTTATAATATTTAGATTGTGAATGCACTAATTTATCAAGTTATTGATCTAAGTTGAGCAATTTACAAGTTCTTGGACCAATATGCACCCACCTATCAAGTTATTGTATTGGATTGAGCATTTTATAAGTTGTTGGACCAATCTACACTCACTTGATAAGTTATTGTATGGTGGGTGCAATTTACTCAAGTAGTTTTATTAAATGATTAATGTGGTAAGCATTTGTATTTGCATATGCGATAGGTAAGTTAATTATATGGCTAGTGTCATGCTCTATAGTTTGACGTGTTTATTGTTTAAAAATATCGTTTTGATGGATTTTGATCATTTTTAGATGGTTTAATCGAATAGTTTCATTTTCGAACGATTTTACCATAGTATCGACATCGTTCTCGTTTCCGACAATATCGTATCATTTTCATTTTCATGTAAAAAATGTGAAAGTAAAAGTGGTGGAGCCTTATGCCGACTGCCAATCATTTCTGATTGTTTTCACCCTAACCATAACCTAAGCCAAGTTTCACATTAGAGTAACACGTGAGGTAACTTGCCAAAATATTTATGTTTTGACCAAAGTCAGTAGGAGAAACCCCAAACTTTTTTTATATTTTTTTTATTCCAGACCTGTTTAGTTTACTCCCATAGGGAGTCAAACCTAGGCCTATTGGATGCTACTCAGGTGCTCTAACCACTAGGCTAACCACTATGCTAGAGTCCCTTTTGCGCAAAAATATTTATGTTATGTCATAATATAATTTTTAAATGCATTATGCTACATATATGTTCTTGTGTAGAAGTTTTACACTTTTGAACTGATTTACTATTTTTTAAAAATATTTGAATTCTTAGAAAAGATATGTGCTGGTGGACTATCTGCCAGCACATATGCCAGCACATATGCATATGTGCTGGAAGATGGCTTTCGTAGCCTGCCAGGATAGGTACATTTTAATTCTATGTCTCAATGAAGACAAAATATTTCCTAACTAGTCAAAAAGTCATCTTGCATGCACCAATATATTTTTTAAATATAATGGACTACTTTTATGCTGTTGTGCGAGTTCTTTAAAGTAATTTGCTTTTTCTGAGGTTTAAGTTATTTTAAGCATGCTTACTGAAAGCATTTGATTTTCAAACTAAATTTATCACAAATAAGACTCATAAATTTGAAGAAAATGATTTTTAAGGACACATGTTGCATTTATCTCAAATTATGGAAGTACATGAAATATTCACATGTTTGTTAGCTATATTTCACACTTCTATTAAAATATTTCGTTGAGAACAAATTCTAATTTTAATAATATCTAAAGTTGGTATGGGATCATTTTACGAGTGCCCAACATTGACATAAATTTTCAAAATATGAGAAAATTGGACTATACATTCTTCACAAATGGATACACAACTCATTAGTGTATCATATAACCATGAAAGAGCCTCTAGTCTAGTGGTTAGAACACCTGAGTAGCACTAAGCAGGCCTGGGTTCGACTCCATGTGGAAGCGAATTCAACAGGTCTGGAATAAAAATTATTAAAAAATAGGTAGGATCTTCTCCTGCTGACTTTTGGTCAAAAAAAAAAAGTGGCAAGTTAACACGTGAAGTTACTCACCGAAACATTTATTTTATATGTCGGGCCATCTCTGCCAACGGGTACGGATACTCCCCTATATGTGGCGCCGGCAGGCTGCCAAATTTTCACGATTTTTCACTCGCTGACGCTCACCGCTCCCCTCACCGGTGATAGCTCCGGCCGCGCGCCGCGCAGCCCAGCCCACCCCTGGGCCCTGGCCCCTCACCACCCCTCCACGCGGCGCCGGACCCCTTCTTTTCTGGGTAACTGATGGATATGATATGCGTGCGATCTCAGGTTCATAAAACTTTTCAGAAGCATTGCATGCAGATCAAGCATACATAATATTGAAATTTTACTTCCTTTGAGCAAATTTGCAACATTATGAACCGGAGAGAAATGATAATTGATCATGCCATTTGTGATCTGAAGGCATCCAAACTGCAAAGCTGTGTTCCATAAACCTCACACACTAATACACCTTTCACACTAATGCTTTGAACAAAGCTACCTACAAAATTACAACAGAAAAGGTTGATCATGATAACATGTCAAATTCTTCAATCCTGTCAAAAGAAATCCCACACAAAATGCTAATCCGATGTATGAACTATATGATCCTGAAGATACCATGTACGTCCTTTCAAAGATATCAAATGCATAACTCGAAATAGCATGCCTAAAACAACAAATCCATCCAGCATCCACATAGATTAGATACGAAATATCAGGCACGACAGGCATTGCAAGTAAAACTTGAAGCATAGTAGGGATTATCCTGACTGTTTTTCTAATCCTAGAGTCTAGCTAGCCTGCCCCTACAACATATATCAACATTACACGGTAAGATACAGGATGTTACTCGATACAAGATATTATGATGGAGACCCTAACTTATAGAACGATATGTGCACCAATTAATATTCCCAGTCTGCCACCAAATAGACTGCCATTACACTAGGGAAGTTTCTTCTCCCTTTCTGGTTTTTAACTAAACCCTTCTCCCACAATTGTCTTCCAATGCTGCCGAATGTAACTGAAATTCTCAGTTCTCAAATGAACAAAATTGCTTGGGCTGCAGCGAGCTTTTCCTTTAACTCTGCTATGGAATTGAACTACCTCTTAATGGAGGGTTCTTCCACTGATCTGATCCTGCTCCTGCTTAAAGCGTCTGGTCATGCCTTAAACTGCCCTTAAACTTGCAGCACCTGACAATGGATAATATGACTCTTCAAGTTCCGCCCTGCAATGGTAGACCACAAGTTTGCCACAAACGACCTATGCTGGCCCTTCCGAGCAACAGTCTCCCACATTCGTGCACTATCTGTCTCGACACTCATAGTTGGGTCTGAGACATCAACAAGAGTTATGCTCATGTTGTTACGGATAATGCAAAGTTTCCCATTTAGTGACACCAAAGCTGCAGCTTCAAAGGCACGTGAACTACCCAAATGATGCTTGCTGTCCATGAATCTTGTCCATGTTCCTGTGCTGTCATCGTAAACTCTAAGCTTGCAGCCATCCCGACAATCAGCTGAATAGAGCCGGCCATTGAAGGAAATGCTCGGGTTCCGCCACCCTGTAACCATCTCATCATCGATTGTTGACCAGGCATTGGATGACGGTAAGTAGACTTCACTGGTCACTTGGCGATGGGAATCAAGCCCCTTTAGGAACCACTTGCCATCATATACAACTCCAATGAAAGGCACCATCCCATTGTTCATTTCAGTAATGCAGGCCCATCTGTTCCTATTTGGATCATAAACTTCTGCAGACTGCAGTGTCCTCTGTATTCCTTCACACTCCCCACCAGCAACATAGAGACAATTGTTTATTACACAAGAACCAAAAAAGTGACGTTTCCTTAGCATATCTGGAGCTCGGTGCCATTTGTTTGTCCGAGCATTATAGAATACAACACGCCTCATAGAGCCCCTCAAAGGATCTTTCCCACCAAATAAGTACAGATAGCAACCACTCAGAACGGCACAGCCAAAGCCCAATGCTTCTGAATATTCTGATGGAACTGGTGGGAGTGACTTCCATAGCTGGTGTAGTGGATCAAAGGCATGCCAGGATATCTTCCCTTCACGGTCCCTTTTAAAGACGTAAACCCATTCTTCTGCCACTCCAATTTTCTTACGCAAGGAGTAGAAGTAATTCCCAGACAAAAGGCGGTTCCATCTTTTGCAAACCATCCTGAGATTGGGGTGTTCAACTCGAGGAACCCGTATAAGGCAGGCAATAGCAAGATCATCAGGAAGGCCAGGTAAAAGTGGTGCTTGTGTTCTGCACCTTTCCTTTCTTGAGCCCCTTGACTTGCGCTTGGTTTGTTTGACCTCGGGTTGCATGCACATCTTTGCACCAGGAACAAACTTTCTAGCATCAACAACAGTTTTAAGGCCTGTATCCAATCTGCAGTAGCAGGAGACAGACTCCACCTGGCAGCCAATGGGGAAAAAATGTTTAGATGTATTGGCAGAAAAGCACGATATGGTAAATGATAAATAAATAAATAGAGCCAAAAAAATATTAAAATTTTAGAGTTCCAACTCATGATATAAATGAAGGAGATAAGCAATAGAATCCAAATGCTAGAAATGAAGCATCAGATATAATATAGCACCATAGATAGCTCCCATTCTTTATACCTAGAAGTTCTTTTTGTTCACATCTCTCAAATAAAAACTGCCATGAATAATCAGCTCACCAGGATGAATTGTGATTTTAAGATGTTTCTATTGTACAAAATTTCTCTAAACTGCCCTTCCTATAAATTAAATGTCAAATTCAAATATATCAATTTAGGTTTGGGAATCAATCTGTCAGTAAAGTAAGAGATACTTGGCATGCAGAAGACAATAGAATCATTAACAAGAGGCCTATCCTGTCCTCAAGTTGAGTTGACAGAGTTCAACATTGTGACTATTCGAAGCATTACTTTAAAAGAGATTTATCGAAATTTCATGAATCAAGTCTCTCAATTCAAGGACATTAAAACTCATGGAACCAAATTCAGAAAAGAAACCATGAACTATAATACATGTTCAAGTTCTTATCATAGATTATAGAGTCTGAACCAATGCCCCAAGCTCGGACTAGCTCAGTTCTTCAATTCTTCAGAAACGAAATAGTATGTAATTGGTTTGAAAAAAAGTTGAACCAATATTCAAGGCAGGCCAGGCAGACTGCAAGAGTATGAAAATTGGTTCAAGACATCCATCAACTCAACTACCATTGCACTTATTCATGAAGTGGTACAGGAAATGTTAACTATCTATGGTTTCATCAGTTTGGCCAAAACCGTCATGTAACTTCTATTCAGTCTAGTTGCAACCAAGCCACACACAAGTCTGACTACAATGCTGTGTTTGTGTGATAGTAACACCTTCGAATTAACCAAATACAAGCAGATAATTTGTGGCATGTTCAGAAAATAATGCTTTGTTTGTGTGATACTAACACCTTCGAATTAACCAAATCCAAGCAGATAAATTGAGGCATGTTCAGAAAATAATGAATGCCTCAAAACTTGTGCCAGATATATGCAGAAGAAATCCCTGTCCATATATTAGGAGCAGATTATGCAATGTTACAGCAGAACCAGTGTTCGCCTACACGGCCGTGTAGGCCGTTTACACGCTGTGTAAACGTTACTCGAAGGCCTACCATGCAGTTTAGGGCCTAAACGGTGATTACACAGTTCAACTGTTTACACGGTAAAAAACGGTCCTACATGGCCTAAATAGTGTACACGAAACGGTGATTACACAGTTTTACACGGTGAGTAGACTGTTTTAAACAACGTTTAGGTGATAGGAAAGTATGAACTACAACTAGTAACACCCAACCTATGATTAGATCTTTAGTCAATTTGACTTTTAAGCTTTGTAACTTTTTATATTTGGATGATGAAATATCAAAATTTCTAATTTTCATTTGCATAACTATGAATTTTATTGCAATCTTACAAAATGTATAGCCCGTGTACACAACATGTACACATCCTACTCGCCACTTAAGGGGTGACCGAATGACTACCATTTAGTTTAGGTAAACATTGAGCAGAACACAAGGTCATGCAATTTGCACTGAATTGCAATCTACACATTGAACAATAAGCAAGTCATGTACAGAAGTGCTTTCCTACTTCACAGGAATCAGCACCATCCAGAAACTAAAACCATTCAAGCGATACCGGTACCGACGGATTGCGTGGTAGGATTCAGACATAGCTAGAGTAGATAGACCATCTCCCCGGTCCTGCGGTTCGTTCCTACCGATTCCCCGTAGCCCTGCAGTGCAAAAACGCCACCTCAAACTAATCGAACCAGAGCCCCCGCCGCCAAGTAGCCAAGCACTCAGATCCAGACACCCCCAACCGCGACGGGATCCACCAAAACCTCCAATCCCGTACACCGAAAACCCCCATCCCCGAGCCGAAAGATCGAAGCTTTCGCACCAAAGGCGGCGCCTGTGCCCCCAACACCCCCTCCTAACCCAACCTGAAAACCGCGCCTCCGAGCGACGACCAAGAGGAAAACGGAAGCGGCGGGGAGCTCACCAGCGGGGCGCGGACCCGGACCCCTGCGCCGGGCGGCGGGGGCGGCCTGGACGCGCCGTCCATCGCCGGATCGAGCGGGGATGAATCAACGCTGGGGTCCCTCGCCGCAGCCGCGGGTCCGTCGGGCGGTCGGTCGCCGGGGAGGGGGAGAGGTGGAGGAGCAGCGAGGGAGGAGGGGCTGTTGGTTTGTTTGGGCAAAACCCCGGTGGGATCAGGGAAATGAGGGCGGAAAGCGAGCGGGTTTCCATTTGATTAATTGCGGGCAGTAGACAGGTGTGGACTTGCGTAGTCAGCCTCTCTCAGGTCTCACCAGACACCGGTCGCCGTCCGCCTCCCTGTCTCACACTCTCTCTGGGGTTTGCCTTTGAATTTTGCGCGTCTGACTCGAGCCGTGTTCAACACTTCGAGCATCTTTTCTTGTTTATTTTTCGTTATTAAAGGAAAAAAGAAACAATCTTCTTCTGTTACGGTTGTGTGTTTGTGGATGACAACGCGGTTTGTCTTTAAAGCTTACTAGAAGAAGACCGAGGTTTTGAGTACTCGCAAAAAAAAAATTGGAGTTTTGAGGATACTCCGTCCTAAATAAATATTCGTTTTGATTTTTCCAATTACATAGCTTTACATATCTCTATGGCAAAACTAAAAGGGAGAAAATCGTCGTGCAATGATCTTCCGCCCAATCGATCTGCCACCGATCCATCTCCTTCCGTCCGATTTTCCTCCGCCGTCCCTCCGCTCCTACATCGAAAAAATCCCAATCCGTGTCGCTCCCATCCACACGGACGACGCCTCCCCAGATCGCCCCCTTGGATCAACCCTCAGGAATTACCCAACTCACGTCGCTATTTCTTTTCCGCTGAAATAGTGTATCGCGTTCCCAACATTGTCGCCGCTCCTCAGTTGCTTCTCTGCGCAGATCGGCATCCATCATCCATCGCTCCACCGCGGCAAGAAGAGGGCGCTTCACCGCAGCCATCGTCCATCGAACCACCGTGGCCATCATCCATTGCTTCACTGCCCGTGGCAAGGAGAAGGGCTTCGTAGTCGATCCATTGTTCGTCCCCACCGTGGCAAGACTGATATCGCTTGTATGCGGCCGTCGTCTCCAATTCACCCACATGGTACGACCATTGCATCTGATGTGTTGTTCTTCCTGCATGATCGCATAATCTAGACTTAGCACTTACTTCTTCCATATAGTGTCTTAAAGTGGATTTAACAAGAGCTCAAAACCTATAAACCTTAGTAGCATTAAGCATTTACCTTCTCCCATGATGTGTTTGCCACTAGGCTTGAGTTCTGCAAGGAGAGGAACTTGTTCACTGACCCTTCTGAGAATTGTCAAGAGTCATAGACATGAAACACAACTAATGAGCCTTAGTCTACCTAAGCAAATAAGCACATATGATACAAGAAGATGACAACCCACTGAGCAATGGCAATCAAATGCTGTAGAGGATCTTCATCAGGGGTTGAATAACTTTTTGGTACATGAAGCACAAAGAACAACAACAGCAGCATAGCCTTTCATTCCCAAGCAAATTGGGGTAGGCTAGAGTTGAAATCCAACAAGAGCCATAAATCAGGGTTCGGGCATATAAATAGCTATTTTCCAAACACTCCTATCCAGGGCTAAATCTTTAGGTATATTCCATCCCTTCAAATTTTCATGAAGCACAAAGAAAAAAGATTAAAATTAGTTAAGCAAACTAATGTATAGAATGCTTCAAAATAAACATAAAAAAACTGAGATATTGTTAGCACATGTATTAGCTATGTACATATCACCATACATCTCCATAGAATACATAAAAATTAAGATAAAAGGTAGAATGAGTACTCGTATATAAGAACTAGAGTTGTTGAATAGATAACAGGTGATAAACATACCAGGAAAGAAGATACCATTTCAGAAGAATTGCCCTGAAGTGACCAGGCTGCATTGAAAAATAAATTTTATCAGAACATTGACAGTATAAGAAAATTCAAAAACTCAAAATATATTTAACAGATTATTATGACACTGGTTAAGGACTCCAATACACAGATGGTGCCAGCCACATTAACCTAGGTTTCTAGAAGATAATGTGCATAGCACACGACTGTTGACATGCAGATGGAAACTGTGCTAAGCCTAAGCATATAGGTACAATAAGTCTTTTTGAAAAAAAATGCTTTTGTAGTTGCCTAATAAAGGTAATTTCTACAGTTTCAAAGATGATTTAGACATTAACTTATTGGGATTGCAACCCATAGTTCATATGTGATGATAATTCTTTGGAATTTAAAAGGCAGCCATGTGGCCCACTTCCTGGAGTATTCTATACACAATTTTTGCAAACAAACATCCCAAGTACCTATACTGCTTGTTACCATAAGAAGGTAACAGATGCCTGTATTTTCACAATAGTGCTAATGCCACTGACAAAACTATAGGGAGTGGTGGGATGACCTAAACTTGCTACCATAATCATAATCAGCTGCATACAAAAGAAATTCAAGATATGAAAAAAGCAAGTTGGTCTTTCACACATTTTTTAGTCCAATCAGATTAGGCAATGGAAGCAACATGCACTAGATATCACAAATGTATTAAATTGGGTCCAACAATCTACAGATTAAGCATTAGATGTCTGTAGGAAAGCTATCTATGAAGAGTGAACTTCATGGATTAAATCAGATTGGAAGTAGTAAAAAAGGAAAATAAAACTACAATACATATTCCAGAGGATAAGTTAACCTGCGAGCACCAAAGTAAAATGCAGCAGAAAGTAAAGTAACCGAGCATCACTGTACAGTGACCATGGGCAACCAACTTTTTTCTTGCATACCATCTCGTGCAGAGTTGATGCCTAATCCTAGCTCTGGGAGCTCAGGTGGCACCTCTTCTCATTGGGCAAATCATATAGGCACATGTTTTCCTTTCCTGCTGAAAAAAACATGGTCATATTAGGATGAAAAACATATATGCTGTAATTATTGATAACATGATCAATAAACATTTCATTGAAAAGATTTATGAAGCACCTCATTAGAAAGTAGCTCAATTGGCACTAAGATGAATATAGAAGGATGTATGCTAATACTTACATTGGTGTGGTAGCATGGAGGACATGAGCCAGTGCACTCGAGCACTAGAACAACGGCGTGGGCGGAACTTCTTGGTGATAATGTCGCTAGACTCAAGCCCATCTTTAGCAATCTTAAAAGATACTTCCCAGCAAGGCGGCATTCCTATAGCTTTAGAAGGTCTTCAGCAGGGGTTGGATAACTTTTGGTACATAAAGCACAAAGAAACAATATTAAAATTAGTTAATCTATGTAAGTGAAGCAATCTGGTGTAAAAGAAAACATATTCATTGCTTCAAAATAAACAAAAAAAAGATTAAGATATTGTTTGCACATGTATGGAAGGCGGCCATGGCCTTGATAGCAGATGACATCTTATTAGTTGTGTACATATCACCATATATCTCCATAGGAATGCATCAAAATTAAAATAAAAGGTAGAATGAGTACTTGTATATAAGAACTAGAGTTGCTGAACAGATAAAAGGTGATAAACATACCTGGAAAGAAGACAGCATGTAAGAAGAATTGCCCTGAAGTGACCAGGCTGCATTGAAAAATAAATTTCATCAGAACATTGACAGAATAAGAACAATTCGAAAACTCAGATATTTTTAACAGATTATTGTGACACTGGTTAAGGACTCCAATACACAGATGATGCCAGCCACATTAACCTAGATTTCTAGAAGATAATGTGCTAAGCGCATGACTATTGACATGCAGATTGAAACTGTGCTAAACATATAGGTAGAATAAGTCTTTTTGAAAAAGAATGCTTCTGTAGTTGCCTAATAAAGAAAGAAAACTCCTACAGTTTCAAAGATGAATTAGACATTAACTTATTGAGATTGCAATCCATAGTTCATATGCGATGGTATTTCTTTGGAATTTAAAAGGCAGCCATGTGGCTCACTTCCTGGAGTTTTCTATACACAATTTAAAACATACCAGGTATATATAATGCTTGTTACATAACAAGATAACAGATGCCTGAATTTTCACAATAGTGCTAATGCTACTGATAAAACTATAGGGAGTGGTGGGATGGCCTAAACTTACTATCATTATCATAATCATAATCAGATGCATACAAAAAGAAATCCAAGATATGAGCAACTCTTACAGCAGGGCCAAAACAATGTCTAAGTGAATTTTAATAGATGAAAAATCAAACATCATGAATACTGTAGTTAAATCAAGCAAGTTTATAGGCACTTTATAAAATCTAATACTTAAACATGTGTATTTGTTAGCGACCTGTACTATACTTAGTTAGCACGTTCCTTGGCTCTCCTTAAGTGTAGCTATTGTTAGTTATCTGACTGCCGTGATGTACATGTATAAGAGGCGTAAGCCCTGATCAATACAACTTGAGTCGTCTGTATTCTTCCTATTCAGTTCTTACATGGTATCAGCCGTTCCACGATCCTAACTCTCCGCTGCCTCAACCTCCCACCCCGACGCCATGAGTTCCTCCTCGTCCTCATCGTCGTCGGCCTCCGACAACTCCGACGCCGAGTCTGGCCTTCCCCACACACTCCGCGTCCAAACCGAACCTGCCACACCGGCCGTCGTCCACGGCATCAACATCCTCAACCGCGTGCCGATCGTCCTCGACTTCAACGACGCGAACTACGTCGCCTGGGCGCGCTCCTTCTCCGCCATCTTTGGCCAGTTCGGACTCCGCGACCACGTCGACGGCTCCACCGCCAAGGGCGACAGCGACTGGGTGCAGAATGACTGCGCCATCGTCTCGTGGTTCTACAACCGCATCTCCCCCGAGCTTCTCTCCATGGTCTCAGAAGACAACGACACCGCCTACTCCATATGGCGCGGCGTCCGCACCCTCTTCCGCGACAACAAGGACACTCACGCCGTCTACCTCGGCGCCGAGTTCCGCAACTTCTACCAAGGTGATCTTAACGTCCTCGACTACTGCTCTCGCATGAAGGTCATGGCCGATTGCCTCGCCGGTCTCGGGGCCCCGGTGAACGACAAAGATCTCATCTACAACATCGTCCGCGGCCTCAACCCTCGTCTCCACCACGCGATCCCCCACATCACACTTCGCCGCCGTCTACCGTCATTCCTCAAGACGCGGTCCATGCTGCAGCTTGAGGAGCATCGCATCAACGAGTCGGAGAAGTTGCAGGCTGCGGCGGCGCTTGTCGCTCACGCCGCGAAAGCCGGCACGTCATCGTCCACGGCACCCACCGCGACACCGTCGACCGCTCATCTTCAGTCCGCAGCGGCCTTCGTCGCCAACGCCGCGCCCGGTGTTTATACACCGCATGGCGCCCCGGCCAACGGTGCACCGGCCAATCCGCCTACATCCTCCAACGGCGGACGTCCTCCGTCGAACTCCTTCTCCAACAAAAAGAAGAAGAAGAAGGGCCCTGCATCCACCAGGGCGCCCCCACCAGGCTTCTGGCCCACACTGAACCCACGGACGGGTATGGTGCAGGCTTGGCCATTCACATCCTCGCCGAACGCTCCTTCGCCCACGCCTGGCGTCCTCGGCACGCGTCCTTCCTCCGCGGCTCCGCAGGCCCATGTCGCCGCTGCGTCTTCCCAGCTGGACCCGCAGCTGCTCGCCACACTGAACAACATATCACTCCAGCAGCCCCAGTCCGCAGGAGATTGGTTCCTCGACACTGGCGCCTCATCCCATATGTCGCAAGGCTCCGGTAACATCTCCTCTCTCCTTCCTAACTCTTCCTCCACCCGAATCATTGTTGGTAATGGCACCTCCTTACCCATTACACACACTGGTTCATCTTCTATTCCTACTCACTCATATCCGCTCTCCCTGCACAATGTTCTCTCACCCCTAGCAAGTGTTCATAAGCCAATGTTCAAAATAATGGTGTCACATGTATTACATGCAGATAACGCGTACAGACAAGTGGCAGCTAACTGGTAAAAACTCCTTGGCATAGAATTCCACTCCAACATTCAGAAACTGAAAAACTATGGTCCGCAGACAAGCAGTATTTTCAAATTACTTTGCAGGTTGAGACATTAATAGAAGCCATAACTACTGCTGCTGCATTTAAGTAGCATAGATGACAAACACACGGTGTGAACTACTATCTCCATTTTAAAAAATAAGGGGTATTTCATTCCGTTAGGAAAGTTGGTGTCACAAAATTATGGATTGATGGAGTAACTATTGGTCAAAGCCTTGTCCTAACAAAACAAAGTAAACCTGGTAATTTCAAAGGGAGTACATATACAGAAGAGAACATCATCCTACAGCAAGATAGTAAGCCACAATGTTGAGAAGGACCCAGCTCAGCATTCAAAATATTTCCAAGAATTCTCTCGATATCAAAGTATAAGGTCATAGCTTTTCAATCCAAACATTAACTCAGTCAATACGGAGTTACGAACTACGAAAACAGAATTGCAGTGTTAAGAATATCTTAGCTCAGCATGAGCGAGCAGTAGTACCAATGATATCTCAAAAAATCTAACCAAGTTATAACCCAAAACTTTCTGATGATAGGTGGCAATATATAATCTTTGGACCTACGAATTTATAATTGTAGAATGTTCAAACCTTAAGCGTCATTGGTTCCTCGTGAAGGGGATGGAGATGAGGAAGAGGATGGCGAGCAGGATGATCTGGTTTCAGGAGAGAAGCGGCGGGCTGATGATGGGCCCGACCTCGAGGTCCATGCGGGACTCGATGAACTCGGCCATGGAGTCGAGGCGGGAGAAGTGGGACTGGTCCATCTACTCGGATCCGCCGAGGCTAGCGTGCTCGGGGCAGATGTAGGGCAACGAGTTGACACCCAATTGGTCGAAGGAGTGTTGCGACTCGGCGAACTCGATGTCGGTGAAAAAGAGGTCGCTGGAGCCGAGGTTGTAGGTGAGGAAGGAGGCGGAGAGGAGCGTGAACTCAGTGCGGAGCTGGTCCCCGCGACGAGCTGTGGCAGAACCACCCAAGTTAATCCGGAAAGTGTACTCCACCTCGCCTCAATGCGAATGGTCACTTTAATCGAACTGGTAGTCTGTTGGATTTCACCCGATAAAACCACTTGTCTCAGATTGAAACAAAGCATTCTCACACGAAGGTAAGTCCGGGGATTACAACAATCCATATAATTATTACAGGTCCCAATTCAGTTATTACAACTCAGAGGTTCAAAAGCATAAAAGTAGAGTTCAAAGTTCAGAAGCAGCGGAAAACAACGAGAGGTCTAACGTCGATACAAAATACCATGGTGAAGCCTGTCATGATATCAATCACCACGTTCCACGTTGACGGAGGACGGGTTCCACTCGACCGTCCAACCCGGAGGGAGTTGGGTCGGTCAAGTCAAATTGGCTACCATTTCCTTAAAATCAACATTACCTGAAAATAGAGCCACAAGCAAGGCTGGGTATACTAATACTCAACAAGGCTTACTCGTCAGGTGGTAGCTACTCCACCAACCTCTAGACATGCAAGGCTTTTTGGCTGAGGGGTTTGTTTTGCCAAAAGCAACGAAAGTAGGTCCTTACTTTCAAATTTTAGCAGCGAATTCTAGTTAATTATCCATTCTAAGTAAGCAGTTATTCTAAGCAAGCATGGTGAACAAGCAATTTAATTCAAGCATTAGTATTTATCATCATACTTATTTCACTTCTTACTCAGTGCAGCATAGTGATCAAGCAGTTCCAAACTGTGAGAGGCAAACGATTTGAATCGAGTTTCTTAACCTTGCAAGGTGAACTTAAATCCACGACATATGCGTACCACGACGGGTTCACATATATCAGCGGATCCCCTCAATTTGCGACGCTTGTCCAGAGCCCACTTCCCTTGGATACAAGACCCCACCAGTCCCGGACGACGCCGTACCGAGGCTGCACTTGTACCCACATGATGCATCAGAGAAACCCGAATCCAGAGAGAGTGGGGAAAAGGTCCATGCCGGTTCAATCAGGTACTAGGCTTCCCCATCCCATACTAGGTATAAGCTTAGTACTTTCAAACACTTGATCATGAACACCGACACGGTTTGACCTTAGCACATTTTTCCTCTATACAGGCGGGGCATTCACCAATCCAGAACACATACCCGGTCCTACCCGTCAACCTTATGATTTCAATATAAGTAAACAGGCAACTCCTATAACTCGCGAGTGACAGAAAATCACTCGACTTTTACCGTGTCCCTATTTAACATTGCAACTACTCGACTTATCATGCTAGTATTCAAAGCATAGGTACTTAGGATCATGCAACTAAGTTTTCAAGCAACTCCTAGGAACTTAATGCACAAACATAATAACAGAAGTATTGCATAAACTTTAGAAATCAGGGTTACGCTCCGGGGCTTGCCTTCCTGTACTAGGTTAGTCTAAAGGTCGTTTGAAGCTTAACTGGGGTCCTGCTCAACCTCGATCTGGTTCACTTTTGTAGATGGCTCCTCCTCAGCTGCTAGAAGTAGCTTGTAGGTATCGTCGGCGAGATTTGCTTCTACACGAGATGCAAATGCAAGAGTTCAATATCATGCTTTTACGTGCAGGTTGCATTTCATGATTTATTGCAGAAGTATAAATTGCATATCGACCACAGTTACCTAGACAAGAACTACACTTTGATTTCTCGTAAAGTAAAGTGCATTGCGAATTAAAACTCGGGCTTGATTTGATGGTGATTGTGTACACATATAAAGTTTTAACATCTTAGACTTCACCAAGAAAGGTAGGGGGGTCATTTTGGGGTTGCTCAACATTCTTTTGGAAAGTTATCCTGTTTCTGAATTTTAAACTAACCCAAAAGAGCTTTTACCATTTTACCCTTCCTAATTAACATTTGTTATTAATCATTTATCTAGCTATTAAACTTCAATAACTATTTCTAGAAGAGTCTGATATGATATGGTTCTGAAATTTTTACAGAAGCTTCATCATCACACTAGTGACCTACTGTAAAAATTTGGGATGCATTTGAATTTTACAAAATTTATTAAAAACCAAACAGTATTAAATTGCAGAACATAAAGAATGATTTTTAACTAGAGTTTCATCATCATTCTGGCTCCACAAATAGAGGATACTGTAAATTTTCCAAGATTTATTGAGCATGAAAACTATTTATAACATAAAAAGTACATTAAACCACATGTATTTATTTAAGCAAAATAAAACATGTATATTACAGAAGAAAGTATTTTTCCTAGTCAAACATGTACATCAAGAGTCTAACAAAATTGATTTAACATTTTTACCATGTTTCTACGATTTCCTACAAGTTTTCAAAGTTTGAGCCCTTTTATTCATTTTAAAACAGAAAAGATTAAACATGTTTTACAGAGGGGCCCTTGCAACTTTTGAACTTTCACAGAAAGGTCTTGGTATTTTATGTCTTAGACCTAGAAAGAAAAGGGGGCTTGCAATGTGCCCCTTAGGCTTCACCAGCAGCTTGCCGGCGCAATTCCGGTGAAGTCCAGCGGGGAGGGAGTGAAAGAAGGGCATGGGCGTGGTCAGCGAGCTCACCGGGAGTCGGCACGCTGTGGAGGTCGAGGGCGGAGGGTGGCCGGCGGTGGCTGTCCGTGGTGGAGCTTCGGGCGCGGCAAAGGGGCTTCTACTCTGGCGCCGGTAGTGGCTGAGGTGGTCGGGAAGCTGCTCGGGGAGCTGAGGCGGTGCATCTGTGGTTCACCAGAAAGATGGCAGCGGGGATGCCCGGAGGGAAGGGCTCCACGTGAGGTGCTATGGTGGCGCTTCGGTGTGGAGGCTATGGCAGGGCAGCGTTGGCGAGGGGCGGGGAGTCCCTTTTATAGCGGCAGAAGGGTATGGAGAGGATAAGGACGCTGTGGGGAGCTTCGGCAATGATTGGGTGGGGAAGGAGCTAGCTGGCGATTGGTGGAGCAGAGGCGCCAGCGAGGCGGTTGGCCACGGTGGTGAGCGCGCGTGGGCGAGTGGCAAGGATTGGCGGGGAAGGATCGCTCGCGTGGAGAATCTAATTTGCCTCGCGCGCGGAGTGGCGGAGAGGGGAGCGCGTGTTTTCACTTCACCGGTGGGCGTTGACCGGGTGGCAGAGGCCAACGACGGGTGGTGACGTGGCGGCGAGCGTCTGCAGGAGGGCATCGGCGCGCGCTGGGGCATTGGCAGGTGAAGATAAGCCGATCGGGAGGGGGATGGCGCGGGCGCGCGATTGGGCTAGCGCTCGGGGACATGCCGTCCCATCGTCGGTGGCGAATGGCCGACGGCACTGCGCCAAGGGGCTGGCGCGACGTGGTGCGCCACGACACGCCGTGCGCGATCACCCCCGATCGCGTGCACGTGCATTCGCGGTGGCGTGCGCAAGCAGCGGGTTTGGGACTGTTTCTCTCAAAAATTCAAATTCAAACTTCAAAAACTTCAATTATAAAAGTTGTAGTCCAAACCATACACTTTAACTTCTACAAAAGCCTATGGGTGAAGTTCTCAAAAAATTTTGAGATAAACTGGTCGGAATTTTGGTGGAACGCTAGCTTGGCTGGTTTTGAATTTGTCCCTAATATTTGGCTGATTTTTTATTCAAAATTTGAAAGCCTACCACTTAAAATCAGGAAAATCTCAAATAACAAAAGTTGTTTGTTTTTAAATGTTCTATAATTTTCATATTGGCCAAAAGTTAAGTTCTTATATAGAAATTGGTTTTCAACTCCTACCCCAAAAGGTGCTTTTTAGGACATTTTCAACACTTAGTGATTTGAAAAGTCTTTAGAGTTTGACATTTTGAACTTTGGAGTGTTTTCTACTCTTTCCTCCTAAATTTCCTTATTTTCACCTTTGGATTCTTATTTTGCCCCTATTGACTTCATTATGCCCTTTTTGTGGTGTTTTCAACACTTAGAAAATTAAGGTGCACTTGAAATTTGACAAGTGGCAAATTACTTTATTACTCTTGATTTGCTTTGCTAATTACCAGGAATGTTACACAAATTAAGGCCGTCCGCCTGAAGCTCGGGCTCCCCCGCCACCCAGAGCTTGGGTTCCCCCTCACCTTGTCGCCCGGAGCTCAAGCCCACTCCGAGCCTGCGAGCTCAGTCTCCCGGCGCCGCTCGGAGCTCCACCGCCTAGAGCTCCCCATCCACAGTCACCCAGATCTCCTCCGCCGCTGCCGTCACCTGGATCTCCCCCTGCGCGCAGGGCGGTGAAGAGAGCGTGGAGGAGGTTGCAGCAGCTACAGAGCGGGCGGTGGGGAGAGCTTCAGCAAGGCTGGAGCAGCTGCGTTGCATGGATTGGAGTGCGAGCGGCGCGAGGCAGTCAGACGAGCATCGTGCTTTTAACGGGCGGAGCTCCTACAGACCGGCCCTTGGTCTTTGTGGACGTGAAAAGAGTTGAATTAACAATTAACTAGAATGAATTAGTATTTCGGTTCGGCAGCTCTCTGACGTGGGTACAAAAGATCGAGTAATTTGCTATTTGTGTGTGTACAAGTCTCTGCTATTTTTTACCAGTGTTTAAATTTTTAAATAGAATATTCAGTCTATACATATGTATTGCCATGACTTAGAGTTACTTATATCTATATATTTTATCATATACTGGGTTAGTTGGGTAACTAGGTTATGTTTCTTGGTTATATCGGTCGGTGTTTTCAATTTGCTTTTTTTTTATCTCGATTGTTATCGACACGTTTACATGCGAATTGGTTCGGTATGGATACCAAGTGAATCCGTGTTCATTTTATTTCCGACCATCTTTTTATTAAGTTATTGCAATTAGGCCTGGACGCTGAGCTAGCTCGGCTCAGCTCGTTAGACTAACGAGCCATTACCAAATGAGCAAAATGGTTGCCTCGGCTCGGCTCGTTAGTAGCTCAAGCCAGCTTGTTAGGCTCGCGAGTGAGATGTTAATTTGGAATTACCATATCAACATATATGAAATGTAAAAAAATAGTAATTATAAAGTACTAAACTTGCATGGAGCACTTCGGCTAGCTCAGCTTCAACAGCTCGGCTCCCTATGTTGAGCCTTTAGCCTTCTAGCTCGTCTGACTCGTGAGCGGCTCGCGAACTAGCTTGAACTAGCTCATTACCAAAACGAACAAAAATAGCTGCTCGGTTCATTAAAACATCCACCGAGCTAAGCCGAGCTACGAAGGAACTGAGCCAGCTCGCAAGTTTCTATCTCTGCTTCCAGCCCTAATTGCAATTAAGTTTGTTGCTCATTTAGAAAAAAATGATATTTTCACATTATGAATAAGATTATTTCTCATAATTTTAATGAGTTTAAGGCTGATTTAACAATAAATTTTGGAATTTTTAGAATTTTAATGTATTGTTTTCATTTTAGGTGATGCCACGAATAGCAATTTTAGAGGACCACCCACATCCAATGCACATCTACTATCAGTAGATCTCAAAGAACGGAGGAGGCACCGGGATAGGGACTAATATGCTCAAATGACTATCCAACAGAAGGAAACATCACTAAAAAGGTGTCGTGAAATTGTTCAAGTTCAACGCCATCAATTTTTTAGAGGTGGAGGTCTTATGTACATGATGGGCGGGAGGTCCTAGTAAAGCTAATCAGACTTGACATGATATTTACATAAAAACTCAACTTATGTACATGATGGGAGGATAATGCCGCGGAACTTCTTCATCGTCGTTTGGCGCACAAAGCGAATGGGTATCGAAGATATATTCCTGCCAACGTAAAACAGTTACATACCTAACTTACGTTCCTGGACTAAATACTTATTTTTTCAATTTATTTTCACATTTTGCTGAAAGCTTTTTAGATTAAATATTTATTTAATATTTATGATTATCTTCATATTATTATTGTTTTACTGAATCCTTATTGCACCACAATATAAATGTTTTGTTGCCCATAGCAACGCACGGGCACGATCCTAATGCACCTAGATATATAGTTACTCCTATGTCTAGATACATAGCAAAAGTAATGTACATAGAAAAACTAAAATAAATAGTAATTTGGGACGGAGGGAGTATGTAAGAATTTTCACCAGCAGAAGTACGAAAATTATGTCGTCAAGGGGAACGCGGTTTGAACATGAATATCTAATTCTTTGCTAGACAGCATTACAATGGATTCTTTATTTTGTGAAATTTTCATACAAGTCATCACTTTAAATTCCATTTTGAAATCATCCCACTACAGCAACGATTGATTTATATAGCCCATTTTCATTAGTTTGGAGTCATGAATGTAGTCGTCTTTATCAAATTTAGGTGCTTATAGGATTCCACAAGACCATCTCCAATGGTATAAGTTAGTTGATAGCTCATAGCTGATCTGGTCCTGTATACAAGGCAGCTTTGAAGATCGTGTTGTGAGAGAGAATTGTATCGAATCGCTCTTCACTCCACGCTAGCCTTATACTTATTGCACTATTCAACTAGTAAAAAATTGATTGACCTAGCTCTAAGCTAGATCATTGGAGACGTCGAAGAATCATTGATGAGAACTTTATTGTGGTGTAAGAGTAGGGGTGAGACCAAAAGACAACCTAGCTATTGACCAAGTCTGTAGACCATCAATTATCTAGCCTTACCATAGACGACTTGGCATAACTCATGTGTAAGCACCGGCAAAAAAAAAAAGAGAGAGAGGCATCAGGAAATGTTTGGTGAGATCAATCTATTAAGCACTATAACATTTCGTAATTTTGACATCTCGTTGCCGAAGACCCATGTCATTCTTTTAAGCATACGTACCAGGACGTGTACTACATTTTTTGCATTTGCACCGTGCTTATTACTTGCGTCAAAATCTTTTGTTTTCTTTTCGGCAAAATATAAACCGGCAAGGCGGTAAGTTCTTGGAAATGTTCGTGGTGCCTCTCCGCTTGAATGGGAAATGTTTGAATCCAACAGGATAGGAAAGCAAAACAAATGATTAAAAGTTGCTAGTTCCTTGCATGAATTGCATAACTTTAGTGGGACACCGGACACCTTAACAAAACGGGCCATTCAAGCAATGATGCGCCTTGCCTGGCTGCGTCACGCAACAGCTAGCAAAAGTGTGTTGTCCACATACAAGCATTGCATCCTGATCTGGTTTGAGTGCGGAAAACAAAAAAAAAAGTTATCCAATTTCCTGATCTGGCAAGGATCATAGGGACTAAAAATGTTGAAGATGTACGACAAAATCGATCGTTCCCCGCTGGACATGACTTCGCCAATTCATCCCTTTTCATGTAACCATGTTGCTTTCCTCAAATTAGCATGCAAAAAGAGTATGGTCCTTGGTTCAGCATGACATTAATTTGGCTTTTTAATCCCATTTCCTTTTCTGGTCTCGATTTTTACCACTTCAAAGGTTGCTCTGTTCCATCCAATGCGTAATGTTCAGCTCGAACTAATTCCTTCCCTTCCCTTCCCTCTACTCGACCAAGCCGCACGCCACGCCTCACAAGTCACAATGCCCAGGGCCAAGGCTCCCCTCTCGAGATGATGGTCAACAGGTGGCCACGTTGTTGCCACCCAGTGGAGAAAGCGGATTTTTTAGGACTTCACCATTTTTTTTCTCATCACGTCAGTTATGTTGAAAATTGAAATGCCTTGGGTATATCCTTTTTGACTTCTGAGATACGCTAAAATTGGATATTGAACCTATTTCTCTCTCCTTATCTGCTGAAACACATGAGAGCTGATAGTTAATTTGCCAACATTTGGTTCGAATGCCAGCATTTACATTGGCACCTCACAGGCTGAGCATCTCCAAAAAATAAGCCTGCAGATCCTGAGATTGATGAATTAACTATTGTCACCTCACTGCGATAGACACATCGACTATCACCGAAAGAATAGCGGCAATTAATTCTTGAAATAAATTCATGAAAATGTAGGCACCCATGTCGAGTCGGGAACATGAATCTGGGTGGACAGGTTCCTACCACAAGGAACTCTACTAGTTACATTATGATGTAAATTTTATTCTTTGAAAATGATATCATTGGATTTACGTTTGAAAGTACATTTTGCTATTACAAATGTTGTATTAGTATAAGAGCGTGACATCCTGACCCAGTTAAGGATGGAATTGAGCCTGCTAGTGACTCATGTGAGTGGCCTGGCATGTGTGGGAAGAATAGTCCTGCCTTGCTAGTTTAGGGTGAAGTTCACCAACATATAAACCCAAGTGTCAAATGCATTTCAACCCCTGGGTTAACCCTTTTACGCGAAGCAAGGATGAAAACGCAAGTGAGGTTGGTGCGAGTGCGAGTTTTACTTAGGGTGCGAGTAGGACTAAGCTACAGGGCATTGCAATTAGTATTAGGACTAAGCCATATTTCGGACTGGGGCATTACAATTGGTATTAGTCGACCCTCGCAGTTACACGGGCGCGTGCGTGCTAAGGGCGTGGACATATGGCACGTGTGGGTCCTGTTTGGTCACACGACATGACATATGTGCCATCATTAGATGTGTGGGTATGTTGCCGATGAGGACGTCGAGTCCTTTAGGGGTGGTGCATGTGACATCCCGGTTCAATTAAGGCTGAAATTGAGCCTACTGGTAGTCCATCCGAATAGCATGGCATGTGTGGGAAGGATAGTCCTAGTAAGTAGGGGAAGTCCTTACCTATTTTTTTATTTCAGACCTATTTAATTCGCTGCCATGGGGAGTCGAATCCGGACCTACTAGGTGCTACTCGGTGCTCTAACCACTAGGCTAGAGGCCCTTTCACTCCCACCTTGCTAATTGAGGGTGGAGTTCACCAACATATAAACTCAAGTGTCAAATGCATTCCAACCTCCGAGTGAACCCTTTTACGCGAAGTGAGGATGAAAACGTAAGTGTAGTCGGTGCGAGTGCGTGTTTTACTCAGCGTGCGAGTAGGACTAGGCCATATTTAAAATTGGGGTATTATCAAAAGAAATTAAGGGTGAAAGTAGTTTGAGATCCTATTAATTAGGTCAAACTACACGTTATTTTTAAATGGAGGGAATATTAGTTCCAGTTCCATGTACACTACTGTAGGGACGATGATAACTTGACTAATAATTTGCTCTATTTCCTTAGTACCTAATGTTATGAATGCTGCAAGTTAACTAGAGGTCTGAAAAAGCCTGCATGATTCCACCAATATACGAAAAAGGTGGCGCTTTTCCCCCTACCTATTGATGGTGTAACACAGAAGGGTACCATGTCAAAGCTTGGCTTGCCTTTGTCTATTTTTTTTAGCAAGATGCCAGGATGTGTTGACAAGTGGAAGAGGTTGCAGCTTTTGTTCGTTTGCTTTTGGACTTCATTGTTGGGCAACGAAAATCTTGTGTAAACGCTCATGATCCATGATCACGGCGTAGAGTATAATTATGTAAGACAACCATGCATGCAAGCAAACATTCTCAAATGTAAGTTTCTTCTAGGAAAAAAAAACTCTTCACTTGCCAAATTAGTTGTCTCCTCGGACGCACAATACAAATTACAACGATAAAAATTTGCATGAATGTTGTTTCAGTATATTGTTGCTGACAAATTAGGACAAATATCTACACACCTGAAACAATAAATTTTTCATGAATACAGAATTAAATATAGAATGGAACAATAAAAAATAGCTAAAGTATCGTGGGACATTTTAAAAAGTCATCAAAATAATTGAATTGTATTAGCGAAAAATAGTTTTTTATGAGTGGAACAATTCCAAAAAGAGAACGAAAAATCGTGCTAACCCAAATCCAACATATTATTAAGCCAAACATATAGGAGTCATGAAAACTCGGACTCATGGTTTGAAGGCCGGGGATGGGAAATAATCAGCCCACACGGCCCACTAATCAGCCCACACGGCTCACACACCCCGATTATTTGCAGGCATGAACTCCCGTAGACAAAACCTGCACGTCAAAATTTCATGTATTTCCGACAGGAGAGAGTACTACATACATTTATCTTTTTTAAAAATAAGATATTTACGCATCTTGAAATATACATAATTAGGAAGAAAGCTTGCAGCACATGTCTAGCTGGCTTTGGCACTTATTCATTCAAAAGTCGAAGATAATACAGTAGAAAGGTTACAAGACAATCACAGGAACTTAAGGGCGTACTTGGATGTCTTGCCGATGCTTGCTTTGCTAGGCGAGGCAAGAAAAATAGTATTTGATTCTTTTGCCCGCTATCTCGGCGCTCGTGCTGTCAAGCATTTCCTTTACCAGCCTAGGCGAGTGAAAACTTCTCTCCGACGCTGGCAAGGTTTGCCTTGCCGAGTCAGGCGAGGCAAGGCAAAGCTAGCAAACCAACCAAGCGCGCCCTAGATCCCGTCATATGCAGAACGCCATCGACAAATACGTTGCCTATGGATAAAACCTATAAGCACAACAAAGCTACGATGACTTGTCGGTTATCTCTCATTGTGAAAACTTGGCGAGGTTGCTTTTTTTTTTGGAGGAGCCGGTAGTTCCATGGTGGTGATTACATCTAGTTCCAAACTCCGAGGGCATTACACAGTTTTATCAATGTGTGAGAAGTTTATAGAGATTGATGAGCGCATGATACATAATTCATCGGTTTGCGACAAGAGATATATAGAGCTTGATGACTTGCTACACCCGGAGCATCGGAGAAGGTTTCCATGTGCATTGACACACGAAGCTGTACGAGCTGATGTAGAATGTACTCCCTCCGTACTATATCGCTGTTCGTTTTGGCTTTTTTAATACATAATAAATATGTTATGCATCTAGAAAAGTTAAAATATATTATGTAAAAGTTAAAATGAATAGTAATTTAGGACATTTGTCATGTATTTATAGAAAACCTAAGAGGGTGTTTGGATACCAGGGGCTAAAGTTTAGCCTGTCATATCGGATGTTCGAATGCTAATTAGGAGAACCACTAATTATAAAACTAATTGAAGAACTCCTAGATTAATTCGTGAGACGAATCTATTAAGCATAATTAGTCCATGATTTGATAATATGGTGCTACGGTAATATCGTTTGTGTGTGTTTCTGACGTGGATGGCCCACACTTGTTTGCGCGGCTGTCCGTCTCCATCCCGTTGCCTTCTCCACTCTCCACCACCCAAGGCCGTCCCTCCCGTTCCGTTCTGACCACCAGCCATCCACCCGGCCCCACGTATCTTCCTCTTCGTGTCACAGACAGTGGGTCCTGTATACATCACGGATGTCACTGACACCTCGACCCCACAGCTAGCGGGGCCCGCGCCCTCCCGCCCGCTTCTCTCCATACACACATCTCCGTTCCGTTCCTTCTCCTCTCCTCCTCTCTCCCTCCGCCCCCCTACCCACGAGCTCCATACACCTCCCCCCCCCCGCGCGCTTTCGCCGGCGACGAGCGCCAGCTAGAGTAAGGTAGATCAGGGCGCTTTCGCCGGAGAACGGATGGAGGATTCCGCGGGTTCGCGTGGCGGCGGGGGATGCGGCGGCCTGGACGCGCAGATCGAGCAGCTCATGGAGTGCCGCCCGCTCCCGGAGACGGAGGTGAGGCCTGCCCCCCCAAATCCCGTTCCATGTGGTTGCATCTGATTCGTCTCCACGGGGGATTCGTGGCGGGATCGAGGAGGTTTAGGGTGGGTGGTCCTGGCGCCGGAGTTTCTCTAGGGTTAGATCATTTCGGGCAAAGATGGCAGCTTTTGGGTGGTTCGGGTTCATCCGGCGGTTGTGGATCTCGTGCGCTGCTGTGGAATCGAGTATTGCACTGAGGAGGGGATAAATAGTGCAGCTTGATGAGCTCCCATGATGGCTGGATCGGAATATGCTGTAGCAGCTCAAGCGTTAGATGTCGAATCTGTTGTTCCTGTGTGTTTCGATGCTACTCCACCTGGATTTATGCTGGTTGTACCTGTCATTGAATCGACACTCTTACTGCTTTATGTTCAGCGCTGCATTTGCCTATCTCGTTCCGGCGGTACTCTTGTTATGCCACGGTGGAGGGCTGAATGTGTGTGTCTCTCCCTCTCTCTGTGTGTTTTTTTTTTACTTTGGCATGGTGTGATCGAGCGTTTGGTGTCTGTAAGGTAGTACTCCCTCTGTTCTGATTTGTAGGTCGTTTTGGCTTTTCTAGGTTCATATATGTTTATATGCACCTAAATGTAGCGTATGTCTAGATGCATACAAACATATATGCACCTAGAAAAGCCAAAACGACCTACAATTTGGAACGGAGGGAGTATTGTTCTTGGAATTGGGAAATTTGCTATTCTTTACTTACTAGAGCATTGACAGGTTAGAGCATTGTGTGAGAAGGCCAAGGAGATATTGATGGATGAAAGCAATGTTCAGGTATGGCTGAGCTCTCACAATTACTCAGCTTGTCTTTTTGTTATTACTGCTACTATGTTGAGCAATTTACTGCTGATATGATGATATCCATGTTTTTGGGGCCTAAGGTTGGTTGGAGAAAATGATGAACGTATGCTCTACGTAGTAGCATCATCCTTAGATTTATTCTATTTTTTAATTGGCATGTTTTTTCAGTTTTTATGTGTAAAGGAAACAAACTTGATATGGAGAGGGCAAATTGAAGCATTTGTGCTGTTTTCTTGGCCATCCATGCAAGAAGTTAACCTTTTTGGAGTTTGATGTATTAAGGGGGTGTTTGGATACTAGGTGCTAAACTTTAGCAGTGTCACATCGGATGTTCGGATGCTAATTAGGAGAACTAAACATGATCTAATTATAAAACTAATTGCAGAACCCCTATGCTATTTCGCGAGACGAATCTATTAAGCCTAATTAATCCATCATTAGCAAATGGTTACTGTAGCACTACATTGTCAAATCATGGACTAATTAGGCTTAATAGATTCGTCTTGCAAATTAGACTCCATCTGTGCAATTAGTTTTGTAATTAGCCTATGTTTAATAATCCTAATTAGCATCCAAACATCTGATGTGACATGTGCTAAACTTTAGCATGGGGTATCCAAACACCCCCTTAAGGGCACCTGTATCTTCCACCCGTGGAATACACAGTCAGCACTCTATATGCTGGTGGGCATGCACAGTGATTGAGTGACAAACGAGACGGGAAATATGTGTTGCCTCACTATAGAGTAGGTAATCCCAAATTAGTACATGAATTTTCAAGCCGATGATTTGTGTACACTTGTGCTGCACTGGAGCCTAGCAGAACAGTACATATGTTTCTTTCTTATTTTGATGTTGTCCCTTATGATCGCTGTGTATATAGCTACAACTAAAAGGGTGTTTTGGTGTGTTATATACTTATTCTATTCCATTTGTTTAACTATTAGCTTCTGCTGTGAAGCCTGCACCAAATAGAACTTTATCTGTGTGTGGCCATGGCCAAAGCGTGCATGTTTTATTCCGTGTACATTTAACTATCCTGTTGCATTTTCCAGCAGAATATGATTTTTAATTAACTCAACTTTTTATAATATATGTACAGCCAGTTAAAAGCCCGGTGACAATTTGTGGCGACATTCATGGACAATTCCATGACCTTGTAGAACTTTTCCGGATTGGTGGAAAGGTATTCCTACACAACCCAATCTTTATATTTGTTTTGTCCTTTTATTTTTGACAGAGTTCGTTTCATTCTTTGAAAGCTGACAGATCAATGTTTGTTGTTTACCAGTGTCCAGACACGAACTATTTATTTATGGGAGATTATGTGGATCGTGGTTATTACTCTGTTGAGACTGTAACGGTAAGACCTAGCCTGATAGTGGCATTTGTTTTTCTTCCTTAAATGTAATAGAAGCCCAACTTTCCATGTTTAGTTTCCATCTGGTACTGTGTTGGATTCTGTCATCCCTTTTTTTACTGTCAAAGATACAAGTCATATATTATCTTGAATAGCAGGGCGATTTATGTGTAGCATGCATAAATACAAGTCAATGTTGTAAGATGGACACTCACCATTATTGATTACATACTACTTGGATATTTATAATATTATTCCTGAATAAGTGAATATAAATACTTCTCTTTGGTGAGAAAATTATCATTTGCGACTTGTTCTCACCCTAACTTCCTTTCTACTGTCCACAATATTTTTCCAATTCTCTCTTTGCCAGACATTTCTGTTAGCTTGATTTTCTGTATTCCTCTATACTATCATGAATATAAATTGCGTGTTTTTTTTGTCAATTGTTTAATCATCTAGAAATAAGATCAAGAGCAGAACTTGAGTGGTAGGTGATTTAGTTAGTGCCAACTTTCACTCCGCAAATTTCCTCCGAAGTTTAGCATTAACAACTTGCGGCAAGGGTTTGGGTTGCGATTGGTTGGTGCCCCATTGCACCCTGCTGATGCAAATGGATTGAAAGACTTGTAGCAATTCTAGCCTCGCCAAAATTAGCATTATTTATGAAAGTAAGAATAGCTGTTGGTGACTGTATTTTTACATTCATGTTAATAATGCTATTTTTCTTAGACATTATTTGTTGACATGATGTAGTACCATTGTGCAGCTTTTGGTTGCACTTAAGGTGCGGTACCCACAACGACTTACTATTCTTCGTGGAAACCATGAGAGTAGACAGGTATTGTACAATACCCATGAAATAATTCTCTTTCATTAGTTAAAATCCGAACCTTCTTATTTGGTTTTACAGTGTTAACTTTCTTAAGGTATTATCTCTTTGTATGCATATAGAATAATGCATGTTCTTTATTGTAAATTTCATTCCAATTCTGCATTTCATTCAAGAACCCTTCAATTATTGCAGATCACACAGGTGTATGGCTTCTATGATGAATGCCTACGAAAGTGAGTTATTTAGGTGCTTGAAAATCACCTACTTGCCTTACTCTTATTCCATGTGTTGCCTGTTATTTATGTACTGCATCACCACCTTAGTAGTAGAAGACATATGCTTCCCCGGTTGCTCCAGGGTGATCCTAAGGCTGCAACTTAGAGATTTATCTTAGTTGAATACTTTATAATTTAATAATTTGTAAAGAGGAACTTTGCCACTGGGAAAGATGTCTCCAAGCTGGCTATTTACGCTGGCTGGCTAGGAACAAGTTAGCTAGAATTCTCATGGAGGTACCCACATTTGCTAAGGCCTGGGTTCAAACCTGTGTGGGCTGTGTACTCACATTTGCCAGCACCTGGGTTTGAGCCCGTATGGGAGTCATGGCCGTCTCCGTTGTAACATTTATGATCTACATGCTGCCTTTTACTCCCTCCATCCCAATATACAAGGCGCATCTCCTCTGGACACAGACCAAGGTGCATCTTAACTACTCTACTCTGGCTGGTATGCATGTACCAAGGACCCTTAATGCATGCGGAGGTTTTTGGTTGGTTTGCATGTCTAACATGCAGACTCTTTTACCATGCTGGACTGTGAGGGAAGGGAGACATTTAATTCATCCATGTATGCGAATGGAGCTCAGGGAGTTGGCGCCTTGTATTAACAGACACCAGAGAAAAGTAGTTGCGCCTTGTATATTGGTATGGAGGGAGTATTTTTTCTGCAGATTTTAGTCAAGGACATTTTAAATGTTTTATTAATTATGTACCATAGCATTAGTCAAGGAAGTTCATATCTCTCCAGTTACCATTGCGGTACTCTAATATATCATGCTGTAGCCTAGATGGAATTATTATTGGCTATTTGCAATCTGGATAAACTTGAAAGTTCATTAACTCGGTTCTTCCATTTGTTGTTCTTCACTAGTTTGATTCTTTTTGTTTGACCCTGTTGTCCTATTTTTGATAGATATGGCAGTGCAAATGTCTGGAAGATCTTCACTGATCTTTTTGACTATTTTCCATTGACAGCATTGGTATGTGTGCTCAGCTTTAGGCCACCTTTTCCCATTTTAAACCCTTAGCCCCTTGAGCTCACAATATTGTTCCTTCAGTTTTCTTTCATTCATGACACGATTCATTGATCTATAAGAACTTTTAAAAGTATGGCAACCTTAAGCTATTTTCATCGTTCACTGATGTTCTATGTCGTCAACTTAAGGCTTCAGTATATTCTTTCTCAAAAAGATCGAAAATGAAGCTAATGAATTGATATATTGAAGCACCCATCTGCCATATTTGTTTTTCATTCATGTCCATGTAATAATATAAATATAAACAAGACTTTTCAAATATTAGAAATGACCTGTGCTTTGCTAGCTTTTGGTTTGAATTTTGACCCACTACATATTCTGTTTGATGATTAAATCTTTTTTCCTCGAAATGATTTGATGTTTAAATCTGTATGGCACAATTTCTATTGTCACCTCCATGTCTTAATAATTGTTAGTTTCTTGTTTCGTTCAGAAATCTTATTGACATTGCATTCCTTCTCTACTTGAAGGTGGAATCAGAAATTTTCTGCCTCCATGGTGGTTTATCTCCTTCCATTGAAAATCTCGATAGTGTTCGTAGCTTAGATCGTGTTCAAGAGGTCCCTCATGAGGGACCTATGTGTGACCTTCTATGGTCTGATCCAGATGATCGATGTGGCTGGGGCATTTCTCCTCGAGGAGCTGGATACACTTTTGGCCAAGTACTTGATATACATCTTTTTTAATTATTTGGTAGACCCTGTTATCAGTTCTCTCAATTGGATGGCTTCCATTTTCCAGGACATATCGGAACAGTTTAATCACACCAACAATCTTAAACTTGTTGCCCGGGCTCATCAGTTGGTTATGGAGGGTTATAACTGGGCACATGTAAGTTATTAGTATGGATTAACTTGAAGCATTGGTTTAGCTACTACTATCTTATGGTTCTTTACTATAAATTCACAGGAACAAAAGGTGGTGACCATATTCAGTGCACCTAATTACTGTTACCGGTGTGGCAACATGGCATCCATCCTTGAGGTTGATGACTGCAGGAACCACACATTTATTCAGGTACCTAATTTTCTTAGGTTATGCATTTTTTCTTTATTGTTCATTACTTTCATTTTTTCTGGTAGTGTTGGGTATTCCATATACCAGCTTTCTTTTGTATGACATGGCACAGTATGGTAATGTCATGCGATTGAAATTTGGAAATCTGGATAACATTGATATGACATTTTTTTTGTTGCATTACTATTGGCGAGTCTGAAATTGTGATATTCCTTCATGAACATTCAACTTGGGTCTTATTCTGCAGTTTGAGCCAGCTCCGAGGAGAGGTGAACCAGATGTGACACGGAGAACACCAGATTATTTCCTTTGAGTTATTTGCTGTCATTTTGATTTTTGTGCAAGATTGCAATAGTGGTTGCTGGTCAGAAACATTTTTGTTGGATCCATATGATAAATTAACCTGACCAGCAATAGCAAGAAAATGCCACATCCCTAATAGCGTGAAAGTTGATCCCCATTCGTTGCTGCAAGAGGTGCTATCAGCCTACCACCC
The DNA here is from genome assembly GCF_005286985.2 of Setaria viridis. NCBI lineage: Eukaryota > Viridiplantae > Streptophyta > Magnoliopsida > Poales > Poaceae > Setaria > Setaria viridis. The sequence continues at coordinate 20,569,909 of NC_048271.2, read as the reverse complement.
AAGCTGACATAAGAATCCGGCGGTAAATTGGCACCTCCGTTGGTTCTGTTGAGCCAGACTGCTGGCTCAACAGAGATGGAGCTTCCGTTTTAGCATAAGTTGCTTGGGTTCTTCCTTTAGTTTTGTTTTGTATTGGTGTGCTTGCAACCTCTGTGATTAAGACTTAAGACATGCTGATCCTCTTGTTGCTAGAATTGTGAAGAATGGCATGCAGCTAGTTCTTCCGTTCTTTACTACGTATATCTGATATTACCAGCTGTGCACTTCTTTCATGTAGCACCAACATGTTACAGTCCATCTCTTTGGTTCTAACTTCTAATTGCCTTGGTAATGTTACTGCATTTCTTGCTTATATCATGTACTCTGTCCCAAATGTCAATTTGGCTTTCATAGATTTTGCTATGTGTATAGATATCGCTACGTCTAAATGCATAGCAAAAGTTATAAACTTAGCTTTCATAGATTTCGCTGTGTGTATAGATATCGCTATCCTAAATGCATAGCAAAAGCAAATGCTGTATTACCTGTTCTGGACTCGACAATACTGCGAGTCTGTGACAGCACGGATGTAGTTTGATTATCTAATAAAACGGGGACATGTCAATTCTGGGTGGTCTGTTCTTGTTAGATTGAGTACGCCCATGTTATCTCTGATGTTCAGATCAAAACGGCTCATGCAGTCATGCACGTGTGACTGAGAAAGCAGAGTCCGGCAAAGCTGATCAACGTCAGGGTAAAATTGCAGCGCTATAACAAATACGTTTCCTTCAACTTGGATCAGACGTCCTAAATTTTAAATTCGAATTTGCAGTCGAATCTTCTTAAAAGAAGTGCAGGAACTTATGTTCGTCAAAGTTTGCGGGCATTGCACCCGTGTCAAGTCCACAAGCAATACGTAGTCGTGGGCCTGCCTATTGCATATTGGGCCTTTTTTCAGATTTCACAAATAAAGGATAACACACACTCACCCATTGCCAGTGACTGTATATCGCGTACGTGATGGAATTATTTTTGTCGCCTGAAGTCATTTTGCGTACAGACACTCGGTTTATTTGACCCAAATAACATTTCAGCCCACATAAAAGTCCGATTTAACTGTTCCATTTTGACTGATTTAATCCATGATATGTGATTCGTCTTGCAGCCTGATCTAAAATTCGGCTAATTTATTTCAAAAAAAAAAAACTCCATCCAGCTAGGGTTCATTGCTGTGCCGCAGCATTTCACCACCATTAATGTCCCATAATTTCCTCCTCGCGTGTATAGCATTATTCGCATAGCCTCTATGTACTCCAACGTTATGGAAAAAGTCTGTACCCCCCTCACCTATTACATTACATGTAGACTAGGTAACCCTCTAACCTATAAAACCAGGTGTTTTACCCCCTTCTACTTTGCAAAACCATTCAAATAACCCCTTAAAGTATAGACTACATAACCTTCTAACCTATAAAACCAGGTGTTTTACCCCCTTCTACTTTGCAAAACCATTGACGCCCCGATGCCATCCTCGCAGCACCCCGACGCCCCTCGATAGCGCGTCGCACCGCCGCCACATCGGCCCTCACCACGTCGTTTCAGGCTGGCTCGTCCCCCGTCCCCTCCAAGATCTATCGCGTCATCGTCCCCGGCGCCATCTCCTTCCCCACCGCCACATCGTCGCCCGGTTCCTTAGCCCACCGCCGTCCCTCCGCGCCCCGACCTTCTCGTTGAAGAGGTACGACGCTGACGCAACACGGGTTTTTAATTAAGAAATTAGTATAAATTAGTATAATCTAGTATAATTTATTAGAAATGCTTAGGAAATTAGTATAATTTCTTAGAAATGCTTAGAAAATTAGTATAATTTAGTATACATTAGTATAATTAGTACAAATTAGTATAATTTAGTATAAATTAGTCTAATAGTTAGAAAATTAGTAGAATTTTGTATAAATTAGTATAATACTTAGAAAATTAGTATAATTTAATATAAAATAGTACAATTTAGTATACATTAGTATAATTTAGTATAAATGCTTAGAAAATTAGTAGAAATTTGTAGAAATTCTTAAAAATTAGTATAATTTAGTATACATTAGTATAAGTTTGTAGAAATTTGGTAGAGGTGTTGTATATATAATTTAATGACATTTTTGGTGACACTATACAAGTAGAGGTGTTGTATATATAATTGCGTGAATTTTTTAATGTTTAATCTCATGTAATTTTCATGTAATAAATTGTACAAGTTTTATTGTATATATGATTCCATGTATATATATTTATAATTTAATGTATGGTTTCATGTGCATATTTCAATTAGTTTCTTTTATTTCATGGTTGTTCTATGATTTCATGTTTATACATTAACTGTACTACTTGATCTAATCTTTAATTTAATGTATCTATGATTACATGTGTGTATAGTGTATAACTAATGTCATTATTAGTTGAGATGGGAGACAAAGAGGATGAAAGGTATATAATGGAGCAGATTATTGCTGGCGGTAGTGGCTCAAACGTTCCAAAAACCTACACCGAGGATGAGGGTAGCCAGGCGGACATGTTCCTCAAGATGTCCGATGATGGCAATGATGAGCCCGAGCATAGCGTTGATGATAATGCGGAACAAGACACTGCCGTGATGGAAGGTTTCGGCGAGGTATATATCATTTTCATTGTTTTACCCCATCTATAACTTCATATTCATTATTACTATATACTAATTAATGTATCTTGAACTTTTAGCCCTCTGGATCGATGAAGCAAAATAAGCCATGAGTTTTTAAAAAGATAATGGAGGGAAGGCTCACATCACCGAAGTGATAGAAGAGGGACAACTAATTGCTCCCAAAAAAGTCGCTAGAAAGTTCGTGAGTCAATGCGGGGCTATTGTAAGGGATAACATGCCCATCAGCATTCGAGAATGTAAGTCCAGTAAAAAAGATGATCCATATGTGCTCCCACAGACACAGAAAGATATGTTGTGGGCAAATGTCAAGAAACACTTCACACTTCCTGATGGCGTCGATGAAAAAGTTGTGAAAGATTGGACGCTCAGGAAGATGGCAACCCAATTTCAGACCTTCAGGAAGAATCTGGATACCAACTATATCAACAAGGGTCAAAATCTAGATTTTAATGACTGGCCAAAGTTAAGAGATCACTGGAACTCATTTCTGGAATACAAGAGGAGTGAAGATAGTGCGAACAAGGTTCGTGTCAACTCAAGCAATGCCTAGAAGAAGGAGTACCATCAGCGTCTAGGGCAAGGTGGTTACAGGAGTGTAATTCCCAAATGGAGAAAGATGGAACAAGACCTAATCGATCGAGGTATCATACCAATGACTATTTATTGGCCCGATCGATCAAAGAATTGGTATTACGCTCATGAAGGCACCCTTAGTCCTGAGGATGGGACACTTATTTTCAACGTAACAATACGTGAGAAGGCCCTTAGGCTTATCAAAAACATTGAAGACTCTAAAGCGGGAAAGTTCAGTCCTGATAGAGAGAACGATGAGCTGACTTTGGCGCTCGGGAATCCCGAACACCCAGGACGTTAGCGAGGCTTCGGTGTGGTTCCATAGAAGTATGCTTTCTGTAGGAACATCGACACGTACAGAAGCTAGAATAGAAGAAAGGAACAGCAGGAGGAGAGGTGGCGGCGCATGTTAGAAGCTAAAGTGTACGAACAAGATGTAAGAATGCAAGAAGAAATTAATCACCGAGTGGCCTTGGCAGTTATTGAGATGGCCCAATCTGGAGCACTGCCGGATCCCAACGTCGTCGTCAGCCCTTCTCAACGCTGAAGCAGCTGTGCTTCCATAGAGATCCTGATGAGAACATGCCAAGCTTACCCGTGGTTGCACAGGACAACCAGCGGTACCATGTGGATGACATCACTCAGCGCACCTCATGTGAGCTGTACAGATCATTTGGCAACCTCACTATTAAGGTATAAATATATATAATTATAAAATTATCTCAATTGATCCACAGCTCGAGAGTTTAATAACTTCTTTATTTCTCCTATATGTACAGGTGGCGTACGGAAGTGCTTTACCAATCCTGCTAGGGCAAACAAGCCATGGCATGGTGATTCCACCTAGCAACTCCAGCATTGGGGTGGAGCAGATTTGTGATAGTAAATATGAAGGCCTAGAGATCGACCTCTCAGGAGAGGAAAGGACACTAGGAGATCCACTTCACGGTATCATTCTATGGTGTAAACGTTATATCATCATCCCCGACCAGGAGGCATCATTTCTTCCCATAGATGCATCACAGCCACCATCTCCTCAGAACTTAAGACCATCATCTCCAGCACATCCACCTCCAGGACCATCGTCACCACCGGGACCGTCGCATCCTGCTCGATCACCATCTCCAGCACCATCGAATTCTGCAGGTGGGAGCGACGATGACCAAAACACCCCCCTTAATCACAGCTTGCAGCGCTCGGACTAAAGTCTAGTACGAGCAAGGAAGCACTTGCAGCACCTCTCAAGAAGTCGCGACCACTGCCTCCAAGCCAAGGTAGCCAAAGGCGACAAAACCGAGGAAGAAAAAAAGAAGTCTGAACCTATTAAGAAGCTAGCAAGTGATATGACTCCTGAGGAATTGGAGGAGGCATCGCAAGCACATGTAAGGTAGTGGTTTGAAAAAATCAGTGCAGAAATAAAAGCGAAGGAGATGGAGCCTAAGCTAGTTGATCTTGCCAAATTAAAGTTTTTTATTAGCATGAAAAAAGAAGTTAAGAAAATATTATTATCGAACTACGATCGTTCGTTAGTTAAGTATTGGTAGAAGAAGAAACGAAGAGAGTCGTCGTCCAGTCGTACTGTCCCCCAGCTCGGGCAGCAAGATCAACAAGTAGATCAAGAAGCTCAACAAATAGCAGCTTTGCCTTTAGAACAACAAATCAAGGTCGTTAAGTTTATGGTAGAGACAGGTCTCTCGCTTGTTGAAGTTCTAGGGCAAGACGAACCGGTACCTCCAGAAAAGACCGTACCTAAATGGCGCTTTGAGTTAGGTAAGCCTCTAGTTAGGTCCATCAGTGGTACATGGAGCAGTCGGCCAATGGTAGGGTTATGTTCGCTCTTCTTGTTAAATCGATTGATTTTTTTCGGTGAAGGTGAGAAACTGCTGTGGTTTGAATTCAAGAATATTTATGAAGTGTACCATCAAGATGCCCTTGATGTCTCTCTTATCATCGCGTGGGTTCTGTAAATGTGTGTTTATTAGATGTTAATTTTGGCTCAGCTCATTATTGTGTGTATGTGTGTGTCGTCCCACTAACTTTATCTTTCATTTTATGTAGGATGCAAATTCAGAGGTGCCGAGAATCCTACTTCAATGTTGGCTTCATGGACCCAACGCTTGTTAACAAAAAGCAGATATGTGATCAACCAAAGTCTACATTGGACGCAATATACAAATTCTTGGAGCAATAGAATTACAAGCAATAGGCCCTGTTTGGAACTGCTTATTGACAGCTTCCCATCACAAATAAGCTGAACGCCCGCCAACGGAAAACTTCTGGGCGACTTATTCACCAAACGCTTCTCACGAATGAACTACATGGGCATGATTACGAAAAGCCAGGCACGGGCAGCTTCTCCGAGCTTATGCAGGTGAGAGAAATGAGAGTGCCCCTTAAAGATGGAGTTATTTACCCGCTTTTGCCATTGCATATATACCCCACGCATCCCCTTCCATCCCCTTGGCCCCCTCATTCGCTTCTCCCCTGACGCCGCGGCCGCACGGATGGCGATTGGGGCGAGCTAGTGTTCACAGCCGAGCACCTCCGCCTAACCTCCTCGGCACAAAAATTGCTCCACGACAGCCTCTCCCTGCTCCCCGGCTACCTCTCCCACCTCTCCGGTCGCCTCTCCGACCCTCCCCACCTCCTGTTGCTTATCAGGCAGTCGTTGGTGGTGGGAGGAGCACGAGCAGGTGAGGATGAGGGAGCATGAGCACGACAACACCGAGCAGCCAGCGATCGTCCTTCTGCAGCCACGACACCGAGCTCGCCCCCAAGCACAGCCCCCTGCCCAAGGTAAAATTTCTTCCCTCAGATCTGAATGATATGGGTGCTAAAAAATTGAAATCCAAACTATGCCTGCGTATGGATGAGTCCTCAAGTTGTTAATGTAAATAGAAATCTGAGATTTGAACTATTGTTATTGTCCTAGCATATGGATGAAAGGATTTGGGTTGACAGGAAGTTACGTGTGTATGCTAGCATAAGATTTTATTTACATCATGATGTGTTCGTCTAAAATTATTAGATGAATCAAGGGGAGAAGAAAAAGAAAGTGACAACAAGATGGGATGCCATTGCGCATCATGCATGGATTGAAATAATGTTGGAAGAATTTGCTGCCCATAACCGACCACAACGGGTGTTGAATAGCATAGGATATGCTAACCTTGTGGCCAAGTTTAAAGAATGAACTGGCAGGAGGTATGATAAAAAAACAAATGAAAAATAGATGGGATGCACTCAAAGGTGAATATACAACCTAGAAGACTTTAAAACTCAATGCCTCTAGGTTAGGAAGAGATCCTAAAACTGGGACTATTGCTGCTAGTGAGGAATGGTGGAATGAAAAAATTGAGGTATACATGAACATCTATTTTCCTTTTCTACTCAGTTTAGAATGCATTAACTGCTTCAAGGGCTGACAATTTTTTTCAACCATGTGTAGGCCATGTCAGGTTGTAAGAAGTTTATGCTTGGACCTCTAGAACATGAAGATGAGTTGGACATTATTTTTGAAATGTCCACATGTACCAACGAATCAGCACGAGTGGTAGGCAGAGATGATCAGAATTGGTCTGGTAGTGTTGAGGACAAGTTTGGTGACATGACCGGTGGAGACAAGGGGGCTAAGAAATGAGTTGCTAAAGCATCTCCAAAGAAACATGTGAAGAATTTTAGAGACAAACAATTCAAGCGGTTTGTTGACTCCTTTGTCGAAAGAGCAAGTTGAAACAAGTGTTCTGCAACCTCAAGTGCTAATGATGTAGTTAGGAAAGAGATAGCTGAAATGTTAGATTCAGTTATTGAAGCAGGGGTAGAGGAAGGGAGTGATGAGCTTTTCTATGCAACACAACTACCCATCCAGAAGGAGTATCAAGATGTGTTTGCCACTCTAAAGAAGCCAGAGGTGAAGCTTGCATGGCTGAAAAGGACCTGGGAGGAAAGGAAGCAACATTAGACAACATTAGTTTCATTAATAAGTATCCTTTTTATTCATGTGTATTGCCTCTACTGAACTTTTTCCTTCAAGTGTGATGTACTGTGTGTTGAACACTCATTTTATTCATGTGTCTTGTACTGTCTGTGGAACATAACCCTTTTTATTCATTTTTCATTTGTCTTGTATTGTTTGTGGAATGTATCCCTTTTTATTCATTTGTCTTGTACTGTCTGTTGAACATATTTGTGTGCCCTCTCTTGTGTGTTGAGTGCAGATGTCCTTCAGTTCAAGTGAATCAAGTGTGAATGATGAGGAATAAGAAGATGATGAGTGGTTATTTGAGGCTTCTGGCATTGTAGCTTATGCAATGCTAAATGATGGTTCAACATCTAAGAAACCAAGGAAAGTGCCCATGGAGACCGGAATTCAATGGGTCGAGAGAAAACTAAATGATTCAGAAGATTGCTACAATATGTTTAGAATGAGGAGGTCAGTATTCCTTAACTTGCATGAGGTGTTGGTCACAAATTATGGTTTGAGTTCATCTAAAGAGATGTGTTCCGAAGAAGCACTAGGCATATTTTTGTGGATCTGTGGTGCACCCCAGTCAAATAGGCAAGCTAAGGAGAAGTTTACCCATTCTGGAGAAACTATCAGTAGGAGGTTTACTGAAGTTCTGGAGTCTGTGTATCGATTGGCTTCTGACATTATCAAACCTAGAGACCCTTCCTTTAGCACTATGCATAGTAAACTTCGCGAGCCAAGATTTTGGCCTCATTTCAGAAATTGCCTTGGTGCTATCGATGGAACCCACATCCCTATGATCGTACCAACGTCAAAACAAGCGGTGCATATTGGGAGGCATGGATATCCTAGTCAAAATGTTATGGCAATATGCGATTTGACATGAGATTCACATTTGTCGTGGTTGGGTGGCCTGGATCAGCTCATGATACTCGCATTTTTTGGATTCTTTGATCAAGTACAAGGATCATTTCCCACAACCTCCCACCTCACTTTATTATTCCATCAGTTAGTAATCTTTCTCCAACATATAAGTGCATTGTCTCAATAATTCTTTATCCTGTAGGCAAATACTATCTTGTTGACTCGGGGTATCCAAATAGAAAGGGTTATCTAGCACCATACAAGGGTCATAGGTACCACATATCGCAATTTCAAAATAGTGGCCGGCTAATTGGGTTGAAGGAGGTGTTCAACCATGCTCATTCTTCCCTTTAGAATGTAATCAAACGCTCATTTGGTGTTCTTAAGATGAAATGGCGCATTCTTCTAAATTTGCCGAGCTATCCGATGGAGAAGCAAAAGAAAATCATAATTGCTTGCATGGCGCTGCACAATTTCATTAGAGACAGTCAAATGCGTGATGCCCATTTTTATGAGCTTGAGTGAGACGAGACATATGTTGATGGGAACGTGAAAAATCATGTTAATGAAAGAGATGTCATGGACGAGGTGGACATGGGAGAGTTGCGAGATGCTATTGCAGCTGGTTTAGTAGGATAGGCATGATAGTGACCACTAACTAAGATCTTTTGTTACGTTGTTTTGTCTGTAAGAATATCATACATGTATTTTAATATATATAAATACTTCGTGATGTGTTTTCATCACTTGAAAACGTACAAAAGTCAATTAAGTTACTCAAGATAGCTTCCATAACACTCAGGGGTATTACAGACATTTCATAATTTACAACAGAACTCAGCATCTCACCAGCCCATCAAAAAACCAGGTTGCCAAACACTTAGCTTATTCAAGCAGCAGCTTTTTCAGACAGTAGCTTTTCAGGGCAGCCAGCAATAAGCCAGCTTTTTTATAAGTTTAAGCCATTCCAAACGGGGCCTTACAACTTTCAACTTTAAGTAAGTGTGGGTACCGTCTATTTTTGTTTTCCTTTCCTTACCTAATTAATATTAGTTAGTTCTAATATGAACATTTATGTACACAGTTACTACTGGATTCTCCTTATAATTATGATTGATCAAAGCAACGTTATTGTGTTTGATTCACTGAGGAAATTAAAGGATGAGTACCAAGACATTCAAGACATGCTTAACTTGTAATAATTCTGGACCTTTATCTCTATGTAAAAGTTTGTTTCCTAAATTTTTACCTAACACTATATCATATTCATTATTTTAATTCATAGTGCATGGAAACGATTCCATAAGTATCACCGTGGTGATTTCAAAGAAAAACTTACATTTAGTATAACCTTTTCGGTATGCATGAAGTTTGCACATTTTGTATATTCTATAACACGAATTCATAACTTATTTTTTCCACTAAAGTGCTTGAGATAGAAAAAGGAAACAATTTATGTGGATACTACGTTTGTGAGCACATACACCATTTCATGAGGGACAAGGTGCTATCAGACTATATAATTGTACGTAAAATAAACCTATTAATTATATAATTGTACGTAAAATAAAACTATTAATTATAAATCATTTTCTAGCTCCTTTTATTTAATTGTTGGTGTAACATTCACATATTTTGAAATTAGCGATGTGCTAGATTTGCGAAGAACTATTGGAGAAGGAAAGGATTTTGGCAATCCAAGAAGCACTCATAGGATTTCTGGTGGATGAGGTGATAAATCTCAAAGGAGAATTTTATTATGATGGACATTCAGTAGCCGAATCGAGCAACACCACGACGGGATGATCCTAACAATTACGAGGACAAATTATTGTATATATAGTAATTGTATTAATACTAGTTGATGTGTATAATATACTAAGAGTTGTATATATAGTAGTTAAAATTAATATTATGCATATACTATCATGAAATATATATATATATACACACACGACATGCATACAATACGAGCGTATACGTGTAAGTAGTGTACGCTAAGTATGTATACATATACGTGTATATATATAAGTGAATTAACAATTAGCATTAATATGGAAAAGAATTCAGGGTAAAAAGAAAAAAGTCCGGTTGGTAATACCAACCGGGACTAAAGGGGCCACGTGCATGCGCCTGCATGACGGCCCCTTCAGTCCCGGGTGGTATTACCAACCGGGACTAAAGAGAGTGACCCGAGACTAAAGAGGAGGACCTTTAGCCCCGACAGAATAGTTCCGGTTGGATATTCGAGAGATATAACTCTTTTCAACTAGAATTAATGCTCACTTTTCCACCCAGCGTAGACAAAACGCAAGCCCTCGGCGCGGGCCAGCGAGGCCAATGCATGTAAAAAAAATCGTATTGGTCCATCACTCCATCTGCAGACTGCAGTAAAGCAAAACACGCACAGGGGTAAAAATTTTTTTTGCTGCCTCGTTGGGGAGGGCCGGCCGCGGCCCTGCTGGCCCATCGCTGCTGCATTCTTCTCCAATCATTCCATCCGGGTATGCTCGTGATTGGTTGCTGGCACGATGTCGCTCTACCAAATTGGACATACCGGTGGAAAACTGACCTGTAGTTCAGGTTAAAATCCAATCAGGATTAATTATTTGGGACTAAAGGTTCCCATCTTTAGTCCCGAGATTTTTCCTAGGACTAAAGCCATATCTTTAGTTCCAGTTAGTAATACCAACGGGGACTAAAGAGTTTTGCGAGAGGCTCCCACACACATGCACGTCACAAGTGACAAGTCACGCAAAAATGCACGTGCGCGTGGGATTAGAACCCACGACCTCAAGCCTCGCACGATCTTTCCTTACCATCTTACCTACATAGCAGATGTGATGAAGTAGGGGATCCCGTGGAGACCCCTTTAGTCCTGGTTAACACAAACCGATACTAAAGGGGTGAGAGGCTTTAGTCCCGTCAGTTCCGGTTGGTATTACAAACCGGGACTAAATGGATCTCCACGGACTATGAAATGTAGATCCGATACTAAAGCCTCTTTAGTTCTAGGTCCAAATCGTCCCTAAATCTCGGATCAAACAACACAATTAGGAGACTCCACGTATAAAGAAGCCAAATAAGTATACTGTTTAAAAGTACGGAGTTTGTAGTGAAAGTAGTGACTATTAGTAGCGCAGTGACCTATCTATGAGCGTCCGTTTCACGCTTAGGGACTTAATACAGCCTACAAGGTGACACTTTAGCTACCAATTTTTACAGAAGTACTAAATTTCAAGTAAAGATAAATACTTGTGATAATGATTTTAATAAAAACTTACATCATTAATATAAGAAATTATTTATATAATGATGATCAAGGTTAAACAAGTTTACAGGAATACATATCAACGGAGAAGAGTAACTTTTAACTACGGATTGGATTCTTGTCGATGAACAGCTCACACAGCACCTTCAAGCACATAGAAATCTCTTATGTATGCAACTGTGAATAACACACCCTATCTTTCGGTGTAAACCGAGGGAGCAGATCATTTTAATTTCCAGTCTGATCCGGAGTGGGTGCAGTTAACCTTTCAAATAAAGTTTCCAAGTATTTCTTTAACCCTACGTGACCACGAAGCGGGAAACTTTTAGTCCATTCTGACCCCACATCTACATAATTAAACAGGTGTCCGGTGCAACTGAGCGTCCAAACTAAACGAGAGCCAGTACATTGTTAGTACTAGCTAGGTGGTTTAAGTGCTTTTGTAGTTTTGTCATTGTGTCTAGTGTGCGCCCCTTTTCGATGTGGAAAAGTAGGTGGTGGTTAGCATGCAGAGTCCGCTGGAGTGCAATGCATTATTCATCACATTTTAATGTTTGTTCTGGTGCGAGACCAATATTCTTATGTGTGCTTGTGACCTAAGCGTATCCTAATGAATTAGAATTCTTTTCCAAAAGGTGAGCCCATTTAGAAAGAGAGGAAAACCCTACTGAATGCTTCCTTTGCATGCTGAACCTACTGAAAAGTTCATTGGCTACGGACTGTTGATAGTGCAAATCTATTGTACTAGTATTTGTTTCATTTTGTGAGGTTGTAAGTGGAATTGATTACAGTATTTTCTACAAGGCAGTCAGTTTGACATATAGAGGAACCCACAGGTAATAGAGATTTTCTTCCGTCGGATTTTGGTTCTCACTGCATGCAATGCTCACCGATTTTTACTGTCCGCTTCCTACTATCATCGGTTCAGGTCCCACCTATATGAACGGCTGTGAGCCGACCGTAAAAACTGTCGGGAGTACTCCATCCGTCCCAAATTACTACTCCCTCCATTTCAAATTGCAGATCATTTTAGCATTTCTAGGTTTGTAATTTTTGCTACGCACTTAGATATATAATATGTCTAGATACATAGTAAATGTTATATATGAATCTAGAAATGCCAACGACCTGCAATTTGGAACGGAGGGAGTATTTATTTTGGATTTTCTTGATATATATCTTTTGATATACATCTAGATATATATTATGTCTAGACACATAGTAAAAATTATATATCTAGAAAAGCCAAAATGAATAGTTATTTGGGATGGAGGGAGTATATAGGAACTCAGACCTCTTGCAATGCCTAAAGGGAACAGATTTGGTGATGTACAAAGTGGATAAAGTACCATACATGAGTGAGTTACGTCATGGTGGGTCTACGTCACTAAGTTTGGAGAGGAAATAGATGAGCCTTCGTGAAGAAATCCACGAACAGGCCACTAACGGGCTAAAGGCACATAGCAAAGGGTCAAAACCTCACCGTGCACTTATGATGTCATGTATAAAACATCAACCAGATGTTTTCGGTGAGTTCATGCTTGATAGGATCATGAGCAATATCGCGCCATTGATGTCGGAGGAGAGATGAGTTACTATGAGAATCGGCGCACCAAAATCCTCAAAGTAGACATCGAAGCTAGGTGACCTCAGCTGTCATAGTTGTCCTAGCCCTCAATTTAGCCTCAACACCTAAATGGAAAACTCCTATCTACTTCATTGGTTTTCTGGGAAATCAAGGAGGAAAACACAATAAGCTGAAACAGAGCGACGATCAGAATGATCACTAGCCCAGATCATATTAGAGTATGCCTAAAGCTTAAGGGAAGAACTAGAGCGAGGGAAGAGTAGGTGGCAAGAGGTGGTTCCATGAAGATATTAGAGAACACGAAGAAGGTGAGCATAGTAGTGTTGTGTGGGAGTAGAGACCAACTGACTCAGAATATGAAGAGATGTCAACATAGAAAAACAAGGCTCCCAACAAGATATGATGCTAGCAAGTGGGATGATCAAGGGGCTCACCATCAGTGGACTGCAAGTCAACATCGAGCTCCATAGGTGTATCAGCATGTCATTGATTAGTGAGAGCGGCATGAGAGAGGATTTCTTTGAATGTAATTCTCCTCAGAGAGGTAGATGCCATCAGGCATGGAAGAGGCCTCAAGACAAAGGAAGTTACGAAGAGGACCAGGTGAGACATAAAAAATATATCACCTGTTTCTTCACAATGCCAATGAAATGAGAGTAATCATCCGTAATGATCATGTCACTAGCATAGAGAAGAAGAAGAAGCATGCGACCATGAGGGGAAGTGTGAATAAATAGAGTAGGTCATGGTCACTTGGCTCAAACCAGACTCGAAGAGCCTGCTTGAGGTCGTAAAGAGACTGACGCTATCGACAAACCATGCCATTCATGATAAAGTATCCCAAAGGTAACAACATGTAGACATCCTCACATAGCTTGCCATTAACAAAAGCATTCTTGATGTTGAGTTGGGAGGTGGACCATTGTTGAATAGAAGCAATAGCAAGGAGAGTCCAAACTATGGTCATGTGAGAGATAGGAGAAAAATTCTCATCATAGTCGCGCTCGTGATTCTTTTGAAAACCATATGCCACCAGATGAGCCTTGTAGAACTCAAGGGAGCCATCGAATTGAGTCTTGATCTTATAAACCCATTTGTAGGTAATTAATAAGAGATACCTGAGATGCCAAAGGGACAAGATTCACACCATGTTTCATACACTAGTTTTGGTGATTTTACACATGTAGGTACACGTGGCAGGAAAGGTGACCGCTAGGGCATAAAACCCCAGACTGGTCGGCCCCACATATGTAGGCTTAGCCACCTCTCTGCTATACCATGTCAGTGATCTAGGGTGAAGAAACACACTTACCTTGCCTCCTGACCAAGGATCTGCAGTCGGTTCCATCGAATGGACCAGAAGGCCTATCACTTGGATTGAAGGGCTCACATTCGGGTTAAACGTGCAACAAAACACCAATTCCACAAGTGGGTGAACAATCAACAGTGTACAAGAGATGAGGCGGTGCATCAAATGCCTAGAGGCATGAGTGCTAGGCCGGCCGACCTACACTTGCGCCCTCCAAGCTTCAGACTGTGTCCTAGTAGTTAGGTAACTGCCATCCAAGCTACACAGGAGCAAGGTTGGTAGATCCAAACGTCGGGTGCCCCCTAGGCTGGCTGGCCCCACCTCAGTACCAACTGCCAACAGTCATACCGTCTTGCCTCCCACTCTTCCTAGACTATAAATAGGAGTGAAGGCCTCACTAACTATTTTGACACACACCAAGAGGAGCTCTATATTCTTCTACTTTCTAGAGTTAGGTAGTAGTATTTGGGAGTTAAAGTTGAGTCAAGCTTGTCTCAGGATTCCAAAGTCATCTTCAGGAGTCTTGTATAGCTCTTGTGTCTTCCCTTTGACTTTGTCAATATAAGTTATCTTCTATATATTTCGAGTTAGCATTATTTCCACATTTTACTTTTCCCAAGTTATTCTTAACTTGAGTTGTGGAGTATTTACCTCTAGTTTAGAGTCTCGCTTTCTATCTTGCATTTAGGTGTTTTACCTTGTGGGTATTCTCGCCAAGACTTGGAGGCTCTAGTTAGACTCCTAGGTTGAGGAGGATTTCTCTGGAAGGCCTCAAGAGAAATCCTAGCATTAAGTTTAGATGTAGTGTCTAGACTTAGTGCTAGCTTGAAGTGTGTTCTACACCATGGAACTGTGTGGTAGGCAATAGGTGATGAAAGCCATGTCCGTCCGTTGTATTCCACCATGTTTGGGTAGGTTCATAGGAGTAGTAGATGACTGTTCAGGATCCCCTTTTCATCCATGTCTCGGTCCCACGCTGAGGCCCCCAAAGCAAGCTCCGATTCACCGTTATCTAGTTATAAGTAAGATGACTAAATAGTCAGACTTTTTCGATTACATTAGAAGTGTCCTAGGAATCTGGTCTCACTTGTTGTTCTCCCAGCTACCTACTGCTCTAAAAGGTTCGAGTATCTTTGTGTCACCCATCATTGCTATATCCATCTTACCTCCGTTATCTTAGCCGGTTGATATATTTAGTAACTTTCCATCATTCAATTCTTCGATATGATTTAACCATAGTGCTTCCATGAGGAAAATATTACAATACCTTGGAATACTTCCAGGTAAAGTGCTACATCAGTAACTCTGCGCGCTTGCGAAATAAATATTTCTTTTGAGTCATAAGAAACACCAACAAAGGTGGCAAAGAAGAGTGTGGATGAGCCAGCGGAAGAGACAAATCAGGATGAGTAAATAGGATATATATTTGATAGTAGTGGAACTAGAGGAGCGATGAGAGCGGAATTCATCAAAAGTGACATCAAAGATAACCTTATTTGACGGGCAACATGGTCGTAGCAACTATAATCCTTGTATTTTGTATTGTACCCAAGAAAGACACACTTGACTAACTTATAGCATTCAGCTTAGTGCATTCACAAGGAGGGAGGAAGAACAAAACAAGCACACCCAAAACACTGAAGATTACTGGAGCCGACTAATGGGTCCAGCTCACACCCCCAAGTGAAGACGTGTCTCCTCAGCCTGTAGCTCAAATATTGCCTCATCAAGCAATGGGTACAGGTGATGGGTTAGTAACTTCCCCCTGATAGTCTCGAACTCTGGTCGAAGCTATGAAAGGAACATGTGGAGGTGAAGAGTCTCACATTGAGTTCAATGATGATTACAACACTTGCAAGTGCCAACAACACAAACTTGACACCCAAGCTATCCAAGTGATGCTAGACAACATATATATGGTGGTAGAACTCCACGGTAGAGTCAAACTAATGAAGCAATTGCACCTCCTCAACAATAGCAAGGTAAATCGCCTCATTATGGATGATCTCATAGCTACAGTTTAGGTAAGCCCACATATGTTGCATAGTGGCGGTACCTCTGATGGACATGAAGAGAGTTCAACCTCAAGGCTTGCAAATAGGATAGTATTAGCACATGCCTCCTTATGCAGCCAAGTCTCGTGGATGGCAAGCTTCAACTGATAGATCTCCATTGCAGCCTCACACTCCTCAAGTAAGGCTTGCTTGGTGTCGTCATCTACATCTGGCGGGTATACAGGTGGAGGAGGGAGGGTCGGGCATGTTAGATATAGGTGCTCACTAGTGACAGTGCTAGAGCTGCTTGTCACCCATTTGAACCTCCATGTGAAAGGCAAACTCTCCTTTATTTGTGTCATTGAAGATGGCGGGGAATTAGAAAAAAGGAATCTCACTAGGCCTGCCGGAGGATGCAATGATGATAGAAGCAAAGACCAGCCTTGTCTTGCGCCATTGAAGTGGGGAAAGGGAAGCTTGCGTCCCGCAATGATGCGGACAGCTGTGGAGATCACAATGGCATCGGGGGAGCATGGTTGTGCGGGGCCCGTGGGAGTGCGGGTGCGGAAGTGCGTGAGTGGTGGAGGAGGTCGTTGAGGTGTGTGGCTTAGACGGCCTCATGACCACGGGCGGAGGCAAGTGGGTGGTCGAGAAGCTGCGAGCTCGCAAGAAGGTGCGGGTGCAGCGTGCCTAGCTAGGCTCTAAAACAAGCAAGAAAATAAAGGAAAAGAAGAGAAAGGGAAGGTGGAGTTGCTCACCGGCGCATAGAGGCGTCACAATGAAGGCAGCAAAGGGATAGAGAGAAACCCTAGCTGCGATACCATGTTAGGAATATCAACTCAGATCTATTGTAATGACCAAAGGGGACGGATTACGGATATGGTGATAGACAACGTGCAGAAAGCGCCCTACACTAGTGAGTAAATACATGTAACAAGAATAGTAGTGATGTGAATTCTCTTACGTGGCATGCATAGTTTTCCATTATTATAGATTTCATACAATTGGAGTTTATGCTGCCATTTATTTTGAACGGCGAGGATCGTATGTCGCTTTAGATATTTCTTAGTTGTTATGTAAATTACGCTATTAAATACAATTTCTCTCGTTGAAATGACTGGCTGTAGCTAAGAGGGATCTAGATGGTCTATTTTCCTTTCTCTAATAGAGATTGGCAGGACAATTATTGCATTGCATGTATGCTGAGCGTGCAGTGGACACAACACAATTGTAAGTTGTAATATCAGAGTGACTAGTACTTTAGTACTAGGTGGTTTATGGAAGGGAGGACTAGGATTTGATGAGTCGTTCGTGTGGGCTATGAAGTTTGTGGCTGCTGTCACGGTTGTTACTGAGATGCTTTTGAAGGTAGGTAACAGTTTTGTCGAACGTTGTTGTTCCTTTAAAGCTAATCCACATGGATGTGCCGCGCTGGACAGATAAAGCTGATGATCTTGAGCTTCCTTCTGCCTCGGTGAATGTGACCCGTGACTGGTTCCTCAGTTATACCCGTCACACTGTAGCACCTACGAAGTAGTTCTGATTTTTTTATAAAGAACTTCATTCAACATTAAAAGATTGTACTCCCTTTTTAAGTGTCACTCACACTTCCCGAGCGATACTTAAAAAGGACGGAGGGAATACATGGTTAAGGATCAGACGACCCCAAGTTACTGGAGCACTGCAAGAATAGTACATCCATGAGCATGGTGAAGATTTGAACAGATATTATGAAGTAGCCCATCAGAAGGAAGAGAACTAGTTGTAACTGCTAATTGATGTGTTGCCTGATTCTGAACTCTAGAGATTTTAGTCACTTGCAAACCATCATGTAAGCCAAGCTCCTGAAAGTGAGAGATCCACGGACGAAGTTTCCATGGAGAATCTAAGGACCCCTTCTTCCGATAAGTGACTGCTTGAAGGCAGTCTGAACCAATGCCTCCAGATTGAACATGCAGCAAACAAGGAAATTTTGCCGCCAAAAAGAAAGCATGAGTAGTTCTGAGTTGGTTGCCATGTAAAATTCAGCTCCTGTTTTTGGATAAATAAGAACCATAATTGAAACCACAGTGTGCATTTACAGTGATCTTGGGAATCATTTCTCAAATTGCACAAAGGTAAGCTAGCTGCCCACGGTCGCTCACCAGTCTACGAGGCAAAATCGTACCTGATACGCACTACACAGTGGCGACCTGACATGGTACCAGCAGTGCCTTCAGTCAGGATCTATCGGGATGATCTTGACAGGATGACAGCTCTTTAATTTTCGTTGCATCCCAAAGGAACGTCTTTTTTGTGATTCCTACCCAAATCGACAACAGTTTTCTAAGGTAGCTTAACAAATTGTAGGCAGCTCAGTTGGCACGTCTGAATGTCTGATCAATGGCGGAAATCCAATTCCTGCCTGCACCACCAACCAAAAGGCCCCAGCGACCGTGCTCTGTCAGCAGAAAATATATGGCGCTCTCTTGCTCTCTTCTTGGTCCCCGGCCGCATCATATCGTCTCTGTCTCTGCATGCGCCTGCCTCGCTCCCTCCTCTGCTCTGATCGTGCCATGGTTTCCTCTGCCTGAACATTACAAGCTGCAGCGCCACCGCAACTAGGAGCCATGCTCACCAACTTCCCAAAGACGTACCAGCTCCAGAACGACAAGTTATTGCTTCCCAAGAAGGAGTTCGTCACCTACACCCTCTACGCGCTCATCGCTGTCGCGCTCCTCTACCTCTTCGTCGACCCAGCTGCTCCGGCGTCGTCTACCAAACCATCAGTGGCGGCGCCATGGATACAGGAGGAGCTGCCGCCGCCATCGCCACCTCCTTCTTACCAAGGAGGTGAAAGATCACGGAGTTCACCGCAGCCGCAAGCAGTGTCATCGGCGGCGACACCGTGCGACTACTCCGACGGCGAGTGGGTGCCGGACCCACGGCCGCCGCCCTACAATGGCACGGCCTGTGAGGCCATTAAGGATGGCCGCAGCTGCATGGCGAATGGGCGGGCGGACACCGGCTACCTCCACTGGCGGTGGCAGCCACGGCGGTGCGACCTCCCGGACTTCTCCCCGGAGGCGTTCCTCCGCTGGCTCCGCAACCGGCACATGGCCTTCGTCGGCGACTCCCTGGCCCGCAACCAGGCCGAGTCGCTCATGTGCCTGCTCTCGTCGTGGTCCCCGGCGGAGCTCGTCCACCGCGAAGAGGACGGCAGGTTCCGGCGGTGGGTGTTCCGCGAGCACAACGCCACCGTGTCCATCTTCTGGTCGCCGTTCCTGGTGAAGGGCGCCGAGAAGTCGGAGCACGCCGGCGTGCGCTACAACGAGCTGTACCTGGACGAGTTCGACGAGCGGTGGATGTCGGAGCTCGGCGCCATCGACGCCGCCGTGGTGTCCGCGGGCCAGTGGTTCCGGATCCCCAGCATCTACCACGATGGCGGCAGGGTCGTCGGCTGCTACGGCTGCGCGGCGGAGCTCAACCACACCGAGACCAGCTTCTTCGCCGTGTTCAGGGACGTGGTCAGGCGGACGCTCGCCGAGGTCGCCCGGCGGCACGAGCACGGCGGCAAGCTGGTGGCGCTGACCACGTTCTCGCCGTCGCACTTCGAGGGGGAATGGAACAAGGGCGCGCCGTGCACGAAGACGCGGCCGTACAAGAAGGGCGAGAAGGGGCTTGGGTACACCGAGACGGAGATGAGGAAGATCGTCGTGGAGGAAGCGGCCAACGCCGCCGGGGCTGCGTCGTCGTCGTCATCCACCGTGCGGTTCGCGGCTGTGGACGTGACGACGCTGGCCAACATGCGGCCGGACGGCCACCCGGGGCCGTACATGCGCAAGAACCCGTTCGCCGCGGCGGACGGCCGGCCGGTGCAGAACGACTGCTTGCACTGGTGCATGCCTGGGCCCGTGGACACGTTCAACCAGATACTGCTCCAGACCATCCTCCGCTGATCGTTCGACGTATTTTTGCTCCATCTTGTGTTCAGTTCATATCTGCGATCTGCATGGGAAATCGATGTGGATTGTATACTATCGACAGCAGTACAAGTCTGCGAAACATTTACTTTATGCATGTGCTGTGGGAAAGTTTTGTTTCCAAATTAACATACAAATGTAATTAAACTATTTCTAAATTCTGGAAAGGAATCTCTTTCGACATTTCTTTTTACAGCTATATATAGTATCTCCCTATTACTGATTGAGCCTCACGAAATATTTTGAAACATTGAAAAATAATATTTGCAACATCAAATGATGATATTTGCAATATCAAAAAATTTGACAGATTTTCTTCCAAACATATGTCCACAGATAAATAGCAAAACTCTTTTTTTTATTTCTCCATGTACTTGTTGGGCGGAGATCGTGCTTTTATTTGTCGTTCTGTCCTTATTTATTACTACTACAAAACAACTGGGTAGTTCTTCTGTGGATTAGGTACGGAGGCACCGTCTGGAATTTTTTTGTGCTCAAGCAGGTAAGGGCACCCCAGCTCTATTGACACTAGCTCGCTTTGGTAATATACTGGCACCGCAAGTACAATTACAAAGTTATCTGATGTTCAAATGATCTACGTATTCAAATTATACATCTCTGACACTAAGTACTGAAAAAGTGGCCCCGTAATAAAAAGACTGGAAAAGAGGCTAAACAAAAGCGGCCACAGCATTCAGCTCTTTCAAGTAAAGAAACGAGCATTTTGTGGGCTTCTAGCATGTCTTAATATGGAAATGCAAAAACCAAAGTAATCCTTACTCCTAATCGTCAAGCATTCAGAATGGCATTAACTATTGTGCAGAGGACTGCAGCTCTGCAGGATAGTGCTCAAGAGTCAAGGCCATGGACCTCAAGCCGCTTCAAGAACCAATCTACATGTCAACGCCATCATGCTCAGGAAGAAACACTTGGGGGCGAAACATGATTTCTAGTCTCCAGACAAGCACCGATGGCAGTGGCACTCAAAGCCGAATCCGTCAGCAAGAATCCTCTGACGAGCATTGACATCCATGCTAGTATCGATGTAGCAGATGCGCAGCTCCTCCCCTATAACAGATGCAACATAAACGATTTTATTGGCATCAGTGCTTTTTGTTTTTCATTTGACTCTGTGCAAGGGTTGCCATTGTAACAGAACTACCGTATAGGTCTCACTGCATTTCTCCATACCTTCTTCAATGTCGCGGAGGGCTTTCAATTTAGCATCTGCGTTTTCCAGCCAAACTATGTGAGTATTCGGATCTGAAAGTCAATAAAAAAAGGGTAACTATTTGGATCTTCAATTCAGAAGGCAAAATGAGCTTAAGAGGAAAGATACAGTTAAGCAAAGCATTGCTATTTGCAAGTTGGAGTTAATAACCTGGGGTTTTAAGAGGAATTTTGGACCTCAACAATTAACAAAATGGCATGAACTTTTGGAGTTGTTGAGCAGGGTGGATTTGACAGAAGATGAAGATACAGTGAGATGGAGCATAGAGAAACATGGAATGTTCACCTCTTCCTCTTTATATAAACAGATCAAATTTTCTGGAGTTAGAGACCTGTGTATGCTAGGCATGCCTATCTCTCTAAAGATCAGAAACTTCTTGTGGCTTTTTCATCAAAACAGAATACAACCACAGATCATCTAATACAAAAGGAATGGAAGGGGAGTAGATGGTGCAAATTATGTAGTGCTGCTGATTTCACTAGCAAATTCTCTGACAAGGGGGGGAAGAAAAAAAAATAGCTATAATCTTGTTGCGTTATGTTTTCTGGACACTTTGGCCCACCAGAAACGAGCTGGTGTTTTTTTTCTTTAAAAAAAAGCTATTTCCTCCCCCTAACACTTGTGTTCCCAATGTCTTATCGTTTATGCAGCGATGGAGGGTGTCAGGGAAGCAAGAAGACCAATGCCAAATGGATGCATTAATGGAGAAATATGGAGAAAATCAGAAGCTTGGAAATACAAGGTCATGGCTGGAGTGATCCCACTATCTGAGTGTAGAACTCTAGCTAGACCCCTTTTTTATGAACTGAGTGCTTGTGTTTACAGACTCTATGTTGCCAACATAAAAATTCTGTAATTGCTCTTTTGGAGTTAAGGTCCTTCTAAGCAGGAGAGTTAGTTTGATAGAGATGGTAATATTTCTGGTTGCTTCTTAGAAGAACCATTTTAATACTTGGTCTCTAAAGCTGGTAACCCCAGCAACCTATACTTTAATCTGCTATTGAATGCAATAAACCACTGCTGTAGTATTGAGAAGTTAAGCAGTACAGTCAACAATACCACAAAAAAAGGGCAGTGGAAAATCCTAAATTTTGGTTAGGCAGCCTATCGGCCGAGTCGCTGCTAGCAAAACAAAATCTAATAGTGAAAACAATAAATATTGTGCTTATTCCAAATGAGTGGGTGAAGAGCATACCACAGTCATGGTTATAGAATGAGGGAAGCATATAAACCGCATTGCCAACAGATGCATCACATGACACAGAGGCTGCTGCAGAGGATAGAAGATCCTCATATGAGCTTGCAACCAATTCAATGCGAAATGCATTTATGCGTATCCTTGCCAATACATTGATGTACCACTCTTTGGTCAAAACTATTTTTGTCAAAGATTACAGGGAAATTGAGACAAGAACCATATAGAGAAAACCAAAATTTCTCAATATTTGTTTGTAAACATGAATGAAAAAGGATTTCAAGGATACAGGTGGTGAGTTCTTCCTGAAATCCAGCTTTCATAAAAGTGGACTCCAACAACTCAAACTCCTCCTCCATCTGTAACATTCCATTGCTTCAATAAGCATACAACTAAATAACAATGCAGATTAATGACCAAGCCAATTTTATGTGATTATGGTGCAATGAAAATTATCAAATGACAATGAGGTTGGGGTGATTGGAAGGTACGCAGCCACTACTTCGATGAGTGTCCCCTGGTGCAAACGGGCTGGCTGAAGTATGTTAAGGCAGTCCGCATTAGCAGCTCCTGAGATTACCATGCAAGCAAGCCGCTTGGCCATGTATGGGTATTTCAGACCACGTGAACTTCAGAACAAAGGAAAAAACACAGAAATGAGGAAGTCATGAGGTGCACATCTGCAGAAAGATGAAAGGTAGAGTAGCCGCATACCTGCAGTGGTCCTCAAACAAAGACCAATCCGCGTTCTTCTCGATGTCATGGAACCCCTAGATTGTTGGAAACCACACATCTTTTTAGCAAAATCGTGCCTCAATTGCTTCCGATAGAACATTTCTTCCTTCTTTCTTTCTTTGAGGAAGAGGAAGGCAAATAAGCAGTGCTATTGAATCTTTCTAACATGTAAAGGAATACCAGCATTGCATTTCTACCAACCCAACACCCAACTGGAAATACGCACTATCGCCTAGTGCCCAAACACACTATTATAGTAAGTCCCTGCTGAATGTTGAACGCTTGTAGACAGAACAGGTTCCACTCGCCACTGACAACTAGGCGAAGAGACCAAGCATATGCATCGAGACGAACCGCACACAACTATGCAACAATCGTGAAGGAAATGGACGGAAAAATCATCACCTTGGCGTGCTCCCTGCAAGCGTCGCTGCAGAAGTAGGATCCTCCGCTCGAGGCGCGCCCCTCCCCCTGCTTCCTCCTGAGGCAGCTGTAGCACACCTGATCCCAGAACAGTCCAGTTCATTCCACCGGCAAGGGGGAGCAATGGGCAAGAGGGCGGTCACCTCGTGGAGAAGCGATGGAGAGGGGTGGCAGACGAGGGGCTGCGCGGAGTGGAGGAGCTCGCCGGCGGAGACTGGGCGGGTGGCGAAGACACCGCGGCCGGCCGACTCCGTCCGGTCCACGCGGATCGGCGGCGGGCCGCGGGCGGCGGCCGCCGCGGTGGAGAGGAGGCGGCGGCGGAGCAACATGAACCGTGCCGGGAAGAAGATGCGACTATGCGAGGAGTGGCGAAGAGATCACGGCCGTTGGTTTAGGTGATGTACTGGAGTCTATTCTTGTACCTGGACCAAACTGAAGCATATCTACTTTAGCTTTTTGTTTAAAAAAATCACTGCATAAGTGACAGATTACCTTGTGTTGGCTCATGATCAAAATCTCTAATGAACAATAATCTCTTTCTTATCATCATTGATTGGACTGCATATGTCATCTGAAAAGACCGGAACATAACTCCATTGCATTTTGATGCAAGATCAGCATCACTTGAATAGGCAATTCACAATAAATTGCTGCTTCTTCAACCTTACAGAGCTGCAGCTTCCTTGATCGAGTCATTTGCTAGAACATGAACTAATATGCCAGCTTTGTGATTAAAGTTGACAAATCACTGTGGAAAATATGTTTTAGCAGTTCTGCTTCAGCAAGGTATATAAGTATCACGAGGGGAAACAAACTTTCAACATACAATACAGTTAAAAAGTTTAGCTCCAATCGAAAATTTGGAAATCAGTTGATGTGAAAGGCCGCAAACGTGTCCTATGGTTGTACTCATGCTTGGTTGCATCCAAACATCAAGAATGAGCAGCACAAAATGTATATACAGTTTTGTTAGTCACTTTACAATAAGGAAAACAAGCACTATTAAGCATCAAGAGACCGGATTTACACACGGCATTCTGAAGTAGGAAGCAGCTCACTACAAATGAAAGCAACAATGTATTCAAATAGTAGCATGAAGATTCAGACTTACCAAAATTTCAGATAACAAAATTCTAATACCGTAGCATCAAAGGAGCAGTTTAGTAGTAGCATAGATGAGAGAAATAAATTTAAAGTTGATTATTTTCCTCTATGTTTGAATCAAATGTTAATTGCGTATATGATTCTAAAATAGGAAGAAATTGGTTCAGTTTGTTAAATGTATATCTAACTTAACTTGAACAATGATTTTTTTCCTCATGAGGTAATAGGAAATCATGAAACCAGTTCATGAGCTAAATTGGCACAAAAAAGTGTACCTATGTATGGAAAATAGGGGGAATAGTACCAGACCTTAGAATGCCAATATTAATGGCATGCTCCTTCTGTCCAGCAGCCCCTGACCTCTCATAATAGTATGTTCGTCCAGTCCAGCTTCACATATCAAATTGGATACCCACACAACAGATCGGAGAAAATATGCACATTAATGGTCGGCTTCTACAGAAACAGGAATAGAATGCGCACATGTGCAAGCTGCAACCTTAGTCATGGAGAATGCTAATAACAGAGCAAAAATAGATTATGGAAGCGTCATAGCCTGCTCCTAGAAATCCTACTGCACCATGTAGGAGGGAACTCATGAATATATTTCAATCCTGAAACTGGGGATTTAACCGGATAGAATGTTATCACTTCCTGCTGCAATAGATAAAGACTGAGAACTCCACGTCATGTATCCATTTCAAAAATCCTCACCTAACTGGACTGCAAATTAAACAAAGCAAATTTTAATGTTTTTTGAAATACAATTAACAAAACTGTACAAAGCTAGCAATTCTTCCACTGTGTGGTTAAGGATTGTAGTAATGTAATCAGCAAACCTTCTATCCTTGTAAGCATCTTATTTCAATGCGATTGACTTGTAATTGAACCTTTTGAGCAGAAACAAGAGACGGTGGTCTAGGCATAGATTTTCCTTTTTAAGGTCCCAATATTATAAAAGTAAGCTGAAAAACACTACAGTTTTATTCTGGAGAACTGATGTATCAACAAGCTTTAACTAAATTCCAGAAAGATAGATTTCTGATCTATTATCACATAAAAGCATGGCTTAAGAGTATCTGTACTGCAACCTGAATCGCTCTGATAAGGAATATTGATCGTGTATTGCTGGCTAAGCTACCACATCAAAAACTATGTATGATAAGAAATGTTTTCTGAACAATGGAAATGCAATGAACAAAATTCAGCTTGCGTAAGACAACAATCAAGTTCTATGGTTCAATTTAATACCTAGCACAGAGGCAAGCAGTACCACCGGATCAAATCCCAAGTAAGGTAAGCACAAAACTTCAAGGTAAAGGTGGCGTAGTGGAATAACAGGAGGTAGCATTCTTACTATGGACATATTATTGCAGCTGCGAAAATGGATAAACCACTAAATAAAAATAAGATGCAGGACTGCCGGTAATCAAATATAAAGTAAAGATAAATACACCATATAATTTTGAAATAAGACTTATATTTAAAAAGGATTTCATGAAGTTTCCAAAGCAACCAAAACCTGAAGCTTGACTGAAAGCAAAAGCACTTCATCAAATCTGGGGATTTTAGTGCCAAGAATATCTCATAAAAAGTCCCGATAAAAATGGAGCACTGTGTGATTATGCAAGTCCAACACTAAGAGGTTTGGGAAAACAAATCGGAACGAAAAGGCCATCACAAAGATTACTATGCTGCTTAACAATTTAGGAGTACTGATCAGTCCCGCATTGTCGGCCATACCTCACCGGGAGGCTAGCACATTCCTAGATATAGGGTTGTATACTCATAGGTGTTAGACATGGAGACTACAGTGCAGGACAGCGTGATCTACATGGAGGACAAGAACTAGTCGAGGATTAAGAACTATTCGTAGCAATTAGAGTAGGACTCCCTAGTCATATCCGACTAGTATTCTTATAAATAACCGACCTGTAACCCTACCCCCAGCAATATAAGGCGAGGTAGGGAACCCTCTCCAGACAAGTTTAATTAATACAATCCAACAGGATGTAGGGTATTATGTGACATAAGTGGCTCGAACTTGTCTAAATCGTGTGTTCGAGTTCACCTTCAAGTTCCAGATCTTCAGCGAGCCCCACACATAAAACACTACCTCGGGTACCCCCTCAGTAGGTTGTCGGGTCTAAACACCGACAGCTGGTACGCCAGGTAGAGGATCTCGCCAAAGATTCATCGGCGGACTCAATGGCCCAAGTCAACATCAAGCCCATCGTCGCGTTCGAAGAAGGCGCGACATTCGTCTTCGGTTCCTGGGTCTGCGTCGCAGACGGCACTAGAAACTTCCACCGCCACATCGCGCCGGCCTCGGAGGAGAAGCACTACGACATCAATCTCCATGACCAAGGTTTAGAGGATTTCGTTGAAAAATTCAATGAAATTTTCGACCTCTTCCAAGGCTTGAGGGATGAGTCCGAGTACAACTCGACTTCTCCCACCAGTCGAACTGGTTCCCACAAGCTGGCGCTTAAACCATCGTGTGAATCGGTCTACGATACAACTTGATTCCCATTCGGACTCCGAAACTCGAGCGATGTTTACCAAGCTTCCCTGTCCAGATCTCAATCCAATTCGGGTTCGATCGTGGACCTCAACTACTACTCGGATCCGGACGAGGAAGTTCCTTTATCAGGTTCGCAGCAGGCCCTGATAATCACATCTACTCCACAAGGCAGATTTGTCTATTGGCCCAACATGAAGCCATCTGCTCTAGCCAAGGACGACGAGTCACACCTTGTTGCATACCTTGATACTCTCCCATACCAGGAGGGTACCCCTCCATCTCCTATCTACGAAGAAGACAGCCCTACAGAGATTATCACATCAAGCTCAGCTAGTTTTTCCCCGGAGCAGGAACTACTCGCCATCGTTGCTCCTCAAGAGGGCAATGGCAAAGAACCTCCGGAAAGGCATCCACGATGCGAACATCATCTAGTACATCGAGCAATTGTCCCTATTGGCAGAGCATGCGTATGAGCAATTCGATCGACAGAGCTCGATCAGCTTGGTTCGACGCACCTCTTCTCGTCACAGCAGTAGCACCAGACCCAGTCGCAACGAGGATGTCAGATTGAGTCAAAATGAGGTTCTCAGAATTGAGAATCATAGGGCAAGTCAGAACAGAGTGAAAGGTAGTCGGACAGGACCCTCGGGAGGCCATGGCCACCATGGGCCCCAACGAGAGCCTGAGCAACTGACACGTGACCTCCACAAGAAGCTCAACAAAAATCGTGACGCTCGTGACATCATCAAAGGGCACCGCCGCGAACGCGAGCAAAAAGTTAACTACTCGGGTGAAGACTCTAACAGGTTTCCTGCCTTTTCAAAATAAGTATGCAAAACGGTTCTACCCGACAAGTTTAAACCTCTAGGTATTACCAAGTACGGCGGGAAGCAGGACCCATCCAATGGCTAAGGTGCTACTCGTTGTCAGTCCAGGCGGTAGGAGGAGAGAATGACATAAAAGTCATCTACTTTCCCATTAACATGGAAGTAGGCCACTCACATGGCTCGAATCCCTAGAATGCGGCTGCATTGACACTTGGAGTCAACTCAAGGCGGCGTTCACGAACAACTTCGTAGAGACAATGCAACATCCTGGGAATAGGATTGACTTGTCGCAAATCAAATAGCAACAAGGCAAGATCCTGCACAGTTATCTACATTGTTTCTTCGACAAGAAGGCCACTGTCGTGGACATCATGGAGCGGGACACCACAGAGTGCTTCCTGAACAGTTTTTATGACCGCCGGATGTTCCAAGACTTTGGTAGAAGACGCCCGAAAGATATCAAATCTCTCAAGACCATGCTACAAGCCTGGACGGATGAAGAAGACAAAGAGATCGAGCAGTTCGAATCTAGTCGTAACAGAGGCCAGAACAACAATAACCAGAGCAACGGCAAAAGTAACGGCAAGAACCGCAACGATCACCCCAATAGCAACCGAGGCAACTACTCGGGTGGTCAAAACCGCAAAAGAAAGCCAGACAATATTGTCACGGCGATGTCCCAATCCTCCAAGAAAAATAGCAGAAATCAAGAGAGGACTCGGTTCAAAGAGCTCCTGAAAAAGCAATGCCCATGGTACCCACACTCCAAACACTCTGCAATGGACTACTATAGCCTCCACAGAGTCATGAAAGATCTGCCAGAACCTTCTGGAGCAAAGGACAAGGGCAAGGCCAAAGAAGACGAAGACGAGGACAACAACAGGAAACTCCAGAACCCGTCCAACACTGTCAATGTTATCTTCAGCGGCACATCGAGTACTGCTACCAAGCGGTCCCAGAAACTAACCCTCTAGGAGATCATGTCCACTGAAGCAGCAATGCCTACGTTCCTCAAGTGGTCCGAGGTGCCAATCACTTTCTCAAGGAAGTATCAGTGGACCAGTTTCTCCAACCCAGGATGCTACCCTCTCGTCTTGGATCAAGTAGTCGCAGGCTCTCGACTCACAAAAGTACTCATCAACGACGGTAGTGGTCTCAACGTGCTCTTCGCCAAGACTTTGAGGAATATGGGCCTCGACATAACGGATATGCTCACCCCGACGAACTCTTCGTTCTACGGGATTGTCCCGAGCAATGCGGCTTTACCCCTTGGTCAGGTGGTTTTGCCAGTTACCTTCGGGACAAAGGACCACTACCGCACCGAGTACATCCGGTTCGAGGTGGCTGAATTCGAAACATCGTATCACGCCATCCTCGAAAGATCAGCACTAGCCAAATTCATAGCCATCCCACATTACGTGTACCTGGTACTCAAAATGCCGGGACACTAGGGAGTACTCTCCTTGCGCGAAGACTTGAAGAGATCATACGACTGCGACACAGAAGCTGTGGAGCTGGCAGCGACTACTCAAGTGCCAAATTCGATGATGCAAGTCTTCACTGCCTCCAAGAAACTATCCCCGACAGAACACGAGATCCCAAAGAAGAAGTCGGGGGCAACCAAGGTCAAGCTGGAAAGTGACCTCGACATCGAATCCATTGACCTTGGCACTGGCGACAGCTCCAAGACAGCCCTGATTGGCTTAGGGCTGGACCCCAAATAGGAAGATGCGCTCGTCAGCTTCCTTCGAGCCAACCGACATATCCTCGCATGGAAGCCATCTGATATGTCAGGGTTGCACAGGGAGTTGATCGAGCACTCACTAAATGTGGATCTCAAAGCTACGCCCAAACGACAATGACTACGTCGATTCGCCCAAGACAGAAGAGAAGCCATCAAAAAAGAGTTGGCCAAACTACTCGCGGCTGGCTTCATAAAAGAAGTCTATCATCCAAAGTGGTTGGCCAACCCCATCTTGGTGTGGAGGAAGAACAACAACGAGTGAAGGATGTGTGTCGACTACACAGACCTCAACAGGCATTGTCCGAAGGATCCCTTTGGACTCCCTAGGATTGATCAAGTCATCGACTCAATAGCTGGATGTGCTCTACTATGCTTTCTTGACTGCTACTCGGGGTACCACCAGATAGCTCTCAAGGAAGAAGACCAAATCAGGACCGCGTTCATCACCTCGTATGGAGCCTTCTGTTACACCACACTTCGGGTTGAAGAATGCGGGTGCCACATATCAACGAGCCATCCAGGAGTGCTTCAAGAAGAAACTATACTACAACGTGGAGGCGTACGTGGATGATGTGGTCATAAAGACCACAAATCCCGACGACTTGATTGCGTATTTAGAAGAAACTTTTGCAAGCTTACGAAGCTTCTGGTGGAAACTGAACCCAGCAAAATGTGTGTTCGGTGTACCCTCTAGAAAACACCTCAGGTTCATCATAAGTCATCGAGGAATCGAGGCTAATCCCAAGAAGATTGCTACCATCACCAACTTGCACGCTCCATCATGCATCAAGGACATCCAAAAGCTAACTGGATTCATGGCGGCCCTCAATAGATTCAGCTCAAGACTTGGAGAACGGGGACTACCCTCCTTCAAACTACCCAAGCAGCAAGATAAATTCCAATGGACCGAGGAGGCAGATCAAGCTCTTTTACAGTTAAAGGACTTCTTATCAAAGACACCGGTCGTCACGGCACCTACTCCCATGAAGACTTGCTGCTCTGCATCACCGCGACTCCTAATGTTATCATCACAGCGACCGTGGTCAAAAGACCAGAACCAGGCCATGTATACAAAGTACAGAGGCCCATCTACTTCGTCAGCGAGATGTTGTCAGATTCAAAAACTAGGTACCCGCCAGTTCAGAAGTTTTTGTACGCAATACTACTCACCTCGCGGAAGCTATGACACTACTTCAAGGAACACAACATTTTCGTCGTCACATATTTTCCCTTGGGTGACATCCTCTACAATAGAGATGCAACAGGAAGAATCTCCAAGTGGATAGTAGAACTCGAAGCCTTGTCCCTGAAATTCAAGTCAAGGACTGCCATCAAGTCGCAAGCACTAGTCGATTTTATGGTAGAATGGTGGAAAAATCACGTACCCACACCAGCAGAACGCCCGGAGCATTGGGTCATGTACTTCAATGGATCACTCAAGCTCAAGTGCGCTGGTGCAGGAGTACTCTTAATCTCTCCCAAAGGCGAACAACTCAAATATGTGTTGCAAATATTCTAGGAGGTATCCAACAATGAAGCTGAATACGAAGGGTTTCTGCACGGGCTCCGCTTGGCAGTCTCGCTGGGAATCAAGCGGTTGTTGGTCTACAGCGACTCACTAGTAATCATCAATCAAGTCAATGATGAGTGGGATCACCACAAGGACAACATGAACGCATACTGCCTTGAAGTACGCAAGCTAGAGAACAAGTTCTCTAGTCTGGAATTCCATCACGTGGCTCGTGATAATAATGTAGCCGCAGACGTCTTGTCCAAGCTTGGATCTACTCGTGCCCAAGTCCCAGCTGGGGTCTTCATCCATGAACTACACAAGCCATCCATAGTGGAGCTGGCACTATCAAAAACCACCGATCGAGGCAACGATACACCAGACCAAGAGGTTATGATGATCGGCGTAGATTGGAGAACCCCCTTCATCGACTACATCAAGGAGCACAAGTTGCCTTCCGACAAAACAGAAGCCGAGCAAGTCTCACAATGCGGCAAGAATTACATTCTAGTCGAGGATAAGCTCTACAGACGAGGCGCATCATCAGGAGTACTCATGAAGTGCGTCTCACGGCAAGATGGTAAGAACATACTGGAGGAGATCCATAAAGGTATCTGCGGCAACCATGCATCATCAAGAATGATCATGGGCAAAGCTTTTGGAGCGGATTTCTATTGGCCTACAGCTCTCACTAACGTCGAAGAACTAGTCTGTTGGTGCCAAGATTGTCAATTCTTCACCAAGCAGCAGCACGTCCCTACCTCCAAGCTGATCACCATACCACCCTCCTGGCCTTTTGCATGCTGGGAGTTAGATATGATTGGTCCTCTGCCTTCAGTGCCCGGGGGCTTCAATCGAGTACTCATGGCAATCGACAAGTTCACCAAGTAGATCGAGGTGAAACTAGTAACCTGTCCCAGGCAGACAGGGTACTTGACTTCCTTGACGAGATCGTCCATCGCTATGGCTTCCCCAATCGCATCATCATAGACCTGGGCTCAACTTTCGATAATCACAAGTTCTGGGAGTATTGCGAGAATAGTGGGATCGACGTCCAGTACGTCTCTGTCGCTCATCCGCGGGCCAACGGCTAGGTTGAGCACGCCAGCAGGATTGTACTGGAATCTCTCAAGAAGAGACTACATGATATTGGCAACACTAAAGGAGGCAAGTGGCTCAAGGAGCTACCCAACATCCTCTGGGGGCTTTGCACACAACCGTGCAAGCCTACAGGGTACTCACCCTACTTCCTGGTCTACAGATAGGAAGCCACCCTCCCCACCGACGTCATGTGGAAATCTCTAGTAGTCGAGCAGTACGAGGAAGGTGTGGCTGAAGAAACAAGGCGTCTAGATTTAGATAGCCTCGAAGAAGCTTGCTATGCAACACTTGTCCAGTTAGCAAGATACCTGATGGAATTCACCACTATCATGATCACAATGTCAAAGAACGTTCGTTCAACATGGGCGACATGGTCCTCAAGCGTATTCAAGACACTAAGGGGCTGCACAAGCTAAACTCACCTTGGGAGGCTCCTTTCATTGTCTCCAAGGTCACTGGACCTAGCTCGTATAGGGTCCAAACTCTCACTGGTGAAGAAATCAACAGCTCGTGGAAAATTGAACACTTGTGTCGATTCTACCATAGTTTACATACTCATGTAAACTGGCCATCGGCCTCAGTTGTATAACTATAATTCAATAAAGCAGAGTTATTTTTTATCAAAAGACTAGTCTCTGACTATTTACGGCTTGCAAAAAGCAAAGCTTGTCGAGCTATCCAGCTCCTCCGGGTACTTCTACCCAAATTCGCGGCTTGTACTCACAAGTCTGCACATATATCTTTCGGGTTATTCAACTCGTTTCATAGCAGCAAAGCAAGCCTGTGCACACAATCATGAGCTTGTCAGCTCCTTAGACAAATCTGTCCATCGATGGCCTTTGCAAAAAGATGTTGTCAAGCAACTTGGGAGTCATCTATACTACCTGAGATCTTACCTAGACAAGCCTGTCTAGTCGCAACTTGTAATAACAAGTTTTGCAGTTCCAGATCTTCGGAGCACAACACCTGAACAACCCAGAGAGGTTGCAAATGTAGGCTCTAGATCACGAAGTCCTGAAGAGTCTACTCGTCTAAGGAGTTTGACTACCCAGATA
This sequence comes from Setaria viridis, assembly GCF_005286985.2. NCBI lineage: Eukaryota > Viridiplantae > Streptophyta > Magnoliopsida > Poales > Poaceae > Setaria > Setaria viridis. Next base: position 20,536,258 of record NC_048271.2, on the reverse strand, counting down.
CTAGAGTACTTACACCCCGCAAAAAGGGTTGCGCCACTTGAAGGTACTCTACATGGTGTATCTGAAGAGGCTCACAAGAGTAGCCTTGTGCATAAACACTCACGACTACCACATGAGCAAACATCAGGGTAGTTCGTGAGATGCACTTAACCGAAAGAGATTCAAACAAGTCGACAAGCAAATAGAAATTGCGACAAGACTTCAAATAACTTACATCTCATATTCATGACTTGTTTATATCACAACAATTTAATGTTTTTTTGCAGTTACTCAAGTTCTATCTGACCGGCTACTTCCTTGGCAATAAGAGCCATCTCCTCCAGATACTGTTGGAACTGCTCATCAAAGCAGTCCTCGACGATGCCTCCCGCTACAGAAGCCAAGTTGGCTTGTGGGTAGAACGACTTCACCATTGCCAGCAGCTGCTTGGAGACAGAATTTGCCATCTTCTGGACGTAGTCGGTGATCTTCCCAGGTACTTCCTTGAGTACTTCCGCCAAGGGGCAGGGCTCTACGCCTTCTTCAGGGGGCTCCAATATGTCGGTGACGGGCTGAGCGGCTTCTGATAGCTCCTTCAGAGCGAGTTTGGTCGCCGCCAGCTCATCCTCTTGCGCTTGAAGTTTGGTCATCGGATCTACTAGTTAGACTTCTCCATCAACACGCAACTTTTTCTCCTTCTCGAGCTTGTGCTCCAAGGTCTCATATTTCGCGGTCAGCTTGTCGTACTCATCCGTAACTCGGTAGTATGAGTTCTGTCAATCCATAGTGCGACCCTGGAGATCTTTGTTCTCTTTGGTGAGCTCTGAAGAACAAAGGCAAAAAAGCAAGTCAGAAACTTCAAGTGCAAAAAGTACTCGGATACAACAAAGGATAACAGCTTACCTTCGCATTGGTTCCTCAAACCCTTGTTGAGCTTCTGAAGATGCTCTTTCTCCTCCGCGGCTTTCTGCATGGCATTTTGGTATAGGGCAGCTTGGCCGTCATACTTCATCAGTAGCTGGGAGGAATATTGCCGCTCCTTGGCTAGTTTCTGCTCTAGCGCCTCAGCTCGCAAGATGGTGTCCCCATACCCCTAGATCATTTCTGATTTCTCGCGGGAGCGCTTGATCAGTTTCTGCAAAGTAGAGCGTGTACTCATGTCACTATTGAGTACCAACTGTCAAGTCAAAAACCAAGGCAGAAGCAAACCTTACCTATGTGAATTCGCCTACACAGCGATGCATCTCCATGACCGTGGCCTCCATATCAATGGTGGCCAGAGGGTCAGCTATCAACTGGATCTTCTCCGGGTCCACCCCGGGAGTAATCCAGGTCTCATCACGCTCCTCGTGCACCTCAGCATTCCGGGTGCCAAGAGGGACCAGCGCCTGGCTAGTCGATGGACCAGCCCTGGAAGGCAAGGAGGAGGTCGCCGCATGACTAGCTGACGGCCCCACCTCGGACGGTGGGGCAACTGCCAATACTTGCAGCGCCCCAGTAGCCTCCACATCAGCTCGGGCTCAGGGGCTGCAAATGCAGCCTTGACTTCACCAGTGGCCGCCTCGGCTTCTGGCTCCACCTCAGTCTCTAGCTCCAGCTCGGCTTCTGGATTCAGCATAAGAGCCACCAACTCTGTTACCACCACGGAAGTACTCTCCGCGATGGGTTCAGCCTCCAACATCTCGGGGGCTGGCACTGCAGATATGTTAAGTGACACCAAGATGTCATGCATAAGAGTTGCGACAAGGGATACCACACCTGGAACAATCTCGGACGCGAGCTGCTCATCTGGCAGCGGAACTGCAAACTCCAGGATGACCTCCTGGGCCGAGTGGCTACTACCATCGGCTTAAGACTTTGAACTCGGGCCCTCAGCTTCCACGCTAGCGGATTTCCTAAAAACAAGAGAAGTATTACAACACACTACTCAATCACATCAACTTACACTCATGTAACGCTCGTAAAATTACCAACTCAAATCACTCGCTAAAAACTTATTTCAAAATTTTTTTCCCGACCGTCGAGCTCCCGAGAAATCTTTTCCTTTCCGCCGGACCCGCCGTCCCGGCACCCGACGTCGTCAACCCTCTTTTTCTGTACCCCGCAAATTTCACCACGTGCCAGACGGAAGACCGCCGCGCGTGCCCGCTACCATTTCCGCAATCGCCGCCATCTATTTCTTTTTCCCTCTTTTCCTTCTTTCTTTTTCTTTCATTTTCCTTCACTTTCTTTTCTTCCTTTTTCCTCGCACCAACAGCACCTTACTTTCTTTTCCTACGTACCGCATGCATGCATGCATGCATACATCATTTCTTTTATTCTATTTTCTTTTCCCCCTGGAACTTGGTGTTGGCCGCATGCACCGTTTCTTTTATTCTATTTTCTTTCCCCCTGGAACTTACAGCTGGCCGCATGCACCGCTTCTAGCTCCGCACACATGCGCCTGGTTCTTTTCCTTTCTCCCCCCTGCCGCATGCTCCAGTGCATGTCACCTGGTGCCTGGCTTTTCTTGGCGCGCGTGTACTTCCCCTGGGCCTGCGCCTAGCCCCCAGCGCTGGCCTCCCTGAACCCTGCTGCTCGCATAGCTGCTGCACGCCACCTCCTGCCGCACCCGGTCCCACCTGCACAACGCACGTACCCCAGCACACTGCTGCCTAGCGCTCAGCTCCTCCCTCGCACGCGTCCATGCTCATCCACGCACGCACGCGCTGCGCCCAGCAACTCCCGCGCCGGAGCGCGCTCGCTCCTCCGCACCAGTCCGCCCGGCTGCGCCTGCTCGCCTGCGCTCGCCCACTCGCACGCGCCCGCCTGCGCACCGCACGCTTGGCCTTTGGCGCCTAGCGCCTGGCCGCACGCGCTGCGTCACCGGCCGCCTGTCGCCACCGTCCCACCGCACGTCACGCCGGCCATCACCTCGGTGGACTCCCTGTGCTCCTCATCGACCGAGCCACCACGCTATCCACGAGGACGTCCACTCCGGCACGCCACCGTCCGGAAGTCCGGCCGCCATCATCACCTCCGACCTTCGCCCGCCCCTCCCGTCGCCTATAAAAGGGGCCCAGGCCGGCCGCCCCTGCCACCACCTCGCCTCGCCTCCTAGCTCGCCCCCCCCCCTTCACCACCGACCCCGTGCGTCATCGCCAGAGCTCCGCCCGCCACCCTTTTTCCCCACGCCGGCCCCTTCGCTTCCCATCGCCGAATCCCCAAGGTGAGGGTCAAAATGGAGTCCCCTCGGTCTCCTCTACCTCCCCCGCCGCTTGGTCTCGCCGGCGGCGAGCTTGACCGGCCGGCCCACCGCCGGGTTGCCTCCTACCTCATTGTACTCGTGCTCCAAGAAGAAGAAGGGAAGAATCCCCTTCAATTTTGATCTAACCCCCTCCTTTCCTCTAATTACAAACCAGCCCTCCCATCTCTCTCAAAGAAGTTTCGCGAATACGCCCTTCCACCTTCCAGAAATAATTACAAATAGGTCCCTGGTTCTCGCAGTTTAGTCCTAAAACCTTGTTTTAAGCCCCTAACACTCCTTTAACTCGTCATTTCATGCGCCAAACTTTCTCCAATTGATCCCAAATTTGGCCACGGCCTCCTCCCATATACTTCTGCTGAGGCATATCCAAATTTCATGAAAATACTCACCCCACCTATTTTCCGTTCGCATTCTCTGTTCGGAGCTCGACGGGTAAAATCTTATTTCTTTTTATTTATTGTGTGCTCGTTTGTGTGTGCCGTAGATCGTGGAGTACCCGAGGAGGAGCACGAGGAGGAGTTCGACCGCGAGCCTGAGCCCGACGACTTGTACCATGAGCAGGAGCTTCCGGAGGACTTTGGGAACGGCAAGTCCAATCTCACCCTTTGATGCATATTTAATACCTAGTTTTTCAAACACAACCTATTGACCTGTTTTATAAAATGCATATTGTTTTATTGCAAGACATGGTTGTATAGCCACCCCTTGATTGTTATGATTATTCCTTGTTGTCATATATTTATCTCTAAATATGAGTTGCTCTGTTTGGATGATTAATACTACTAGAATGCTTAGGAACTTGTTACTCAACTTCAATCATGACTACAATGGTTTATTTAGAGAATAAATGTGTGCGTGTTTTCAAATGAGAAAATAGGTTTTCGGGTGCAAGGAGATGGGATGCATAGATGAGATGGATGGGTGTTTCTTGTGTGAAATGCCAGAATGTTGGGCTCGTACCTTAGTGGTTGAGAAAGGTTGGGAGATATCCATCTTGTCATGGTTAAGGACCGAGTTGATGTGTCATCTTGCCTAATTCAACCATCGTGCAACCACTCGACCGTTGTATGGGCAATGGCTTAGCATAAATCCCACTAGCTAAACTGTTAGTCTTCAGGTGTGCTGGTGAGCTACGGGAGCCCATGGAAAAGGAGTAAGCTCTTGGTGACTTGGGTCCCGGTTCCGGCCTCGTGGATAGGTCATTAACCCCTTGGGTGCTTCCGTGTTGACTAGTCAGTGTTGGCTAAGGTGGGTAATGGCTTTGTTAGGATCCGCACCGGCACCAAGGTGATCGTGCTGCGGTACCCTACTTGTGGAAAAAGTGTACAACCTCTGTAGAGTTAAAACCTATCCGGGTAGCCGTGTCCACGGCATTGGACGAGTTACGGCGTGGTCACATAACTAGCATTTGGGGATGGTTGGTTTTTATGGCGTGTGTTGGATTTTGGAAGTGTCCGGCAATTGTGTTGTGCGCTACGGCGGACGGGGAGTCCGGTAGTGATAAAACTTGGATCCTTTGAGTAGGATCAACCTCACTTGATGTTTCGGTTACTAAATAAAACACTTTGCAAAAACTCTTTGAAAATGAACCCATGCATGTGTTGAAAATCTAGCTTTATTGCAAATGAACCTTAACCTTATCCTTGTCATATCCTGTGCATATTCTTGTTGTATCCCCCTCCATGGATGGGGTTGGACTTGTTGAGTACTTTTGTGTTCACCCCTGTTTTGTTGCTTCAGAGGAGGATCCGAACTATGTCACCGAGGATCTCGAGTAGGAGGTTGCGTTTGCACCCAACGCTGCCTGCGGTGTTGGCCCTTTTGCAGGATGCTTCCGCTGACGCATAGTTCCGATTGCAGCCCGGAGTCCGACTGGACTGCAACTTGGATTTGTATTGTTATTGCTTTAGTTTTACTTTGGGTGTGGCTTGCCCGCCCGCTCCTTCGGGAGCTGTACGGTTTCTAAACTATCTGTTGAATAAATATGTTATCAGCCTCCTGGGACTGATAATTGGATCACATTTAGTCTCTACTTATGTGGGGATGCTTCAGGTGGTATTAGAGCCGTCGTTGGCCATAGGACGTAACCATTAGGACCGGAAAAGCCTTTTTGACCAAAATAAATGATTTACAAAATTTCTTGCTTCCTCTGCTCAATTGCAAAGCTGATTTACACCCCGATTCCTTTCCAGATGATCGAAGAAGGATGGGTCAACAACCATTGCCTGGAGGAGCCCGGTTTTCCCAGGTTGTTGTTCGCCTGCATGGATCGCCTCGGGATCTATGAGCACCCAGAGTACTCTAGCCGGGAGTATGAAGACAGTGGAACTCTCCGGTGTTAGATGACCATCTATGTGGGCAGGAGTAGTCGCTTCCCCGACATTCAGCCTTGGAATGTGTCTGCCACTGGTTTCCGGCGGAAAGACACTTACCAGGTGCCAGCTCGGAAAGCCCTGCGCTACCTGTGCCAGATTTATGAGATGCACATCGGCCGCACACTGATGAGGTTCTACCCACCTGTCAAGAAGAATCGCCCGGTTTGGATGGCCCGGGTGAGGACTTTGGAAGGACGTGAACAGCGCGAGGATGACCCCACCGTGCTCCACATGGCTGCCTACCTCCTCACTTTGGATGAACTCTAAAATGAGCAGACTGCCCATCTGAAGCAGCAGATTCGTAGAGCCGAGGATGCAGCGGTCATGGTGAGGAGACTCCAGGTGAGATTGGCAGCAGCTGAGGCACGAGCCGTGGCCGCCCAAAGCAATGAGGCCGTCGCCATAGAGGCCCTCAAGGAGGCCGAAGATCAGCACGCTCGAGCATTGAAGGAGGTCCACCACTCGAACCGTGCAAGAAGGAAGATGCGGGTCGTGGAGGACGACGAGGCCCCAATCTTGGATGGAGTCCCTGTTGCCCAGGGGTCCGAAAAGCGGAAGAGCCCTGATGCACCACCAGCACCACCGCCTTTGGAAAGGGATTCTGAGGTGGCCAACGGAGAAGCCTCGGAACCTCCTCCCGCAGGTGGGACCCTAAAAGATGAGGTGCTGGCCCTCCTTATTCTGCCAGAAGACCACTCCGTGCAGGGTGAAGACTCGTCCCGTGAGTAGAGTGCCCCACCTAGAGTTGTACCCCAGAAGCTGTCCCGAGTCTAGACTTGTACCCCAGTTGTGTTGTTGTACTGGCCATGTAGTGCGTGTTTTGGCCTCACCCCAAGTGTTGTACCCGCCCCGACAAAATAATAAAATCATATGTGCTTGTTGTTCGTTAGTCTGTGTGCTTGTCGACAGGAGGTGGATTCTGTCTCTTCGAAAATCCGAACTAATTAACTAAACATCACCTTAATATCCAAAATCAAGTCTCATGAAAGTTCACTCAATCTGCATATGCCTCCCAAGCGTGCTACCAGGACCTCCTCGAGTCAAGCACGTGCCACCCCTAGTGCACAAAGACAGCTGGAAAGGCAGGAACCACCACCAGCGGTGCACCATGAGGAGCAAGAAGTGAATCATCCCGAGGGCAGGGGAGAAAGTCAAGTGGGAGCACAGCAGCCACCGCCCCCACCGGTCATTGATTTGGTACAAGTAATGAACAACGAGACCCTTCTACTGGAAGCCTTGGCCAATGCCATCACCCGCCAAAGGCCCCGCGGACAGGGCATGAATGAGAAGCTGACAGACTTCCTCCGGATCAAGCCACCCACTTTTGGCGGGTCCATCAACCCTCTGGACGCAGATGACTGGCTGCGGGTCATCCAGAGGAAGCTAGAGTCGTTTGGCTGTGAGAGCAGGGACAAGGTTCTCCTGGCTGCTCATCAACTCAACAGGACTGCTCTAGCTTGGTGGGAGAACTACTGCACTGCCGCCCAGGATGCCTCTACTATCACCTGGGATGAGTTCGTGACTGAGTTCCGCCGCTATCACATCCTTGCGGCCACCATGAAGCGCAAGGTGGATGAGTTCCGTGAACTACGCCAAGGCAACAAGTCCGTGGAAGAATACACCTATCAATTCATGGAGTTGGCCCGCTATGCTCCAGAAGAAGTAGACAAGGATGAGAAGAAGCAAGACATGTTCAAGAAGAGTTTGAGCGCAGAACTGAGGACCCTGCTTACTCCTCAGATCTACCCTGATTTCAACACTTTGATGAACATGGCCATCCTGACTGAGAGGGCCAAGGCAGATGAAAGGAGGGACAACAAGCACCGGTTCCTGGACAGCAAGGCCCACCAGCAGGACAGGTTCTAGAAACCAAGGAGCTTTGGTCACCCCATGCCTAGGTCCCAAGCTCCCATGCAGTACCGAACCCAGTCTCAAGCCTCCAGTTTCCATCAACCCAATGCCCCATTCAGAAGCCAGAACCCTGCCAAGGCCCCACAGAACAGCGCCAGTCAAGTCACCAACAACAGCAGGGCATGCTTTAACTGTCGTGAGCCGGGGCATTTCATCGCCAACTGCCCCTACGCCAACAAGCCAGCTGCATCAGCCTTCCCCAATGCAATGACTGGGCCAAGGGCAGCAGTGTCATGAGCCAACCATGTTCCTGTCCGTAGCAACAACAACCCCAGCAACAACAACAACAACAACAACAACAAGCAGATGAGGCAGCCCCAGCAGTCGTTTGGACGAGCCCGCGTCAACCACATCAGCGCGTAAGAGGCTCAAGAAGCTCAGGGCGTGGTACTCGGTGAGTTTCTAGTCAGCTCAGTCTTGGCAACAATACTCTTCGATTCTGGAGCATCACATTCATTTATATCATCAAGCTTTGTGGATAAGCACCACATACCTACAGTACTACTAAAGGTACCCCTAATAACCCGGACGCCTGGAGCCGACATCCAGTGTCAACTAGGTTGTTCCCGGGTAAGGATCAATTTAAGTGGGGTAGAATTCCTAGAAAACTTAGTAGTACTTGAGTCTAAGGGGATAGATGTGATCCTTGGAATGGATTGGTTAAGCCTACATGATGGTCACATAGGATGTACTGATAAGGTAGTACGCCTGGTTAATCAGGATGGTGTACAAGTGACCTGTCACACTCGGGGAAGTGGACCCGACCAAATGGTTTTTAGCATGGAAGCCAAGGCCATAGAAGAAGTCCCGGTAATGAGTGAATACCCTGATGTCTTTCCTGAAGAACTACCTGGAATGCCCCCAGACAGGGATATAGAGTTTGTAATCGATCTTATCCCTGGAACCTCCCCTATAGCCAAGAGACACTATAGAATGGCAACATCTGAGGTGGCAGAGCTGAAGAAACAGTTAGGTGAACTGCAACAGAGTGGCTTTATCAGACCTAGCTCATCCCCGTGGGGGGGGGGCAGTACTCTTTGTCAAGAAGAAAGATGGAAGCATGAGGATGTGCGTGGATTACCGCGCACTGAATGAAGTCACCATCAAGAATAAATACCCCCTCCCCAGAATAGATGACCTATTTGACCAGTTGAAAGGAGCCAAATATTTCTCTAAAATAGATTTGAGGTCAGGGTACCATCAGCTCAAAATCAAGGAAAGTGACATCCCGAAGACAGCTTTTGTCACCCGCTATGGCCAATTTGAATTCACAGTGATGTCCTTTGGATTGACCAATGCCCCTGCTTACTTCATGAACCTCATTAACAAGGTGTTTATGGAGGAGTTAGATAAGTTTGTTGTAGTCTTTATCGATGACATACTTATTTACTCCAAGAGTGGCCAAGAACATGAGCAGCACCTACGGGTGGTGTTGGAGAAATTGAGAGCCCACCGACTCTATGTTAAATTCAGCAAATGTGAATTTTGGCTTGAGAAAGTGGCATTTCTTGGTCATATTTTGACCACAGAAGGAGTAGCAGTTGATCCTGAGAAAGTTGAAGTCGTCTCCAACTAGCAGCAACCCACCAATGTTAGTGAAATCAGGAGTTTTCTTGGTTTAGCTGGGTATTATCGGAGGTTTATTGAAGGATTCTCTAAGATAGCCCGGCCCATGACAGAGCTACTTAGGAAGGACAAGAAATTTATTTGGACAGAGTCATGTGAGAGGAGTTTTCAAGAACTGAAGAGAAGATTGACGACCGGATATCCAGCGGGACTTCGTCATTTATTGTGATGCTTCCCGACAAGGGTTAAGGTGTGTCCTGATGCAGGATGGGAAAGTAGTGGCATATGCTTCCCGCCAGCTTAAGCCCCATGAACAAAATTACCCCACCAATGATTTAGAATTTGCAGCAGTAATGCATGCTCTCAAGATCTGGAGGCACTATCTAATTGGGAACAAGTGTGAGATTTACACAGACCACAAGAGCCTAAAATATATCTTCACTCAACCAGATCTGAATTTAAGGCAAAGAAGGTGATTAGAGTTGGTCAAGGATTATAATCTGGAAATTCACTACCACCCCGGTAAGGCTAACGTGGTAGCGAACGCCTTAAGCAGAAAATCCTATGGACAGATCAGACCTAAGGATACCCACTTACAAGAGGAAATGGTCCGATTAAATGTACACATTATTCCTTAGAATACCAGCTGCAAGCTAAGTGTTCAGCCCACTTTGGAGGATAGAATCCGAAAGGCCCAAGGTTTAGACCAGGACTTGGTAAGAATTCGCAAGCAAACCGGAGAGAATAAAGCCCCAAACTTTAGAGTGGATGACAAAGGGACCTTGTGGTACAAGGATATGATTTGTGTATCCAAGGAAGGTGATTTTCGGCAAACCATCATGGATGAGGCCCATAACTCAGCATACTCCATCCATCCGGGATCCACTAAGATGTATATGGACCTAAAATAGAAGTACTGGTGGAATGGGATGAAAGCAGACATAGCCCAGTTCGTCGCACATTGCGATATTTGCCAAAGGGTTAAGGCCGAGCACCAGAAGCCAGCCGGCCTACTACAACCACTACCCATCCCAATTTGGAAATGGGACGAAATTGGCATGGATTTTGTAGTGGGTTTAACCAAGACTCAAAAAGGGAATGACTCCATATGGGTAATAGTGGATCGACTCACTAAAGTTGCCCACTACTTACCGGTACGGACCACCTATGGTGGAGAAAGGCTAGCTCGGCTCTATGTGGACAATATAGTGAAGCTGCATGGTGTGCCTAGCAGAATTGTTTCGGATAGAGGGACCCAATTTACCTCTAGATTCTGGAAAAGTTTGCATAAAGCTATGGGCACCAAACTGGATTTTAGTTCAGCCTATCACCCCCAGACCGATGGCCAAACTAAAAGAGTGAATCAAATTATGGAAGACATGTTGAGGGCATGTGTCCTTACTTATGGCAAGGACTGGGAACAGAGCCTACCCTATGCAGAGTTCTCATACAATAACAGTTACCAAGCCAGCTTAGGCATGTCACCGTTTGAAGCTCTCTACGGAAGAAAGTGCAGGACCCCGTTGATGTGGTCGGAAGTAGGAGAGCGCACTCTAGTAGGACCCGCCTTTATCAAAGAAGCAGAAGAACGAGTGGCTGAAATACGAGAGAAGCTGAAGGCAGCACAGTCTAGACAGAAGAGTTACTCAGATAAAAGAAGATGAGAGTTGATTTTCAATGAAGGAGACTTCGTCTACCTCAAGGTCTCCCAGATTCAAGGTACCCGAAGGTTCCAAGTGCAAGGAAAATTAGCCCCTCGGTATATTGGACCATACCGGGTGTTAAAGAGAGTTGGAGCTATAGCATACCGTATTCGGCTGCCCGAAGAGATGTTGGATATACACCCAGTGTTCCATGTGTCCCAGCTAAGAAAATGCCTGAGAGTACCATAAGAGCAAGTACCGGTGGAAACCATAGATTTGCAAAAGGATCTACGGTATCAGGAGGTGCCTGTCAAGATTCTGGACACCGTCACCAGAAGGACAAGGAATTCAGTAGTATGGATTTGCAGATTCCAATGGAGTAGGCATGGTGAATAAGAAGCTACTTGGGAACGCGAGGATGCGTTAAAGAAGGAGTTTCCCCATCTTTTCAGAATTCAGCCGAATCTCGAGGACGGGATTCAATTTAAGTGGGGTAGGTTTGTAACGCCCGTAAAATTACCAACTCAAATCACTCGCTAAAAACTCATTTCAAATTTTTTTCCCGACCATCGAGCTCCTGAGAAATCTTTTCCTTTCCGCCGGACCCGTCGTCCCGGCACCCGACGTCGTCAACCCTCTTTTTCCGTTCCCCGCAAATTTCGCCGCGTGCCGGACAGAAGACCGCCGCGCGTGCCCGCGACCATTTCCGCAATCGCCGCCATCTATTTCTTTTTCCCTCTTTTCCTTCTTTCTTTTTCTTTCATTTTCCTTCACTTTCTTTTCTTCCTTTTTCCTCGCACCATCAGCACCTTACTTTCTTTTCCTACGTACCGCATGCATGCATGTATTCTATTTTCTTTTCCCCCTAGAACTTGGTGCTGGCCGCATGCATCGTTTCTTTTATTCTATTTTCTTTCCCCCTGGAACTTAGAGCTGGCCGCATGCACCGCTTCTAGCTCCGCACACACGCGCCTGGTTCTTTTCCTTTCTCCCCCCTGCCGCATGCTCCAGTGCGTGTCACATGCTCCAGTGCATGTCACCTGGTGCCTAGCTTTTCTTGGCGTGCGTGTACTTCCCCTGGGCCTGCGCCTAGCCCCCAGCGCTGGCCCCCCTGAACCCTGCTGCTCGCATAGCTGCTGCACGCCACCTCCTGCCGCACCCGGTCCCACCTGCACAACGCACGCACCCTAGCACACTGCTGCCTAGCGCTCAGCTCCTCCCTCGCACGCGTCCATGCTCATCCATGCACGCACGCGCTGCGCCCGACCACTCCCGCACCAGAGCGCGCTCGCTCCTCCGCACAAGGCCGCCCGGCTGCGCCTGCGCTCGCCTACTCGCCCGCGCCCGCTCGCCCGCGCCCGCCTGCGCACCGCACGCCTGGCCTTTAGCGCCTAGCGCCTGGCCGCACACGTCGCGTCGCCGGCCGCCAGTCGCCACCGTCCCACCGCACGTCACGCCGGCCATCACCTCGGTGGACTCCCTGTGCTCCTCGTCGATCGAGCCACCACGCCATCCACGAGGACGTCCACTCCGACACGCCACCGGCCGGAAGTCCGCCCGCCATCATCACCTCCGACCTCCGCCCGCCCCTCCCGTCACCTATAAAAGGGGCCGAGGCCGGCCGCCCCTGCCACCACCTCGCCTCGCCTCCTAGCTTGCCCCCCCCCCTTCTCCATCGACCCCGTGCGCCACCGCTAGAGCTCCGCCCGCCGCCCTTTTTCCCCATGCCGGCCCCCTCGCTTCCCACCCCGAATCCCCAAGGTGAGGGTCAAAATGGAGTCCCCTCGGTCTCCTCTACCTCCCCCGCCGCTTAGTCTCGCCGTCGGCGAGCTTGACTGGCCGGCCCACCGCCGGGTTGCCTCCTACCTCATTGTACTCGTGCTCCAGGAAGAAGAAGGGAAGAACCCCTTCAATTTCGATATAACCCCCTCCTTTCCTCTAATTACAAACCAGCCCTCCTATCTCTTTCAAAGAAGTTTTGCGAATACGCCCTTCCATCTTCCAGAAATAATTATAAATAGGTCCCTGGTTCTCGCAGTTTAGTCCTAAAACCTTGTTTTAAGCCCCTAACACTCCTTTAACTCTTCATTTCATGCGCCAAACTTTCTCCAATTGATCCCAAATTCGGCCACGGCCTCCTCCCATATACTTCTGCTGAGGCATATCCAAATTTCATGAAAATACTTACCCCACCTATTTTCTGTTCGCATTCTCTGTTCGGAGCTCGACGGGTAAAATCTTATTTCTTTTTATTTATTGTGTGCTCATTTGTGTGTGCCGTAGATCGCGGAGTACCCGAGGAGGAGCACGAGGAGGAGTTCGACCGCGAGCCTGAGCCCGAGCACCTGTACCGCGAGCAGGAGCTTCCGGAGGGCTTTGGGAACGGCAAGTCCAATCTCACCCTTTGATGCATATTTAATACCTAGTTTTTCAAACACAACCTATTGGCCTGTTTTATAAAATGCATATTATTTTATTGCAAGACATGGTTGGATAGCCACCCCTTGATTGTTATGGTTATTCCTTGTTGTCCTATATTTATCTCTAAATATGAGTTGCTCTGTTTGGATGATAAATACTGCTAGAATGCTTAGTAACTCGTTACTCAACTTCAATCATGACTACAATGGTTTATTTAGAGAATAAATGTGTGCGTGTTTTCGAATGAGAAAATAGGTTTTCGGGTGCAAGGAGATGGGATGCATAGATGAGATGGATGGGTGTTTCTTGTGTGAAATGCCAGAATGTTGGGCTCGTACCTTAGTGGTTGAGAAAGGTTGGGAGATATCCATCTTGTCATGGTTAAGGACCGAGTTGATGTGTCATCTTGCCTAATTCAACCATCGTGCAACCACTCGACCATTGTATGGGCAACGGCTTAGCATAAATCCCACTAGCTAAACTGTTAGTCTTCAGGTGTGCTGGTGAGCTACGGGAGCCCATGGAAAAGGAGTAAGCTCTTGGTGACTTGGGTCCTGGTTCCGGCCTCATGGATAGGTCTTTAACCCCTTGGGTGCTTCCGTGTTGACTAGTCAGTGTTGGCTAAGGTGGATAATGGCTTTGTTACGATCCGCACCGGCACCAAGGTGATCGTGCTGCGGTACCCTACTTGTGGGAAAAGTGTAAAACCTCTGCAGAGTTAAAACCTATCTGGGTAGCCGTGTCCACGGCATTGGACGAGTTAAGGCATGGTCACATAACTAGCATTTGGGGATGGTTGGTTTTTATGGCGTGTGTTGGATTTTGGAAGTGTCCGGCAATTGTGTTGTGCGCTACGGCGGACGGGGAGTCCGGTAGTGATAAAACTTGGATCCTTTGGGTAGGATCAACCCCACTTGATGTTTCGGTTACTAAATGTGTTATCAGCCTCCTGGGACTGATAATTGGATCACATTTAGTCTCTACTTATATGGGGACGCTTCAACTCAGTACACGAATACTTACTTGGTGGACCTCTTTATTTTGATGGAGGGTCCGGTTTCCAAGCGCCGTGCTTTAATAACAAGCGACGGCCTCTTTGGCGTGGCTCGTCAGATCACAGTTGGATCCTCGCCAGCCTTAGCTGCCATCTCCTCTCTTTAAGTACTTGGCGTCGGGACTTCCTCTATAGACGGCAGCCTCTGCTCCACGGCTATTGTAGTCGATTCTTCCGCTCTGTCTCCACCTCGACTACCTACAAATCAGTCATGACAAAGTCAAAGATGAGAGTACATCAAATAATTCAGGAGTACTCGATCCTCATGATCTTGTTTTCCTTCAAATAAAATTATTAGAGGCGGGACTTCATGGGCCAACGAGTTCTTCACCGCCCGTTTGACGGTGACAGTGCGCGCCTTCTTCGGGTGTGACGCCAATTCAACTTCCAGAATGTCCTTCGCTTCACGCTTGGACATCCCAGAAGACGACCCCACCTTGTCATAATGGCAGGGCTTAACGACGTACTTCTCAGCAGCCTTTGATTCAAAGCTGCTGAGGGAGGACCAATCCGGTGATTGCTCCTTCTCCTCCTCTTCCTCGATTGCTTTCTATGCAGCCACAAGGGACTGTACACGGGGAGCGACATGAACTCCAAGAGGAGGAGGGTTGGAGATGTACAAGTTGAGTTCATCCTGCAAACAGAAGACTAGTTAGCCAAATAACAGACGCCAAAATTAGTACTTGGGGGCTGCAGGCCATGGGTACTTATGGGATTCGGCGGGTTGACGGCGCAGTGCTCTTGCACTATCGTCGGGATGCCCTTGACATTCTTGAAGAAGCGCTTCAGATGCACCATCACTTCGTCAGGGGACAACTCCTCCGACGTCATCCGCGATGGGTCACTGGGACCTGAGTAGTCATACCATGCTATGCAACGTAGCTGCAGGGGCTGGACACATCTCTTCGTGAAGCAGAAGGCCACACCGATGTTGGTCAGGCCTTCTCTCTTGAGGGCACGATCTTTTAAATCAAATATGGTAGTTGAAAGCTGTCAGCAGTACTCGGCTCGTCCAGCCAGTGGTTATTCCATACTGGACGGTGGCCGGTGACCTTGGGAAGATGGGGCTCATGATTTCCAATGTAAAACCATCGTTGCTCCCATCCAAAGTGGGAATCCACGAGTTCGTACTCCACGTACTGGCCCTTGACCTGCTCCTGAAGCTGGATCTCCACCCCCCTCCTCCCCCAACTACTTCTGTATGTTCCAATCTGGGGTAAGGCTTCACTCTAAAAAACTTCCTAAACAATTGGAAGTGTGGTTGTATGCCGAGGAACGCCTCGCAGAGATGCACAAAGATTGTCATGTGCAAAATAGAATTGGGGTTGAGGTGGATTAACTCTAGGTTGTAGTACCTCAATAACCCCCGGAAGAAGTCGGACAACAGGAGAGCCAGCCCACGCTCGACGAAATGTGCGAAGATGACTGTCTAATTGGAGTAGCTCTTCAGAGGCTAGGGATTGCCGACTGCTTACCTCCAATCGATGAACTCCTTCTCCTGGAGAAGATCCGCATCCACCAGTGTCTGGATATCTGCCTCCTTCATTGTCAATTTCCTCCAGGCACAGACTTGGTTCGACGGTGTTGTTTGGTCTATCTTGCCGTACTTTGGCGCCGTCAGCTAGACCTCCTTCTCCTTCTTGGCGGCCTTGCACTTCTTAGTCTCCGCCACCTTGCTGGAGGAAGCCTTCTTTGGTGCCATTACTCATATGGTCTTCTGGCACATGAGCTGGAAGGTTAGACAGTGGGGGATGGTGGCGCTCAAGCTCTGGAATGGCAAGCGGCGGCACTAGAGCTATAGTGCAGAAGGCGAACGGACGCAATAGCTCGGGTGAAATGGAAGGGATGAATCCCTCCGCTATTTATAACCGCGGCACAGTTAACCGAGAGGTGAGAATTACAGGGAATATTCCATTTTTCAAAGCCCTCAATTATCGCTGGAACGATTTTCAATATTTTCGGAAGAGATAAGGTTTCTGAAGCCGAACGGTCACGTTGACCAAAGGTTGACCCTTATACCCAAACTAGTCGTGTAACGGCTCGGGAGCTATGTGCCACATGCCTGTTGGACAAAAAGTTTTTTTGTTGGGCTTTAGGGGAAAAAAGATGTGAAATTACAAGACTGACCCTCAGCCTAATTCTTCGATTCAACCTAAGGCTCGGGGGCTACTCCATATGGAGTGCGATTTTCATTGCACTTCCATATAAAATTCAAGATTTAAGATTCAAGACCAAGTTAAATGAGGCTTGAGCACCTTCTAGCCACATGGCAGTACATGAGCACATTCGAAGACTCAATCCGATGGAGTACTCAAAGAAGCACCACAAACTAGTCGGAGATGTCTACAGAAGTACTCGGGACTGCTGCATTTGACTAAAAAGTACTCAGGGGATTGTCGGCCATACATTTATGGGCCCACTTGGAGGCTAGCACAGTCCTAGATACAAGATTGTACACCGAGATGTGTCAGACATGGAGACTACGGTGCAAGACGGCGTGGTCTACATGGAGGACAAGAACTAGTCAAAGATTAGAAAACTACTCGTAGCAATTAGAGTAGGACTCTCTAGTCGTATCCGACTAGTATTCTCGTAAACAACTGACCTATAACCCTGCCACAGGCAATATAAGGCGAGGCAGGGAACCCCCTCCAGACAAGTTCAATCAATACAATCCAACCAACACACAGGACGTAGGGTATTACGTGACATAAGCGGCCGGAACCTGTCTAAATCGTGTGTTCGAGTTCACCTTCGGTGAGCCCCACGCATAAAACACTACCTCAGGTATCACCTCAGTAGGTTGCCGGGTCTAAACACCGACACGCACAGATAGAACTTTGCCTTTCCAACTAATTTATCTCTTAAAATGCTCTCCTCTTCTCCATTCCAATTATTGTTTCTTCATTTTCCTCTGGTGCATTGGTTTGCAAAGGTAATTAAAGGGAAGGTATGGTGCATTGGTTTGCAAAGGTAATTAAAGGGAAGGTAACATGTAGTGCACCCAAATACGTTTGCATATTTGTTTCATATAATTTTTTCATCACAATGGGAAAAGAGCATTTATCTAAATTAATTATGATCCTGGGTAGTTGTTCAAGTACAAATAGCAAAAGGATCATATTATTTGCTTGCTCTAAGTTGGAATCAATAATATAAATATTGTAGTACCATCAACACGTTGAAAAGTAAAATAGACAGCCCATCTTCTGCCGTGACTTCACATCGCTCTTTGCTCGTGGTATCAACATTGCCAACGTATCTGCTGCAATATTGAACATGGACTTTATTTGGCGACCACGTCATTCACCGTTTCACTTGAGAATTCTGCTACAACAACTAGATGCTTATCAACTTGATATCACCACTCATTTGCTTCAGCGAGGAAAATATGATAACCTAAGAATAAGGTAAAAATATATTATTTGTGAGTTGTCTGAGGAAGGTGGCACATTGAACGTTTGGACCTTTGTATTGCAAATGAAGAACCATTGCATCAGAGAAGGGGAAGGAATCAAAGAACTTTGGCCGGAGGCAGTTGCCTTCCACAACATGGCTGGCCGGCCCTCTATGCAAGTTGCCGATGGTTGCTTAGTATCAACAGAAACCACAACAAAAGGGGACAAGCAAGACATAATCACGAGCAAGGAAACCAGCAAATGTAAAAACTAGTCATTAAGAAAAATGAAGGAACATGTATAACAATTCTCTTCAAGAATATATATCTTTTGTAAGCACCAGTACATTTTTATTTGGGTTACTACCAGCTAATATAATTTATTATGACCACATGACTTATGATTTGTGTAAGGTACCATTCTCCACTGGATCCTTTTATTGTTCAACCTTTCCTCATCCATGGAAGAGGCAGCTAGGGCGGGGACTGAGGGTTGCAAACAAAGCAGTTAGACCTGCACTCTTCTGCTGTCAGGTGGCAATTCTGTTTCTGATAAGGATCCCCGCAGCAGTAACAATCCTGCATACCATGGCCAAAATAATCACACTGCCCTGAGAGGCACCATACTATTTTGATCTTGCTCTCATCTAATGATGTCAAATTTGCAGCAGCAGGTATACCACTTCTGGCCTCCAGACGCTGAGGATGACCTGCTGAAATTTTTGTGTTCATTAGTACATATTTACGTGATACACATGTATCTAGCATGAATCTTTTCAGAAATGTAAAAACATATTACAAAGATCATGCAGAACTGTTTCTTTACAAAATATGGCTAGTGAAAACCTAAACAAAATTCTTTAACGTGTCGACTAAAGAAATTAAAAAAATGTGAACAAAAGGCTATCAATTCGCATGTTGACATTGCTCATGCAGTTATAGATGTAAAACACAATGTCACTCACAGTGGTGGAAAGCGTGGCGAAAACTCAAAAAGGGGGGGGGGGGGGGGGGGGGGGGGGGGGGTTGGGGGGTTGGGGTGGGGGGAGGCAATTCTGTGCTAATGATGGCTAATCGATGGCTGCACAATTCTTCTCTTCTATGAATAAAACTGAGAAAAATCAAAGTGCTATAATCTGCAGAGCTATTTAACCTTTTATAAGCAGTAAAATGAACATATAGCACATTTGCAGTCTACCAATCACAATGAGCAAAACCCACGCAAGACAGCCCCATATCCTTGAAGAAAATGGCGAACGGGCACACTGAAGATGACGGTGTGTAGAGTCGCAGATAGTATGGCTCATTTCAGATGGCTTGATGAGCTAATACATATGTAATTGAATTGGTGTCTATGTAGAGTTGGAGGTAGTAGTTTCTCATTTGAGATGCCTACATGAGCTAGGCATATACTACCTCTCCGTCCCTAAATATATGACGTTTAGGACAAGCTAAACATCATATATTCATTATGGACCGAGGTAGTAGATGCTAATTGAGTGTACCTAGATGTAAGCTCAATGCTACGAGAATATAAGAACCAAGTAGCAACTGTGGAAGCAGCCAAAATAACAAGGCTAGATACATATATATGCTAATTGAGTATACATGAAAGATATATATGTACTGAAGAGGGAACATGATAAACAGAAAGATATATGTACATAATATATGTTTAGCACGCATAGAGCAGAGATCCAATTTAAAATTCAGTGCATGTATTTAACACAAAGTGGAGCCAGGCATTTTTCTATATATATAGAAATGTGGAGAAATTTTGGTATCCGCAAAGAGAAATAATCTAGAATTGCAAAATTGACGTCAGTAATGGCGGTGGTTTGGGCGATACTTGGCGCATAGCTAGGATGCTAGATAGCTTGGTTTCTAACGGCGATGCTGCTTTTGCTGCAGGCCGATCCCAATGCCGAATTGTTTGGCCACATGGTGCATGGAGAGACTCCTGGGGAAAACTTACCACGCACCGCTCTGGCTGCTACAATTGACGCCCCGCAGAGACTAATCTTTGGGGTCTAGGGTAGAGTGTGATAAGCGCCTAGGGTGCTTGTGGCCTATGCATTGGGAAGAGAGAGATCGACATCGTAGATCGAATGTGAGGGTCGGTAATGGAGAGTAGAAAAATCTATATATACTTACATTCAGCAGGGAGCCCGGCGAATGAACGTAAGTATCGCCATCACGTATCATCACGTAAGTATCATCTATATATGGTTGTGCTCCAGTCTCCGATCTAACTTTTTTTTGTTCTGTTACCTACCTAAATCTGTCCTTTTACTTACAATCTCATTATTTTATATATAGTTAATTCTCTTCTATTCTACTATATTTTCTTCTCTTAGTTCTCAACACCTCAATGCGTGCAGGTATACTTTCATTCTGTAACTTGAAATTGGAAAAAAATTATAATAATCTAATTGGTTCATCATGTAAATTTTAAGCAACTGGAATTTTACATGTTCCTTCAGTGTGTAATGAACATGCGAGGTACTCCTTCAATTTCAGAAGACATACATAGCCAGATAGCCTGTTCACAAAATCCTGGGCTTAAGATGTAAACTGGGGTTGCATCTTGAGCATGGTGGTTATGAACTCTCGGTCGAGGTGCATTCCAGAGTCAACTGCGAGGGGATGTAATTGTATATTTTCTTCTTGGGTCAAGATCAAGCTTCTGTTCATTTTTCTAATAATAAGCTCAAGCTTCTGTTATTGAGTTACCTCACAGGAGCTTTCATTTTCTTGAGTAGTGTTTGCGGGCTTTTGTTGCAAATAATATGGAATAAACAAGTTTAGAGGGAGAAATATAAACCATTTTGTTTACGTTCAGCATTGAGAGATTCCATAAGCCAGATGTACTCCAGGTATGATACTTCTACATTTTTGTATTCTATAAAATAGCAAAAATAATACTTATTGAATAGTGTTAAATTCTAGGAGTTGCTTAGTTCCTTTTTTTCACAATAATTTTAAAGCGTGACCTTCATAAATGTTGCCTGGGATATGGGAGGTGATGTTGGAACTCGATTGCTTTGATGTATGGACAGGTGTGTTGGTTTATATATGGTTTTTCCATCGTGAGATTTTAGAAGTCTGAAACTTCAAGTTCTCAAGTTAATGATCTAAACAACTTATTATGTGGACGGTGGACGTGCCAGCCCATTGCACATGGCTTATTCTTGTGGGTAAAACTCTTGATCCATGCCATCAGGTACCACACCAACTTTGTCAATATGTGTTCATTAAGTGCTTTAGAATAAATATGTTTTGCATTATCTGTAAGTGTAACGAGCTTCAATTAGCTAGGCAGATTGCAGCAGGACAATTTCCCATGGTGCTCGTTGACATACAGTCCAACTCTCTGTGAGGAAAAGCATAATATATCAGGCGTTACCAATCTTAATGGTTGCACAACAATTCATGATGTGGACTTGTTGTAGTTTTACGAAACATTAGCCAATCTGTTGCTTGTGCACCATGCACACCACCGCTAGGAGGCACTTATGTATTGTGTATCTAGATTCTTCTGAATTATGTTGGTGTGAAAAACTGGTGCTTCTGAATCATAGTGTAGATGCTCCTGAATTGAGTACATGTATGTGTGGTTTCATGTAACATGTAAGAATGAGATTTCAGAAGAGCTTACGAAAATAGTGATATGATATATCTCAATTTGCATTCTATTTACATTTCCAATGAAAAGGATATTTGTTTCGTGTGGCTTGGCAGTATGAGACTGAATGCTTAACATGCATGGATCAAAATTAATTTCATTTGGGTCTACAGGTAAGCCTGTGCCATATTGATTACAGTGACTCAGCATCGATTTGTTTTTATTTTTGAGGACTAGCATGGAATTGATTATTTTCTCTTCTGAATGCCTTCAGGTTCTGAAGACTTCGTAGAACTCATATCAAGTGCACTTCTGGCACCTGGAAGGTTAGAACTATGTCTATTTGAATTCAGAGATTTTGGATAACACTTTTGGCCTATTTGTTTGAACAGTATGACAGTCATAAGCTCTAAATTATGGATAAGACTCTTGGCCTATTTGTCGAGTGAAACATGTTTGCCTGCAATTCAGTTTCATAGAGTTTTGCAATTTGGTCTACATGGCAATGCACTTGCTGCTGAATCAATTGTAACAGTTATGCTGCTGAATCACATCACCCTAAAACTCAATTCCTCTTCTAAAAATTAATTGGATCATATTAGCTATATGCTACTGAATCACATGACCTTGAGACTCGATTCCTTTTCTAAAGATCAGCTGGATCCTATTGATTACATGCTGCTGCTGAATCTCATGACTCTTGTGACTTGTGAGTCTATTATTCCATTTCATTATACTCTGAACAGTTAACTTTGTTTTCACCAAGCTGGCATATGCTTACTGTTTGGTAG
This sequence comes from Setaria viridis, assembly GCF_005286985.2. NCBI lineage: Eukaryota > Viridiplantae > Streptophyta > Magnoliopsida > Poales > Poaceae > Setaria > Setaria viridis. The sequence continues at coordinate 20,514,249 of NC_048271.2, read as the reverse complement.
CAATTTGAGCATTAGAGGCCAACTAACTGCTCATTATTTAGGTGCACAAATTTATTGTGATTTTGAGAAGCATGCCTTCTGTGATTTTCTTTACTTATAGCTAGCTCAATGTGATTTGTATCCATATTAGTTGAAAACTCTGTATATGTGACCTTATTTCTCTAAAGAATCCTCTGCATAATGGTTTTAGGATGGCTAGGCCACGGAGGAAAGCCATCAGGTTCACGAGGATAATAAAATTACGTCAGAAGAATTCATCAGAATGTGAGCAGGACCCTATCAAGATCATCATGCAGGGTATGGTCATTGTTTGTTTGGTATGTGCAATTCTGAAAGCTGAGTATTTTCCATTGTAGGGCATGTATGGTCATTCTCATTTTGCCCTTCTCAGAGGCACTGTCATCACTGGTTACGCCAATACTGAAGGAAGAGGCGAAGAGCTAGAGTTCCCGGACCCAATGAGACAGGGATGGAAACCAACCAATATTAGATGGTGAGCTAAAGGAGCATGATCTATTCAGCAGAGGAGCAATGCAAGGAGGAGTTCTGCTCCAGTCATTACTCTTACATTTGCACTGACGATTGGAATAGAATCATCATGCGCTTATATGCCCCACCCAACCATCAAAACTCCAGATGGATCTGTATTAAGTTTGGAAGGGCTAAATAAAGTTCTACCAGAGACCAATATGAATGCTGATCTCGCAAAGTTCCATTGGGTTTTATGGCCTCATGCGCACACGCATGAATGGCAAAGTTTGAGATGCTATATGCAATATAGAAAGAAAACTCTACTATTTTTTTTTAAACGAGCCAGCAGAAGAGCTGCTGCTATATTAATAAAGAGGAAAGCCCAATGGACAAAAACAACGGAAGCACTGCACAGCATATATACTCACACCCCCATTTAGGGAAAGGAGAAAGAGCCCTGTAGGCTAGCTATGTACATCAAACACCACGAAGAAAATGCGCTAGATGTTTTGCTCCTACCGCTATCCAAATCGACACTTGATCTTTGATCTTTGTAACTACATCATTGCAAGTTTGCTGTTTCTGTTGGAAGATCCTCACATTCCGCTCAAGCCAAATTTCCCACGGTACTAGGAGAATTAGGCTTTTTAGCCCTTTCCGGCCAGCCACCTGGGCACTTGCTAGTGTTGTCCACCACTTGTGTACGGAGTCCTGGCTACCACGATGGGTAAGGTTTAGAATTGCACGGTGGGACCAGTTATTCATTTCTATCGTCGTCGTATAGGTGCAGCTCCTAAATAGATGGAGTCCCGTTTCTAGCGTAGAGTCACAGAGGACACAACACGGGTTGCACGGCCATCCCGCCTCGCCAATCTATCTGTTGTCCATATTCTGTTCTGGATCACCAACCATCCGAAGAACTTGCATGAATAAATTAAGATGGCCGTTGTGCAGCATGATCTGTCTGCAGTGAGATAGTTATAGTTGTGTTTCTTCTTGAGTGGTCGACCGGTTTTTTAATGAAATGGGAGGGGTCTCCCAGCTACTGATTATAATTATATAAAAAATAAGAGGTATCGCAGAAGATTAAGCTGCTTATGCTCCCATGATTCTGTCTCTTTTAGTTTCGTTATTTTTTTTGAATGAAATAGGAGGAGCTAGCTCTACTGAAATATATTAAAAAGAAGGTCTAAAAAGGTTACAAAGCGAACAGCACCAAAAAAGACACAGGGGAAATAAAAGAAACAAACAACAAGGGGGAAAATCAGAGGGAGCGAATCCAATCTAAACATTCCTGGCCTAAAACAGAGTTCATCCTGTGCGAGGCTACCAATAAAAATTCAGATAGAAATTTGGATCGAGTTCCTGAAATCGACGGATCCACATTGTTAAATGTCCAGTCATTCCTTGTAGTCCAAATACTCCAAGACATGAGGATAATGATTTCCATGAAGAAGGAGGTGTTCAGATGTCTTCTAATCTGATTAAAAATATGAACTGACGATCTTGTGGATACAAAAGAAATCCCGATCGAGTTCCAACAAGCTTTTGCAAAATTGCATCTTAGGAAGAGATGTTAGTTTCGTTATTAGACTGTCACCGTTGGAACCTGCACAATTAGTCAGGAGTCAACAACCCTATTACAGTCGAAGTTCAATGGTTAATGCTCATTGAATACAAGTGTTGTTTACCTCGTAGAAGTCTTCTTCGGTAGATTGTGTGTTAATTATAAATATTTGTGGATGCGACGAGTCATATGAAGTAAAACGACGTGCTCACTGTTTTGTCCAGCTAATTGTCTAAATCATCCAGCTACCTGTAGTGTTTTTAAAATTGGAATAAACTTAACTGTATTCTGTAGACGGTGGAGGAGGAAAATTCTCCAACAGATAACCATACGGTAAAGGCATTTCACAAGCTGTCGAGTTATCATATTACTTAGATTTCTTCATGCTTTTGACATTGTTATGTAAAAATTAAAATTAATGTTTGTGTACCTCAATATGGATTAAAATATTATGGTGCCATGGACATCTTTTTGAATTTGTAAAACTGATAATGTTTCTTTAACTTTCGCCTGCCCTATAATTATAGTGCTTGACAAATTGTTTGAATTAATTTTTTATTTTTGTCAGAAGGATTATGTTTTTCATTGGTATGTTGTACACTTCTCAGATGAATGAATTGAATTTCTTTTATCGCCCGTAGCAACGCACGGGCACAATCCTAGTCCTTTAAAATTCCTGCCGCTACGTGAATTTGAGTTCCAAATTTTTTTCAGAATTTTGTATTTCCCTTTTTTTTCTATTTTAAACTTTTGAAAGTTTTGTTATATATTTGTTTGCACAAATTTTATTATTTATTTGGGTGGGGGAAACTGGGAATAAATGAGATTTTTAGAGTGCGAGGACCGTGTGTACAGTAAAGGAGCAAAAAAGAAATATATGTGTTAGGAACCGGATGAGAACCATATCATAAATACATGATCTAAATTGACTATTAGGCACGTACAACGCACAGCCGACGGCCGTCTTTATACTGCCATGGTAGCAAAACGAGCCGACGTGTGCTGTATTTAATCAGGAAAGAGAACCCTCGCGAGCTAGCGGCTAGTGGAGCGCGCGCTCTGGCAGCCCAAGTTCTCCGATTTTGAGAGACCGAATCCTGACCTCAAGATCGGGTACCTCATTGGGCCACGTCACCCATTTTTCCTCACCGTTGAATTTCGATCGGACCGTTCAAAAGCCTAATAGCATTTCCAGAGTTAGCCGTCGCCGTCGCCGCTTCCCTGCCTTGCAGCCGCGGCCCCACGTGATGGGCTCGCCGGCGGCGCTCGTCCAGGCTGCAGCTGTGGCGGGGAGTCCCTACCACCGGTGCTCCTCCGCCATGCGCTCCCAGGACAGGGCCGCGCGACCCACATGGACAAGGGCAAAAGGCGCAAGGTGGCCGGTGGTGCACGGCGCAGAGGCACAAGGCATCTGGCGGCCACACGGCACGGGGGGCAGAATCGCCAGGAGAGAGCACGCACATGGTCAGAGGAATGGCGCTTACCCTTGTCGTCGCCAGCCTTTACTCTTCCCTCCCTCCGGTCAATCCCGACTTTCACTGCCCATCGCTCGCGGAGGAACCGCGGTATCCGCATCGGCGTCAAGCAAGACACACACGACGGAGCAAGCAAGCAGAGCCAACCCATAGCGGATCACCCGCGCCCCGTGCGCCTTCCCGCTTTGCAGAGCACGCCGGCCAGCGCCCCAGGTGGAACGGCCATCAATATGGACGACGCCCAACAGCTACTCGACGAAATGCTTCCAAGGCAAGCTGCTCACTTAAATAACGCTGCGCCCAGACGTCCTCAGACCTGGAGCAGAGCAGCAACAGGCCAACAACATCCTCGGCCATGTCTTAGAGGTGTATGGATACACCCCAAGTTTAGTACCTGTCACATTGGATGTTTGATGCTAATTAGAAGTATTGAACATAGGCTAATTATAAAACTAATTGCACAGATGGAGTCTAATTCGCGAGACGAATCTATTAAACCTAATTAGTTCATGATTTGATAATGTGGTGCTACAGTAACCATTTGCTAATGATGGATTAATTAGGTTTAATAGATTCGTCTCGCGAATTAGCACAAGGTTCTGCAATTAGTTTTATATTAGCTCATTTTTAGTTCTCCTAATTAGCACCTAAGCATCTGAACATCCGATGTGATACTGCTAAAGTTTAGCACCTAAGCATCCGAACATCCGATGTGACACTGCTAAAATTTAGCACCTAAGCATCCGAACATCCGATATGACACTGCTAAAGTTTAGCACCTAGTATCAAACATACTCTTCCTGGCAGTCGATGGAGTCATCTTCTCTGTCAGCAATGTGTCGTTTGATGAAATTCTCTGAGTGGGTGATGGAGACCGGCTATGTACTGTCAAAACATGGTAGACTGGCTGGGTGCAGACTACAGAGCAACGTCCGCTAGCAGCGGCCAGCACTCACCGGAAGCACTGTGTGTGGCTCATCCTTGCCGTGTGTGCTTTTAGACTTGTAGACGCAGCAGCTTGCGAACAACTCATAAGCTGGAGTTATAAGCTGGATGGAATTATAAGTCGGCTGAAAAGCTAAAATGGCTGATTTGTTGTGAGAGAAAAATATTGTTTGGTGGTTGATAAGCCGGCTGATAAGCTGAAGCGAACAGACTATCATTTTGCAAGCTCTTACCCCATCAAAGCCATCTGCCCATCTTGCTGCCACACCTTAGACAAGCTGAGATGCCCATGGTCTATACATATTTGATGAAATGCTCAAGCTTGGATTGGACCAGAACATTCAGTCATAGTTGTGGCTGATGAACGCAGCCGATTGGAACTGTTATAAAAAAAGATCATAGACACTTTCGTTAAGCCTGGATATTACTATAGAGAAATTGGAACTGATGAGCATAGCTTGGATTCGAATTATTTTTGGTAACCTATAATATCCGAAAAATAATTTACAATGCTGCAGTGTAGGACTTCGTCTCTGGCCAGTTTATTCAGCAGAGCAAAATAGTTAATGCAAGTCACTATTTAGTTTAGTTCAAGTATCACTATATTCACCTTGATCTCTACGAGCACTACGCAGGCAAAAACTTAATCAAATCACCACTATCCCATTAATCTCAATTGGTGCAAAAACTTCCCATCCACGCAGCACCGCACCATCCAGTCGTGCTGCCTCACCCACGGGCTCGACGAGGTGAGTGAGTGAGCATGTGTGGCTTGCCAATTTCCTTTTTCAAACTTCACATAGGGTATACAAACAGTCCACCTTTAAGTTGATTGGAATTCTCCTCAACTAACAATGTGTATTAACTACCTTTAACTCTCTAGGTGAGCTTTAATTCTTTTCATTGAATTACTGAAATCCAACATCTTGCTCTGGATGGGCTGTGGCTGTCGCCTCTCGATCAGTTGGGCGGCCAGGACCTGCACTGCAGCAGGCCGACGCGGTGCCAGCTGTGCGCGCGTGCCGACCTGATGCGTTTTTATCACTCCAACCAGTCACCGACTCAACGCCCTGGAGGGCTAGCTGGAGTAGGCGCCGGTGCCGGCACGGAGGAGTCGAGGGAGGACGGTGATCTCCCTGCAGGTACTCATAATCCTGCCCGTGCTTCAATGAAGCGGTCGTCCATGTTACCTTACCTCACCCTGTCACCCACGCATACGCATGGTTTGATGATCTCTCTGTGGAATGCCTTTATGTACCTGACAATGCTATCCTGACCGTCCATCTTACATCCGCCTCCCTGATTTCTTGTTCCATTCATATACATTCCGGATGTATTTTGATTTTTTTTTTCTTATCGTATGTGCAGTGATGTACTACTATGACTCATACCGACGTGATATAAAGGTGATTGGATTCTTTTTTGATAGACATAAAGGTACCTTTTATGATGGAAAAGGCTGGCACGTTGCACCGGTAAAAGGACAAAAATTACAGCAGCCCATGCAAGTAGGGTCATGTTTAGTTACTCAAAACTCCCAACTTTTACACGGTGCAAAAAGAAGATTCCCTATCACATCAAACTTACGGTACATGCATAGAGTACTAAATGTAGACGAAATCAAAAACTAATTGCACAGTTTTGTTGTACTTTGCGAGACGAATCTTTTGAGCCTAATTAGTCAATATTGGAATAATAATTCACAAATACAAACGAAATGCTACAGTGTGCTATAGTGCTATAACAGTAATTTTGCACCTCCAAACTTTGGGCAACTAAACAAGGTCTAGATAACTTTTTCACATGCAAATGGACTGTATCTGGTCACTCATGTTCTCGTGTGTAATATTAAATGCTCCAATGCCGTGGCCAGGCTAGGGCGATCGCGCCGATCCTCTGGTCGTGCCGCTCCACGCCGCCGCTGGTCATGCCCGCCCCGCCGCGGCCCCGCTGCCCCCACCGTGCCGGCCTCCGCATCGTGCCGCTCGCCGCCGATTGGCTCCGCGCTCGGTGCTGCTCTCCATGCGCATCTAGATCTGTGAGGAGAGGGATGGAGGAGAGAGCTGGTAGTTTTAAATGCATTTAAACGAGAGGAGATTGTGTGCCTAATATTTATTTTGTAGGTTCTATGTACATATTCTCATCCGACCTACTTAGTTCATTAAATGCTGGTATAGAAACCGATTTGAAATAGGATACGTATTATATAAGAAAAAGTTCATTTTAACCATCCAACTATTGATTCGGTTTGATTTTCACCATTAAACTCTCAAAAATTAGAAATCTTTTAACCACTCATCAACTATTAAAATCGTTCACGTTTGACCATCTAGCGCTAGATTTTAGCTGATGGTTTCGCTGAAGTGGATGACACGTGGAAGTGGGACCCAGCCACAGTATTATCTTCTTCCCCTCACTCCCCCCTTTCTCCTTCCTTCCTGCCGCCGATGGCGCGCACCGTGCCGGCCTTGAGCCCCAACGGGTACGGCCCGACCTCGCGCCACTGGCAGCGGGTACACAGACGTAGATCTTGCCGCTCACCTCCGCGTACGCGAAGAAGGATCGCGCCGACCGCATCGGTGCGCCGCGGTGCCACTCGCCGATGGTGGCGTCGAGGACGTGCACGTCGGCGAGGGGCTCGAAGGCGTGTGGATCCTAGCCGCATTCCCACCCACGTCGGCCGCCGCACTCCCACCCCCACATTAGCGGCCGCCTCGCCCGTCCCTCCATTGGCCTCACTCGCGAGGACCTTGCCGGACGACGAATTGAAGGCTCAAATCGGAGAGAGCGACCTACCAACGGTATATATTGAATCCATCCTAGGGCCTTGTTTAGTTGCCTGATTTTGGATGTCCAAAATCATTGTGCTAGCACTGTAGCATACTGTAGTGTTTCGTTTGTATTTGTGAATTATTGTCCAAATATTGACTAATTAGGCTCAAAAGATTCGTCTCGCAAAGTACAACAAAACTGTGCAATTAGTTTTTTATTTCGTCTAGATTTAGTACTACATGCATGTACCGCAAGTTTGATGTGATGGGGAATTTTTTTTAATAGTGTCAAAGTAAACAGGCCCCTAAATGAAGGAATCTTGATTCTGTTTTTGAAATAAAATAATCTTGGTTCCTCTCTCTCGTGCATTTGGTTGGAAAGCTGGACACAGCTGGTGCGCTGACCCAGTCATATCATGTACTAGCAAGGACAGGGCGTCGGTACGGCCTGTACGGGTAGAACGCCGACGCCGGCGGCGGTGAGAAATAGACGTGTGATCTCAAACTTCAAGACCTGCCATCCGGCGTCGGTGGGTATTCAATAGTACGGCAAATTCAAAAGTGACTGTAAGATGTCGCCCCCGAGCAAATTTCCAAAATTAAAACTCCTAACCATCCACCTCTGCTCTGCCTTTCTTCTTCTACACAGAAATCCATCGTTAAAATCTCAATAATAATTATAATCATTGCAGCTAATTTCACAGATGTGTTTTCCTAAACGACACTACAGGGACTTCAACTCTTTTTCAACTTTCCCAACCCAAAAAAAAAAGGAACACGACGTTAAAGTCTGATGCAATATACAAGTTTTCTTTTACAGAGATTGCTAGCTGATCAATCTGCAATCCGCGTATATATGCTATTTGCGACGTATCGACATGCTCCAGGCCATTTCAGCAATCCACGTACATATGTCACTGTCTAATTTTTTTTTAACGAACAAGATATGAACAAGATAGTGTGAGTTTCAATCGATATAGATTTTTTTAACGAACAAGATACGAACAAGATAGTGCGAGTTTCAATCCATATAGCAGAAAAAAAAATATAAGACTACAGTACTAAGAGACCATAGGCAGGAAATAAAAAAGAAAATGAAAAAAAATAGCTCGACTCGCCCGGTTGGATTGGAACGTCAACTCGGGTACGCACTCAACTTAAAATCACTAAATCCGACCGGTTAGATTATGGCATCAACGCGGTCGCAACACTCCACTCAAACAGCGGCAGCAGAGCACACCACACCACACGACTTGCAAAAACGCAAAGGCGAAGCCAGCATCGCGGAACCCCCTTCAGTCTCACGCTCATGTAGTCGCCGAACCCTCTAGGCATGACTCCGCGTCGATAGGAACCAAGAAAGTAGACCGCACTGCACTAAGAAGACCACCGCTATGCAGGACCCTTCACCGTAGTGCCACTGCAACACCACACTCCATCGATCCGGACCTCTCGTAGGCTGCCTCGCAGTCGTCACCACGAAAACACAAACACGCGGGGGCCTCGCCACATCCGCCGTTGGACTCCACCTCGCTTTCGTCGCCTCAAAGAAACACTATGCGCAGGGGTCTTGCCACGTCCACCCAGTATTCCATATCACGGATCCGTTTCTTAAGTCGCCATCAGAATGATGAGCAATATTGCCCCACTTCCTAGGGTCACCATCAAACAGCCAAACCGCCGCCGCAGGTCGACTTCACCTCGTTGCACAACCCACGCACATAGCCTCCGCCACCGTGCCAGCAAGTTAAGTCGCTTGCGTCGTCTTCCAACGATGTACCGCACCGGAGTAGCTCAGCAAAGCTGAGCAACCCGCCGCAGAGACTGCCGCAAGCATAGTCGACCCATGATGTCGTTGCTACAAGCTGTGTCCTCCGACGCAGTCCCACGCCGCATTGACAGCTGCCAAGAAACACCAGCCACCACGGTCTGCTGCAAGCAGCCAACCCGACAAACATGCGGCAACCCCTGACCGCCACCACAACTACAATTGCCTCCATGTGAGCTCGGCAACCCCTGTTCAGCTTGACATGCTCCACCATGTTGCCTTACCGTTCTGCAAGCCCGTCGCGGCGAGACCGCTGCCACTGGCGTCAGCCTCCCATGACCATCGATATCACCAGTATTGCCACAAGCCGAGTTGGGTCTCTAGAAACGACACCTCCAAGGAGGACATGACGCTAATGGCGCCGCCGTCACTCGTCCAGAAACTGGACAGGGTTTTCACCCAGAGAACCCCGTGCAACGGGATGGAGCTCTAACATGACACCCCCAACGGGCAGAATGACGCTCTAGGGTGCCCCGCCATCGCCACCAGCAAGATTGCCGACAAAGGTTTTCACCCGGAGCATCCCATCCCTAGCCATTGCACGCACACAGTCCGGCACATAGCCACTGGGGCATCGAATCGACCTCCCCAGGCTGCTGCCGCTACCGCGGCGGTGGCCGCCGCCGTGCCCAACACCGCCTTCGAGCTATTGTAGGTGTTGGCTAGAGGAGATGCCCCGCCGCCGCCATCCCTGTGCCCGCATGGGCTTCCGACGGGGCACTCCGGCAGCGGTGAGGTAAAGAGAGAGGACGGGGAGGAGGGCTGGCGGTGTGGGTGGTTGCTCCGCCCGTGTCGCACGAGCGGGGCGACGTGGGGGACTTCTACTGTCCAATTGCAATAATGGGGAAAAGTTAGCTAGGAATGGGCTAAAGTGCTCTCTGCTCTGCTGGATCACATCCCTCTCAAAAGGGGATTATAAAGGCGTCATCATGATCTTGCAGCTCAACATCGTGTAGCATGGAGGCCGGGCTGCAACTCTTGCCGCCTTTTTTCTCTTATTTTCCTTTCCCGTGCTAACATTTGGCAAAGGGTTAGTGGCTCTTCAAGTAAGATTCAGCAACTACCAACTGAAAGCGACTCCTCTTTTTTCATTCTGATGGGGACTTGGATAAGAATATGGATCACGAGATCTCCATTTAAATACCACTTATTAGCCTTGATGTCTTGGCATGACGTTATGTGTCGGCAAAATGCTCCTGACGCGTTCTATGCTCACAAAACCGAAAAAAGAAAAGGAAAGCAAGAGGCAATCGCGTTCAGAAATAGGTCAGTTGGATAATAGACTAAAATAAAGATAAGCGGAATTCTTATTCCGCTAATATTTGGACTGAGAACGTAACACGCCAGTTAAAGTAAATATTAAATACCACTCTCAAAAATAAGTCACTGTAATGGAGACCTCCAGAATTTTTTTCTTTATTTTCAAAATTTTCATTTAAACAATTGGATTCACTTCAGCGGAAGATAAACAAAACAAGGCAAAAAAGTCAGAATAGACGGGCCATCTGCTGCCAACACACTCTTGCCTGTTCCCCCCTTTTTTTTAAAAAAAAACTTTCAGAGTGCTTTCTTCAAGGAGGACCAGTGCGAAAGCTCCATAATCCATGCTTTGCGTGTCTCTTAGCTAATGTGTACAAAACTCTAATTTGTAGTATTACACAGTACAGTACATGTTAGCCTGTTTTGTAGTGTGTTTTAATTCAACAAGTCTGCCAGTGATCCTTTCTTTTAATCAAGGCACTAGGATAGGACAGCCCAAGTTTTGCTTTGTTTATTTATAGGTGCAGCCGTGCAGGGGCTTGACCTCCTGCCACCTACCTTCCCTGTATGGCCACCACCCCATTTAGATTCTGTTCCTCCTAAATCTCCTCTCCTCTCCATTGGCCCTGTACTTCACCAAAATAGCTTTCTGCCTCACAGCAAGCCTGTCCCATAATCAAGGAGCCTCTGTAAGGTCGTTGGAACTTGGCACAAGGATTTGCAAGGTGTGTTTCTTCATTCTTGGTTTCATGTTTATATCATTTTGCTTTTCCCAGATCATGGTCATTCAGATTTTGGGAGCAACAAACAAGTTTGATTGAGACGCAAGCTGTTCTTGTTGAGTTGCATGATTTTCCCTTCTTTGATTGTTCTTTATTCCTAGCATCTCCTGTCCATGCATCCTGAGTCCTGACCTATCTGTTCCTGAAAATGGAAAATCGTTTGAAAACTGCAGCATGAACCAAAAAGGGCTTCAAATGTGTTGTAGAAAAGTTCTTACCCATTCAAAGAACATCAACTTGATGTTCCAATAATTAGCTTTTGTTGGCACAGGTTGATTGGTACGGACCACAGATTGTGAGATCCAACAACCAAATCTAATCGCAGAAAAAGAAAGCCGGCGAAAGGCTTGTGTGGCACCACATCTTGCCATCAGGGAAAATGGGGCTCTCAATCTCATACCCACCGGATGACTACCTGCCAGCAGTGGAGGACAACATGGGCCGGCTGTTCATCCGGTCCCTCAGCTTCGACGACATGGAGGACGCAGCCGATTCACCTTCCTCATTGCCCCCTGGCTTCGGCCACGGGAAGCTGATCATAGAAGGGTCCCTGAGCTTCAAGAGGAGAGAGGCAGACAACGTTCAGATGCAGACTCTCATGTCCGTCAGGAGTCCCAAACCTGACAGAGACAGTTGCAATGTAAGTCCTAGTGCTGGCACTTCTAGTTCATCAAGATTCGGGCCAGCCCGAGACCGTCCACCAGATCATCCTGTAGACGGAAGTGAAAGCCCGAGGCACCAGGCCGCGGCACTCAGGCTGCAGAAGGTGTACAAGAGCTTCAGGACAAGGCGGCAGCTTGCGGATTGTGCCGTTCTTGTGGAACAACGATGGTAAGACTGCCATGTTCTATGTTGTTGTTTTGATTGTCATAGTTGGGGGACCTTGTTCTTGACATTGAGGTGGCAATTTCTGAATTTTATGATCCTCAAATGCAGGTGGAAATTGCTCGACTTTGCGCTGCTCAAGCGGAATTCGGTGTCATTCTTCGATATAGAGAAGCCTGAGACTGCTGTGTCAAAATGGTCCCGGGCAAGAATGAGGGCTGCCAAGGTAACAATTGTATTCTTTTGTTCAGATATCATCATAACTGGTTTTTTTTCTCCTGGCAACCATAGCTTCAGTACGGTGAATCTTGTACGGTGCAATACAGCGTTGCCAACTTTGGGTCAGCAGTTTTCTCGGAATATACTACATTTCTGACACGGGTGTAGTGTTTGCTATCACATTTAGGTTGGCAAAGGTCTCTCCAAGGATGAAAAGGCCCAGAAACTTGCCCTGCAGCATTGGCTTGAGGCGGTATGAACAGAGAATATAATATCTCGATGCTATTCGTATGATGCTATTGTGCAACCAAAACTGGATTTCAACTCATTTCTGATTGTCAGATTGACCCTCGACATCGGTATGGCCACAACCTGCACTTTTACTACCACCGTTGGCTCCACTGCGAGAGCAAGCAACCATTCTTCTACTGGTACAGACATAGCAAAACTGTAGTGGTCATGCGTCCGAACCAAATGAACAACATAGTTACTGAGTACTGATGGTTCTGTAAACTCTTTGGACAGGTTGGATGTAGGTGAAGGGAAAGATGTCAACTTAGAGGACCATTGCCCAAGATGGAAGATGCACAAGCAATGTATCAAGTACCTTGGCCCTGTAAGTTTAACTGTTCTTCCTCTGATTCAAACTGAAAACCCATTCAGGCAGAATCTGCTCGGTTGCAGATGTTACATCCTTTTAACAAGATATGCTGTCATGGCACTATGCAGAAAGAAAGGGAATCTTACGAAGTGATAGTCGAGAATAAGAGGCTGATGTACAAGTTGAGCCGTCAGATTGTTGATACAACCGGAAGCGCCAGGGGAACAAAGTGGATCTTCGTGCTGAGTACATGCAAGACCCTTTACATCGGTCAGGTGAATGACAATTTCCCAAGTAGTTCCAGTATAACTTTCTTGAACATTGACAGCATTTCAGCAACTGACTCAAGGCTGAAATTTTGACATCTTTGCAGAAGCAGAAGGGCGTATTCCAGCACTCAAGCTTCCTTGCAGGAGGAGCGACATCTGCTGCAGGGAGGCTGGTTGTAGAGGATGGACATCTGAAGGTACCAGGGCAATCAGTAGGATGCACAATAGCAACACTAAATTTGTTCTCGCTCGACTCTAAATTTTGTCCATTTCAGGCTGTGTGGCCTCACAGCGGGCATTATCGACCGACAGAGCAGAACTTCCAGGAGTTCATGAACTTCCTAAAGGACAGGAGTGTGGATCTCAGCGACGTGAAGGTCAGAAGCATAATGCAATATATATCATGCTGAATGATCACCACGAATGAAGTTGTACTTAAAACCGATACCTGTATTTCTTTTCGGTTTTCCTACAGTTGAGCCCGTCAGAAGGTGAAGAAGATGGCGACTTCAGCCTCAGGGGCAACCACTCGCAGCTGGACTTGACCAAGCTCTGCCAGCAAGAAGAGAACCAAGAACAAGAGGCACAATCCGTGCAGCGCCATGGCGAAGCCGAAGACGAAGCCGAGACCTGCAACGCCGAGCCCACCCAGCCACCTACCGAGACGAGCACCCCGGCGGCGACGATCAGGAAGGCCTCCTCGGACAACAGGCTACAAGGGAAGCGGCCGCCGAGGCTGCTGATCAGCTCCAACAACAGGATCCCGCTGCCACCGGCTCCGCACTGCAGCAGCAGCTCCCGGCCGTCGCCGTCGCCGGGCGGCAAGGAGATCGACCCGGACTCGGCCATGCTAGGCGAGTGCCTCGACTTCTGCAAGCGCAACCTGTTCGCGGAGGACTGGCTCGATGACCACGGCCTGGACGACCTGGCGGAGGTGCCGGAGGAGCTGATCCTGAGCCGCATCAACTCCAAGCGCGCCATGCGGTCGTACCAGCTCGGCAAGCAGCTGTCCTTCCAGTGGAGCACCGGCGCCGGGCCGCGCATCGGGTGCGTCCGGGACTACCCGTCGGAGCTCCAGTTCAGGGCGCTGGAGGAGGTCAGCCTGTCGCCCCGCGGGGGAAGGCCGGCGAGGTTCCCGTCGCCGAGGCTGGGCGCGCTGACGCCCAACAGCATTCCGGCCGGCAAGTGCGGAAGCCTCACCGCCGACGGCGACGGCGTGAGCATGTCGCTCAAGCCCAGGCAGAGGAGTGCTACCTGGACTGCATTCTGAGAGGCCGATGCTGTGGATTGCTCTGCTTTCTTGTTTTGTTCCTCGGGAGGATGATGCCAACTGTGCATATTGAGAGGGAAAAGTGAGATGGTATGATGATTCTTATTGTTGAAGTAGATTAGTACAAGGATTAGGATTAACATTTGGCAGCATTGGATGGTGCCATTGCTTCACTAATAGATGGTCCAATGAACATGTTCTTGAGACCTTACTAGTGCATACGTAGATAGGAGCAGCAGAGTTTAGCTCGGTGAGAAAATCGTACGACGTTTCACACTGCACAAATGAGCAGATAATATAATACTCCTGGTTAAATGGAGTACCATTTAATGACTGAAGCCAAATTTAGCAACTGAGCAAACGCTACCATGAAAACAGGTGTCACTACACCAGTTATAGGTTGATTCAAAGTCAATGTTCATGGTAGTTTTCCAAGTGCAAGAGCTCCGTGTTGAAAACATCTAGGATGCCTAAACATTGCATACCAATCACACATCCTAAGCAGATTATGTATAGCAACTTAAAAGAATTAAGCAGATGATCACAGTGTAGGAAGGCAAAAGTTATCACTTATCAAATTAGGATGAAATACGTGTGATTCAACATATGCAACAAAGCACGACACAACCTAATGTGATTGCACACCGGAGTGACTAAAATAAACAGGCATGCAAATTACAATCCCAAACAAATAATTTGGATTTGCAGTGACAGTGCAGCATTCACCCAAGAATTCATATTATAAGTAGCAACCATACAAGCCATTCATGATTGATACCCAAGATTGCAACTTAAGTACATAACCATGTCACACAATATCAAGAGCCTTAAATTCACGCAGTAACAGACCAAAACTTGCAACAGGACAAGTGCTCAAGTTACATTTCCATTGCTCTTAACTCAATTCTCCATAGCCTACTCAAAGGACAAAGTAGCATTGTTCAATAACTTGATATGAAAGCAGTACTAGTAAAGTGGGCAACAATCCATGATTTAACTTGTTGAAGACAGGAACAGCGGACAACAGGCACAACGACAAGCTGCCTCAGCGCAGCCTCCTGGCCTCCCTCTCCGACTCGAGCAGGGTGAGAATGTCACCCTCACGGACTGGGCCCTTGACGTTCCTCATGATGAGACGGTTCTGGTCATCCAGGAACTTCACTCTGACCTGGGTCACCTGACCCCTGGAGCCGGTGCGGCCCATCACCTTGACCACGACGGCGAGCTTAACCTGGGTATCCATGCTGCACCAACAGAATCGACTCCAATTAGCCCCGGAAGAGATGGTAAGAAATATTCATTGTGTAGTAATTCAAGTTTACTTGTTCAGGAATAAAGTTCATGATAAAAACTAGTAACAAGTTTGAATTAATCTGACAAGGTCCCAATTCTTTAGGTCCATGAATCAAAGTTGTAGCAAAAACTGAAATATAAGAGTGTAATCTGTTAAAGCTTTTATGTGCAGAGCAATGCACATCTAGATCCTCCACACATTTTGTTTGTACAAAATCAAATGCTAGCTTAGCTACAAGGGTAAACAAAATACCGAGACCGCATAGTATAACATTTCATCACCCAGCAAGATTGAAACAAATGCCTAAATTGAGTAAAGGTAATTCCTTCACATAAGTTTCCAAAACCTTATAAGCACCTCTCTACAATGACAAATAGCAAGGGACGCAGACACGCAGCAAATGGTACTACAAATTCACAGCTCCAAACAGCTAACTTAGTAAAGAACATAAAACTATGTCAACTCAAAAGCAATTCGTCAATTCATCTCATGCATTACCCTACTATGATCAAGTCGAAACAGGACAACCACAAGAAATAAAGTAATAACATCTCTCTAGCACACATCTACTAGCACGAGAAAGGTAAATAAATCTGGACGGGGCTCCTCTAACTTTGACCCCCTACTCATAAATCTCCCTGGCCATCTGCCCACTACCTTCCTGCAGCAACTATCTTAAGATACAATAATGCCGGAGGGGCGGATCCAGTATAGATGCCAGGGAATTCCCGAGAATACCCAAACTATTTTGCCCAAAAAAATCGAGTATGAAACAAGTATATACTTATGTATATTCTAGTTGGGCCAAATCTTCATTTCTTAGTCATCCTCGCGGCCCAACACTCCCCACAGAGGCTCCTCAGGTAACAAGCCAGGTCCCGGACATAACCGACGCATGAAGACGAGGATCGATCCCAGCACTCACTACCTCCACGTCGACGTCGCCCCTCCCTGCCCTCCCCAATCCCCTTTCTTTTCTACCCAACCAAATCCCTAGCCACAAGTGCCGCACAGGTGGCCAGCGGCACGGGGCGGCGGCGGGCCGATGGCGCGACTGGCAGCCAGCAGCACCGACCGTCACGGGCACGGCAGGTCAGAAGCCGCGCCGGCAAGCGAAAGAGGCAGTGAGGGGTCGAGGGTGGTAGCAGGCCCCAGGCGAGCACCGAACACAACGCACAGGGATGACACTGACGGAACGGCCAGGAGCCAGGTCAGAATCCCAAATCCTGGATCCGCCACGAGCGAACACACCAACTACAGCAAGGGTAGCATCTGAGACGAAACGACCAACGGAACGAGGATTGATCAAAGGGCAAGCACCTTTCTCCGGTTGCTGGTCACGGTGACTGCTGCAACGGCGGCGGCGGCGGCGGCGCGAGCAAGTCGTGTGGAGAGAGGAGGCAGAAGCAAAACCCTAGGCTCGTCGGGTGGTCATATATAGAGGGGCTCGTTGATTTTGGGGGCAGGCCCGTAGCGGACTAGCGGTCGCGAGCGAATTGGGCCGACACGAAAACATGGGCCTGGTGGATTTTGTGAACTTCGCTCTGTTTTATGCATATTTCTCTCTCAATAAATAATACTAAAGAAATTCCCTGTATGGACCACATCGAAATGATTCTTAAACATGAAATTCTCCGTGTAAAGGATCATCAGTGGATAAGAAAACAAATAGTTTTGCTTACCTTCCCGAAATAAAGAAATTATCATGGAAAGTTTAGTAAAAGAAAATTTCGTATCGTTGGAAGGAACAAACTGCAACGTACAGTCGTACAGTAATGCCGTTGACACACAGCAAGCTGACAGAACTTCAGACGAGCAGAAAATATCTCTAAGCTCGTGGCCAACCTGAACCGCTAAACGATCTATACAAACATGGGATGGTTAACTATGAGTACAAGACAAATGTGCAGCAACTATCGCCACCGGAATCGGTAGCTTTGTGTATCCAAATTCATGGTGAAGAAGCGAAGGGACGAGGGATTCCGGATTCACAGAATCTGTTGATTCTCCGAGTCAGGTTCCGGATTCACAGAATCTGTTGGATGCGTGGGAGATAAATCACCCTGCAAAACAGCAAGTTCAGCCACGCTGTGGAGTTATAAGTAGTAATTACGATGCTTGCTGTTTGTAGTATATTGCGCAGCAAGGAGCTTGTCATGGCCCATACCATGACAATGTCTTCTTTGAGCTCAGGAAGGCAGTCAGCTTTTTCTGTATGTGCTGCTACTGGCTCCGGAGATGACAATGCACCAGACTACAAGCATAAAGATAATTCAGTTTGTTCATACAGCGGAAAATGGGGTTTGTGCTCATGCTAGACAAACAATTAAGTCAGTAAGGCTACTTACCTTGAGGCATGTTGGGCTTTGTACTTGCATGCTGCCTGGACTAATTTCCAACTGATGGTCTACATTTTGAGTGGTAGCTGTAGAAAACAAAAACATAGTTTACACAAAAGACACAAAGTCACGAAAATCAGAAACAGGAAGTGGAAATGAAGTATATATACAGGCTACAATGCAGTCCCTGTCCAAGGAATTGTTAATGCTATAGTTCTGTCAAAGGATAATATGCCAAGTGCGAACTGGATATGAATCTAAAGAGTGTCTTTGATAGACCAAAAAGGTGGATCTTACAACATGTGGAGAAAGGAAATTCAGAAGATTCGGAATCAAGACACAATTGCAGGAAGGCAATATAAATTTATACAACGACATTCACATGTCACCTCACATTCAATGAGCTCTTCAAAACCGCCCCAAAAACAACTCATAAGAATGAACAAGAACTTTAAAAGGAGGACTTGCCTGCTTCGTCAATTGCAGTTACCGAGTTATGCTCATTGGCTAGACCTCCCTGTGTACCCGGAATGCTAATGATTTCACCAAGTAGCATATACTGAATGTGAAGACTACAACAAAAAATATCAATTTAATACCACGAGCACTGAATGTTCAATCCTCTCACCTTTCAGGCTGCCCATTATTCACATCCTGACTTCCAGAAATTGCTAAAAAGTTCTTCATCCTCTATATACAATTAGGATATCATAAATAAACAACATTAGCTATGGGCATGATGTACCTCAAATAAATAAAAATATATTGCAAGATCGATATATGACAGCAAAAACTGCATTCAAGTTTTTTTTATCTGATATCTGCATCTTACCCCATGACCAATGCTACTGAATAAATCTTGAAATCTCTGTAAAGCAATCTCCATATTGTGAAGCTCCACATGCATTGCCTGCACAAAATAACAGGCACGATCAATTTGGGTCTTCCAGGTAACTGGAATTTTGCAATATTGGTAACAGAATTACCTGCTTCTCTGAAGTTAATCTCTCAATAATATCATCCTTCACCAACAAAGCTTTTTTAAGGTAACACCATTAAGGTACAAAACAACCAATGTCATAGTTTTGTTATAAACTAAAGATCAAATATATGCAATATATTTAACTTAGTTAATGGATATTTCTTCCAGTTGGGGCTGAAAACTGTTGTTAAGCTTCTCAGCCTCAAGGCGATCTTTCAACTCATATATGATCCTTGCCCTACTCCGGAGTTCAAGCTGGTAAGCACTAATTTTACTTTCCAAGAAATTAAGTTTATCTGCACAAATGAAACATGAGAGTTACTGCAAAACATAAGATAAAAACACTGTCATCATACGGAAATCACACTCTGATCAAGCGAGACTACAAGATGTGGCCATACCTACAACATCTTTCTCAAGCACAGAAATCATTTGGACCTTATCCTTCAAATCAGCAACTGAAATAACAGTTGTAGTCCACAGTAATGTGTAAAGAATACACATCAGAAAAGCAAGAAAACATAATAATCAAGATGAAATTGAATGGCTTAGATGACAGGAAAATGAAGTGTTAAGTGTGATCATAGCCATACCTACATTTTCCTTCTCACCAACCAGAAAATGCACATCACCTAATACTTGTTTCACCGCCGCAACTTCCTTTTGTACCGAACTAAATAAAACAAGATGAGAATTTAACTTCTCTGAAATTACGGCGATCTGTTTATCCTTCATCTGGATGGTCCATTGCATAGAACAAGTAGAGTCCTGCCTACGAACATGGTATATGAGCGAAATGTCAGTTTGTTTCCGTATAGGATCATTCAGAACCTAATCTAGAATCTCCAAATAAAAGGGGAATCAAATAATGTGAATTGCATGAAAGTAAATGGTGTCCCATTTTTTCAAACCAATGAATGCTTCTATAACACTTTAGAGATATTTGGCAATGTACCAAGAAAAAAAGCATGTATTGAAGCTATACATGCCTTAAAGGGAGCAGTAAATCTGTTGTATTTTAATCTTAGTTTCAGAAGCTATCTATGTGGATAAATATTGTAAAAAAAAACTCAGCGGATTAATTGAAAGGGCCCTTTAAAAGACGTGCAATTGGTGCAAAGGCCTAGATATACATAGCAAGTTAAGTATCTAGAAAGAAAGCATACAAATAAATTCAACAAAACAGCAATGGTAGCCCAAAAGAAGCAGAAGAACGTAAAAGTTGGATACCTGCCTCATAATGTTTTATGAAAGCCTCCCTTGATTGAAGCAGCCCCTCCATGGTTTCTTTCAAGTTGTTTTCATTCTTCTCCAGCAACTCATTCTCATTCTCAAGGCACTTTATCTGTACAGAAGCACATAATTGGAACCACAACAATGAGCCTAATAGATACAAAGCAGAATCGTCAACTAGATTTATCCATATACTACGATGACACTGATTTGTAAGCAATGGCACACATATGATTGATATAATGAATTAATGATATTGTGCAGAATTACTAGTTTCTAGGACTCTAAGCACATATGGTTAAAAGGACAAGCAGAGATAGCAACAAAATGATCTCCCAGAGCATGATTAACAATGCGTAACTCGTGCCTAGCGATGAACTCTTGTCCCACAGGAACGCAGTCTAAAACTGACAACAATAACATCACGTCAAATCAGAAGGCGCGGCCCAGCCAAGGAACGCATCATCTGGGGAGAAATGTCAGGGAGCACGAACCCTCGCCTCGAGCTTCCGCAGCGCGTCGTCCCGCGCGGCCACCTCCGCGCGTAGCTCCCGAGCCTCCCTGCGGTGCTCCTCCTCCGCCTCCTCCCACCTCTGCGGCCAAAGCGCCAAACTCCATCAGCGGGCGAAACAACCCATAGACACGGTAGAACCCTAAGCACTGAGAGAAGCAAGGACGGGTGGGGCACCTGGCCGGCGTCGCGGAGCTCGTCGCGGGCGCCGCGCTCCCGCTCCTGCGAATGGGACACGCGGCGGATGGTTACGGCAAGGGTTCAGAAGGTTCGAGAAGGCCAGGCGGGGCGGGCGGGCGGCTCACCCGGAGAAGGCGAAGCTCGGAGACGAGGGCGAGGAGCTGCAGCTGCAGCTGCGACAGCGCCGCCGCCTCAGTCTCCATGGCGCCGCGCCGCGCCGCGCCGGGGAGAGGTTGAGAGAGCTCGGGTCCCCAGCTCCCGATGATGATCCAACGGTTCGTCCGCTCGGCGCTTCTGGCACCGCTGAAGCCTCAGATAGTTTAGGCCCACTAAAACGTTAGGCTTGGGCTGGATCGTTAAAAGCAGCGAGCGGACTGATTTGATCGAGCAACGGCAAGCCCTCAAAAGCCCAGACTATTCAGCGGAAACTTCAACTTTCTTGCGCGAACGTGAGAAATAATTTCGCTGGCTGCATTTGCAGTAGCCTCCTTTGCTTAACTAATAACTATTGAGTATTCCTCATCCTAACAATAATACAATTTTAATTAGTACTAAGTCAAACTATTAGATTTGGTCGAGTTTATAAAAACAATTATCAACATTTATAACCACAAATAGATATATTCCTAAAATATCTCTCAAAATGACCCTTCCACTTTAACATCTCCTTAGTGGAAAATGTTACTATGCGCGGATTCACACTTGGGCTAGAACGCGTGAGTCACAACCCCATGCGAGCAGACCCTGCGCGGTCTGCACCCAACAGTTTTGACGGACCGCAGTTAGTTAATTGACACGTAACAATTCTTTCAACTTAGACTATGCATGCATATAGGCTGAAGTAGATGCCGAAGTGGAGATGCTAATTAGAGTTTTGTACTAAGTCATTTACCCTTTTTTTAGAATACGATAAATTTATCTCAAAGTGTCCATTTGAATTTCCGTTTGCTCTTGTTCATTACGACAAGTTCTATAACTAGATCCACGATGCATATATTTTTAAAAAAAAATATGCTTGCAACTTATGTTGATATGTAGTAGTTACATATATATTACCTATTAATAGACAATATACATAAATTGCTACAAAAATGATTTTACATGATATCTTTTTTGAGAAACGATTTCACATGACATTGTTAACTATCTGAAGTATCTACATAAACTACTACGTTATATGTACATAAATTGGTACATTGTCCCTATATAAGTCGTTGCATTGTCTTTACATAAGTACTTGAGGATATAGAAGTTGTCACAAATTCTCTACGTAATTGATAGTAATAAGTAAACATACAAGTTATTACACTGTAGCATAAGTTGCTACCTATCCATGCATAATCTCCACTAGACAAACAAATGAATTTGATATATCCAAAATACACTATAAGTTGCTATACATCTCGTATAGAAGTTAATATTGGCATTCAACATAAATTGCTAGTAGCATAAAACAGCTTCAAAGCATATTAAATATGGATCTTATTTTGTAGAACAAATTTGAAAACGAATGCTCGAGGAGAGAGCGATACTCATTTAAAGAAAATACATCAATTTTTCCTCGCCAACATCAGCAATGATGTCATCGAGAAAGCGACGTCTCTAATTTGTTGTATGTTACGGTGCCGGGCATTGCTAACGACTAGATACATGGCAGCATGTGTAATATAACTAACATGTGACTATTCCAACATAAGAGCAAGCAAATCCACTCTGAATTGAAGATCGCTTGCGTTGTGTCTTCCTAAAAGTACTAATAAGGTTCGGTTAGCTCTAGTGACGGACACTTGCCATTGGGCACGGCAATTTCCCTGAGCATTCCATGGCGACCTTGCAGGAACCAGAAGTGTGGATCAACAGACGACCTAAGCTTGACTCCAACCTTTTTATTTTGTTGTTTAATGGTCAGATAAAATTGGCGAAGCCGCCATGACGACGATGCAGGCATGCATCTTCACGTGCTATATATATACTACCCCACGAATGTTATCTGTTGCATCACCAAAGAAGGGAATCAGCTGCCCAATCGACTTCGACTCCACTTGCAATCCACTCCAAGTCCAAGCAAGCATACCTCCGAGATCGAGAATAATGCAGCCGCCGTCGCCGGTGCAGCCGTGCAGGTGGTGTCGAGGCGCACCGTGAAGCCGCCACCTCGTGACCGCGAGCGCATCCCGCTCACCACGTGGGACCTCTCCTTGCTCTCAGCCGATTACATCCAGAAGGGCCTGCTCTTCGCGCCGCCACCCTTCTCCACCACCGCACACCTCGTCGACCACCTCAAGGCCTCCCTGGCCGACGCGCTCGCCGCCTACTAACCCCGTCGCCGGCCGCCTCGCCACCGACCAGCACCGCGACGACAGGGGGCGCGTCGTCGGCTGCTCCGTCTCCGTCGACTGCGCCGGTCAGGGCGTCGAGCTCCTCGAGGCCGTCGCAGGCGGCGTCGCTGTTTCCGACGTCATCCTTCCCGACGCCGACGTCCCGCGCCTCGTCAGGTCCTTCTTCCCGCTCGACGAGGCCATCAACTATGACGGCCACGAGCGCCCGCTCTTCGCCGTCCAGATCACCGAGCTCGCTGACGGCGTCTTCGTCGGCTTCGTGTCAACCACGCGCTCTCCGACGGTACGGCCTTCTGGGACTACATCGGCACGTGGGCGGAGATCTCCCGAGCCATGATGGGTGCCCCGCGCGCGCTGCCGCCGCGCGCGGCGCCGCTGTTCGAGCGCTGGTCGCCCGACGGCGGCGCGGCGGCGCCGATCTGGGTGGGCTGATCGCGAGGCCGACTCAGCCGCCGCCGCCGCAGCGCGAGCGGATGCTGCGCTTCTCGGAGGAGTCACTGGCGGTGCTCAAGGATCGGGCGCGGCAGGAGCTCCTGGTGGCCAGGGACGCGGCCGGGGCGGCCGCGGTGACAAGGCTCCAGGCCCTGGGCTCGCTGCTGTGGAGGTGATTCGTCCGCGCGCGGCGGACGGCGCCGGATCAGGAGGTGATGTTCCGCGCGTCCGCCAACAACCGCGCGCGGCTCCGGCCGCCGCTGCCGGCGGGGTACTTCGGAAACGCCATCGGCGCCGTGTCGACGGAGGTCGTGCGCGCGTCGGAACTGCTGGCGCGGGGGCACGGGTGGGCGGCGGCGGCCGTGGGGCGCGCGGTCGCGGCGCACACAGACGCGGGCGTCCGGGCGCGCGCGGCCGCGTGGGCGGTGGAGCCGGGGCTGTCGGCGTTCAGGCTGTTCGACCCGAACTGCATGTTCATCAGCAGCTCGCCCCGGTTCGACATGTACGGGTGCGACTTCGGGTGGGGGAAGCCGCTGGCGGCGCGGAGCGGCAAGGCCAACAAGTACGACGGGAAGGTGTCGCTGTTCCCCGGAAGGGAGGGAGGTGGCAGCATCGACGCGGAGGTGGTGCTGGCGCCGGAGCACATGGCGGCGCTGGAGCTGGACGATGAGTTCTGGGCTGCCGTGTCTCCGGACGTGCCGCCGGCGAGGAAAGGATGAGTCTTCTGCGTTTTACCGCTGCTGTCTATGACGAAGTGTATTACTCCCTCCGTTTCAAATTATCGGTCTTTTTGATTTTCTAGAAGCATAGATATTATTATGAATCTAGATATGGGATATATCTAAGTACATAACAAAATTTATAACAAAATCTATGAATTTAATAAATCCAAAATGACCTATAATTTAGGACGGAGGGAGTACAATATAAGATCCTCATGTGAAATTCAAGAATATTGGGGAGAGGTACTCCGGCAGATTGATTTTCCCAACCCCTTTTCATCTCCTCCAGCATGTGGGTCCAAGATGTCAGTGGCACAATCAACTCTCCCTCTCTTCTGTCTTTCCTCCGCCGGAAGTTCATCGCATGCACCGCGTGCTTGAGCACCGCCAGGGGATCCACGGCCGGCACGCAAAAGCAATTGCAGTATTACCAGTTGTTGATGATCATGAAGAAGACAAGATCGATGATTTTTTTTTGAACAAAAGACAAGATCGATGATGATCAATTGAATTCGATCGATCGATGGACTCAATGACAAGCTAGCAGCAGTCAAGGCCTGCTCCTCCGTCGCCACGTCCGCCATGAGGTGGACGGCCCAGTCGAGGAGGGCGGCCTTGGGCGGCGGCAGCAGCCTGGCGTAGAGGCGAGCGCAGATGGAGGTCCTCCGTCTGGACCGCGCCACCTCGTCCGCTGAGCCCGGCGGTGGCACGGGGACGTCTTCGGCGCTGGGGTAGGGGCATCCCGGCGGTGGCTCGTCGGCCCAAGCAGGCACGCCGGAGCGGGGCGCCGACGGTGGGGTGGACGGCGCGGCACCGTGGGGCACCGGCGCGCAGGTACGGTGGCGCCGTGGGACGGTGCGGCGGCCGCGCTACAGCAGGACGGGACGGCGCTGCAGCTGGCCGGCGGGGTGGTCAGGCGCCGCGCGGTGGGATGGCGCTGCAGCGAGCCGCGCACGGTGGGCAGCTCGCCGGAGCAGGGGCGGTGGCAGCTCGTCAGGGCAGGGAAAATGCTACCGGAGTGGGAGGGAGGAAAGGGGAGAGGAGAGAGATCCCATTCTAAAGCGAGAGTAGCGGGTGATTTCTCGATTGAGAAAACAATATAGGTAAAGAGGATTATTTTCTCAATCCGTTGGAGAAGTGCTTTTTCCCCTCAATGCCCTTTAACCATGAATACAGGAAAAAGGGATTAGTTTTCTCAATCTATTGGAATTGCTCTGACAACATACAGTAGTATAGTACTACTCCAAGTTACCAACTAATGTTGCTAGCAACTATTATCATCATGACTCCTTTTCAACATTGCACACTGAATAAATGCATATTGCCGATTCAGGGTTCAGCCGCTCAGGCAATCAGGCATGAATCTGTCTCCTCATCAACCGATTGAGATTTTGTTTTTCTATCAATCAACGTTTTCGTCTGTTGGATCGAGATCCAACGATCCAGATGCATGTCCTTCATATTCTCTCTCGCCTCCCTGGCCTGACATGGAAAGCGAGCGGATGGTCGCCGCCGTCTCCGCTCTTCCCCCGCAACCTTTGCCTCCCTGCCTGGCTCCGGCAGCGAACCGCCACCTCCGCCGCTGCTAACTGGTTGGCCCTCGACATTCCCGTCGCCTCCACCGCTTGACTCCGGCGGTGCCTCCGCTGCCTCCGCTTCCCACCGACGACCCCTTCAAAGTGCAACATCGATATTTCTTCGGCTTCCCTTACAGCCAACCTCCAAACCTAACTTTGAATCCCATCTCCATTCAATTTCTAGTAGAAATTTGGGTGATTAATAGATAAGCAAGATCTCAATCAACTGATCAGGCATTGCATGGGTCAGGTTGTCAAGTCTCTCAAAGTTTGAGATGACTCGTTTTCAACCATGCACACTGAATAATTGCACATTGCTGATTCAAACAATCAGACATGCATTTTTTAAAAGAAGAACAAGAAGCAATCAGCCATGCTATGAGCCCATGAGCCAGGTTATCATCAAGTCTACCAAAGTTTATACAAAATGGTTTGCACCATCATAGTGTGCGGCTAGATGTTATATATGAGCTTGAAGAGATTTACTCAAAATATTTAATATTTCCCCCTCTTAAGACAAGTAGGGTCAAGACTCTAAGACGTAGGACGAGAAGTTTCCCATTGGATGCTCCAACACAGCAACGGGAAAACAATGCTTGCAACAATTGTAGCCCACATGTGCAGAATATACAAAGGGTTAAAATGATCAATTGGGAAACTAAATCCGGACACCCAGTAGCATCATGATGTTCTTGTTGGAAATCTAGTGATATCATGGTATAGAACAAACAGTTTAGTGTTTGTCTAGATGCATACAAACACCTATAAATCTAGAAAAATCAAAACGATCTATAATTTGAAACGGATGGAGCACCATAGAAGTCTACCGATAGTATTTGTTAGTCAACGTCGTCGAAGAAATTAAGAAATTCTATTTTACAGGCCAACTGCAGCTGTAAATTTGTATTGCTCGCCACCCTGAATGAAGAACTTTCCCGATGCAAGTCGTTGGTCGTCCATTCTTTCTTGAGGTTTCGAATTTTCAAATCTAGAGGAGACAATAAAACACGTTACTACGAGATGATTTGCGTGCAGCCAGTCCGGGCCTGACCCTGAGACATCAGGCGTGACGGATATAAACAATTGTTTAGTAATCCTCAGGGGGAGGCGATGGCATACATCGACCAACCAAAAAGCCTTGAGCTGATGAAGACAGACGATGAGAGGAATAGGATGTCAAAAGAATTTAAACTGCAGCAACTCAAGGCTTCAGCGTATCAGTTGTGGTTGCATAGACTAACCAATTTACTCAAAAACCGAAACTCGAAAAGGTAACGCAATGAACTTGACAAACAACGTGCAACATGCCATAAACGTCGGAAAGAATTTTGCTAACTGCATTTCCAATACCACCTATGTTTATCTACCAAGTACTCCGTCCCCTACGTGGTTCTTAACATCCAAATGGATCAACGCCTACCCTTCATCCCAACACAACATATGGGTGAACCACTGACAAACACGAAAAAGGGCTACAAGGCTACCTATACACACCCCTGTGATCTGCGCTCAAAAAACAAGATGTACAAAACTTTACAAAAAATGCTGAGGTCATCACGCGATTAGGATTTCCCAGCTCGTTGCTGCTTCATGCTTGCTCTCCGGGCCACATCCCACGCCTTGTGTGGCACGCCAACACCTTGCTGCGAGGCGAAGAACGACTCGTAGCCCGGGGAATCGAAGGCGAAGCCAGTGTGCTTGGAAGATTCTCGAGGGAGCATCGAGATCATGTAGCTCCTTGCTTCCTCTGGGCTTAGATGGCTGGTCTCAGGCAGCTGCACCCTGCTGTACTCATGGGGTTCATCCTTGTGCTGCTCCTGGATTATTTGGTAATCGTAGGGGAACAGCCATCTTTGAATCCTGATACAACAACACAAGATCAGTGATGGCTCACATGGTCACGCTAACTTGGTCATAATTTCACAGGAATCAGGTATCTTACGATAGATATAGGAAGTCACCAAACAGAGCGATGATCGGAACAAGCAATAGTGTCAGGTAGAAGAAAAAAGTGCTCATCAGAACATAAATCACAAAATACACATTTTCCTGCAAAAGCAATGATAGTGTGAGGAAGGAAGAAAGTCACCAATGGAATAATAGATTACTGAAAATGTAAAGAAGTTGCCCACCTGTCTGTCAAACGATGTCATTATCGCTGAATATATGAAAATAAACAGAAACCAGGCTACTATACTGCCCGCCACACTTATATAATGCCATCTCGTTATCGAGTTGCATGCCATGAGAAGGCGGAGGTTCACAGTTACCACAACACAAGAAAAGGCCATAGTGCTAACGTCCCATAGGCCAAGAATCTTGCCAGATGAACCATGACCATGCCGGCTCGCAGCTGCAGTGAAGTAAAAGAATACTATTGACTGATAGAAGGCAAAGAAACCCCACACTGCAATCACTCTCCACTTGAAGAATGAATTCCTGATTCCTTCCTTGTAAAGCTGTGGGTATCTTTTCGACAGTGAAGCACTCACATCCTGAAAGGAGTCGGTTTAGTGCAATGAAGGAAGGAGGCGGCTTAACTTCATAAACAACTAAGAGCAACCATACCTTATCAAACAATCCAACTATAATTACAGGAAGTGCCGTGAAAATAACATTATATAGAGACTGGAACCAGTCATCATAAAATCGTTGACCAGAAAAGCCAGTTTGGAAAGTGAACCAGAACTGAGTTAGTGTAAATGTCAGATTCTTGTAGAAGAAGTATGTGATAACCTGCAACAGAACATCTCATATTTAGCACTTTGAACTATATGCAGAGTTAAAGCTGAGCAACAATTGCCATACCTTGCAGAGTCTCAAGTAAGACCACCGCCCATGTACAAGAAGCAAATCAGTAAGAAAACGGAACTGTGCTATGGCAAAGTCACTAGCCATAACAGCTTGCATTCCTTCTTGGCCACTGATGCCAATCCCAACATGAGCAGCTTGAATCATACTCACATCATTAGCACCGTCTCCAATGCTGAGAGTTATTTTCCGAGCACCCTTCTTGACTAAGCTTGTAACCTACAACATGTGTTAAATACTTAAATTTCAGCATTTGACATTTTTACATAAATTTAACAAAAACTAGGTTACACAATGAAACTAGACAATCAATCAGAGACTACTGCCATGTTTGGTTTGAGAAACGATCATATGGGACCAACCAATCCTCGCTTCTACTTGTTTGGTTTGAGGAATGGAATGGGTGGCCAATCAATACCTCATCCCTTGTATGCACATATCCAGTATAAACATGAGGAAAGGTGTCACAATACCAGAACTGCGGGATGATACCATGGTGCACCACCCTATACTAGATTAGTACATAACTAAAGAACCCCTATAAGGA
This sequence comes from Setaria viridis, assembly GCF_005286985.2. Lineage (NCBI taxonomy): Eukaryota > Viridiplantae > Streptophyta > Magnoliopsida > Poales > Poaceae > Setaria > Setaria viridis. The sequence goes on along the minus strand of NC_048271.2, from coordinate 20,484,999 downwards.
TAGTGATAACAGAATGGTCACCCATCAGAAATGCTAAAGTACATGTGTACACAGTATGCTAGAGAGAACCGGATTAGTTTAGTAATAAAACTACATTAATTCAGTTTCTGGTCTCCGTGTGTTTTTTTTCTAACAACAAAACAGTCATTAATTCTTCCCTGAGGAGCCAAGTGGTACAGAAAGAAATGTTATTTACCTGTGCCTTCTGCAGTGGAGAAACTCTGCAACATACAACTGAGTGGCAAATTAGACTCAATCCAAGAAGATCCACACGAAGAGTTGGGTCCAGTGCATACATCAGGCATCTGCCATCAATAATGAGTGCCAACTTCCTTTCAGGGGTGCTATTTAAAGAATGCCGGGCTTCCTCATGGAAGCTTTTCAGACTCTGTTTTACCGAATCTTTGATAACACGCGCAATTTCCACAGGGTCACCCTGAAAAAAGAACCGAGTGTTATATACGGCACATGTAGGTACGCGGAAAAGTATGCGCTACTGGCGGTAAGTCAGTTTGCATCAGGTTGCAATCATATAGCTGGTTATTCTTGACCCCAAGTACAACAAATAAGAAAATGGAAGCCACGAGATACGTGCAAGACAACCATCAACAAAACAGGGAGGCTAAAGCACTAGAAGCACAATCCACACAGAACCATGAAAAAAATAATGGGTGATATGTATTAAAAAATAATTGGTAGCAGAATAAGGAATGCATTTTCTCCAAAACAAGTCCCATAATATCCCCCCAAAAGTATATATCACTGCCATTGAAAAAAGAAGTCGCTTTATACTCACTGGAAACAATCAAATAACTGATTATGAAAGAAAATAAGTACCATAAGATATGTAACAGAAAGATAATAGAGAGACCAAAGCACTAAAGCAATAAGTAACAAGGTCCAAGAAAACTAAATACTACCACTTTATTACATGTATTCCCAAAAAAAAGTTAGCAGGGCCCTTCAAATTAAATATCAAGAAACACAAGTCAAAACAAAATGTTAATATCCCATATATACCAGACCCACATAAATGCACAATTACCACAGTAACACAAGTCAAGTACCAAATGAACTCAGAATCCTACTTTGGCACTTTGCATGAACTTTTTGCACTTAAGCAATCCCATTATTTTAATTTCCAAATCTTATGGATGACAACTTCAACTAGAGAAATAAACCAACTAAAAAACTACCTATGTTTTCCAAAGAGCAGTAGTATGTGCATCTTACCCTGTCTTCAGCCTCCCTAATAGCATTTGTCTCTGAACTAATGGTGAACTGCTTGGTATCATTGTTTACCAAGCTGCATGCTGAATATGTAAGATGAAAGAGATCAGGAAAAAATAACATCCAGAATCCAAAATTTACTGAAAGAATAGTATAAGCAGAACAAGTAAAGCAAACTAATCAAGATAGATGGAAGCTTCACCATATGCAATGTTAATTGCTGTTTCCATCTTATCTCCAGTTAACACCCAAATTTTTATGCCAGCTGCAGAGAGAGTTTCAATGCAGGCTGGCACCCCGTCTTGCAGTTTGTCCTCTATAGCTGTGCACCCTATCAATATAAGGTCTTTTTCAATCAATTCAGCCACCTACAGGGCAAAGAAGGAAGTCAAATTACATCACAATGTAGCCAGCAATAACAGAACAATTTAGCCTCAACATGAAGGATCGATTTCTCTTTCTACAATGCAGTTAAGTCTGTTATTGTATGATAAATGCTCAGATAAACCAATGATAAGTTCCAACAAATGTCACAAATAATGTTTTCAGGGAAAAATTAATAACAATGTGTAGAGTTCAAAATGTTCCATGTACTAAGTCAAGCTTCCTTCAAACATTGTATGAGGTTCACCCGTTTAAATAAGAATCATCCAAGCAAGAGAAGAAGGGGTACTACATAGATCCACTAGCAAAAGTTCTATCAGAAAGGGCCCAGTTCAGCAAATGCATTGTCAGACTATCATTCAATCATCATAGTAATAGCCAAAAGATGCTGATCTAATGACCTCATCGAGCTTCTTGTCACGATCTCGTAAAGATGACTTTGCTTGAACAAACTTCTCATTCCAGCTCTCATATTGCTCCCTGCTAAGATCCCGATAGGCAAGGCAAAGCGTGCGCAAGCCAGCAGAACCAAATTGCTCCAGGTGCTCTCTGCTGGTCTTTTTCATATCATGATTTCCATCAGCCAATCGTTCATATACGACATTATCAGCACCCTATTAACACAAAGACAGTTTCAGGTTAGTGCAATAACAACATAGAAGCCAAATCAAGCTCGTCTTTATTGTATTACCTTGCAATAGAGAACTAGTCTTCCATTTGGGAAACGACAAACCACCGATTGCCGCTTTCTCGTACTGTTAGTACAATAAAATATAAACTATCAAACAATGTTTGCATCACACTGAATTATATTCAAAATTAACAAATAAACCACACCTGTTGAATTCCAGAACATTTAGAATTTCATATGGAACATCTTGTATACTCCCCATCCTTTCAACATGTGATTCACGTACCATAACTGTTGTTGGCGTACGCCTACAAAACAAGCACATCATTACCATTCACAATATAATATCTCACAATGTCACCCTTGAAACATTACCATTCACCAATGTAACATCTAAAATTGGATGAAGGAACTACTCATGTAGAACCATAAAACCCGTAGGAAATAGACCTACTCATGGGAAATGTTTACAAATAGGGTAGTGGTACAAATATTTTACTCAGAATTTCTAATAACAATACTCAAAATATACAGCTAGCAAACTCTGACCAGGTGGCAGCAGAGCAGCATGGCTATGAGGGGTGCTACGGAAGCACAATGGCTCATGTAATACTGGCAAGTGTGTTGCTTGGTGGCGACTAATCAGTGGATTCTTCTTTGGCTCGAGTGCAGTCTTGGTCTTGTCTCTGGGATTTTTTGGGAGTTGTGTTTCTCCGCATCTTTCTGCTGTTTCCTGCGTCCCTGGTATATATCTTCCATTGTGCTCACAACTTCTGCTGTGCTCTGTGGATTTGCTATGCTTTTTAATGAGAAGTTCAGGTTGTCCTTGTGCCTACTGTAGTGTTCTCAGAATACTATGCTATATTTTTTTTCTCAAATGTGCAAGAGAGCTGTGTATCATTTCATTAAGAAGAGAATACTGAATACCATTGTTATATTATACGATCTTTTTGGTTCGTGCAGCCATTGTTGGGTTTTACCTCTAGCTGTCATATATACTTGCCCACTCAATCAAAACCGGTCGACACCAACACCTCCAGGTCTATACCAAATTCCAAATCCAATTCTAGATACAGACATTTGGTAATACAATTCAAAGAGCTGGAATCAAGGATTGCAAAAGCACTAGAATGAGAACAGGCAGTAGATCACAGATAAGAATTGGGGGTGAATGGCTGCACAAGGGAAAACAGGTGAAGGTGAAGATGAAGCTTTCTGCTCTGTCCATTGACGCCCCTGAGAAGCAGCTGTTCAATTTCTCGTTGCGTACCCTTGCAACGGCTTACACCTGTCCAGTTTGGTAGCACACTCCACAGGCTCCCATGCATGACACTAGCCTACCACAACTTGCTTGGGACTAAAGGCTTTGAACAAAATGGTGGTGTGAAGTCAATCTTTCCAATTATGACCCATACACAGGTATTTTCATGGGTGTTCCATTTAAGATACTGAGATTTTCTCAGAAAATGTCAACTATTTGGATATAACATAAAAGAATAAAAAAATCTGAGAATCTAAGACTATTGGCAAGATAAGAATTACCTATAAAAGAAGAAACCAAAATTCTTAGCAGCAGCCACAAGTGCAGCCTCATCTGGTGAGGCGGCTTGGTAGCTGATCTTTTCCGGTGTCTCCTCACCCTCTGGAAGAACTGTATGACAGATTGCAAGGCATCTGAAGAATTCCTAAACAAAGCAAGAGCAAATAAAAGATTGATTTTCAGTACAAATTAGAATTCATCATAGTATCTGGATGAGCAGGAAAAGAATAAAAAAAATTGGCTTTGCATGCAGAAGAGTCAAAATTATTTCAAAAATACCCCAAATATCTACCTTGCAAGCCTCAGGATTAGGTTCGTTTCTCCACGCACCACGCATGATTCTAGCGTCATCAAAGTTGAATCCTTTCTCATGAACTGCACTGGCTGATCTTTTACCCTATGAAATGAAAGTAGATAAAGGATATAAACATTGTTAATTTTGCAAACATAATGACACAGTTTAATGACTAAAACAGCAAAAAAGAAAAGGGGGTGCACCTCATCATCGATTTTGATTCCAGCCCGCTCTGCTCCTCCTTTCTCAATCTCTGTAATGCCAGTTCCATACGTTTCTCCATCAATCGAACATTTAAAGAATTCCATCAGGTTTCTTGTGAGCGTTCCAGTTTTGTCAGAAAATATATATTCAACCTGGAACCATAATGTTAATTATCAGTTAAGTCCAAAGTAAGACGAAATGTAAAAAAATTATTTGTAATCGCTAAAATCTGACAAGATCCCACTGAGCATTCCATTTAGTCTCATGAAAAATGGAATGCCCCCATGATTGATTATGTATTTGTACAGCTTGAACAGAATAAGCCATTCCACATTTTTCAACAGTGGACACATCCCATTCCACAAGCGCTGTCAATTCATCCAACTTGTGGAATGATTCTGTGATAGAATGGGGTAATATATGCCACCTTACACAACCACGAAGGGTTGGTCAGATAGTCTCATAATCCCATTCGAGTAACGAAATGGGGGTTTTCTTGAAACTGAAAAGATGATCACGGGGCAAAAGGGAAAGATTACCTGCCCAAGCTCCTCATTAAGATTAGAAGTCCGTGCCAAAGCGGGGGTGTCGCTCTCAGCATGGTACATATGAAGATCATTGTTAATGAATTGTGTGCACTGGATGAATTTGATCATCTGGCAACCAAAGGTAATATAAGCTCCAATAGTCCGGAAATAGGATAGAACATTATAATAACAAGTTGAACATAATACCTCAATGGACACATAAAGAGAAATTGGGATGATCGTCGAGTATAGAGTTATTAGAGTAAACATGGTCAAAATGGTCACCTGCGGCAGAAGTAGTGTTAGATCAACATGTACGGATTAGATACAACAACAAAAAATGTCTAAAACAGTATATACCACAAATCTGTTTTTGGGATTGAACTGGTCCTCCACACGCCCACGCAATCCAAGGTAGAAGTATTTTTCATTAATAAACACACCACTGTTGGCAAAAGGAAAAATAAGTCCACTTTTGATCAGCAAAAGCAGTAGTATGTAAAGAAAACTAGAACTGGCTGCATAACCCTTTTATTAGATGAAGATGGCATGCGCTTGATGAAGTTGTATTATCTGGTTACATAATTTCATTTTTTATGCTAACAAGGAATATAAATCTAATAGGTAGCCTATGGCCACAATAACAAATATATGGTCTCTCAGCTAAATAATTATGAAATTCTGTTAATTGACTATGCAACTGTAAGCATCCACAGCATGAACCTAAAAGGAACATCAACTGTTCAAAATAAACGCTCCTTCAAGTGACAAGTTTTGGACATGACAAGTGCCACAAAACATAGCCTTTGCCACCAATTCTACCTGAATACTGTTGTGAAGCTTAATAACTTAAAAGTGTGAAAGTATTGTTCATGATAAATCTACTTATATCAGTTTAATATGAAGAACCTTGTTCCCAAAGTCAAAAATAGTTTGACTACACATATTCTATGATGATAAATGATATAGGTATTCATGTATGAAGCAGACATGTTTTGACATCAAGAGTAATGTTGAATAAACAAACAAATGGATTGTATGAGAACTGACCTTCCAATGGCGCCAATAACACACATTGAGAAGAGGGTTGCAAAAAGAGCAAGGATAAGCTTGTCTAGCTTTTTTTCCAAGGTACTTCTTTTGGAGGGAACATTCATAGAATTCATCATAACCTATGACAGTTTTCCACAGGAGTAAATTTCAAAGCATGAAGAAAATCACCAGTTCAAGTTTCTACACCGAATAGATAGGGAACAGATAGATGTGCATACTTTTGTCTCATGCCCAGTGAATATGACAGCCCCAACAATGTATTCTGTATTACGAAGGCTGCATCCCTGTAGCAGGAAGGCAATGTTAAGTCAATGTTCACTCGCACACAGAGATAATTCAATGCTACTTTGTGCATGAAAAAGAGTAGACCATTAAGCGCGCACAAGACAAATCAATATGATGAAAGCAAAAATTAGAAAGATAAAAATGAATATTTAATTATTCATAATGCGGTAATGCAAGAGGATGGTGGCTACAAAGGAGAAATGATTCATGAGCACAAATATATGCAAGACTTGAAATATCAAAAGTCAATGGAGCCCTAAAACAATGTTCTCTTAGCCAAAGGAGCCAATATCAGGTTTAGAGACTTTCTCTTATCACGGCAAATGAACTCTAAGCACCCTATAACATAGAGCAGAAGAGATGCTTTAAAGTCCCCAGATATGGTTATAAGGTCACTACTTTTCAATCTTGAGAGATACAACTTTCACCATTCTCCTCTAGTATAGTATATTTTTAGAATGGTACAGAGGTTTTGTTATGCAATTCACAAGCAATAGTCATCCTAATTCTGCAAAAGCTACATAAATTACATTTTAGAAGCATTTCATGAAGGATCTAGATAAGACACTATCATGTGGCTAATCTAGGGAACTCCAGAGATGTTGCTGGTCAAAGTGAAAAGGATTTGAACAATGGATTATCAAATAGCTTGTCATGTCCCAAATGTAGGAACAAGCAAACACACTATGGTTTTTTATTTTTTGATAATTAACACGGTATGGTTAATAATAGAAAAAAACATGGGGAAAAAGCTTACCCGTAGGAGTAACTGGTTTGGTGAGAGAGGTATAGTCTGCTTGTCCACAATAAGGTTGCCGGTAAACGTATAAAGTGAGTTGTTTGGCTGTTCACACTGCACTTCACCTGTAAGACGTATATCTAAGTTAAATATGAAGACATACGTCATCTCTAAAGCAAAAGTTAAAGCATTAAGTCATCCTTCTGCCATACAACATACTTCTATCTGTAAGTGATTTCATCCCTTACTACTTCCTAACACCGCCCTTCCAAGCTCCTTTGCCCTATGACAAAAGTCTACTTTGAAATATCATTTTACTATGACTACATTCGATTCCTGCTATTTTGACTTTCTGTCTTGCCTCTATGCCTTCCTGGTGGGTGACTGTGACCTGGTGATGGGTTCGATGGTTGGTTATACTCTAGCCAGAGTTCACAACCAGAAAGAACAAAGAAGTCCAGCCACTCACTTTGTTGTGCGAACTAAACTGACCATTGAAAAATATTTTGAGGAACAGTTACAATACACATACCAAGGTTATTATTCCAAGTAACATAACACAGACAGACAGAGAATATGAAGTTAAGAAAAAGGACACAGCTTCTTTAATTCAATCAACTACAAATTAAAAGCTCTCAAGCAGAAGATAAAAGGCACAAAACCTTTGAACCCAGAAGCCTTGTCAGGAGTAACAAAGTCCCAAGTTTTCTCCAAAGCCTTCCTTATTTTCAGATTTGTTTCCCCATCAAGATTTGCTGTCTGCAATAAAATTTTCATCCAAAATAAGTGAAATAATTTTCTTCTCCTAACCACATTTATTAGGGTTTACAGTTAAATTGAGATAATAAATTAAAAGATATAAATGAATATGGACCTCTATGTAGCAGACACCATCAGGATTTGTACTGGATAGGAAGAGCAAGTCAGCAGGGAAATAACCATCTTGCTTGATCTGCTCTAAAGAAGTGCCATCACTATTAGCTTTTTATGCCATTAAAGCTCAATATTACACAAAAAAAAAGATCAGGAAAACTACTTTCAAAAAGGAACATGTTGATTAACTAACAAGATGTTAAATTGGCATTTCAGACATTACCCTCACAATATCTCCAACCTGCAGTCTTTTCCATGGAGTACTTTCCCAATGTTGACCTTGCAATATATCGACATGTGCATTGTTAATTGACATATCATTCTGGAAACGTTTCTGTACAAAGAGCAGCAAAGAAAAGGAACAGGCATCAGGTCTCTTAATATAAGCATGGCAGAACAAAATAGTGAATAGCAATACTAACCCAATCCTCAAAAGCTTCCTTGATGAGAGACACCAGTAGCACAAGACTTAGGGGAACGACATTAGTGACAGGATGAACTGGACTGTAAGCACAAGTGCAAAGTTAAAATTAAGACATAAGGAAAGCAAAGAATGAGCAAGTTGACTAATAGACTAGGAAGATGCACATGAGAGAGAGAGAGAGACCTAATAGGTGTAGTCGACAAGATTGAAATCATGAGAAAGTAAAGATTTGCAACCCGCCTGAACTGTCAAAGCAAAAGACAAATGAATTATGAAAGGTTCCTCTCGTCAAATACTGTCGCATGATATTGTTATGATAAAACATTCAAATCTCTGTTGCATTAATGAGTGCAAAGGCTGATTTGTTAGGCATGGGAAACATAAATAATAACACTTATAACTTGATTCAATAAAAACTGTTTATGAGGCTCATTAGAAAGCTTATCTCCCCTCATCTAACAAAGATCTGAACTAGGAAGCTACAAGATACGAGAAGTTGCACAGATCAGCTTAGATTGTACTGAATGCACAATGTGCGTTAACATCACCCAAGGTAGTACAATTTTGCAGCGCATGCATAATATGAAAAGACAATAGAATCAATTCTTAGATTCACTGTAACATTTGGCAACCCGGTAGACATATCATCAATCCATTGCTAAGCCAATTAAGAGATCCAACGATCATCAGAAAAGGAACAATTTTAGGGGAGATCAGTTTGCACAGAGGAAAATGACCATATGTGTTTCATTGAATTAAGAATAATTCCACACTTATTGCCAAAACAAATTAGTTTTTGTGGAACAGAAAAGAAAAGAAAGCAAAGCAAATTCATTCTAATGCACATATGAAATTTGATATACGCAAATAGTGTCTTTCCATTTAAAAATGAAGGAAGCATTTTGATAATAGATGCTGAATCTAAAGAACTTGCTTGATCAGTAACATACATGATGAACAAAAATAATGTATTGATACCTGCTCAAATAGTCCTTTAGGTAAGAAAGTCAGGATACTGTACTTTGTAGTCGACACAGAATTTCCCTAGAAATACAAATAAAGCGTGCAAAAGAATATTAAACAGTGAAATAATATTAGTTGCCAACAGTAAAGAAAACAGGTGAGATCAAACAATTTTCAGAACAATCTGCTGTGTTTGTGTTCCACTGACATTAACCCACAGTTACCAGGTATAGTATGATCCACAAGAATGTCAATTGAAACATGAAGAATCTTAAGACAATAACCACAGATACTAGCTTGTAAAATTAGTTCCATCAAGTGGCAAGCTTGATACCTCATCCAGGCAGGCACACAAGAGTTCAGCACACAGGATGCCTTGCACCTCCCGGACTAAGAGTAGAACTGTAAAAGTAGAACAAAACAGCAAGATGTTGTACCACACCTCCCACAGGATGGACGTCTAAACCGTACTGCTGCCTGCCAATAGCACGGCACCATCCTATCGTCGTACCTAATATCTGCCATTTCCACCTCCCAAAACCATCTGTCCAAGCTGCAGGCAAAGCTCCAATCCAACCAGGGCACTCACAGCTGGGCAGCAACACAAACTTCGTGAAGTGAATCCTAAACGACCTGCGCGAAGGACGAACCAGCTAGCTCATCGCGCCCGACGATCCAGCTCCAACCCGACCATACCACACGAGACATCATCGAGATCCAGCCAGTGGGCCGACCAAACGGAATGCAACGGAACGGGGAGCAGGCGCGACGACGTACCTTGTACCCGACGGGCGCGTTGGCCTCGCGGTCGTTGCAGTAGACGGTGCGCACGGTGGGCGCCATCGGCTGCGGCTGCCTCCGGAAGCTGGTGCCCGCGCCGCCGAGCCGCGCCGTGGACTCCCTGCGCCCGAGGCCCGAGGAGGAGGCCCCGCCACCACCCGGCTGCTCGCCGCCCAGACGCGCCGTGGCCACCCGCACCATCTCCTTTATCCGCGCGTTCATCCCGCCCTCCCCCTCCCCTCCCCTGCCTCCCGCCACCAAATCGAACGCGCCACCAAATCGAACGAACGGCGCTGAGATCTGGCGGTAGGCTCGATGACCTCCCAATGAGTTGGGATCGAGCGCGAGATCGGGAGCGCGAATCAGGCCGGATTCGCGCGGCTTCGGGTGGATTTGGGCGTGGGGGTGCTGGGGAGGAGGGGATTGGGAGCTCGAATCTGATCACGCGTCGCCGGTGCTGTTCGTGGGCGCGTGGGCGTCAGCTTTTTTTCGCGTGGCTCTCTTTTCCTGCCTTCGCCGGGGAGAGGAGACGGAGGGGAGCCGAGGGGAAGAGACGCGGAGCCTGGACGTGAGGAAGTGGATGGATTCTTGCGAGATGCCCCTTGTGAGGAGAGAGAAAGAATATCACCTCGTAGTCAACATTTCAGAACTATGAGACGATTAACATACGAGTTGTGGCTGCGCTGCAAGCCCGCAACTCATAATATATTTTTTCTATGCACATATTAAGAAAATAGAATTACAACTTATTGTATATATTGTTTGTTAAGTTGTCTGAAGACATATCAATGTATGAGATCGTCTATTAGATAACACTAATATACTTGCCTAAACTAATTGGAAACTATGGTGTTTTTTTTGAAAGTTGAAACCGTGTGGTTGAATCTTCTTCTTTCGCTCCTTTCCACGAGAGAATCTCTTTTTCAATGAATAACTTTTAAAAAAATCTCTCGTACATGCTCTTCTTCCATTCTAATATAAAAATATTATAATAAATAAATATTTTAAAAAAGACAAGTCTTCTGTTCGAGAGAAAAAAATCATTTTCCATAACTATATTCGTATGATATAGATTGTTCATTGCATGCAATGCCCATAAGGTATGTTGTTGTGTTTAATTTGGTTATATAGTGTACCTATATGAAGAGGTAAAAAGAATAAATATGTGATCAAGCAAGCGAAAGTCTGTATGGAAACTATTTGAAATTTATTTTGCACAAAATCACTATTATTTAGAAAAAACGCAATTTGTTTGCGAGCAGTTGAACTCAGTTTGATAATTTTTACTTCTATACTTTTTAAAATGAAACACATGGTTGTGATGGAGCGGCAATTGATGAGACTATTAGAACACATGAAAAACTTAAGAACTAAATTTAGTTTGAAACTTAATGGTGAAAGGTCTACCTGATGCTCTAGCCACATAATCCTCTTATGGATCCAATCCAAACACGCCTTCCTTAATTTTATTTGAAATATGCAAAAGGATCTAGTTCCTCTTTAATGATAAATATATTTTAAGATGCTAATAAGCCATTTTGCATTTACGTGCATATTGCTTTTAGCTTTTTTATATATAGTTTTTGTTATGCACTTAGATATAGTGTACGTGTAGATGCATAATAATATCTATGAATCTAAAAATTTCAAAACGACCCACAATTTGAAAACGGAAGGAGTAGTTTCCTTGTCGTAGAAAAAACCAAACAATAGATATCATAACAAAATACCCGTTCATGTCGCGCATACTGAGCACAATGTATGGTACCGTCCTTTTCTTTTGGCATAAATATATATTGTATAGAAATAACTAGGTACTACACTGACAACTATACGTTTGGATTCTTAGCTGACCTTGCCATGCCCAGCTAGCCTGTCCAGGCAATAGCTCACGGAGGCTAGGCTCGCTCTTTGGATTTTCACTGAGGACGCCATATCGTTCGGCAGCAGCCGGTCTTTTTTCTCTGACGCCGCAAGCTTTGCCATCTGGAGGTATCGTGGTGGCTTCAGCGTGGGTGGGAAACGAGCAAAGGGATTGATGGATAATTGCATCTGAGCTGAACGCTGCCTCGCTCTCAGACCAGAGGACACGCTGACGCGGCTGTGGCCTTGGGGGGTGCATAGAGTTGGACTTAGGGGGGGTGCATGTGGGGTAAACACAAGATGGTTAGCTCTTACTTTTGTTTTTGGCGTGGGTGCATTTGCACCCCCCGAAACTATATTGAGCTTCGCCCCTGCTCGCGAGCGAGCCGATTTGGGAGCAAGCTTTTTGCTGCCGTTATTGCCTAGCTTGCCGTCGGAAGCGAGTTACTTTCTTTTCTACCAAACAACAGCCCTTGCCCGGTAAGGTCAGAATCATCAGGATCCAAACGCACCCTAAGCTACCAATTATGTTACCAAGAGAAATAAGTATGTCAGCAGTATTATTGCACTATAACCATTTCATGAATTCCTCTACACTTTGTAGATGAGCATGAAGAATCAAATTGATAAGACAAGAAGAACCTCGTTAATTTGCCATTCTCAAATCCGGCTTTTGAGTTCTCTCCCATGTGCACAAGTTAAACCACGTTCTCAGAAAAGAAAGAAAAAAGTCCTGATAGGATAGGAAATCTACTCTCAAGCCTTGGTTATCCTTGCCCGCGTACCTGTGGCTGCGGTAATAAAAGAGCCGGCGCCGCCGCCGGTTACGTCGCCCGGCGCGCGTACCGGAAGGGATTTTTTTTTATTTTAACTCTTTTAAATTTAAATTTTTAATAATAACTCATACCGAACTAAATTTTCACTGGCACTTTTGATCTTGCCAAATATTCTAACGTGAGAAATACTTGAGTCGCGCCATCTAATTTGGCGTGACCGATTAGCTGACCAGTTGGGTGCAGTCATGCCCAGGGCCACCAGCCGAGATGTGTCGGGACGTCAGGCTAGTGAGAAGTAAAAGTGAGAGTGCGAGATAGAAAAATTTGTGTCCATGAAATGCTAAGCCTACTAGCCTAGTAGGCATGCCTAGTGTTTTGTTCCAGTAGTAAGCTCATCTTTCAGTTTGTGATCCATCATGTGCTGACAGATAACATAGCTAGCTGCTAGTATTTAATTACTCATGCGCAATAATCTGGTCAAGCTCTCGCTTTTGAATTGTAGAATGTCGCTTTCTTGCAACAGTGGCTCTACTATTCATAGCAATATTTTATTTCCCTGTGCTTCATCAATATTTTCATTGTGCTTGAGATGCTTTTTAATATGTGGCCGATGCATGCATGGTAACAGGACAGTTCTAGGATTATTGCAGGAGTTCCTGGCTGCTTTAACTAGCAAGTCTAGTTTTTCCTCACATGATTAATTAGTGGTTTTTGGAACCTGGCGTGCAGCCTTCTGGGGCTTAATCATTTTACTTCCCCATGGTACTTGGAATATAATGACAATCATTCTACCTTATATAACCGAATCCCCAGCTAACAAACCAAATAGCAAATCTCCTAACTAATCTCTTACGAAATATCAAAGCAACCGAACAAATCCAATCTGCTACTTGGAACGAAAGAAGCTCTCGGCGCTGAGCCTAGTTGTCGGCTTATTTTTTTATCTAAATTGTTAAATTTTAGCTGGCTAAAGATTTCTTTAACTGGTTGAACCCAACTACCTTCCTCAGGAAAAGTATTTAAAGTAGGAGTGAGGGATAGAATAGAAAAATACCTTTTCAACTATCATTTATTTTTTTTTGAAGGAACAGGAGGGTGACCCCTACTGAATATATTAAAGAGTTAAACAAATACAAAACAAAACCGAAGCAAAAGAAACAAGAGACTAAAACAAAGGGAAGAAAGGGAGAAAAGGGAGTTCAAACAACAAGTTACAAAGCGTCTACCCAGTCTAACATAAGGGATTGCAATTGGGTCCTAGCCCTATGAAGAGCTACCAGACGAAAATCTGAAACAAATTTCCTTGTGACGTCCCTGATCGTCGGAGCCGAATTATTGAAAGTCTAGTCATTTCTGGTTGTCCAAATACTTCAAGACATGAGAATTATGATTTTCATAAAGAATGGTAATTGTAGCTGTCTTCGAATGGTATTGAAAATGGAGGTGGCCGATCTGGTGGAAGGGTAAGTGATGCCAACCGAGCACCAACAAGCCTTAGCAAAATTGCATCGCAGGAAGAGATGTGCTGTTGTCTCGCGTTCCTGTAGGATGCACATTTCGCAAGTTGTGGATTCCAAAACCATGGACCTCCTGCTTAGGACATCTTTGGTATTGACTCTGTCTTTGATGAGTAACCAAAAGAAAACTTTGTGCTTCTTTTGACATTTGGATCTCCATAGCCAACTGTGTATCGGGTGAACTCCTCTTTCTCCAATGAGGGTTTTGTATGTCTTGGAAGCTAAAAAGATAGGATTACCCCAGCTGTAAACCCATAGGTCTTGAGGCTGTGTATTATCAATCTGTTGTAAGAATTCTTGTAGTTGTGCAAACTGTCCATGCACCTCTGCTGACAAAGGAAGATGTACTGCATTGAGCAAATGGTCCTGTATAACCTCCTTGAGGGTGATTCTTTCATCTTTTGCAAAGGAGGCTAGCTGTGGAAGATCATGTGATAGGAGATGATTGTTCCAAGTATCCTTCCAGAACAAAATTGTACTACCATCCGAAACTCTGGCAGAAGCTATCCCCTTGTATAGGTCAATGAGTTTCACTATGTCTCGCCACCAGAAGGAACCTTTCCTACGCCCTCCAGGGAGGTTACCATGTTGATAATAATTTTCCCAAAGAAGCTATACCCAAGGAGTATCTACTTTAGAGAAAAATTTATGCAGGAATTTGAGCAGGAGGGCTTCATTTTGAGTGTTGATGTTGATGAACCCCAAACCCCCTTGTTTCTTGGGCAGGCACACCAAAGGCCAAGCCGCTTTTGATGGTTTCCTAGATGTCAAATCTGATCCTCACCAAAGGCAGTGTTTTCTAAATTTATCAATCTGAGCAGTGACCCCTTTTGGAAGCTTGAGGGTAGCCATGTGAAACATTACCGTTGATGTTAAGACCGAATTGACAAGTTGTAACTTCCCTCCTTGTGATAACATGGTAGAAATTCCACCCAACTTCCTTTCTACCTTCTTAATAATGGGAAGAAAATCCTCAATCTTCGGTTTGGTCATTCCCAGGGGCAGGCCAAGATAGGTAAAGGGGAGGGAGCCAGCTTGACAATTAAACAAGTTAGCAAGGTCATGCAGGATTTCTGGACTTGTGTTGATCGGGACCATAACTATTTTGGCAAAGTTGACCTTTAGGCCAGTGGATTCTGCAAACATGTCTAGGATGGATTTTAAGTGTAGGAGTTGACTCTGGTCTGCTTCCATGATTAACAGGGTGTCATCTGCATATTGTATAACTGGGAAGTCTGTGCCCGCCCCGTTTTCAATGGGTAGTCTGATCCTACCTTCATCTTTGGTTTTGTTGAGGATGGACTGCAGGAGGTCTGCCGCTAACACAAAGAGGAGCGGTGAAAGTGGATCACCTTGCCTGACTCCCCTTTTGCAATGGAAAACTTTCCCAGGTACCCCATTCAAAATCACCGAAGAGGTTCCTGAGGTAAGAATACTTTCGATCCATTTAATCCATCTATTCCCAAAACCTTTGTGCTTTAGGATTTCCAAGATTGCCCGATGCTCTATTTTGTCAAAGGCCTTTTCAAAATCCAATTTAAGAATGACAAGATACTTCCTAGAGGCTTTACAGATGTGTAAGAACTCAAAAGCCCAAGCCACGCAATCCTGGATGTTTCTGGACCTGATGAAGCCATATTGATTTTTATGAACCAGCCTTAGGATGACCTTCTAAAGTCTCTCAGCTAGGATTTTGGTGATGAGCTTGATTGTTGAGTTAAGGAGAGAGATTGGTCTGAAGTCTCCCACCTCCAAGGGGCAGTCCTTTTTCGGAATGAGAGTGATATATGAGGAATTGATACTCCTTACACATACTTCCCCATCATAAAAGGCATCGCAGAGAGAGTAGAAATCATGA
The DNA here is from genome assembly GCF_005286985.2 of Setaria viridis. Classification (NCBI taxonomy): domain Eukaryota; kingdom Viridiplantae; phylum Streptophyta; class Magnoliopsida; order Poales; family Poaceae; genus Setaria; species Setaria viridis. The sequence goes on along the minus strand of NC_048271.2, from coordinate 20,469,057 downwards.
GCTATCAAATGCCAGCATTTCTTGAGAAATTCACCATTAAAACCATCTGGACCAGGGGATTTGTTGGCAAGTAATTCCTTAATAATACGATCAATTTATTGCCTCGAGAAGGGTGCTTCTAAAAGATCCAGGTGATCTGAGGGAGTTAGAAGAGATTGGAGATCAAAGTACATGTGAGAGAAATTGCTTCTTCCCATTCTGTCCCTGAAGGCTTCCCACAGCAAGGTGGCTTTGGCGTGATGATCCTTTATTTGCTGACCATTTTGATCTTGCAGGCAGGTAATTTGATTGAGTTTATTCCTAATGGAGGCTCTTGCATGAAAGAAGTGTGTACTTTCATCTCCCAGTTTAGCCCAATTGATAGAGCTTCTCTGCTTCTAATAAATCTTCTGTTGTTGTAAGAGAGAGGTCAAATGGGATGAGATTACGACCCTGAAATTCCATTCATCCAGAGATAGGTCTCTGAATTCTTCCATGACATCGAGGAAGAGAAGCACATCTTTGGTATTTTGAATAGTTTTAGCTAAACTTTGTAGATTTGATTTCCAAGATCTCAGTTCCTTTCTTAGATTCTTGAACTTAGCTCCAATGATCCTAGCCTTATCACTGTAAGGGGGTTCGTAGTTCCATCCCCTTTGCAAGAGTGCTGGAAATTGCTCATGATGCAACCAGTAATTTTCAAACCGGAACAGTTCGGGTACTGGCATGTGATTTGAAACCGAAATTACACATGGATTATGGTCAGATGAATCTCTGGAGAGGATAGAGGCGCTGGTATTTGGGTATTTGGAGATCTAGGATGAGGAAGAGAAAAACCAATCTAATCTCTCTAGAAGGGGACTGACTTGTTTGTTAGTCCAAGTGTATTTCCCTCCTTTTAACTGAATTTCATTCAATCTTAAACGGCTGATGGCGTCGTTGAAGAGAATCATATCTTGAAGATTACCCCCTGGCTTGTTTCTGTTCTCTGGCCTTCTCAAAAGATTGAAATCCCCTACAATTAACCAACGTTCCTCATCGAGCATGTCAATTCATTTGAACCACCTTAAAAACTCAGATTTTCCCTCCGGAGAACAGGGTGCGTAAATGTTTGTTATAATCCAGGAATCCCCAAAGAATTTGCAATGGAACTCGATGGACTGAGCGAATCTATTCTGAAAAAGAGGTTCACCTCGGAGTTTGTCATTGTTCCAAATGACCAACAGACCTCCTGAATTCCCATTTGACGGAACGAAATCGTACTGGTTAAATTTTGAGCAGCAAAAGTTCCTAAGATAAGCTTCAGAGAAAGTGTCTCTTTTTGTTTCTTGTAAGCAAATAATATCAAACTTAGATTAAGCTATTTTGCTTCTGATGGCATTCCATCCAGTTGCAGAGTTGATACCCCTCACATTCCAAGATAAAATATTCCAAGATCTTTTAGCAGTCATTAAACGAAGAGGTGAGTTTTACGCCTAGCTTAGTGAAGCATAGGAGGCGATAAACAAGAGAGGGATAAAAAAGGCACCACTGATGAACAAAGTTCTGAGGCAGATATAACTCAAAAGCTGTCAAAGAATATATCCAACCACTAGCAGGAGAAGCCATAAAAGGTTCATAGGATAACATAACAAAGTTCATTAGATAAGCACTAATCAAGCGGATCCAAAGAAAACCCCAGTAATCAGCAAAAGACATGTTCATTTCAGCAGCTTCGGGTCGCCTTATTGTGGCGGAACCGTCCAAATTAACCTGACTAAAATGCATTGAAGTTGCCTGACATGCGATTATGCACTTTAAGCAAGTCAACTTGGTCGACCGTCGGATTTCCTCCGATAAACCATGTAAACAGGATCGAGAAGCATCGCTCACGCGAAGGTGAGTAGCACAGAGATTACAACATTCCATACTGACAACATAGTTCAACAATTTATTACATCAGAGTTTTTGGAAATTCAAACCGAATTTTTGCATGGTCCGAGGTCAAATTAAAACTAGCGGAAGCTTAACGTTGATACAAGACATCATGACGGAGCCGATCATGACATCAAAAATTTCTTCCTTCGCCGTCCGAGGAAGGATCCCACTCGACGGTCCAGCCTGGAGGAAGCTGGGTCAGCCAAGTGGTACCAACACCAAAGCTATTGACATTACCTGAAAAAGATTAGCCACAACAAGGCTGAGAAACTAATACTCAGCAAGACTGACCCGTCGGAAGGACACGACCGAGACTTAGACATGCAAAGCTTTCTGGCTCTGGGGTTTTCTTGCCAAAAGCGCCTAAAGTCAGTCCTTACTTTCAACATTTTAGCTCATGTTCTATGTTCTTTATCCATTCTAGATTAGCAAATTATACTAAACAAACATGGTTTCCAAGCAATTATTTGTCAACCATCAAGATTAAAATCATCATCAGGTTCCATCTTTACTCAGTGCAGAATAGCGATCAAGTAGTCCCAATCTGTGAGAGGCAGACGAATCGATTCGAATTTATTAACCATGCATGGCAAACCTAATCTCACGACATCCGCGCACCACGAAGGTCGCTTCATTTGTCAACCGTCCCCATCGATCCCTTAGGCACGTGTCACGGCCAACTTCCTTTGGCATGCAATGCTCCACAGTCCCGGCCTATTGCTGCACTGTGACCGCACTTGCACCCACATGATACACCATGGGAACGACGTTCCAAGGACAGCCGGAAGGTATGCCACGCCCCAGTTCAATCAGGTACTAGGCTTCCCCATCCCATACTAGGTATGAGATTAGTACTTTCAATCACTTGATCACGAATGCCGACACGTTTCGACCTTAGTTCATTTTCATTTAGACAGATGGGCAATCCACCAAGCATCGAACGCAAGCCTGGCCCCGTCCGTCATCCTTATAGTTTCGACAAAACTGAAACATTCAACTCCTATAACTCGCGAGTGACCGGAAATCACTCGACTTTTACCGAAACCTATTAAGCAATGCAACTACACGGCCTTAGCAACTAGTATTCAAAATAAGGTACTAAGTTATGCATCTAAGGTTCCATTACAACTCCTCGAAACATAAATGCGCAATCAAGTGATCAATAAGTGGCATGAAAGTAAAATAGGGAGTTCATGCTCCGGGGCTTGCCTTCAGAAAAAGCTTGCGGGTCCTCGGGGTCTTGCGCTGGCTCGGGCTCTCCTTCGAAGGGGTGCAGCTGTTCCTCAGCGGGGTCTTCTTCCGGGGCTGGATGAAGCTCGTACGTCCCGTCGGCGAGATTCAACTCTACACGGAATGCAATGCAGGGGTTAAACATTTTAGATGGTTATTTCAACATTCTCACGTTTTAACACGGACACTTGTAGCAAAGCTACAGGAAAGGTGGGGAGTTCAACTTCTGTTGGTGGAGAGCAGGATGGGAGGGTCGGATTGGGGAAAACTTAGAGTCTGACCCTCAGGTTTAATGAAAACCGTACCGAGGTCCTCAGACTCAACTCAGAGAAATCACTGAAAACATTTCACCGATACCCCCGGGTCAAAGAAAAAGAATTACAACCGAGCCCTCGGGCGAGGTGGAGAAAGGGGCGGCGAACTTGGCAGGGTCGGGCGAGGCGAACGGGAAAAGGTCGGGCGAGACGAAAAGAAAAGGGGTCGGGCGAGGCGAAAAGAAAAGGGGTCGGACGAACCGAGCGGAGAGGGGTCGGACGAACCGAACAGAAAAGGGGTCGGACGAACCGAGCGGAGAGGGGTTGGACGAACCGAATAGAAAAGGGGTCAGACGAGACGGAAAGACAGGGAGGTTAAGTAGCTTACCTCCAGGTCTACCGGCGAAGCCTTGGGGCCGAGCAGGAGCAGGCTGGGGCAGAAAGGTTGTACGCACGAAGGCTTGGGCGGCGGCGAGACTTCGATGGTGGTCCGGCGACGGCGGTGCTTCTGGTGGACCAAGCAAGCTCTAGTACCGCGCGGAGGAGCGGGCGGCTGGTGTGTTGGAAGGAGCGGCTTGCGGGTGGCGGCGAAGTCGCCGGAGTGTGGGGGTGGCGCAAGGGGTGAGCTCCACGGAAGCTTAGCGGCGGCGCGGGGAGAAAGCGGTGGCTCAGATGCAGGCGGTGGCAAGAGGTGGCATTGCCGGTGAGGGGGTCCCCTTTTATAGGGCCGGGGTGGCGCGAAGGGTCGAGGCGGGGCTCCGGTGGGGAAAGGATAAGGCCGGAAGCGGCGAGTGCTCGGGCGAGGCGGCCATTGGCCGACGACGCCATTGGGCAGAGGAGGCGGAGCTCCGGGTGGGCTTTGGCGGCGATTGGCCTTGGTCGGAGAGCGTCTAGGGCTTCCGGTCTGTCAGGCGGGCGAGGCGGAAAGGCTACCGCGGGGGTTGGGCGAGCGGGCGGAGACGCAGGATGCCGGGGGCATCTCAGCTTCCTCGGCGAACGGGCGGAACAGGATTGGCGGAGCAGAGCCGTGGCAGGCGGGAAGGCGACTTGCGCTCGGCCGGCGATTGGCTGGCCCTGCGCTTGCTTCGTCCTGTCGCGGGTGCGGGTTGGGCGCCGTGGCTCTCGTCCGATCGCTGTCGCGCTGGTGATAGGGCGCCGGCGAGCTGCTGGTGGCCGGCGGCCACACGGCGCGCAGCGCGCGAGCGAACATGCTCGGGCGCGCGGGCGTCGAGGCTCCCTTCGGGCTGTAAGCCAGACCAATTTTGAAGCGATCCTTCTCCGAATCTTTCAACACAACTCCCGAAACTCCCTTAAACAAACTTGCCCAACTCTGATCGTTCTTCAAACTTTGTTTAAGGTGTCGGTTTAGATTGTGGAAGGATTCAAAGATAATTCCGGCCAAAGTTGGCCAAAATCTGGGATTCCAGACTTAGGATTTTTAAGCATCTGGGGTGAGTTGACTAGTTTACCTCACTTTGACCGGGATTTTGAACAAGCTTGGGTCCGATTTGGATCTAGGTCAGTGCAACAAAGCTGGAACACTCTTGAGGTACTACAACTTCTATTAAGGCTCTGACTCGAGTTGGATAGGAAAACAGGAGATGAAAGCTTTCAAAGATGGAGGAAAAACTCGAATTCCAGGACTTAGAGAGATTTTCAGGGTCCTTTAGGAAGGCCGGCTTGGGTTGCTGTTTTTGACTCCTTTCCACTCCGAATTAGACAAGGTGCCTTTAACCAAAGTTGTTGCAATTTAAAAGTTTAAAAACTCTTATTTGGGCAGAAACGTAAGTTTATATATAGAATTTCAAGCTTTAAAAACAAACTCCAAAAGAGAGCTTCTTAGGCTTATAAAGGTCATTTCACTTCTTAACTTAGGGATTTCTCACTGGTTTAGAGTTAAAGCACTTAATTTAGGTAGAGTTGTTACACTTATGCGCTGGTGGAGCTATTGGACGAGACTTCTGACAGAGCCTCCTTCCCCTTTCTAGAAGCTTCCGTACGTCTTCTGTCCATCATCTTCTCGATAGGCATCTGAGATCCAGGGTTGGAGAGCAGCTTTCCCGGGCATACCTTGGAGCTGTCAAGCGCACAAACCTTTGTTCCTAAGCTCTGAATGACTTCAGCGTTGATTGTTGGCAGGCAGGCATTGCAAGCTAAGCAGGTATTGTCCTGGCATGGAGATCTGCGAAAGCTTTTGTTCTTAGCTTTGATGCGGTCACTCCTTCTGACCGAAGATTCACACTCCGGTGTGGCCTTTGTACCCAATCGGACTCTGGCTCTTTTGTGTGTCCTTGCTCCCTCCATTTTAGCTTCAGTTGTCTTGCTAAATCCAGGGGTCGAAGTTCCCACCTCTTCTTGAGGGAGCGAGCAAATTAGGGGGCTAGAGCTTGGACATTTCAGAGGGATTGCAAAGGCCATCATAGCTGTTGAGTTGGAGCACGAGAGCAGGAATTCCCAGATCTTGGAAGCCAGAAACTGCTTGGCCCAGTCAAAGTGTTCTAGAGACATGAGCATGTTGATGAAGAAAGCAGCCCAATCAGAGGGTATCTGGGTCACCTGCTCAGGACAGCCAACAGGAGAGAAATGTTGGGCCCAAAGTCTGAAAATATTGGGGTTCTGGCAAGATCTTCATTTTTCCATATTAAAATCATTAGGTAGGGAAAGGCAGTCTGGTAAAAGCGGAAACATTATGTCCTTGACATTCTTGGCCAGGTGGTTGTGGTTCACATGCTGTTCTTGAGTGAGGACCATGTTTATGTTGAGGTTAAAGAACATATGACCCTCCTGGGCCACGTTCTGTCCGAAGTTCACTTCCTCCTGAATAGGGGCTGGCAGCCCAAGGACAACCTCCTGGACATCCTGGTTCCCTTCCTGAGCCCCCATTTGGACCAAGTTTCCCTGTTGAGCCCCCAAATGTTGTGCATGAAAATCCAAAGGCTGACCCACTTGCTGGGGGGGTAGTGCAATGGGATCTTGCACGATTGCTTGAGGTAATCCCTCATTGAAGACCACCATAGGTAGCAGTGGAGCATCCAGATCAGGGGATGGAGAGGCCTGAAGCGGTGGAGACAAGTGGAGATGAAGATCCAGTTCCATCTGCGGCTCTTCTTCCTGGTGTATTGCCTGAGCTTCCTCCAAAAGAATATCTAAAATGACTTCATCATCTATTTCTTCCTCTTCATCCATGGGTTCATCTTCCTGATTGTTCTGATTGCCCTGTATTGGGTTGTTATTCAGATCAGGAATACCCTCATCCTGATGAATGGTTGGGTTCTGAAAATCACCGAGCTGATTTGGTGGAGCTTGAGGCTGGATACCTGGAAACACAAAATTGTCATCTAGCCCACCTGGGGGTATATCCTCATCCTGCAGAAGACCCCCCAACAGATTCTGCTGTAATATTTTACATTGTACCGTGTACGAGACCCCTTCGAAATCATCTCCTTCAGACAAGATAAGATAATGCGGTATGTCAATGAGCTCCGTCACTCTTGCTTTTAGAATTATTCTTGCCAGCACATTATCTTTTTGCCAAAGGATCATTCTGCCAAAGGACCGGATGGCATCTTCAATTTCACGGACTGAGCAACTATCCAGAGGAAACCCAATGAGCATTAACCAGCATTCTCTGTTGAAATTGACCCTTCTTGCATTAGCAGCTCTGTTGTGCTGTACGAAGGAAAAGGCGAACCCGTTGCGGAAATGGGGACTTTGAGCAATCAAAGCATCTCTATCTGACGGTCGACCCATCCGAACGTAAGCTTGCCCCCTTCCAAAAGGACATCTCTGGATATCTAGGACCTCTAGACCCAAGTCGTGCTCCAAGAACTGTAAAATGACATTGCGCAGAGGACCAAAGAGGATCTCACCAGGGGGAAGATTTGTCACAGTGACAATTGCAAGATTCTCGTTTCTTGGAGTCACCCTGGGGATGACAACCCTAGCGAACTGTTGGCGGCCTTGAACGATGACCCTATTGAAACCAGCGAGCATCATCGGCTGAGGGTCTACATTGAGGAAAGCCATGGGTTCCGGGGGGAGTGACAGTGGGTGGCAGGTGTGGAGGTTCACTGAGGTTGGGGAGAGCTGTCGCAAAGGGGGGGAACCCAACGAAGACGAAGGGGTCAGAGCAGGAGCGACGGTTGCGATGCTAGTCGGAGGAGCAATAGGTTGGGCAGGTGAAGTAGGCCGCTGACCGGAAGATGGGCCGGCCTTGAACCAGGTGAGATGGCAATCGGAGGGCCAGTCACCGGCTGAGAGACCTGGGGAAAATGAACAGCCGAAGGAGTCGCCACAACGTTTAATGAAGCTTTGGAGATTGTGGTAAAGTTTGCAGTCATTACGGGTGTGACCCTTCTTTTTACAGTGCCAGCAACAGATACGGTTGACACAGGAGGATCTTTGGTGGTTGGGAGATAGGCATCGGGAACACATGAGATCTTTGCTTCCAGCTAAGGCAGTGCTATTGATCCTAGAAGCTATCGGCCCACGGGCTACGGCCGGCCTATTTTCCAGCAACCTTGACCGATTTGAATTTGAAAAAACCAGATGTTGAAACACTGAAAGCCTTGCTTTCTTAGGAGCCGAAATTGAAGGTCTAGGATTCAACGTGGCGCCACCATGAGAAACCAGATTGTGAGGGATTGATCGACGTCTGAGGGGGACCAAATTGGCACCAGAGAGAGGAACGGTGTTACCCGAATTCATCTTAACAACATCCACAAAAGACCGAGAAGAACCAGATGAAAGATAAGCTTTTGATGCCAGGGAAGGCGAACTGTCAGCACGAAAATCCTTAGCTTCTTGAAAGGAGATTCCATTAGATCGATGACCAGAGGAAGCTTGAGTCATCTTACCATTACTAGCAGCATTCTTGAAATCAACATTCCCAAAGCTATTAGAGTTCATGTTCGACTTATCAGACAAATGAGAAACTGCTTTTCCTTTTCTGGGGTGCACAAGCTCCCAGCGATAAGCATGTCCAGAATCTTTCTTGGCAAAGGTGTAGGCATAAGCCAAACCGGAGGAATTATTGAAGAAAAACCCCACATGAAAACCATCACAAGAGAAATCCTTGAGATCCAGACAAAGGAAGCCACCATGTTTGGAGGACACATAAAACTTGTAAACTTGTTGATCCGGATGAGAAACATGAAAACCATAAGCATGCCTGCCAAGAACAGCTTGAAGGCAATGACTCACAGAAGCTGGAGTCAGTCTGAAGTTGTTCCTGCTGAAAGCTATCACCAGAGAGAAACCCTGATGCTGAGAAGACGGAGGATGGACCACTTGGGATCCAAGCACATCTCTCACCTTGGCGGCAAAAGCGATGCCATGACTCTGCACAAACTGGAAAGAAGCCATGGGATCTTACCCAAAGGAACCAGGAGAAGGGGAAAACGCCAGCCGAAGGGAGGCAAGCCACTAGAGATGTTGAAAGACCCACGAGCCGGGAGGCCGTCGCCGGAGATGTGGACGTCGGGACCGGGGTGGTCACCGACGGGAAGTTCCTTTCTTCCCTTCCATCTTACTCTCATTCATCCTCTCCACCTGTGATGGATTCTTTGGAGCCAGAGCTGGCAAGAGAGGTCGCTCTCAAACTATCTTCAACTATCATTTAGCTGGAGGATCCAAACACCCCTAGTTAAACTTTAGCTAACTAAAAGAAAGTTCCTAAACTTTAGCTAGCTAAACTTCAGTGGGTGGATCCAAACAGGACCTAAGTCGATGGAAGGTGATGCTGGACATGACACTGCGTATGACAATCAAAGATAAAAAAATAAGCTGTACTTATCTCTTGACAGAGTCAAAGCAATTTAGATAGACACGACTGCATATAGTAAGTTAAAAAAAATAAATTCTTATATATTTACTTATAACTTATAAGCATATGGTGTCATTTTATTAATATATTCAGCTTCATAGTTCATACGTAGTACGTATATGTTCTACATGCAAAACAAAATATTTTCTTTGATGCAGCTCTATGCGTATAGTGAGCCTAGTATTTTGTTTACTCATTGGTAATAGTGCTGCTGCATGGTCATCATCACATGCATGAAATTGGCAATTGGCACTGACTTTTTATATGTTGGTACTAGTGACACTATGACTAGAGTACTAGAAAGAGCGAGCGGCTAGCACATCATGGTGTATGGATGCGGCGCGACTAGAGTCACGTCGCAGCATGTGGCGTGACCCAACTCGTTCCATGTCAGCATCCAGTCCAGCGTGGTATTTGGTCACGCCAGACTAGATGGCGTGGCGCATTCTAGCGCGAGAAAAAAAATTAGTTCCTGAAAATTTAGTTCGGTACAGATTATTATTAAAATTTTAGATTTAAAGGGTTAAAATAAAAAATCGCCGAAAGGCCCCCCTTAGGCCTCCGAGACCTACGCAAGCAGGGCCCCGCGTGTCAGTGTCCCTGGGGGACGCGGACTCGATCCGCGGAGGATTATTCCTCGGTCAAGCCTCTGAAAATTTTCTGACGCAGCAGAGCTTTGACTTTTTTGACGCGCCTGCAGCCTCTGCATACCAAATGGCTCAGGTCAAGGTTTGCCAACGATGACCGGACAGAAGCTTCTCCTCTGATGCGGTCCCGTCTTTCTTGCCTATTTCTTTTTGCCGGGTGTTTGGATACGAGGTGCTAAACTTTAACAGGATCATATCGGATGTTCGGATGCTAATTAGGAGGACTAAACATGAGCTAATCACAAAACTAATTGCACAGATAGAATCTAATTCGCGAGACGAATCTATTAAGGCTAATCAATTCATCATTAGCAAATGATTACTATAGCACCATATTGTCAAATTATAGACTAATTAGGCTTAATAGATTCGTCTCGCGAATTAGACTTCATCTGTGCAATTAGTTTTGTAATTAGACCATACTTAATACCCCTAATTAGTATCCTAACATTCGATGCGATAGGTGTTAAAATTTAGAAGGGGTTTCCACCGAAAGGTCGAGGGCAACGATAGGATATGACCAGCACGCCCGACATCCAAACTTCGTGCCAATCGCCAACGCGTTAGGTGCCGGTTTGGTCGAGGAAACCAAGAACGGAAGCTGTACGCGCGTACGCTCGTGCATCGGCAGATTGGGCAAGAGGACAAGTTCCAACCAACTCGTGACAGGTGGTGCAGGTGACAGACCAGGGTCACAGCCTCACAGGGCCAACTTCCATTCACGTACAACAAAAAAGGGCAGCACCACACGTCTACCGGCGGAAACGAACGCCACCAACCATGAACCATGGAGTTTCCGAGTTCCCAGCACCACCACACCTGCAGTTTGCATCCCATTGTACAAAACTCAGAGGACTGAGCCCTGAGGGGTACCCACACCTTGTATGCAGAAAGGAGTTGAGGGTCCAGAGATCACAGCAAAAGGTAAACTAAACCTGCTCGAGAAACCAAATGGAAGGAGATCAAAGTTGAAGAAAGGGAAAGGAAGAGGCTTACAAGCTGTTGCTGTTAAATATTTCTCTCAAGTATTTTCTTCTATAGAAAGTAATGGTACACAGGGGCAGCTCAAATATCATGAGCTGACGAAATGTAAGGTAAAATCAACGTTACAAGCCTCCTCTTCCCGAGGCCGTTTCCTAAGGCTGCTTGCTTCACCGAGGGCCCGCGTTCCGCCAAGCCTCCAGTTCCGCCATGGAAGAGTGTTCCACCACCAAGGCACCAACGATGCTGACGTTAACCTTTTGTACAAGACCTGGAGGAGATTCAGCGAGTGTATAATTCCGATGAATACATGGTGTGTTAATTTGTCGCTGAACAAAACCACAATCTGAATGCGTCTCACATGACCTGGATCGTGGCTAGCATTCGAATCAAAAGGGCTTAAAGCACAGTTGGAACGAGTCGTATGGAGAGCATTGCATATGAAGCATATCTCTAAACATGTCAGAAATTTGGCATGATTCGCAGCAGCATTTATTCCCCAAGCAAAAGCAAGGTCCAGAAGAGCAAACTACGATGAACCTACAACGTAAATAATGTCTTCTGTCTACATTAAAATGATATGTGGTGTAGCAGAAAATTCTCCTTGTACACTCCATGCTGTTTATGTGAATTCTAATAAGCAATATGACAGCACTGATTTCCTTGTTAGTTGTTACATACCTAGCACATCACCGTCTGATTCTAGGCTTGCACCGGAACTCGGCCAAAAGGGCTATGTGATCTGATGACCACTCAGGTGAAGGGAGAGCCGTGTCTTTTCTCAAGCTTTCCTCATCTAGAAGTTCCAATAACGACTCCACCGTCAATGAATCCGCTGCAAGAAGAGAACAAACATGGCCATCGTCAAACAGTACAACCACAATATCCGCTATCAAGGCTGCAAAAATATAATAAAAAGCCTACAGATGCGGTGATGAGGCGCCATGCACAAACCTGTGTAAAATATATAATCAACAGTCCCAGTAAAATCTCTCGTGCAATTTGTGAAGAGCGGTTCATTCGTTGCTGGGTCCATCCTTCTCCGCTGGTGCTCTAAATCGTAGCCAACACCTACCATTCTTGCAAAAGAAGAATATGCACTGACCTACAATCAAGCAAAGCAAAAATGGATAACAAAACCATGACATATTTTTTTTAAAAAAAAGGATAACAGAACCATGACATATTTTTATTTTTTTAAAAAAAGGGGATAACACAACACCATGACAGATTAACTGTACCAGAGGAAGCTGATGATTCAACTTGCTTGGAGGGCGTAAAATTCCAAGGGGGTCTATGGCCAGATCTGGATGCAGCTGATCAACTTTACCCACTGCAAGAAGCCCATGTGGAGAACTGAAAGATAGAACTGTGTGCTTAGAAATTCATAGTTTAAGAACATATAAAGCCTGGTAAATATTGCCTGATATTCACACGCACCTCCCAGGGGTTGAATTGAAATCTCCACAGACCAACATAGGAATGTCTGCACTGACAGCTATCTTCTCCAATCCTTTTAGGAGGGTATGAACCTGAAAAAAAATTATTGTTATCCTGAAAAATTGAGATGACAGAAACTGCTAGTGCATATAATGTGATGATACGGACCTCCCAAAGCTTCACATCTTTTAGGTCTTGATGGACATTTATATGTGTATTTGCCTGCAAATCGAAATCATTAAAAAAAGGGAGAGACCTGAGGCCCTTGTGACAAAAAATTCCATTGATTGTGGAATCGATCTAACAAATTATATAAAAGCCAAAAAGAGTCAAGGAAGACATATGATGGAAAAAAACAGAGAAACGCATTAGAAAGTCTGTAACAAAGCAGGCCTCAAAACCTAGAGAAAATGGTAAAACATCCAGTTTCTACATGAGGATGATATTATGCCTATGACTACACTGCCATAGATTTAGTTCTTCATACACACCAAAAGAAGAAGACCAGTTCACGTACCACACAAAGGAGCTGCCTTTTACCAGGATTTTCAGCTCCATGGTTACCAAATTTGGCTTCTAAAACCGCAATTAGTGCAATGTTGTCCTTCAAAGGAAATGGGGGAAAAGGGAGATTATTAAAATTCATAAATAGAATTAATGCCGAGCATATAATATAATTTCATTTTTTCCTTACTTTAATCAATCGACTTAAAGCCACCCTTTTCTGAGCAGCGGGAATAATTGCATCTGTTAAAGACTGTGCAGCCTTATTGAACTCAACCTGCAGAAGCAGGTGCAAAAATTAGACAGATGCAAGCCAACAGGCAGCAGGTAACAATGAATCTGGCAGTGATTGTACCTCATATTTTTTAACATGTGAAAATTTGTCTCTGCGGAAAAAAGTAGCACACCCATCAATGGCCATAGGATTTCCAGAATACACCTGTGATAGCAAAGGAGAAGAATCAAATAGGATAGCAAACAGCATCGAACAAAATTAACAGAATAAAGGCAATTCAAAGTTACCTCTGTTGTCCTTTTCTTGTAAAGCGCCTGATATCCATGTTTGTCAAGCTCAGGTGCAAAAAAATCTTCGAAGTGGTTTAATTGTACCTAAAAAGGGAGAGTTAGCCTTTTTCATGACCATTGGCACTAATTGGGTTTAAACTATGAAAAGATTCCACCAATTATTTGTTAGGGTTTAGACTTAATTGTATTATTATATCCATTTAGGTCAAAATCAAGATATAAATATTGCGAAGAGCAGCCCTCAAGAAAAAAATATTCTGAAGAGCATGACATAAATGCAAGCAGATTCAAAAGAACATCTGGGTCGTGTACAAGCATAGAATCATGTCAGCTGATACACAAGCAGAACACTCAGCTCAAGGACATTGCAGAGATATCTAAAATACAATTCTTACATCCATTGGATTGCATAATGCTAGACTTTCTTAATTTATTCACTCAAACATATCTATCAAGAAGAGCAGAAAAAAGGTTTGCCAGAAAAATAAATTGGAGAGGTAGGTTAGCATATTTTTACCTCCTGAAGACAAATGATATCAGCATGGTAACCAATAATTTCACGCAACAAATTTTGTCTTCTGTAAGTCCAGGAAAGTGCCCATGTTGGGCAGTAGCTATATGCATCGCTTGTAGCATATGCATCAGCAAGAATATTGTAGGACAGTACAGTGAATGTCCCTGATGACGAAGTTTGGCTGTCTAAATCCAAGTGACCTAAAACATCTCCATTCACTTGGATAAGGCGACGTGGGGTGGGGGTTGGTGCGGGGATTACACGAGATGTCATAATTGAAGTCGGAGGTCCCATTGGAGACCTTTTCTCTGCATCCACAGCTACACACTCAAATTTTAGTGCATGCCCAATATCATCAGCTGTCGGTGTATATGTCCGCGAGCGTCCAACTTCAAACCAAGTTTCTCCAGAGTTCTTATCAGTGCCTGAGGCATATAAAGGCACAGGCCCATTATTAACACCAGGGCTCTGTCCAAAATTTGACAATGAACCAGACCCAGCAGTACTTAAAACCCCAGAACCACCACTGCCAAATCTGCCAAATAACTCCTCCTCTTCAGCTCCATTTTCATTTAAAGCACTACTTGCTCGCTCATGCAAAACCTTGTGGTGCTGCCATGCATCAGAGAAGCATTTAGCTGAACAGTGGTAGCTCTTAGCAACAGGTATTTTTGACTTGAGACAGCCTAGGCACTGAATTGTTGCTTGCTCCATTGGATGTACACTGCAGATGGGAACTTTCCGATCGCTCTGTATGCGATACCTTCAAGTAAGAAACCAAATCAACATAACCACAACTGGACATGCAGAAGGCTTAGAAAAACTACTAAACGTAAATAAAGTGAAATGCATGGGTGGGGGTGAAAAATATGCCTAAATAAAAGTACATATCGCTCCGTATGCATATTTTAAACCTTCAATCACTTATAATATATTGTCAATTATTACAAGATCAATACATACTAAAAGCACTTTGAAGTATGAATGAACGGAGGGGGTAGTTATTGCAATATGATCAACTCTCTACTCCTCCAATAATGCTGTGAAGGAGGTTAAATGATTGCAGAATGTTATCAAATAAAAGGTATGTGTGGCCATTTCTCATTAAAATTTTCTAATCACTAGTGCTTCATTGTTGTTACTATTATTATTAATACCTTGACAAAAAGGTTTCATGTGCATAGTGCGCTTGCACAGATTTTTTTTTTTTCAAACAGATTAGTACAAAACAGT
Organism: Setaria viridis; assembly: GCF_005286985.2. NCBI lineage: Eukaryota > Viridiplantae > Streptophyta > Magnoliopsida > Poales > Poaceae > Setaria > Setaria viridis. The sequence continues at coordinate 20,454,009 of NC_048271.2, read as the reverse complement.
TACTATGCAAGAGATTTTGCAAAGTAGTGAAATTGAAGGCCTGGCATGAAAGTCAACCAAAAGAAAGAAGAGTTGGGGATCAAAATCAATAAAAGTATTTCCTGTGGGACCAAGCTCCACAACCAAAAACCTAAAGATCCAAAGCCCAAAACTGTGTTTCCTTTTTGGATCTAATATATGCTTTTAATCTGTGCAAATTGGCCTACATGACTCTCAAACTAATGGAAATAACAAAGTGAAAATAAGTAAAAGCATCATGCACAAAAATTATTAATCATGTGCATGGGACGATTTCAAAAATTTAATTTGTTATGGTGGCCCTTCAGTATAGAAGGCAGCCAAGGCCCAAGCATGGGCGCATGACCAGGGGCCTGCAGGATGGCATGCCCACAGCTGTGCACGTACATCAACCTGTTAATCTATCAGGTTGTAGTTACCATTCATTTCAGACTAGACATATTTATCGCTACCCATTTATTCACGTAAACAAAATAAAAGTCACTTCCTCCCCCTTTTCTCCTTGCACAACTAGATGCTGGTCCCTGGGTTCAGCACCATTGTTGCTGCTCACAGGAATCACCCTCGCAACTCCATGTCTACTAGCCCATAACATATCTACAGTGCATTAACTCTGTCAGAATGTTTAAACATGTAGCAAAAGGTCCGCGTTAAAAGAAATTACCATCAAGTAAGCAAATAGCTTTCATTGAAAATATCTAATCTGGTCTATTCTACTTTAGTAATTTATAGCAACAAATAAATGATGTTTTTTTAAGAATCGGAGACAGACGAATATTAAAGTCGACAACCACACTTGTCCCCTTCAAGTTCAACTAGTGAAGTTAACAGACTATTTACTACAAGGAATAAACATCCTATAGAATCAGATGAACCAGAAGCTTGTGTATGTCTAGTGGAAATAAATAACCCAATTCACACCAACTCGTGTCTGACAAGAGAAACAAATTGCTTCCACTAGTGGATCCCAAATTGAGAAATGATAGGCGTATTTTGAAACGGGGAAAAGCCTTCCAAAGTAGATTTTGACTCCGATTTCTCTTAAAATATAATGTCAATTGCTAAATAATCAATATCACCTCAAAATGACTTTGAGTATAAATATATTGATGCACATTTTATACACTAAATGTGCTTATATTTTAACTAATTATTGGTCAAAGTTTGTAAAGTTTGACTATTCCCTGATCAAATATGCCGATCATTTTCTAACGGATGGAGTATTCTAGTTGCCTAGTAGGATGACCTCAAGTGAGTTAAACAATATTTAGTGATGCCAAAATTCTAGCATAAGGATATTTTACAAGGCAAATAGCGCATAAACAAACTCACACGATGAATCCTATCTGTCTATGGTTCTAACCACACGTTTTCAGCTTCAAAATTCAAATAGGCTTTAAATCAGATGAAGATGATTTGTCAAATTGCTCATTGAAGTATACACCTACTAGCTGTCTCCATCCCCATCTAAGTAACCTGATGAGTGATGGTATCATTCGAAAATAGGTCCAACATTATATATCTGTGAGTTCTGTACCCAGATTTGTTTCCAACATTAAAATCTGTCTCTGTGACATCTAAACGGTGAGCACCAGAGTACCACCAGTTCCAAATTGAAGGAGCTTTTGTACAATTAAGAGCTCTGATCGTACAGTCATGATTCAAATATGAACAAATTGGTTCAAGAATGTGCACTCTCATGAGTTTAGCAACTGCTTGAGCATCTAGGTATCTGCTAAGAAACCCTAAAATTGGTCAAAATTCACTACCACAGGCAGACAAACAATAGCTGAGCAATCCAGTATGCCTCAATGCCATGTCCTACCAACCAAAGATTGCAAATTTACAACCAGTAGCTACTTACCATCTGTATCGCATATACTGGCCATCGTTGGGCGCGGTTTCGGGCACGTCGTCGGTGGAGACTGCGCCGTCAGGCCGCCGCAGCAGCACATAGGGCGTGATCTCACAGCCCACGATCGGGATCTCCGACGGCAGGTGCACCCGAACCACGCTCAGCATCCTCCCTCCCTCCCCTGCTCTCTTCTCCCGAGCCCCAGCCCCGCCGCCGCCGCCGCCTCGACCTGTCTCCCCCCGCAGACGCAAACCCTAGATCCCCCACCGCCAGGCGGATCCGCCATCACCTGCCGCCGCCGCGCGCCGCCAGCGTTGCCTCCCCCGATCCAAACACCCGCGCTCGCGCCTGCTCCTGCACGAAACCCCACCAGACAGCGCCAGCGTCAGGATCCCGCCGCACTGGCCGCAGGGAAATGGGGAGATCCGGGCGGGGGAGCGAGGGCTCGCCTGTGGAAGGTTCCTCGAAGGTTCTGGAACGTTCTGGAGACGCGGGGCGGGGGCCTGGAAATGATTGTTAGGGTTTGGGTTTTGCCCTCTGTTTCTCCCTCCCTCCCTTCCCTCTCGCTCTTCGCGCTATCTGTTTTCTCTCTCTTCCTGTCGTCTGCTCGCGTCGCGCTTGGACTTTGGGAGTTTCAGTTTCCTGGGGTTCGCGTTGGAATTTTTGGGGTTTTCGTGTGGCGCTGCGAGCGGCTGTGTCCCCCCGAGAAATTTCGAAATCGATCCTGAGCCCATTTGGCATCCTACGTGTCAATAACTTAGAATGATCCCGCATGCCATTATTAAAAAGCTTACAAATTAGATGTCAAATATTAAAATGTCTCGGGTCCCCCGAGTATTTGTAGATTTGAGAAATAGTAGACGGCACATGGAAATAGGGTTATGCTGTTTCCGTGGGTGGATAAATCAAGAGAGTGATTTTTTCACGCGTTAGCAGTGGATGATATGTGCGCAAACTAACATGGAACATGTCTTACCCATTATATATAAGAACAACAATATCGTATATTCATTCCAGAAAGTATTATGAGGACATGTAATAGAGGTAGTAATTAGATCACCTTGATCCAGTTGGATCACCTCCTACTTTGGATACAACCAAATAAAAAATCATCTATCCAACTTTCATCCTTGCTCTCCTACGCGTCCAGCTAGCCACATACAACTAATTTGTTCAAAGACACCCTGACTAGGAGTTACGCTCAACATCTGTAATCCTACATGAAGTAGACTAAGAATCATCTATTTTTCCTTGAAGCACGAAAAACAAAATGTTAGGGCTGCTTTAAATATGCCTCGTTTATTAGAAAAAAACATGAGGTCAAAACATACGTGGATAACTTCAAATTAATAAAAGAACAAACATGTTTCAATAATTTCAAGGGAAATAACCAAAGTGCTAGACCTAGTACTTGAGTTTGTATTTTTCCTTTAGGATGGCCCAAAATACTAAATACATGCTTGATCCGGATCCATTTCATTATTTTGTGTTTTGGTGCTTTTTCAGGGATAAGGGTCATACCATCACTTCACAAAATAGATTAATGGCTTGATATATCTTTATGAAAACTCTATTACATATATACCTACAAAACATAAAACTAATTATACAAATCAATATTTGTATCTTATTACTAAATCTTGAATTAGTACCAAGGTTGATTTTAATCTAATTTCATAGGGAACATGTAGGCACTCTAGCTACAATTTGTCTGCCTAAAACGCCTACTATTTAGGCTTCTCTAGTAGAGATATTAGATCAACACTTTTTTTTTACCCAAGATCAAGATCAACATATTTGGTTCAGACAATCGTAACTTTATGCTGAAAGGAAAGCAAAAGCTTACCAAATTGCTAAATTATAGTGTGAAAGGCTAGGTTAGTTACTTGATGTGTCTGGTAGCATTAGCACAGCTAAAGCCTCAGCTTAATTGAATAGCAAAAGACAAAAAACTAAAACCACAATGGATGATCCTCTTGCCCATATATGGGATACAGCCAAAAAGCAGCAATTTTTTAGACATCTTTGTCACAACAAAAAATTATCATTTTGGACTTATCATGGTGGCCAAAACTTGTAATATACATAATGAATTTTGAAACAATTCCATAGTCTAATCCCAGTGCAAGATTTCATTGCACTATTTCCAAGGATACCACATCATCCCATGAGGTGTATTCTCATGAATGAAACAGGGAGTCTTAGTGCACAGTTTCACTTCACGATTTCATAGGATGCACATAACATTTAATTGTGAGGCATGTGATTGGATATGGTCAGATGAAATGAAACTCTATAGCCCCCCAATGCAAGTTTCAATAGATTTCATAGTCTTGGAAACAGTGTATACACAATTTCATCATGATGAAACTCCTTCTCTCTCTCACTTCATAACTACCATGCCATGTCATCATATATGCTGATATGTCACCGTATTTAATGTACATGAAACCTCTATGAAACTCCCACTGGGATTAGCCTTAGTTGTCAAAGTTTATATTGTTTGAGGAAAAATCCATGGTCCTTTTGTTCCATGTACATCTTATTGCCAAACACAAAATTCAATGCAAGATAATCTGACATCGTCAACAATAAGTTATGTAAATACTAATTTTTTTGAATAAGTATTCAAATACACCGCGCATTCGCCTCTGTAAATACATACACGTGCACTTTATATCTACGAGCACTTATCGATTGCGGTGCAAGACGTATTATGATCGATTAAAAGATTGTCACATTTGTTTTGAGATGATATACAATATTGGAAATGGGCCCACCTAGCTGGGCCCTTGGGCCGGCAAATAAGAGTCACACACACAAGGGCTGAAGAGCCACACAAGGGTTGCTTTCGGCTCCTCCAACAAAGAAAGTGCAGACCAACGCTGCCCCCAATTCCTGACGCCGCCGGCCCTCGACGGACGAACCCAATGGACTCCCCCGGCCGGCCCCGCCGCTCTCCGCCGGCCGACCGTTTCCTCGGCCTCTTCTCTTCCCCATCCCCCTCCCTTCTCGCTTCCTCGCCCTCCGTCGGGGACGAGCTCCTCGAGGGCGACCTCCTCTTCCCCGCCCCGGCCCCCTCCTCGGACCCGCCGCCTGACGCCTTCAAGAATCCGGGCCGCGTCCCGCGCGGCGACCTCGGCCTGCTCGCCGCGCTCCACGACGGCGACAGGAAGGCACCTGGACGCGGTGGAGCTGCTGCTGCCGTTGCCGTGTCCACGGCCACGTCCGGAGCCGCTGGGACACTGCTCCGTCGCAAGGCAACCATCGCCGCGGCCGCCGCCGCGGCGTCGGCTTCCTCAGCGACGCCGTCACGGTCCCCGCCATCCGCCTCGCGCGCCATCCCGGTGGCGCCGAGGGCCAGGGCCCCCGAGCTGCCGCCCGCGGCGCCGTACCACCAGTCGGCCCCCGTCCAGGTCCCCGTTCCCCCACCTTGGAGTTGCGGGCGGAAATGGGATGAACTCGCCGGCGGGATTGGCGACGGGGACGACGACGACGAGGAGCTCTTCCGTGGGGACGCCGCCATGCTACCCCCGCACGAGATGGTAGCGCGCGCATCCGCTGGCGGCGGCTACGGCGCGCCCGTGAAGCCGTCCTCGATGCTGGAGGGCGTCGGTCGCACCCTCAAGGGACGCGATCTTCGGCGTGTGCGCGACGCCGTGCTCCGGCAGACCGGCTTTCTTGACTGAATCCGGCAAAGGCGGTAACTATCTTTTTTTGGCCTGCATGATCTCAGCTGTAGCTATGGTCATGGATCATTCCATAATTCTAGAAATGTTTGTGCCTTGTTTTTTATACAAGGACAGGTGAGATTAGAAATCATGGACCTGTTGTTGCAACTTGAATAAGTGATAAGGAGTGAGGTAAGTGTTTGGGGTCAGGGAGCTCTCTCTGTAGCGAAAGAGAGAGAACAAATTTTGTGAGGATGTTTGGTGATTTTTTTGTCATTCCAAATGTCCAAACTGATGCACTGTTTCCTGCATTAGAATATTGCTTTGTGAAAACTTTTGGTGAAATAAACCTGAGGCTTTTGGTAGTCTGCTACTTCTTTTTCCCTTCGCAGCAAGGTGCATCCACTGTAATAGGAAAACCTTATGCTTTCCAGTTCGACGAGATGAGTGGAAACTTTACCTATATATGGCTATACAGAACTCCCTCCGTTCCAAAATGTAGGTCGTTTTGACTTTTCTAGATACATAGATTTTGCTAGTCTATGTATCTAGAAAAGCCAAAACAACCTACATTTTTGGAACGGAGGGAGGATATGGTTGATAATTCTTATTGTTCTCTTCTTCTCATAAGCTCTGATTGCTCTGATAATCCGTTTTGTCTTGTCTTTTTGCCTTCTTGTAAATTGCGCTCTTCGACTATCTGATGCAAACCAGTGGTTACTATATCTTTCCATTAAAAAAATAGAAGCGTGCTGCGATGGTTGACTGCTCTGCAAATTATCAATATGAACTGCTCATAGTTATCATGTTCAAATGGATTCACATGTATGCGTGTGTGGGCTGCTTTAACGTTGTATGAGTCCTGTCGTGCTATGCTTCGATGTTATACTGGAAGTCGAGAACAAAAGGTGATGCTTGTCTATGGTATGTTTGCTTTTATGTGGCCTCTAGTTTCCAAAGCAGCATTGTTAGTGGTTGCTTGAATTTTTTTATATCACAATAGAACACAACATCTCATTGAACACTTATGATAATAGGATGCTCTTAATACTATGCAGATGAACCAAAGAGCCTTCGTATATGCTATTGATTTTTCAATCCTTTATTTTCTTGCCAGTGACCTTCCATTTTGGAACAAAATGCGCGAGAACATCCAGCATACCTTCTTTTATCTGAATATGATTCATTATTACTCTAGTTGTTCCCTCCTTTTTCAGCACAAACCTTTCTCTGCATGTTACCTTTTCAAAATGTAGCATTGTGATGAGCATCAGGCCTCATACGATGTTTCACTTGATTTTGTGCTGGCACAATCTGCATTTACTTATTTCATAAAACTAAAACTTGAACCTTCCAACATGGATTAGCATGCCCACAAGTCTTCAGGGTTATGAACTGTCAGTGCTGAACTAACAGTTCCTCCATCTTCAATGAGATTGAGCCAAGCAGATCTTTGAATTCCATCTTGAGACTTCAATTTCACAATATCTGATTTCTTACCCATTTGAGAAGTTGTTCTGGTCATGTCTATATGACTAAAACTAGAGTCAAGTGAGTTTTTTCCCGTGACGCAAGCTGTTTCACCCTCCTTGTTGGCCATGGATGGTCTGCAGCGAGTCTGAGCTCAAGTTTTTGCTATCTTAGTCTCGTCGCCTTCAATTGTTCTACGATATCTCTCTTCTGCCACTGCATGAAGCAAACATTGTAGTGGTATCTGGTACGCATAACTTAGTGAGGATGTTGGCAATCTCGAAATACTTGATAGTGCCAGCATCACCTATTTTCTTTTAAAAATAATAAAAGTGGTCTTTATGTGACCATAGGTATTGCTGTTTACAAGTCATCAAACTTTCTTTTTTTTTTTCTCAAGTGAAAGTCACAGCTTTGATGGCATTTGGATGTGTATAGGGACTGTTCTATATTGGTTGATCCAATAGATCATTTGCACTGAAGAAATACACTCAACTTATAAGCATTCCCGCGTAATTACACATGGCAATCAACGACTACATTTCCTAAGATGGAACAGAGACTTTGTAATTTGGTCATGGATCATTCCATATTTCTGCAAATGTGTGTAAAACAAAAATCATGGTTAACTCAAAACAAAGGAATGGTTTTCAACTGAACAGTTTTTGTTTTCTGTAGATCTCCTGTTCTATCTTGAATAAGCGATAGAGAAAATACGTCGTTTTGTAATTGAGCTCAACAAAGAGCTCGCCCCCTGGTTCATAAGATGAGAGCAGTTTGTTTTGTGTGTATGTTTGGTGATTTCGTCATTTAAAATGTCTGATTCCAAAGCAGTGCGCTTTCTGCTGCATTGCGACTTTTCTATGTGAAATATTGTGACAAAACTTAGTCAAACCTCCTAGGACTATGGACCTATTTTTCACTTCAGAATTGTGCAACGAAGCTCTGCACTAAAGCGATGATGACGGTAAGGTTGTAGCCACTCATTCTATTTCTGGTTCACCCTGACCAAACCGGCTTCCTCCATTGCTGTTGCATTGCAGAAAACTTCATTTCCGCGGCAGAGATCGTTCAGTGTTGAACATAAGCTAAGCTCTTTCAGAAAACTAACGGCCCTATTTAAAGCTGACAGGTCCCTAAAATGCAAACTGAAAGATTAATTGCATAGAATCGTCCAACATCATTTTCTGCAGCGCTGCCAAGCCGTGGTGTTGTACGTATAAATAGATCTTTGAGTACATGTACAACGTCGACGACGCGGTCACGCGGAGACGCTGGGAGATGAGATCGCCGATCACATGGGCTAAGACGAGATCGTCGATCCATCGCAGGGCTGAACTCCTCCGGGTGCTCCCTCGCGCTCGACAGCAGGATGGACAAGGGCCAGCTTACTTTTTCGACCCGCTTCGGCTAAGCACTTGTTTGAATAAAAGAGTATTAAAATGGAACGAAAGGATTAAGTCTAAAATTAACTAAGTTTCCTTTTAAACCCTCCCATTCTTTCAATTCACTACTATCCAAACAAAATCTGAGAGGACGAAAGGGAGAAGACCGTAGGACTAGGACAGGCGGAGGAGGCAGATTGGGGCAGTGATTCCTTTAAAAAAGAAAAGAACGGGGAGATGAGAGCTGAGAACGTGGATCCTGTGTCACAACGGATAGGACAACCCTTCTTCAATAATTGGTAGGGTCAGGGCATCAGCCGCACAAAGTTTTGCAACGGACGAAACATAAAGATTAGAATAAGTTTTAGCAGTAGAGATAGCAACTTTTTTTTAAAAACGTACACAAGAATCGTATACATCCACTAAAGAATCGTATACATCCACTAAAAATAATATTATAAAGATCTCAAATATTATGATTGCCTGAGTCAGATTAGCATAGATAAATTAGGATAAATAGCCACCCTCATAGGACCGTGCGCTTGAATGAGTTGTCATGTGTGGTGTGTGCGTGCTAAAATGTACTATTTTTCAACTAGAATAGATTTGGACTAACTTGGCTGTGAGAATTTAAATAGGCTTGAGATCACGAACTAGTGCTGGGTGAGGAAGGGCACATTTGGTTCCAGGGAACGTTACCTCACCTCGCCTACGTGAGCAAGCTTCGCCTTGCCAGCCCAGGCGAGTGAAAATCGCTCTCCCGCATAAGCAAGCGAAAAAATTTGCTGGCACATGCTCCGATGAAAACTTGCTGGGAAACTCCTTGCCCAGCTAGGCAAAAGAAGGCGTGGTGAGAGATCCAAGCACCCCCGAAGAGGTGGCATCAGATCCAAACAAAACGAGGTCGATCCATGAAGATGACAGATGGAGGTGATCGGTGAACCACAACATAGGATCCCCTATTTCTGTTTGCCGAAGACACAGCGTGTGGGTCGGTGGGGCTACACAAATTCCAGAGAAAGTGCAGCTTGGATGGGAAAAATGGGAAGATCAACAGGAGGCTAGGTTGCGACGCAGGAGGTGAGGTGCGCGAGGAAGCAAGGATGGTGAGCTGGAAGCGTGTGTACAAATGCGCGAGAAACTCTGCGCGTGGACTCATCGATTTCATCACGGGACAAAAACAATGCGTACGAAAGCGATGGAGGAAGAGGATGTGTGCAAGGAACGGAGTGGTCAACTAGGACGTGTGTGTGCAAATGGGGTGAGCAACCCTCGCGTGTACTCATCGATTTCATCATGGGACACAGATAAAGTGTAAAAAACTATAGAGGAGGCGATGTGTGCAAGGAAGTGGGAGTGGTAGACTCATGGGGGAGTGCAAATGGCTAAGAACTGTTAGTGTGGACTTATTATTCATCCGGAACATGGACAATGCGTATAAAAGTAACATAGGAGGCAAGAAAGTAGGAGTGATGAGCTGAAACGTGTACATGCAAATGGATGAGGAACTTTGCATTTTTGGACTCATCGATTTCATCGTGGGATCAGTCAACATGTACGGAAGGTAGGACTACACATAGCACAAACGTAGCTACACAAAGTTTTTTCAGGAGCTATAAGGTATACTAGGTGGGTTGGTGCACTACACGCACCGTACCGAAGATGTCTCAGGTAACAATTAAAGATAAAATGAGGTATATGAATTTATAAAATGGTGATGATGAAATCGGATATTAGAGTAGATGTACAGTACTCCATGTATTTGAGGTGCAATCATATTTCCTTCCTTCAATGCAATCAATAGACAGAAGGTAATGAATAACTTAGGCGACGGTGAGACCAAAAGAAGAATGTGCAGTCTTAAAGGAAAATAAACAACGATATCAGAGAGTGTGTGTAGGGTGAGTGGATCATTGTGATGGCATTTCTAGATGCCGCTCGCCCCTGTGTGTGCGTGTGATGGTAATAAAAAAAATTCACTGGATGCTTTGAGCACTAGCGGTAGTTGAAGGCAGAGACGGTTCCGTCATGGACCCACCAGCTGACTGAGGAAAAAGCTATAGGACCCTGAGGTCCTTGACGCATGCTGAATCCAGCGATTTCAATACATAGTAGTAGATGTTAGGACATAAGAAATATCCACATCCTTTTGAACGTCTGTTGATATACGCATTGTCACATTTAATCATTTATTGATCTGCTGTCCCGCTCTACTTCTATTGCGCATACTCATCCCTACTACTAGTGCACGTTGCTGGCGCTATGCAAGCTTTTGCTCTGCAGATGACCAGGTGCGGTGCAGCCGTGATGGGTATACGATCGTTAGAGAGAGCTTGTTCAGTTGGGCCGCGTGTCGAGGTTCGAGGGGCTTGTGTAAAATCTTTTCGATTAAGGAGTATTGCAGACCTCACTTGAACAGTAATACTACGACTAAGATTGCACCAATTCCAAGCCTTTAGTAGATACTCTTCGTACACATAGATATTTCATGGGAAGACATATTCATCGAATTACTGCGTCCCCGATTAGTCTAGTCTTTTTTTATCATCTCCATATCCTCTTGCTCCACAAGTTTTTATGGTGAGCAGCTCCACGTGAATGCACCGTCCAAACTCTCATCCACTCCTTTGGATTGAAAATGTTGTCATTTTACTCATTATTCTAATCTATATATCATAAGGCTCGGCTGGCGAGAGCTCGCCAAACCACCGGTCGACCAAATCAGTGACCTAAGGTTCAGCCAAGCATATCCTACTGTTCTTCCACTCTCCAAGATCTGCGACCCAAGGTTGTCCTTTTATGAAGCGTCCCCACATAAGTAGAGACTAAATGTGATACAAATATCAGTCCCAAGTTGCTGATAACACATTTATTCAACAGATGGTTCATAAATCGTACAACTCCCGAGGGAGTGGGCGCGAAAGCCACGTCGAAACGATAAGTAAATAAATAACAGCAGCGAGCCAAGCTACTGTCAAGAGACAACACTCGGACTACACGACAGCGGAAGCATTCTGCAAAGGCCAACACCACAGACAGTGTTGGGTGCGGAAGCGACCTCCTACTCGAAATCCTCGGCGACGAAGTCCGAGTCTTCCTCTGAAGCAACAAAACAAGGGTGAGTACAAAAGTACTCAACAAGTCCAACCCCAACCACGGAGGGGATACAAGTAAGAATATGCACAAGATATAACAAGGATAAGGCTAAGGTTTATTTGCAGTAAAGCTAGATTTTAACATATGCAAGGGTTCATTTTCAAAAGAGTTTTTTTACAAAGTATTTCCTTAGTATCCGAAACATTAAGTGGGGTTGATCCTACACCAAGAATCCAAGTTTTAATGCTACCAGACTCTCCATCCGCAGTAGCTCACGGCACAACTGCCGGACACTTCCAAAATCCAACACACGCCATAAAAATCATCCATCTCCAAGCACTAGTTATGTGACCAAGCCGTAACTCGTCCAATGCCGTGGCCACAGCTACCCGGATAGGTTTTAACTCTACAGAGGTGTACACTTTACCCACAATTAGGGTACTGCAATACGATCACCTTAGTACCGGTGCAGATCCTATCAGAGTCATTACCCACCTTAGCTAAGACTGACTAGCCATCATGGAAGCAACCAAGAGGTTAATGACCTACCAACGAGGTCTTAACCGGGACCTAAGTCACAAAGATCTTACTCCTTCTCCATGGTCTCCCGTTGCTCACCAGCTCTCCTGATGACTAACAGACTAGCTAGTGGGATTTATACTAAGCCGTTGCCGCATACAACGGTCGAGTGGTTGCACGATGGTTGGGTTAGGCAAGATGACACATCAACTCGATCCTTAATTGTGACAAGATGGATATCTCCAACCTTGCTCAACCACAAAGGTACGAGCCCAACTTATTAGGATTTCACACAAGAAACACTCATTCATCTCATCTAAGCATTTCTTTCCTTCATTTGCGGAAAGCCATTTTCACTTTTGAAAATACTCATGCATTTATTCTTTAATGAAACACATTGTAGTCATGATTGAATTGAGTAACAAGATCCTAAGCATTCTAGCAGTAATCATCATCCAAACAGAGTAAGTCATATTTAGGGATAATTATAGGACAATCAAGGAATAATCATAACAATCAAGGGGTGGCTATCCAACCATGTTTCAGCAGTAAAACAATATGCAATTTATAAAACAGGCCAATAGGTTGTGTTTGAAAAACTAGGATAAATATGCATCAAAGGGTGAGATTGGACTTACCGTCCTTCCGAGAGTTCCTGCTCGCGGTGCTAGTCTACGGGCTCCGGCTCACGGTACTGGTCGTCAAGCTCCTCCTCGGGTACTCCGCGATTTACGGCACACACACAATTGGGCACACAATAAATAAAAGAAAAAATAAAGCTTTACCCGTTGAGCTTGAACAGAGAACGTGAATAGAAATTAGGAGAAATGAGTATTTTCATGAAATTTGAAGATGACTCAGTGGGAATATATTGGAGGATGCCGTGGTCAAATTTTGGATTAATTGGAGGAAGTTTGGTGCATGAAATGACGAGATAACATTGTATTTAGGGGTTAAAACACGACTTAGGACCAATCTGCGAGAACTAGGGACTTGTTTGTAATTATTTTTGGGAGGTGGAGGGGCTGATATGCGAAGAAAGTTTGAGAGAGGTGGGAGGATCTGTATACAAAAAGGAAAAAGTGGATGGGTGAAAACGCAAAATGACCTTTCTTCTTCCTCGAGACAGAACGTCTCGCACGGGAAAAACAGGAGGGGCGGCACGGTTGGGGAGAGGCGATGCCGGGGCATGGCGACGATCGAAAAGTGGGAGAAAATGGAGAGTAGGCCGAGGGGATTCGATTCCTCTCCTTACCTTGGGCTAAGGTGGCTCGTAGAGGCGGCTCCACGACGGCGGGCGGGAGCCTGCGGGAACAGCACAAGAAGCACTAGAGTGAGGGGAGTTGGCCTGGAAGCTCGGTGGTGGAGTCGAGAGGGGAGTGGAGGCCCTTTTATAGTCCGGAGGCGAGGTGGAGTAGGCTGCCGACTGGCGGCGCACAGGAACGAGCGGAGTTAATGGCGGCCGGGATGCTCGGGCACAGGACGAAGCACAGGACGGTGGCTGTGGCGGATCCACCTCGGATTTCCTTGATTTTAGCATAGTTAAGTCGCCTGACACGCGACACTCATGCCTTAGTCAAGTTAACTCGAAGTGCCGTCAGATTTCATCCGATTAAACCACTCAACAAGACCGAGTTTAGCAAACTCACACGAAGGTGAGTGGTTCCAGAGAATACAACAGACCTACAGAGTTAACCAAGTTTGACCATTTAGTTCAACATCCAAACGAAAATCAGAGTTTTTACAGGGTTCGAGCAGCGGAAAGGTAAAATAACAGAAGCTAGTGCCGGAGGTCGGATGTCCCTGATGAGGCCAATTAGGACATCAGTGATCCCTTTCCTCACCGACCGAGGAGGGATCCCACTGGACCGTCCAACCCGGAGGGAGCTGGGGCGGCCAAGTGCCAACAGAAGCGAACTCAGGAGCTGCGGCTTCACCTGAAAAGAAAGCCACAAACAAGGCTGAGCTGCTAAGCTCAACAAGACTTAACCGACCGATGGTAAAACTACTTCACCACGTCTAGACATGCAAGGCTCTTTGGCTGAGGGTTTGTTTGCCAAAAGCGACTAATTTAGGTCCTTACTTTCAAGTTTTTTGTTCCAATTCTAAGTTCATTAACCGGTCTACATTGGTATCTTACTCTAAGCAAACATGGATCCAACTTTATGTATATAAACTCATCATCAAGACCATGTCATCATCAGACTCCTTCATTACTCAGTGTAGCATAGCGATCAAGCAGTCTCAAACTGTGAGAGGCAGACGAATCGATTCGGGTTTCTTAACCATGCATGGTGAACCTAACCTCACGACATCCGCGCACCACAAGGGTCGCTTCCTGTGTCGGCCGTCCCCATCAATTCCCAGGCACGTGTCAGGTCCAAACTTCCCTTGGCATGCAATGCTCCACAGTCCCGGCCTCTACCGTACTGTGACCGCACTTGCACCCACATGATGCACCATGGGAACCTCGTTCCAGGGACAGCAGGGGTATAAGCCACGCCCTAGTTCAATCAGGTACTAGGCTTCCCCATCCCATAATAGGTATGAGATTAGTACTTTCAAAAACTTGATCACGAACACCACCACTGTCGGACCTTAACAAGTTCCATAGACAGACGGGATGATCAGCCGACCACCAAAGAGTTAACCAAAACCTTGCCCCGTCCATCGTCCTTATAGTTGTAACAGAAGGGAAACAACCAGTTCCTATAACTCGCGAGTGACAGGAAATCATTTGACTTTTACCGCTTTCCTATTTAAGCATAGCAACTACTCGGTCCAACAACTAGTGTTCAGATCAAGGAACTATGTCATGCATCTAAGGTTGCAAACAACTCCTATAGGTAAATGCACAAACACAAGAAAGAAGGCATGCGCAAGTTTGGGGGAAAACTTTGGGATTCATGCTCCGGGGCTTGCCTTCAAGCGGAGGGGAGGGAAGCTGGTCTTCAGCTGGGGCGACTTCGGCTTCTCGAACTGGTAGCTCAGCTACGGCTCCGTCTTCTGGCACCGGGTGTAGCTCGTAGACGCCGTCAGCAAGACGAAACTCTACACGCATGCAATGCAGGCATTAGTGTTTAGACGGTTATTTCAACAGCAACACTTGCAAGTCTTAGCCCAGAAACTTGTAGCAAAGCTATGGAAAGAGTATGGGGTTCAAGCTTCAGTGGATAGAGAACAGACCAAGGGTCGGATTGGAAGAACTTATGATCTAACTCTTAAACCTTAAGGGATAACTGTGGTTGGGGTCCTCAGATCTATTACAGAGCAGTCCCCGAAATCTTACACAGATACCCTCGGGTCAAGGAAAAAGATGCAGCTGAGTCCTTGGGCGAAGCAGATAAAGGTCGGCTAACAGGCAGGGTCGGGCGAGATGGGAAAAGGGGTCGGGCGAACAAATAAGGTCGGGCGAACCGGTGCGGGGTCGGTAGCTTACCTTCAGTTTATAGGTGAAGCTTTGGGGTCGGGAAAAAGTAGACTTGCGCGAAAAGGCTTAAGCACTGAAGCACTAAGGCTTTGGTGGATGCGATGTCCGGCGGTGCTCCGGTGGTGGCGGAGCTTCTTGTGAGCAACAAGGAAGCTCTAGCACAGCGTGGAGGAGCAGGCGGCTGGGTGGATTGGGGGAGGTGCGGGTGTTGAGCGGGAATGAGAGTTTCTCAAGAACTTAGGTGGCGATGCTCAAGCACAAAACAAGGGAACAAGGCTGCGAGGCAACGATGGCGAAGGGAACTCCAGTAGGACTCTGGCATTCCCTTTTTTTAGCTGCGCGGAGAGAGAGGGAGTTGGAGTAGCACGAAGACCGGAAGAAAAGGATTGAGCGGCGATGGGCGGCGGAACAGGACTTCGAAGATAGCGTCCTCAGCTATTGGGCACTGGAGACAAGGCGACGCAGGCGCGGTTTTGCCGGTGGTTGAGATTTGACGGAGGTGGGCGTCGTCGTGCGGCGGATCTGATAGGTGTGACAGGGGGAATGGCGCGGCAAGCGAGGTTGCACAGATGAAAAGACAGGCGGGCCGTAGCTGCGCGGGCGAGCGCAGAGCGGCGATCTGCCGGGCACAGTTCTGGCAAGGCGGAAAAGAACTGTCGCGGCTGGAGTCAGGGTTGGCGATGGAGGAATCGTCACGTAGCGAGTTCGGGACGGCGCGACTGTGGAGAAGCGGCGGAAAAACCGGAAGGCATCGGGCCTTGCAGCAGGAGATCCGGTGAGGTGATGATGGGCGCGAGCAGTGAGGCAGTTTGGATGCAGCAGGCGGCAAAACTCTGGCATAGCGGTGTCGGAGCACCAAGGCGCGGCTGGCGAGGGCGCGAGCGAGACGAGGCGCTGCAGAAAGTGTGCAGAGGGGCTTCCGCGGCGATTGGGGAGAAGGGCGCGAGAATCCATTCTGTTGCGGCCGGCGACTGGGCGGAGCGGTGGGTGTCGGAGAAGTTGAGCCACGCGGCGGGAGAGCTCTGAAGCGATGCAGGCCACTCGAGAGCGTCTGCCTCGGGAGATCAGGGAAAAGATTTGCGGGTCCACCCGTCATTCCACCGGTCATTCTCGGTTTCTCCTCTGCTTAAGACCAAAGGGACACTGCCTTGGGGAACTCAAAAGGAACCGACGGGGTAGGTCGGGGTCTCAGGGGTCGGGACCCTGACCGGAGACGGAGCGCTTAAGCTCAGGGGAGGGCTGAGACAGAGGAATTTTGGGACTCGGATTAAGGTTAACTCGAAGGATTTAACCGGGGTCGTTACAGTGGCATGGCGAGGTGGAGCAGCGTGTGCGTGGTGTGGCGGGACCGGGCTCACGTGGCGAGGCGAACAGGGACGCGGTGGCGTGCTCGAGCGGCGATGCGCGTGGATGGCGTGGTCGGGTGCTATCGGTGAGTTGTTGGTGCGGGTGCGCGGCGTGGGTCAGCGGCACGGCACGAAGCAGGTAGCGGCGCGACGTGCACGGTTGTTAGCATGGGGGTGTGCGGTGACCGTGGCGACGCGGGCACGATGTCGCGTGGGAGCTAGTCGGCGCGGTGGCGTCGCAGCGCGCTGGGAAGCAGGGCTAGGCGCGGACGGCGTCGCGGCCAAGCAAAAGGCGAGCGTGCTGGGCGCAAGAGCGCGGCGCATGTGCGGGCTAATGGCGGCAAGCATGCGGGGCCGGGGACGCGCGGCTCAGCTATGGCGCGTGCGAGTACCAGGGGGCTAGGCGCAGCAGGGTGCAGGGCCGGGCATTGTGCAGGTGGGGCCAGGGGGCGCAGCAGGTGTGGGGTCCAGGAGGTGGCGCTGTGCGTGGGAGCCTTGTGGTGCGCATGCATGCCTGACCAAGGAGCCAGGCGTAGGAGAAAGAGCTGGTGTGGCAGGGAAAAAGAAATAGAGAAAAAGGAAAGCAAGCGTGTGCATGTTGGGAGCCAGGGACGGGCAGGAAGAAAGAAATAATAATAATAAAAAATATCGGTGCATGCATGCATGCGGCAGCTGTGCGCAGGGGAAAAAGAAGCAAGGTGCTGCATGAGAGAAAAAGGGAGGAATGGAAAAAGAAAAAGAAACAAAGAAAATAAGGAATTGAAGAAAAAGGGAGAAAAAGGAAGGGAAAAGGGGAAGGAAAATGAAAAGACAAAAAATAGAGAGACGGCGGTGATTGCGGGAATGGTTGCGGGCACGCGCGATGATTTTCCGTCCGGAACGTAGCGTGACTCGCGAAGAGGAAAAAGGGGAACACGGATGGACGGTGGTCGGCTTCGGTGCCGGGATGGCGAATTCGCCGCGAAGAAAAAATTGGGAGCTCAAGCGGTAAAACGATTTTGAAAATGAATTTTATGATTTGAGGTAGTAAATTTTACGGATGTTACATTTTACTTATATATTCTAACTGTCGTAGTAATATTATTTTCTTTAATAATACTTGAATAAAAAATTAGATATAGTAATATTATTTTCTTTAATAATCAGGCCGTTCGGCAGCGCTTATTGCGGCTTCGGCTGCTGGCTTCCGCTGCCGCTGCTGCTGCCGCCGGTTTTGCCTGGTAACGGCCGTTTGGCCCACTAGAAGCTCAAGGTTACTTAGTCCCTGTTACAAAAGCAATTTATGCAGCAAACAATTTATCAAGTCTCATTTGCCTACTCTTTTTTATAAAATGAAACAATTACAAGGTGTGGGACTACAAATCATAAGGGAATTGTTGATACTTAAAAAATATAAGGTTGTTAAAAATAGAGAAAATAAATTGTTCCTGTACCGATAGGAGCGAGGGAGCGGTGACAGCTTATCCTTAGCAATTTCCGGTGTGGTTTCCCTACGGATGCGCTGCTACGTTCGAAAATAAAATTTGTAGCGGTAAATGGAACTACACCATTTAAATGGTGTCCGGCAAACATAACCAACACACTCGAGGGTACGAACGTACACACAACCTATTACAATTTCGTACATACAAATTACAACATGAACGTACACAACATACATCCCGCGTCTACATCAACGAGATTCCCGCCGCAATCCAATCTCGGACACTGCCCATATCAGGAGTAGCATTAGCTGCCACCCATTCGGACACCCCATAGTCCGGTTCTCGCGCCCTGGACGAACCTGCAGAACTTTCATTGGCAAGGTCCAGCAAATAATTATGCAGTGCAAAACAAGCAATAACAATCTTCGTTTGCCGTTCTCTTGAATATAGTGGAACTTCCCGCAGAATGTGCCACCTCGATTTCAGGACACCAAATGCGCGTTCCACCACAATGCGAAGACTGGAATGGTGAAAATTGAATTTCTCCTCCAATGTGTCCGCCGCCCTTCTGCTAAACTCCTCCAGGTGATACCTCGTATTTCTATACGGCCCCAGATACCCTTCGCGAACTGCGTAACCCGAGTCGACCAAATAATAGCGGCCTACAGGTAATCACAAAAAATCAACATTAGTGCACCACATTTTCCAAGTCCAGCTACGTGTGCACACTTAGAAGTCCCATACCTGCAGGTGGATGTGGGTACGTCCTTGCCGACATACAGTCACGCAAAACCACCATGTCGTGACACGAGCCTGCCATCCCAGCTCCTACGTACGTGAATCGCATGTCCATATCGCATATGGCTAACACGTTGAAGCTCGTCCATCCTTTTCTGTTTAGGAAATCCACACGGGACTCACGCCCGACCAGTACTGGAATGTGCGTACCGTCTAGAGCACCTATGCACCCATCAAAGAACGGTGCATATTGGGTCAGCTTGTGATTCACCGTAGAGTACGCTTTATCCTTTGGAGCGATGACTTGCTGGGCAAACGAATACATTACATTTGCCATATGCGCCATCTTCCTACTAACTGTGTCCAAACTCCGGTCAAATCTTTCTCTAATTTGACGGCAAGCCTGCTGTGTCGCACACGCCCACACAAACATAGCTAACGCCTCAACAGATTCTACCCCTTGCGACATTTTCAACCCATGATTGCTAACCAACATGTCATGCAACTGAAGGAACGTGTCGGGATACATACGAAAATTATCGAAGCACCGCCTCCTGTCCCGGAGGTTCAGCTCAACCCATTGCCGACCCGTCAGGCGTGGCAGCTCAACTGGCAGCTCAACTCGCGGGTTCCGTCTAGCACGATGAATGCTGCGAAGCTCCGCATATGCGGCTGCAGCTCCTCTTAAACATTTCATATCGAACACAGAGCTGCTGTCGCTACCGGTGTCACTGTTGTGTTCCTCTGCACTACTCATACTTCAAGTACCTGTCGAAAATGAAAACACAGCTCATAAGAGAAGGTGAACAACGTTCTGTATACTGAGAGTAGGTACAACTAGTTTGCATCCAAAATGAACGTAATTTAACTTCAAAGTAACTTACCAATAAAACTTATACGTACAACTGAACAGATACAACTAACTAATAGAAATGGTCAACGATCAGATACAACTGAAATAACTAATAGCAATGTTCAACTACCTACTAGAAATGTTCAAGTGAACAGATACAACTGAACAGAAACAACCACTAAAATACCAGAGAAAGGTTCAACGATCATTAACATAGAAATGTTCAACGATCAATACCATAGAAAGGTTCAACGATCACTACTAGTTACAGAAGCTAACAATAATGTTCAACACAAGTGCAACTAAGCAACTTTCCAAACTCTCAGATACACATCCCAACAATAAACAAGCATGGCACCATCACTTCTTGTGGGTCATGTCCCAGTAGAATTTCATCCAGCTCATTCGGCCCTCTTTTGTGCCCAACCCCATGAACGTCGACCGACACTCCGCGCTCTGCCCAAATGAAAACATAGCTTGGTTGTGAAGCTCCGACCCCTCCTCTATACCATTTTCTTTTAGGATCTCAATACAACGCGAGATTTGGTCATGGGTACTCGGCCCACGCCGCAGGCTCCTCTTGGCCACACTCTCAGATAGTTCCCTAATGTACTGCTCCAAGGTGTCACTTCTTTTTTTGGTGGGACTGTCCATAGAGAATTCTCGGACCAGCCTTTTCGACATGGCACGAGCACTGGCACGAGCACTACTAGCAGGGGGGGTCCTGCTCCAAGTCCACGAAATTGCCCTCAGTCCCCATGCTAGGTGTCGCCTCACGAATACCTCCAGCCGTCAGCAAGGTGCCCCTGTCTTGGGGTTCGTGGCCAAACAACTCAAACAACTCGTTGAGGAAAGGTGGAGGCTTCACAGAACTCGACTGGGACCTCGCCTGGGTGCCCTGCAATGTTGAGTGAAAGTAAAATATCAGCATCACAAACAGAACAGTACAAATAAGACGATCAATAACTTAGGGCCGTCGCAAAGGCCGTACCTGTTGGTCCTGCTCCCAATACGTGGCATCAGCAAACACACCACCAGTTTGTGTGTCGCGCCCTAAACCAGATGAGTTTTGCAATGCCCGCCAGCCGAGGAATTGCCTCCTCAAGTTGTTGAGCTTGTTCTGCAGCTGCTTGCTCCCCAATTGCAACCCAGTTTGTGCCCTGAAGCTGGAGTACACATTCCTCCATCCCAACTTAGTGAGGCATCTATCGCTCCAGTTGAGCTGGTTCTTCTGTTCAATGCACAAGTCCAGCAAAATTTTTGTCGTGCCCTCATCCCAGCTGGCACGGTTATTCATCTGAGCACACAGGAGCTGCAATTATATGGCACCGATCTATGGACAACTACGAGCTACGTACACAACTAAGCAATGTAAAATAAATAAATTGTTACTTGCCTTAGCAGGTGCTTTGGGGCGTTTGTGACGGAAATTGTACGGGCACACGGGGGGGGGGGGGGGGGGAGCAGGAACCAGTCGATGACGATGCCAGTGTGGGCACCCTTGAATCTGCCTCAGTGTTGTGTTCCTTGCAGCCTTGCTCCTGAAGCCTGAAAGGTGACAAAAAGAAATCATAAGGTCAGCACAATGTGACATGGAGCTTGCATCTTCGACTATCAGTGGCAAAAAATGTTATTCCAATCTTGCATGTTGGACAACACTAGAGTAAAATACAGATAAGGGAAATAACTTAGGCGACAGTAACATCAAGATTTGCCTAGACTTGATGCTTGGGTACACCATATTTTTTTCTTCAAAGTCATGATCCTTACAATGAATTCTTGATCAGTAGGACAGACAAGAGCTTTTTTTTTGGCATCCTACTGATCAAGAATGACTTACTGATCATTCAAGAATGACAATTAGCTAAAGTGGATCCTGCCATCCCAAAACACTTTCATATTGACCTAGAATGGATAGCTACCATTCACAACCCCTCCATATCGACATCCACATCTATGCCCACTGCCCAGCAGCATGTCTAACAACAGGAAGCAATTTACACATTTTTGCTGCTGGGTGCAACAATTGAATCGAGATTGACACCTGCCTTAGTAGTAATTAGAACACTACTTGCTAACTATTGAGTACAACCCCAGAATTATCAAATGAAAGTAAGGAACGCAGGATTAGCATAACACATTAACCATGATAAATAGCCATTTGGCGAGAGGGACACAATCTATCAACCTCTGACTTGTCTTCGCTTCACAGTGATTATCTTAGTCCCCTTCTAACACACAGAAAAATAATCAACCAATTCAGTGTCCACTTGAATGTTTCAGACTATTATCAAACAATGCAACCCGATGAAATCAACGGTGGTATAATTTAAGCTTGAGGAGTTCAGGTTTCATGCCTAACAGGAATCACATCCAGAAATGTGAGGTGAAAGCATTCATTCATTCACTAGCGGCATACCGATGGGGTAGCATCCATACCTGTGAGCGAAGGCGATGCAGGGGGCGACGGCGCGGGAGACGGTCCTTCCACCCGACGGCCCACCGGCGGCGGCAGCGCGTGCGCCGGCTCGGAGCTGCGGCGGCGGATCCGGAGGGACGGGCGGCGGTGGATCCGGACCGAGGGACGGAGGGGGCGTCCAGCGGGAGGAACGGCGCCGTCGCCCGGCCGGATGGGAGTGAGGGAGAGGGCCACTCCACGCCTCGCCGGCGGCGGGGAGCACGCGGCAGTGAGGGAGCGGCGGAGCGGAAGCTGCGCCGGCGGCGGATCCGGACGGACCGCGCCGGACGAAGGGGGCGAGGAGAAGCAGGACGGACGGCGGCGTCGCGCGGGCGAGCGCGACGGAGCGGGCGAGCCGAGGGCCCGCCGGCGGCGCAGACCGGGCGGAAGGGACGGAGCGGGGGAGCGGAGGGAGCGGCGGCGGCGGATCCGGAGCGAGGGACGGAGGGGAGCAAGCGACAGAGGGGGCGAGAGGGAGGCACTGGAGGCGCGTCGGTGCGTCGGTGCGTCGTTATCCTCCTTCCAACGGCTTCCGCGGAAGCCTAGAAGCCGAAGCCATCCGAACGGCTGGGCTTCGGAAAAAACCCAGCCGCAGCCAACCAAACGGGCTGAATACTTGAATAAAAAGATAGGATATACATTTCGTGGGAAGGCGTATTGCTACCGCATCCCGCCTCCCAGCAGAGGAAGCGACATGCCGTGCCAGTCGCGTGGGTTTGGAAACTTCCGGAACGACTTGGCAAAGCCCTCAGTCCTGCACCCTCCTCTCTTCGCTCATTGACGATTGGGGTCCACGTTTATCAGGCCCGCTGTCAGTGGCCCTCTCACGTCACGTCGGCGCCTGGACGGTTGACAACCCTGCTTCTTCTTCCCCAACCCTCCACCCGTCGTCCTCCCAATCTCGCGGCGCCATGGCTTTCCACCGCCACTTCTTCCTCGCCGCCACGGTCGCGCTCCTACTCGCCGACGGATTTGTCCCCGCCACCGCGGCGAGCCTGGGCGCCGGCGGCTTCGACCCCTCCCGCGTGGTCCAGCTGTCGTGGCGTCCCAGGTGACGATCCGATCTCCCTCTCACTCTGCTCTTCCCTCCCCACAAAACTCTAGGTCGCGCGCGGGTTTGACGGCTGTGGTTCCGTGTGGCTGTAGGGCGTTCCTGCACAAGGGGTTCCTGACGGATGCCGAGTGCGACCACCTGATCGCGCTGGTGAGTGCCGGAGGATGGGTTGGATTGGCTTGTGACTTCTGCTCTGGTCGGTCGATTGATTCGGTTTGTGGTTGATTGAAGGCCAAGGACAAGCTGGAGAAGTCGATGGTGGCGGACAACGAGTCCGGGAAGAGCGTCCAGAGCGAGGTGCGCACCAGCTCCGGCATGTTCCTCGAGAAGAAGCAGGTGAACAAACAGCACTCCAATTGATTTCATTTTCTTTATGGTTCGGAGCTAGGAAGGAGTCTCATATAGATTTGGTGCTTGTGTATGAAGTAATGGAAGTGAATGCTTGTGCATTCACAAAGTGAAATAAGATGATAAGGAACATTTGCAACTTACATTGGGTATTGCAATTCTAAAATAGCAGGGCGTTTTTCTTGCTTGAAATTAATTCATAGGTCTACATGGTTCATGTGTTAACAGTGGTGATGCATGGGTAGAATGCTTGAATGCAATTAAATCTTTGTTATATAGCTCTTTGTGGACATGGATTTGGTGATATTATTGCTAGTCACTACCATGACTAAATTATTTTTTTTACTTGTGCTCATACAGAATATTCGTACTGGGTTTCACTTTGTGTAACCTATAGCTCAAAGGAGTAACTTTTGATTCTTTTTAATGAATTGTATTTTTGTAAAAATATAGATTTGGTGATCCATTGAATGTCCAGCATATGTACCTTTAATTATCCAGAGGTAAAATGACAAGGATCTGCCATTGGGTTAAGTTTATTTGCCTGTCTATGCATAAAGATCTGAAAGTTCGTTCCTTCTATTAAATGATTTTGTTGTTTATATTTTCAAGTGTGGTCAGTTGGTATGTGCCAGTTCTGTTTGGTTGTAAATTTCACTGTACTATGTGAACTACAAAACAAAATATCTTATTACTTGATTAGCTGCCTAGTCCTCTTTATATCTTATGTCACTGAATTAAGGTCAATGGAACTGATTCATGTCTGTTTGGTTAAACTTTGCTTTGTTTTCCTGGTTGCTAATTGTTTTGCTGTATAGCAATACTCGATTGCAGAAATGTGAATTCCAGAGGACCATATAATCTCAGTGCTTGTATACGCAAAAGCACTAATGATTGTTTATTCTTGCTGGTTTCTGCCTCTCTATACTCTCTGCCCAGATGGATTTGTTGTTTTTTGTTTCATGGGGTGCACATTTGGTGTAAGTTTTAAAATAAGAAATTAAAAAATAATGTACTTCTCACAATTTTTCACATGAGACATTGTACCTAAAGCACATGACAGAAAACATATGGGGATGACTTCTTATTTGCTTTCCACATTGTAGTGTCAGTTGGATTTATCCTGTGAAAGGTCTTGCTTGTCTCTTTATACTAAAATAGAGTTATGTTAGTAGTATTGTCTATCGTCCCTTGATATTTGGCGTAAGGTGACTGGATTTTGATGTATGCCATCTTTGCCTTTTCAGTTTGGTCCACTGATTTCTTTATGCTAGATAGGTAAGAGTGCCATGTTTTGTTTGTACACTGTTTGGAATGAGGTCCTGTTCTGTTGTAGTTTGTTTGACACATACATGCTCTATACTGCCATTGTATCTTTGTTTTATATATTGTGCTTTATTGGGTTCAGTTCACTGTCTGAACTATCCAAGCTCTGGTTTTGCTAGGGTGCAGGAACTGGTCACTCTCCCTCACTTCTTCACATACATGATGCAACTTGTTTTGTCATGTTTGGCAGCTTATATTGGTTATTTGAGCTTTGTGCATTATTATCACATTTGACAGATTGTTTCGAGCTGTTGCTGAGTCATGTTCCACCTTCCACTTATGGGTTTCAATGTCTGAACTCTCGTTCGTTCTCATGCCTCTTGCTGTGATTGTTTAGGACTAGCCAGTTGAACCTGAGGCATTACCCTAGGTTCAGAATACAAGACATGCTGTCATATGCAAGGTTACATGGTCCTGAACCCAAACATTGTTCATTGCCGATGACTGGCGGCCACACCATGGCCACAGATAGAATAGAGATGCTAGCAAATATAGACGGGCTGCCTTGACTTTTAATTAACCTCTAGAATCAAGGAGAGTGCTCAACCCAATCCTATCCCTATGTACAACACAACCCTAAGCCTGCGGTGACCACATGGTCATTCTTCGCATGTACAGTAACCACTCATGAACTGTGCACCAGCTGTAGGGATGCATGGACCTGCTCCTTTGTGACATGGGCCCTAATGGGCTGCACATGACCCACTTTTCCTTTTTTTTTGAACAAGAACGTCATAATAATTTTAGGTAGTCGTGCCTGCAATCAAATCAGTTTGATCAACAGGATATGTTTCTTGATAGCACGCATTCACATTCGAGGTCATGGCTTATTTGGAATTAGAAAATAGTATAAAAGTCCTACATACTGTCTAGAAACAATTACCTGTGTATGGACAACAAAATGAAACATCAGTATATTAACTAAGCTATTCACTTGGCAGGATGAAGTGGTAAAGAGAATAGAAGAGAGGATATCTGCTTGGACATTTCTTCCACCAGGTACCTTGAAAGCTTAAATTAAATTACTCAAACCCTTTTGGATTGCATTTCCTTCCTTTTAATTGCCAATAATCTTAATGTTATTGTTGTGGCATGCTCAGAGAATGGTGAATCCATTCAGATATTACACTACCAGAACGGTGAGAAGTATGAGCCCCACTATGACTACTTCCATGACAGAAATAATCAAGCCCTTGGGGGCCACCGCATTGCTACTGTGCTTATGTACCTATCAAATATTGAGAAGGGCGGAGAGACTATATTCCCCAATGCAGAGGTAATTACTTGTCATTGTTGTGTTACTGTCTTAAGAACGTCAGTTGCAGTAACTCAGACATTCCACAGGGGAAGCTATTACAACCCAAGGACGACACCTGGTCTGAGTGTGCAAGAAATGGATATGCAGGTATGACGGCCATTTCTGATAAAACTGAAGTTACCTTGCAGACATACATGCTTTATGATCTTGGCCAGCTTTTACGTAACATGACTATGGTCCTGGTCCATGACTTGAGTCTAGTTTGTCAGTAGGCTTTCTAGCTTTGCATATCTTAGGTATACCTTCCACTTATGTTTACTCTGATGTCTAAACGTTGGCTTCCTCTGCAGTTAAACCGGTAAAGGGTGACGCCCTTCTGTTCTTCAGTCTCCACCCTGATGCAACAACAGATTCCGACAGCTTGCACGGGAGCTGCCCCGTCATCGAAGGCGAGAAGTGGTCCGCTACTAAATGGATCCATGTGAGGTCGTTTGACCTCCCTGTCAAGCAGTCGGGTTCGTCTGACGGATGTGAGGACGACAATGTTCTCTGCCCCCAGTGGGCGGCCGTGGGTGAGTGCGCGAAGAACCCTAACTACATGGTAGGGACCAAGGAAGCACCTGGCTTCTGCCGGAAGAGCTGCAAAGTATGCGCAGAGTAACCATTAATCCGCTGCATGTTATGTAGTTGTCCCAATTCCCGGGTGTAGATAGGACTGAGCATAGCATGGACCTGGAAGAAGGAAATGTAAGAGAGGCAGAGAGCTATCTGTTATCACCTATACAGGCCAGGAAATCAACAGCTAGAACACTTATTTATGTTTTGTCCAAACTTCAAATACCCTCTTCAGTTGAGCAATCCAATCAATGGCAATCGATAGAGCAATCTTGTTTCCTTCAATTGGTGTGTGATAACTTGTCTTCTTGGAAATGAAACACCCCTTCATTTGTTGAAACAAGCTAGGAGGTTGAGGGGAGGAGGTGCTTTCCGGGGTGTGTATATGTATCAATGGTGTTTGGTGTTCCTGCACCTGTTGAGCTGTTGTCCAGTTGCCTACTGAATTGCAGCAACATACAGCCTACTATGGCCTCCTATGGGTGTGTAACCAATCTACCAAACGAAATAACTTTTGCCTTTATGAGCTTATAGCTGTTGGCTGCAGAAATTAAAGATGCACGTTGCTGACACGCGCGAGAATAGTCACTGTCCCCCTTCTTCACTTTTAACTGTGTGATCTTGCATTCAACTCCTGCCGGTACACATCCAGTACAATACAGTAGCTAGAGAGGTGACCAAACCAAAGAGAAAGAAAACCACTGCCCATTGCCAATTTGCCATGCATCATCAACAATGACTTCACAAGCAAAGACACATCACAATAATTAATATAACCCAATCTTCCCCCCTTTTTTAATATAATCTAGCAACCATTACTAGCTCTTTGGAGCGGCGACGACGCCGTCGTTGCCGGCGAGCGCCCGGTACTTGTCCTTCCTGGTGAGGCTGGTGCACTCGTAGGAGAGCGTGGCGGCGATGAGCCTCTGGATGTAGTTGGCCACCTCGTGGCTGGTCTTGCCCCCCGCGCAGGTGAGCTCCGTCGGGAGCTTGCTGAGGAACGTGACCACGTACGCCGGGCTCGGGTTCATGAAGAAGTAGAAGGGGTCCATCCCCTTCCAGCCCCTCGCCGTCGTGCCGTGGAACATGCCCATCCGGTTCTCCATCGCCACGGGCACCACCTCGTCGGTGAGCTCCGCGAACAGCGCCGAGAAGCGCAGCAGGAATGGCTCCCTGCACGTGGTCCCCTCCGGGCAGATCGCCAGGTCGCCCTCCTCCAGCAGCTCCCGGATCATGGCGGCGTCCGACGCCCTGTCCCGCGTCAGCCGCACCGTCCGGATCGGCGACAGGAACTCCGACAGCCGCGACAGCGAGTAGGTCACCGCCGCCACGGGCCGGCCCAGCGCGGCGGAGAGGAAGATGGGGTCCAGCAGCGTCCGGTGCGAGCACGCGAACAGCACCCCTAGCCGGCCCGCGGTCCGCTCGGCGCGCGGCGGCGGCGGCGCGCCGCGGACCAGCACGCGCACGCCCAGCGCCCAGAACGCGTAGTACACCAGCGGCATGGGGAGCAGCGCGCCCGCGGCGATGCGGAGGCAGGCCAGCGCGAAGCCGGCGGGGAACCAGAGGACGACGAGCAGCGCCGCCAGCGGCGTCGGGCGGCGCACCAGGCGGCCGTCGTGGAAGATGACGGGCCGCGGCAGCTGGTCCATGGGCAGGGGATCCACCGGCGCCCGTGGTACGATGTACGCCTCCTGCAGCAGCCACGCGCATACACAATTACACATGCATGCGTGCATTAATGGCGAATTGAGAGGACAAGTCGCCACCATTAATGCTAGTGACAGTACATTGAAGATCGATGCTAATGGTAATTAGTGGCAGCATAATCCACATTTAGTATGGTCTCATGAAACTGACTGTGTATCATTGGCCCAAAATGCTCTACTATAATTGTACCACCATTCAGGCCTGCCGCCATTGCATTCTACGTGCTAGAGCAACATGTAACATTTCACCCAAACTTTGTCTTTGCATCACCAAGTGTTAGAAAAGAGCAAGTCGTGTGTGTGTAAACAGCACACATGAGTAGCTCGATCTAGGACAGACAAGCGACAGTAGTGGCACGTACACCACTGCTCTGTCCACCCTCAGCTAGCTCACTCCAGCTACGGGTAGTAACTATTGTTAGTTGGATTCACCTAAAAGGCTGTACTGGTGCATCCCTGTGGACACAGTAGCACTAACTACTTTGGTGCATCAAGGCCAGCATGGTCTTGTTGCCACAATTGGTTGCAAGACAAAAAAAAAAATTCGACAAAATTCGCCAAGTTAGACAAGTAGTGTTTGGTTAATTCCTAATAACGTAAGCACATTTTTAGCGTACCCAACCCTTTTGATTTTCGTCACGCAAGTTCCATGTGGAGTAGCAGCCGCAGAATCTCCGAAGCCTACAACGAGTTAGACAAATTTGCCAGAATTGTGGCTTGACACCTTGGGCAATCTAAGGGGGTGTTTGGATCCATGGACTAATTTGGATGTTTGATACCAATTAGAAGGACTAAACGTGAACTAATTATAAAACTAATTGCATAAGTCGTGGTTAATTCAGAGACGAATCTATTAAACCTAATTAATTCATGATTAGCACATATTTACTGTAGCATCACATGGTCAAATCATGAACTAATTAGGATTAATAGATTCATCTTGAGAATTAGCCTTCATTTGTACAATTAGTTTTGTAATTAACTTATATTTAATACTTCTAGTTAACATCTAAATATTTAATGTGATAGCGATTGATAGGGACTCAACTTTAGTCGCAGGAACTGTTAAGCTTCCAAATGAACCTACCGGGCGGGGCCAAACTAAATAAACTGGCGTGTGGACGTAATTAACGCCGGCCCGGGTGGTTTAATACTCCTTGTAGGCAACCAAATAAATCAGATTGAATGAGCGTAGGTTGGGCAGCGTCTGCCACGCCGGGTCCCCTGACCAACAAACACTCTTTACTGCCCAAAGATGTGACCCAACCACACGTTATATCGCATTCGTTTCTGATCGCTCCTACTGCTTGCAGTTGCGTCGAGTGTAATTTTTAGTAACGGTAGTTGTGGCTGTGCCAGGAGTATGGAAGAGGTGTATTCTTAATTTCCTATACCATGCACAATGTCAGCAAGCAAACAACCGTGAGGTGACATACAAGAAGCAACATGCAACTGGAGAAAGAAACCTCGATTAACCAGCCTCGATTAATTAACAAGAGTATGGTTGGAACGGCAATCGGGACCGAAATCCGATCCTAAAGTTCAGCAATATTCTTGCAATAACTAAGTTATTTTCTGAACGAATTTTGCGAAGCAGTTATTTTCTGAACGAATTTTGCAAAGGAATTTATTATAGGCTTGATTTTCCACGTGGCTTCTAGGGAATTGTTAGTTTATGCCATGTCTATAAGGCCATTCTCGGTATGCCATGTCTATAAGGCCATTCTCGGTGGGGGTTTTATGGGCAATAAATGAGCCGCTATGTAGGCAATTGTGATGACATGGCACATTATTTATGAGGTGAGAGAAGAAACTAGTTTCATGGAGGATGAAACCATGTGTATACTGTTTCCAAAAGAGTTGTGTCTTGCATATAGCCTTGGAAACAACAAAGGAAACCATGCATTGAATGAGCTATTTGATCCATGAACTAAATGCAATCTTGCTTGCTCCCTCCGTCCCACAAAGACTGTTTGTTTAGAAAATTTTAAACAAGATAGTAGCAATGCTAAAAGTCTAAAGTATCCCTAATAACTCTTATTAATTGGATGGATTACCGAGTAGAATTAATTATACATGCACAGTTGTAGTAATTGTCGGACCTATTAGTCTTCCTTATTTAGCGAGTCTGGCTCGGACATCGATGGTGGGAGTAAATGATCGATTCGTTAACTAGACCAGAAGGTATTATGAGATCCTTTATTGGATTGTCTAGAACTTATATGGATACTCTTTGTGAGACAAGTTTTGAAGACTAAACAAACAGTCCCACACTTTGTGGGACGCAGCATTCTTGGAAACATAAACACGAAAGTAATGTCTAGCAGGCCATGGGCGGCGAGGGCGTTTAATGACGACAACTGAACCGGCTTTTGCATGCAGACCAATCCATTGGCCTTTGGAGCCCTTGATATTGATTTTTCAAGAGTTTTCTTTTTGATTGTGCCAGCTAGAGCGTACTAGCATGCACCCAGCAACAGTGTCGTCTCGAATTTATGGCGGGAACGCATGCAAATTAAAAACCACCCCGCCTGCTGGCTGCAAACACATGCGCTCCTCTCGGCACCACATCCACATGCATGGATCATATTCGGCGCCTTTGTTTCCAATCATTCAGCTCCTCTCGGTGCCAACTGGGAGTACAGCATTCACTTGTGCATGCCAATAATCTCTCGAAGCTCGATTTGGAAACCTAGATATGCCTAGAGTACCCCAAACTATGCAAAAACATGGCTAGGTTCGGGGCGCATGAAATTCACCGTGTGATCTGTGGTTGTAAAAAGAGTATACCGTTCGCCGTGTGAGCTTTATGTGAACTTCGTGCAATCAGAATACGGAATTCTGGCGTCATGTTCATGCGTACGGTGAAGTACGGTAATACGAAATATCTGGAGAGTAAATAATAAGGTCGGAGCGGTAAATAATAGGGTGTGGTAAGGTAACTAGCGTACTACTCACCTTGCACATGCTCATGAAGGCGTAGTCGGAGCGGCTGTCCCCGAGTCCGACGTCGGGCGCGTTGCCGTCGTCGGCGAAGATCTCCCGCAGCGCCTCGGCCTTGCGCCGCCCCACCAGCACCCCCCGGCGCGCGTCCACGAACCCCGTGGCGCGGCCGCGCCACGTGGCGAGCTCGGTGCCCGCGACGGCGTCGGCGCCGAGGCACTCCCTGAGGAACGGCTCGGCCATGACCCGCGGCGTGGCCGTGAGCACGACGCGGCGCCTGGCGCACGCCGAGAAGACCCGCCACGCGCCCGGGTGCACGTCGGCGGCGTAGAACCGGGGCAGCACGGCGCGCGCCGCGGACTCGATGTCGGCCACCCGCGCGCCCGCCGTGGCCGCGAACACCAGCACCCGCGCGCACGCTGACTCCGACGCCAGCAGGACCCGCAGCGCCGCGGCGAGCGGGGACAGGAGCAGGAGCAGCAGGAGGCGCGGCACGCCGCCGGCCTCGAACGCCACCAGCGCGTAGTACGGGAACGCGCTGCGGGAGCGGAGCAGCGTGCCGTCCAGGTCCGCCGCCACGGCGTGCGACCCGCGCCCCGACGCGTCGCACTTGTCCACCGTCGGGAAAGGCTCCACCCCGGCCGCCACCACGGCCTCCACCGCCTCCTCCATTACCGCGAGGTCGCAAGCTCTCTCACAGCGGCGCGTGGGCAGGCGATCGAGCTCGCACTCTCTCTCGCACTGCCCTGCTGCGTGGCTGTCGTGCGCCAGCTCGAGCTCTTGGCGGAGCTCGGGCGGGCGTATATATACTGGCGCGCGCGGAGAGGGGGTGGTGGCGCCCGTGCCCGGGTTTGTGGCGAGGTGGAGCGGTATGGTTGGTTGGTGAGCGGTAGGGGTGGGCGTTAGCGCATTTCACTACCGCGGCGCAAGCATGGTTTTGCTGCTAATTGCAGCGCTAATTGTGATTAGTCTCTTAAGTGGCTGATGGTTGCGAGGACGAGCGCAACAGTGGAGCTAGTGTTACAGTGGCTGCAATTTATGTTCTTCATTTATCGTATAGGTCTAATCAATTTTAAGAGATGCGGCATGTGGTCCAAGGCTCTAGCTCCTCTGGCTGAATGGGCCCTCCTGTTCTTCGTCGTTTTGGTTTGTCAGAGGGCCGAATGACATTAGCTGCTGACAGGGGGAAAAAGACTAGCTATCTGTATACCAGTGGTTCAATAGATTGCTGTTATTGGAGTTGGGTGGCGTGATGTTTCACACGGTTAGCAAGGGAAAAACTCATTCAAAGAACGGTAGTTCTGCAACATGGAATAGTCTGACGACTCTAACATTTAACTTTTCAAGTAGGTGTCTTATATTGTTCCTACTTCCTAGGTTAATTCCTTGTGGATTTGTGTAAGGAAGGACTCCTATCAGTGAGATGTGATAACTGAATGCAAAGCACGCCGTACTCTTTTTGAGGAAAAATTGATTTTCTGCACCGAAAGATAGTTTTAGAAATATACGGCGCTCAACTTTCTCGGTTCACGTAAATACAACTATATCGAAGCATCCGCAGAGTGAAGCTAATCACCACGATTACTAGAAACTCTACTAAGAACATATGTTGTATGGAACAAGAGCTCACATATGTAAACGAAGCATTGCAACGACATAGACCATGATGCATCAATGGATATAAAGAACATGTAGCAGTTACATATCAAGAATCATAACAACCCTAGGGATGAACAGAGACTTTACTCCATAATCTTATAAATGTTGACGAATAAAGGAGATATGGAGCACCTGGAGAACACCATGACCGAAGGCGAAGACGAGGGGAGGCACGAGGGCCTTAGGCCGATCAGCCTGGCGCACCCTAGGTCATCCCGTTTGATGACGAAACTCATGATCAGATCTAAAACCCTATTTCTTCTCTTGTGGTGGTGGCGGCTCGGTCTAAACTCGTCAGGATTCTCCTCCTTATTGAATGCCTTGGGTATTATAGTTGGCGGCATCGGTTGAGGTGCCTTCGAGGTCAAGTATCTGGAAAATAACCTTAGGAATGTCGTGGGCTTCCTCCTGGTGAAAGGGGGCGACGAACGGAGCCAAAAAGGGGCCAAGCCGATCGGCCTGGACAACCATAGGCCGATCGGTTCCCTATTTTGGCCTCCAATGCCTGAGCGCTTCATATGAAAATTGTAGACCTCGTCGAGCCATGCAATTTTCCCTATAAATTTGCCCCAATTGGAGTTCGGCTGAGGAAGATATGGCCCGTGCAAGTTTCAACTCCTCGTGTGAGCTTGCAGTTCAATGTTTGTGTTTGGACCATCCAATATCCAAAGTCCGAGCCCAAATCCAACTTGTATAAAAACCCTTCATTGATGTCGTATTTCCTGTGATTTTGCAATATGGTCCAAAACACAAAATATATGTGAATACGGGGTTATTTCAGGCGCCAAGTGGTGGGTTAGTATAAGAATATACCTGAAAACACTAGCTTAATGGCACTAAAAGTGTGTCAATAATGGGCATCAACAAACCCCGACCATGCTTAAACCTTGCTCATCCTCGAGTAAGTCAATCCTTGCTTAAAAGAAATCATCGTTGCCTTCCAATGTCATCCCTGCACTTATACATGACAAGATATATTGCTCTCTCTCAAGTGTTTAGTATTAAAGTTCAAGTTGTGACCGGCTTATTTTTCATTATGGAAGATAAAATAGCAATAAAAAACAAGCCATAATAAAATAAATGCAATGCTCTTCAAACTTAAGTGAACTTCAGACCCTTACCTTGTTTCATCATGAAGAGTTTTTCAAAAGGATGCATATCCAACATAAGTGAGATTCTCTTGCAAAAGTTCATGGAAACACTCATCTCATCAAGTCACTCAAGCCTAACTAGATTATTTTCAACCATTCTACTCATATATGAAAGTGGAAAGCTTATGTGGAGCTTGGTAGGTAAAAACAGTCCTAATAAAACATTATATCTGAAATATTGTCAAACTAAGAGAGATCTATTGGATTTACTGAGACTTGTCAAAAAGGCCATGGAAAATAAATGTTGGAGAGGGAGAGATATGGAACACACATATTTATTGGATTGCACATGGTTGGAAAATGTGAGTATGATATAACAATGGTAACTTGTCGAGCCAATCATGATGCTTCAGAAGATGAGGAGTTTATTCTTTCTTTCTTTTTTTCTTCCTTCTTTCTCTGTTTTTTTCATTCTTTTTCTACTTTATTATTTTCTCTCCATTTTTTCTTCTTCTTTCTTTTCTCCTCAAATTCTGGCATAACAAATTTGGATCCAACCAGTAGCTGTCAGGGAAATATTGCGCTGAAAATTTCTCCTCGAGCATGAAAAGTGAGTAAAAATTTGCTGCTGGTGGGTATAGAAATGACCTCAAAAAAATTTAATCATACTCATCTTTAATCACAAAAAAATGTATGGATT
Organism: Setaria viridis; assembly: GCF_005286985.2. Taxonomy (NCBI): domain Eukaryota; kingdom Viridiplantae; phylum Streptophyta; class Magnoliopsida; order Poales; family Poaceae; genus Setaria; species Setaria viridis. The sequence continues at coordinate 20,419,046 of NC_048271.2, read as the reverse complement.
TAGGTGGATATCCAGCGAGGTTTGCAAATTTTCTAGTAAAGAAAATCACAATGCATGGATAGTATAGGCTAGTAAAACAAAGGTAACACAAAGGAATGGTCAGCTTCTATGTCTCAAACCACATAAATCAATCTTAATCCAACTCATCAAAATATAAGTTTACAATCTAAAAGTTTCATCATGAAATGGCATGTATGTATATAGGCTTTGGTAGGGTAGAACTTTGCAAGAGATTCACACATGTAGAAAGCATAATAATTAAGTTTAATAAAAGTAAGACAAGTTATCAGGTCATCAGCAAGCTTAAATTAGAGAGCAACTGAATGAATGTGGGTCTAGAATATAGTCAGTTAACCTCCACAATTAAAAGAGCCTGTATTTAAATCAATTTAAGTCCATATTATAGAGAGCAATTAGTCAAGACATATACAACATCGTGTAGGTAAAATAAAGTGGTAACTTTCATCATTTTTCCATAGGTAAAGGCAATATAAAATATCGAGATGAGCACATGGTCATGTCTATTTATTGAAAATAAAAACAAATCTAGGTTGTCCTCCTAGTAGCCATGTTATTATCACACAAAGGTTGTACTAAGTTGAAGGTTGAAGGCTTATATATACAGACATTTAGAAAGAGATGGAAAAGAGAATGTGCAAGAAAATTTACCGTCCTGTTGATACTTGTGATGAAGCGTAGCGAAGCCTCCCCCATGCTTAAGTGTTGTGCTTAGCATGAAAGAAGAACAATGAGCATCTTTTGACGGTCGTAATCCTCTTACTCCACGTGTCATTTTCATCTTTATCCAGCAAGCCCTCCCCCATGCTTAGCATCATGCTAGGCATGAAAGAAGAAGACAGAGCATCTTGTGATCATTAGCTTGATGCTATATTTTATAGTCTTTCGTGGTTCCCTTCTAACATTTTTGTCTGTTAAATGTTTCATTTCCATGTTTCCATGTGACAATCCTCTCGAGGGTGTGATTCCATCCTAAGCTTCATAATTTCTTCGTTTATACTCAATGGAAGCATTGCCCAAGCTTCTCTTCATTGTTTTCATCTTCATCTCCTCTGTTTAGCTATCATCATATTGCAATCATCTTTTCTTCATAGATTTTCCCCTACATAAAGAACAGAACATATACCAAAGTATAGATCTATTGAAATGTGTACAAAATTACCTTTCCAATGATTGGTCGTTCATTAAAAACAGAGTTCATATGAGAGAGTTATACCCGTTTTATTTCAGCAAAGAGCGCTGTCCAGAACTGATTTCAGGATGTGCGACATTCGGTGATTTGGCCATAACCGTTTGTAGGAACCTCCAAATACCTTGCCGCTTGATTCGTTGGAAAGAAGACTTCATAGGGCTTCTGAATATCCAAAAATATTTTATTGTTTGCCTTTGAGGTGATGCAAAATTTTGATAAGAATAATAGCTTCAAGTGCATCTGTCTGGAGATGTTGATGATCTTGACCTTGTGGTCTTTAGGGCACCATGTCACGCATCCTTCGGCTTCAAGGTCATCACTGTTGCTGCACCAAAAATTAACATGGTGGAAATGGTGGTTCTTCTCCATAATTCTTGCTTTTATCGAGGTGATAGGATCATAGTAGGCTTCTGCGCTTCGCATTGACGATTTGGATGGCCTTTTTCCTTGGTCGCACATCTCAGTCACCGTAGAACTTCATAAACATCTCGCGGGAGAATATTGGTGGTGGCACGGTGAATTTTGTTGCCTCCAAATCTGATTACCATCGAATCATATCCCTCTTATTTATCATCTTTTTATCATGAGAGCATCTTTATAATGCCTACAAAACAAGTCAAGTGCACATACTACTCCTAGGGTGATGATTGAGAGTAGAAATAATTGCCAACAAACCAACAACACATTCTAGATTCTTTAACTTGTGGCATAATTAGTCTAGTAAAAAGAAAGATAAAACCTTATGGGTGTACGTGAGTGCAATGTGTATATGCATATGGGAGAAAGGTATATAAGCAAAGACAATGTTTACACATAGTTCTAAACACCATGTTTACAACTAGGTTGTTGAATTTCTCCATAGCTATAGAGATGAATTAACCATATCTATCCCAAGATCAATAATTCTTTATAGAACAAGAAAAACAAAGCGCATTGCAAAGCTTATAAACCAACCAATGCAACATGAAAACAAAATGGATAGCTAGCAAGATTTATAGAACTGAATGATGATGGTCTGCAATCATATTTAAACACTACGTTTACACAAGATTGCTAAAGGAAAATGCTAACGTTAAGCATTCACACGAATATAAAGGCATTCATCATTACGTGTAAAGAACAACCAAGCCAACTATATGCGAAGCATGAATGGGATGCAATGAAGGTGTAAGAGAACTTTAGGATGCAAACATTGTGATGATGGCAAAATGCAATGCATGCAGAAAAATAAACATGAAATGGACATGATGATGGTCTAAAGACAAAACAAAACCTAGAACAATTAGCTACAAGTTAATCATCATAAGGTGGTGACATGCATTTTATTATCTAAAAGAAACAAAAACTAAATGAACGGGTTGCCTCCGAAAAGCGCTTCTTTTACAGTTATAGAGCTCGACTTTCTCATATACCTTCTCATTGTCACAAAGCCATGGTCCTTTATGTAAGAGTTAAAGGCATCCATGAAACTTTCATTCACTTCTATACTGTACATGATCATTTAGGCTCAATGGAAGATTTGCCCAAGCTATTTTCTCTCACATCATCATCTCCTTCTTGATCGTTCTTTGTTGCTGCCTCTTCTTCATTGAATTACTCCACATCTAGAACAGAACACATACCAAACTTATGCTTCATTGCAAAGTGCATCAAAATCCCTTTCCAACAAGTGGACATTCGCCCAAAACGGACTCCGGACGAGAGAGTTATGACTATTTTACTCCGGCACTATGTTCTGTCCTGAGCTGATTTCAGAACACGCATCATTGAAAGATTTAATCATAACTCATTGTACGGATCTTCAAAATTAGCGGTTCTTGATGCGTTGGAAAGAAGACTTGATGGAGCTCCTGAATATCCAATTTTCTTATATTGTACATCTCTTATCATGGGTAGAAAATTGATTGCAACAGCAACATTCATCCTTAGATATTGATGATCCAACTTGCAACTTTTTTGGGCGTGACTTCTCCACAAAATTTTGGATCTTATGACCTGCATGGTTAGTGAAATTTAGGTAATCTACTAGCAAGTGCTCATTTAAGGTTATTAGCTTGACCAAGCACAAAGAAAGATTGAGATTTGCAAAACTTATTGTAAACATAAGCATCCATAATCACAACCCCAATTGATTTGCAAAAGAATATCATGGTGCAATTAAATGTGGCATATGTTTCTTGCATAACACTAAGATCTCCACAAGGCAAAGGTTTTGAAGGCATAAAATCAATAGGTTCAAACACAAGCATTGCCTTTTTACCATTCTCAAGAAATTCTAGCCTATCAACATGATAAACATAGGTGCAAGGCATAGAATTTAATCTGTCTTTCATACTATTGGTTGAGCATGAGCATTTCAATATATCATCTTCAATACTAATAGTACCTTGAAAGTTTAATGTGTACCTAAACCTTGGAGTTTTTTCAACAAGAGTGATTTTTGGTTCATCTACCGGAGTTAAAAACAGATTGATCTCAATAATTGGAGGTGGTTCTTCATCATCATCTTGCAATCCCTCCAGCTCTCCATCATGTGGAACATGTAGTTCATTAGCAATATTAGCAGTCATCTCTTCTTTGAAGTCTTTATTATCTAGGATCATATCTACATCTGCATCTTCAAAGTCTTTTGTATTGCCTTCATTATCTCTCATGTACCATATGTCATCAAGATTGTTTGTTGTAGACTCAGTCTTTTCTTCATCTTTGAGCACTACCATGTCCTGATTTTCTAGTGTTCCAGTTTCAAAAACACACAAGTTATAAACCTTCACATTGCGTGCTCTTATTTTTTAAAATTTATCCTCTGAAACTTCAGCCATATCACCAGAATTATTAGATATGAGATCTTGAAATATTTTTGCATTTGTCTTCAAGTCGGGAGTGATTCTCACCTCATTAGCTCTTCTCTTCATTGTCTTTCTTTCTTCATCAGGCAACAACCAATTAAGTTCTTCTAGTGATTCTAATCTTCTTCTTCAACTGTTGTGCATGATGCTGTAGAGAGGGACCTTTTAGGCTCATCATGGTTCTGCTTTTCTTAGGTTTCATCATCTATTTTTGAAATATCATCTCGATTGATCCATCTTTCATCATCTTCTTCTTCTTCGCATATTTTCTGAATCGATTCTCCGCTCATCTCTTGATCAAATACATTATCAATTCTTCTGGTTTTGCTTCGGTGTTTCTCATATCATACGTTGCTGACTAAATGGCCAAAATCAATCGGAATCCAATGAAGCTGTTCGAATTCTGCCAATGGTGTAGCATTCTCAAAACTACAGCCTGAATTCATATTTGTTTCAACAATTTTAATATGTGTAATGACTTCTCTTACCTCAGGAAGTGTGACCGGTTCATCTTCCTTGAGCCTTGGTTCATCTTTTTCAAAAATTTCAGCAGGCATCTCTGTCTTTTTTTTCTCATTTTGCTCCTCCTGGTAGAGTTTTTATCGTTCTCGTTCCACTCTTTTTGCATTGCTTATCCTTTGTAAGATCTGTGTAGCTTCTCTAATTATCTTTTCCATGAAATCACCTCCTGCACACATTCTTGCATATTGGGAAGAGTGAGGGATTAGTGAAAAATAAAATGAATGCAACATCATGTCACCAGAAATTCCCAAGTTCGGGCCTTGCTCAAGTAGTCCATTAAATTGATTCTAGGCTTCATCAATCCCTTCATCCTCTCCTTGCTTGAAACAAATCACTTGCCTCCTTAAACATTGGACCTTACTTAAGGGAAAATATTGTATGCAGAGTTTCTTCTTGACTCATCCCATTTTTCTTTCACTTCAATAGATGCAAGTGTGTACCATCTTCGCTCTTCACCTTCAAGAGAAAATGGAAAAAGATTCCACTTGAACCAAGCAGCTGGAACTCCTTCTTGTTGCACCATGTTGCATATCATCGTGAATCGCTCAATGTGTCTCTATGGGTTGTCATCCTCCGAAAGGGTTTGTTGCCATGAACTCGATGATTCCATTATTCAATTTATAGTGGGTTGTAGCAAGTGCCGAATCTAAATTTTGCATATGAAAGTCCTCTAATGATGGTGTTGCTAACTTCCCTAGCGACATTTCTTCATTATCCATTTGTTGGACGAATAGATCCATCTAGACACTGAAAAGAAAAATAAAAAAATCTACACAAAATTTAAGTATTAGCGGGTTAGTAAAATCAATACAAAGATCAAATACAACAAACTAAGTTGTTCCCTGGCAACGGTGCCATAAAAGCTTGTTGACGGCAGTTAGCGCACCAATTCGTGTAACGCAAGCGCGTGGATTAGTTATAGCTTTTCCCTTAGAGTATTCCCCCAAAGTTACTAATCCGTGGAACAAGTGGATTGCTGGCTCTCACTTTATACCAATCTTGCTAACAAAACTGAGTGTATGTATGTGTAGAGAGATAAACTAAACTAATAACAAAGATTGAGACAATATAGGAAAGGTTAACATAAGATCGGAAATAGAGATAGATATAAGTGTTCCCTCCCTATGATCTAGGTTCACAAGAATATGTATCTACTACACAGATGGGTGCTACCCTCACTAGCTATCACAGCGGTTACGTGCTCGCTCGACCTTTTCCATCCCGCATACTGTCACTACGTAGGGATACTCAACACCTTGCTCACACACACTATATCGAAACATCCGCAGAGTGAAGATAATCACCACAATTACCAGAAACTCTACTAATAACATATGTTGTACAGAACAAGAGCTCACATATGTAAATGAAGCATTGCAACAACATAGACCATGATGCATTAATGGGCATAAAGAACATGTAGCAGTTACATATCAAGAACCATAAGAACCCTAGGGATGAATAGAGGCTTTACCCCATGATCTTACACATGTTGACAAATAAAGGGGGTATGAAGCACCTGGAGAACACCCTGACTGAAGACGAGGGGATGCATGAGGGCCTTAGGCCGATCGGCCTGGGGCACCCTAGGCCGATTGGCCTATGGCTTTCCTCCCTCCTCTGGAGGTCCTCTTCGATGATGAAGCACCTCATCAGATCTAGAACCCTATTTCTTCTCTTGTGGTGGCGGCGACTCGGTCTAAACTCATCGGGATTCTCCTCCTTGTTGAATGTCTTGGGTATTTATAGTTGGAGGCATTGGTTGGGGGTGCTGTTGAGGCCAAGTATTTGAAAAAATACCCTAGGAACATCGCGGGATTCCTCTTGGTGAAAGAGGGCGATGAACGGAGCTAAAAACGGGCTAGGTCGATCAGCGTGGACCCCCATAGGCCGATCGGCCTGCCCTATTTTTGCCTCAAATGCCCGAGCACTTCATACAAAAGTTGTAGATCTCGTTGAGCCATGCAATTTTCCCTATAAATTTGTTCCAATCAGAGTTCGGATGAGGAAGATACAGCATGTGCAAGTTTTAGCTCCTCCTGCGGGCCTGCGGTTCAATATTCATGTTTGGGCCTTCCATTATCCAAAGTTCAGGCCCAAATCCAACTTGTAGAATAACCCTTCATTTATGTCGTATTTCCTGTGATTTTGCAATATGGTCCAAAACACAACACATATGTGAATACGGGGTTATTTTAGGTGCAAGTGGCGGGTTAATATAAGAATATACATGAAAACACTAGCTAAATAGCACTAAAAGTGTGTCAATAATGGGCATCAACAAACCCCGACCATGATGATCGACAGGCATAGAACTATAGCAAGCCCAAAGGCACAATGAACCGATGCGGTAACGTAGAATTAGTCTATTCATATGAATTGTATAACTTAAAAGAGCACAAGACATGCATGACATACTACCAAAATAGCATAACAACCATACTCTATATTATAAATAGGATGCTAACAAGTCGAGTACAAAGCCATACCCAAGGCCGAAGGTGTTTCTCGTAAAGTGTTCTGTGGTGTGTTTCTCTGGTGTTCGCGCATGTTTCTCTCCTAAAGTAGACTTGTGTAATTGAAAATACTTATTTGCCAATACATGTGGAACTAGGTTATTATAATTAAATATGTGAGTAATAAATGTTAGTTTTCCTTTATTCGTTGAGTGTATTGACGGCCGGATTTGTCACTTAAGGACCGTCAACAACCACTGAACGAGTTTTTTTTCCATTTTTGCATGGTCGTGTATCCCGGTTGTACATGTTCGAACTTCTCTTCTTTTTAATGAAAAATGTGCTATGCATGTCTTAAAAAGATATAAATGTATCACCCCATCACGGTGTTCATCCACCCTACTTATTTACTATTGGTTTCTTTCTTTTCTCACGTTGTCTCTATTTCCCTACACCACACCATTTCATTATATTGCTACTCCCCCCTTCTTATCCAAAATCAGGAGCTCAATTTGTGGTTTATCTGGTGCACTGGAACTTGAACTAGGTTGAGTTGATTCCCAAAGCAATGAACTTTTCAAGTTTTGAGTTGTGAGGAATTCACTGGGATGGATATGAGTGTAAGAAAATCTGAATTATCCATATATGTATCCGCTCAATACGAATATCCGTATTCGTATCCAATTTTAATATGGGTACTAAAACAGATGAATCCGAATTCATTTTTTGTTATTTTTCTCTATTCAATGTGGAATATCAAATGCCATCCGTATCCATGAAAAACTAAGTACCCGGTGAAACCATTTAAAACTCATCTCTGTGAGACTATGACTAACTACTACGATAAATGATATTAATTCTAATACTACTAATGATGCACATTTTTTAAATTTTTGAAAGTTATCTATATGACAAATGACTAATGATATTAATTTAATATTACAAATGATATCTCCATGAAACTATTTAAAACCTATCTATATATGGCTAATGACTTACGATATTAATTTTAATATCTACAATGTTATACAAAGATTAAGGTTGATTAATTTTAATATGACCAATCATATTATTTTAAATACTTTAGTTTATTTATTTATTGATGAAATTATTTTTATATATTTAACATAGTTATTTCTTATTATATATATTGAAACATTTATTTATTTTTTAGTGAATATTTATCTTGGTGTACATGTGTTATATAATGATGTTCTACTAAAATAATCGATAAGGCAATTTTATACTTGTTATCTTCCAAATTGAGTAGGTATCTGAACATGAATCCGAACTCGAATTATCTATTTTGTATTCATATCCGTATTTGATTTAAATTACAGTATAAATAGTTTTATTTGAATTCTATTCCATATATATTGAATCGAGATCCATCCCTACGAGTTCATTTTAGTGCAGAGTGGAGATCGTCCCTTCATGAGATGGTGAGAGTGCTTGTAGTTGGGGACAATGAACACGAGGGAAACGTAGCTGCGCATTATGCAATAATCAAAACCGTTTTGCCCAATGAACAACAGTGCTATATTTTTGTGTATTATACTACTCAAATTCAAGTTCAAGGAATAGTGTTATAAATAATGTACCTAATAAATAATATCATGAAGCCTTGTGAGACTTGGATTTGAATGGGTTGATACTTGGTAGAACCACATTTGAAAAATTTGGCGTGAAAATGGTACTAAATTTTAGTGGGAATGACATTTCCAAGGGCGGGTGATGCCATCACCCACCCCTAAAGATAACCATTTGCAGGGGTGGATCATGACATCACCCGCTCCAGGAAACGGTTTTACCAGGGCGAACAATTACCCGCTCTTTTAAATAGCTATTTGTAGCTGCAAAAAGTAGGAGCGTGTAGCGTGCCCGCCCCTACAAATGTTGTTTCAACCGCCTCTGACAACCATTTTTTAGTATTGTAGTGCTATTCGAATTCGATTCCACGTATATATCGGTAGAAGTTCATTTTAGTGCAGAGTGGAGGTCATCCCTATGTGTGAGTGGGCTTGTGGTTGGAGACAATATACTCAAATTCAAGGAATAGTGTTATAAATTAATAAACCAAAGAATATCAAAATAATGTCATGAAACCTTATGAGTTGGAGGTTCTTCGAGCATCGATCGAACCAAGTTTGGCAATTAAGACCTAGCTTTATTAACGTGAAACAAGCTTGAGATTATGTCCGCATACCGGCCGGAGCGGAGTATCATACTATATATCCATGATATTTAGCACGATTGCTGGCATGACAAGCCATTGAATTGAGCGGAAACAGCAGACTCCTGGGATCAACTAATCCGTCTTAAAAGATGTAAAAAACCACTCGGGGAGGGCGCTTGGGGACCGGCCGGCCCGGCCCTGTACGTAATGTAGGGGTTTACGTGTACGCTAGACAAGTGTGCATGGGCCCTCCAACCAACCATCATCCCTAGCTACCAGCGAGCACTTAGATTTGTGTATGAATGGGCTACAGTTGAGCGAGTAAAAGCAGGCCACTTAACCAACCGTCAGTAATAACACTACGCGCTTTGGTAGCTCGATCGAGCCAGCCATATATCGTCAGCCAAGTATATATTCTTTGACGACCGAGGAGGGGGAGATCGAGATTCTGCACATGTTATTATCACTGGTAGAGAACTCACTTTTCATGCGTCCCCTTTTATCCCGATTTAGAGTTGGCCCGGGATAAAAGATGATTTAGTCCCGGGTCAAAAATCAGCCACCCGTGGGAGATCCTTTAGTCCGGGTGGTAACACCAACCAGGACTAAAGGGTCCCCTACGGGTGGCTAAAAAAAGACTAAAGTCCTTGGACCCTTTAGTCTCGGTTTGTATTACCAGGACTCCCGGGAATTTCTAATATTTTTTTGACGCGGAATCCTTTAGTACTAAAGGGGGTGGGGGCTGTGCCTAGCGTGGCGACCCCTTAGTCCCGGCTGGTTTTACCAACCGGGACTAAAGGGTGTCTTTAGTCCCGGTTGAGTGATCCGGGACTAAAGATCCCCTTTCGTCTTGATTGTTTTATCTTGAATGGATTCTTAGGAGATTTGCTCCCTACCAACTGGGACTAAAGGCGAGTTTTCCACCAGTGTATTAAGCAGATCTCATGATCTTTTTAAAAAATTATCGATGGCGTTTTTTCTATTATTTGCAGTTACGTTGTATGGAAATTATAAATATATTTAATTTTCTCTATGTATAAAAGAAATAAATAAACTCTGTATACTTCTATTATGTGGCAGCCCTACTTATTTTTTGGACTTTGCTTTCAAATCATAAACTTGCAAAATATGATTGAATTATTCATTCATCGCCAAGAACCAGCGTAATATAGCACAGCAATCCTTAGCTATATCTACTAATGCCCAAAAGTTAGTGAATTCCTAAGAAAAAATTATACAGTACTCGAATGACCATTATGATAAAAAAAGTTTGAATTTGATATTGGAAGCGATCAACTTGATTTTAGATGATATTTTATTCTTTTATTTGATTTGATGCATCGATGCGATGCTACTTCGAGCATAGAAAGATAACAAATTCACATTTCATCATTATTTCATGTTAACATCTTTCATACAGTTGTGTATCGCGCGCAAATCTGACTAGTTAGAACTCCTATATTTTCTCTCTTTCCGTTCATTCTCTCCTCCAATCCATATGCATGAATGCAAATCTTCTTACACGAATCTGTTGTAACTACCTGACGTGTCATTATGGAGATGCTCTAGAGTGCACTACTGGTAGTCTCGCATCTTCTCCGCCGTCGCTTCAACACTATCGTCCCCAGTCGGTCGTTCTATTCGCAGCTGCCCAACATCAACGTCATTTTGAACTAGCCGGAAAACAAAAGAAGCAACAACGATGCGGTTCATTAGCCTCATTTAATTAATCGATCGGGGCCACGTCATGAAACGACCATCCAATGCATGTCACTGTTGTCGCGTTAATGCGTCCTTGTCATGCATTTGATGGTTGATTTTGTTGATGGTTTCTTTATGCCTCACAAACATGCGCCTAAGAATTAGTTGGCAGTTGTACCATGCTGATGTGGCTGTCACTTGTCAGTGCCATGCTGCTTATTTGTGGCAATTTTAGTTAGCTACTTGGTTATACTACTATACTAGTGGTGTCCGTTATGCCTTTATGTGTATTGTATTGGTGGTTGTTAGAGAAAGTATATACAACCTTCGGTTTTGGCCTCGGTTGTTGCAGGCAGGCATGGGTTAATGAGTTGAGCAAGCTTTAAAGGGAGGGGCCGGGGAACCGCCCCGGGAACACGAAAATTGTGAGGAGCATGGTTTCATCCATGTGTAGTTCCGATCAACCTAGTGCATGTTTCGGTGTGACGAAACGCGATGATCTTGGACATGGTAGACGTAACGGTTTGATCCACACCCTGGACGTCGATTCCATGTGTTGGTTTCAACTTTACGTTTTTGGTATATTACGACGGCTGCAATAATAACTAGCTCTATCATCGCTGTGATCCTCCTGCCGCCTAATTAATTACTGACCAGTGACGCAACCATGCATCACATTCTTGTGGAGCTCCTACGGCCCCGGATAGGTATTTGCCACAAGCTAGGAATTCATCCCCACATCTTCTTCTTTTTTTTTTGCGAGGAAATTAAAAAATCTTCCCCACATCTATTCCGGACGTCGGTTGATTTCTATAATCAATTAATTAATCATATACTCCTTCCGTCCAAAAGTACAATTCGTTTTGGCTTTTCTAGATACGTAACTTTTACTATGTATCTGGACATAATATATATCTAGAATACTTAGAAAAGACAAAACGAATAGTAATTTGGGACGGAGGGAGTATATCGTAACGAGTAAGGTACTGTAACATCATGATGATCGACCTAGCTGTGATCAGCATGATCCTCTCCCAGTAGCATAATTAGTGATGCTGGACTGGGGAGGTTTCAATCTCTCATTTAATATCAAGGATGGGCACATGGCACCACATCTATCCCCCGGATATCTCCGGTACATACCAACAGTGCATGCATAGCGTCCTAGCAAGTACCGCGAAATGCTTTAGCTGATGGGAGCCACCACAGCGCGGGAGCCAATCAATTGTTAGAACCATTACTCCGCTGAAAACTACCGCTCCTTAAACCGTATCGTATTGTCGATGCCGGTACGATCTTTAATATAGCATTGAATACTCCCTCTGTTCTAAATTATAAGTTATTCTAATTTTCTTGAAGAGTCAAAGCATCTCAAGTTTAACCAAATTTATACAATAAAATAATAACATCCATGGTATCAAATAAGTATCATTAGTTTATTCATTAAATATATTTTCATAGTATATCTATTCGGTGCCATAAACCTTTGTGATCCTCTTTATAATTTTGATCAAACATAAAATGGTTTGACTCTTCAAGAAAGTTGGACTGACTTATAATTTGGAATGAAGGGAGCACTGTTTAGCGTTGATTACAAAATACTTATAAATATTATCAAAAATATAAATTTATAAAACTATATTTTCAAACAAACTAAAGCTGCTCGTATAACATTCGAATGTGTAGCACCAAACTAAACCTGCTCGTATAGCGTTCAAATGTTTAGAAAGAAACTCGGAGTCGGCGATGTATATGCATGTGACTGGGTCCGCAATAGAAAGGAGCAACTAACCAGCACTGTTTGCGCCCGCAATCTCCCCGATAGATACATCAGTTAACACAAGCAAATCACGGGAACAAGAAGAATTGAGATGCTTCTTTCGGTGTAGACGAGGGCGGCCATGCCGGTGGTTGAACTACCCGGGGTCCGGATCAGGGCACACCAACTCAGGTGACGCCCGCCATTCGGACAGCTTCCATTCCATGCCATTCCCCTCTGTTCTGCTCCGTTCGTCGCCGCTCTTCTGCTGATATCCACCCACCCATCCATCTGATTCCGACCCGCCCGCCATGAGCGGGTTGGGTGTGGTGGCCGGTCAGGCGTCAGCCATCCCAGTCGGATTCAATGCACCCCCGCGCGCTGGCCCCGCCCGCAGCCGCCGTCGCCGCTGCTTGGCGAAGCAGGCTGAGCTGGCGCGCTGCCGGCCGCTTGTTGGCTCTGACCTCTGACGCGCACGCATCATTCTCTGCCGAAGCAGAGCCCTGCTGCTGGCCGCCGGTCTGCACGGCTCCTGCTGTCCTGCATCTGCCTGCTTCCTGATTGCAGGAACACAGACTGAGACTGAGTCACGGCGTTCAGAGATCGATCCGAAAACATTTGGCTGACCGGGTGTTGGAAATCTGAGGCTGAGCAGAGCGGCATCTGCTACCAACTGTAGTGAAGATGATGATGTGATGAACATGCTGAGCAGATCGAGGTGCAGCATTCTATTGCCGCATATGCTTTAGTTTGCTGGATTGCAAGATTAGATTAGCTTAGCTTCCATGGCTAAGCATGGCTTGGCTCGTTAAGGAAATTTTTGCTAACTCGTTAGGCACTTAGGCTAATTAAGCACGCACGGTTCCAAAACGGATAGAGCTATACGGGAGTAACCTCTGTTTTAGGTTGACAGCTTTGATTTGTTCAATACAAGGCAAATCAAGAAAACGTATCACTAAATCTGTTGTCAAAAGTATTTGAAGCACGCAGTCAAACAATAAACATTGATGTCAAGGTGTTATACATGAGTTGTACATGACTTGTTGCCAGCGAAACATGTACTACATAAGCGCCACATCGAACCAGAACTCCAGAAGCACACAGTGAGACGTGTGGGCATGTGGTCGCTCTGGACGTTACGGAACAAGCGACGGCATGGCGAGCCGGTTTGGCCGGTCCGGAGAGCAACAGCTTACGACCTGCGGGAACTTGTGCATCCCCGGAAGCAGAAAAGTGGCTGCAACAACTAGGCCGCGCTGGGAGAGACCGGCGGCAGGCTGGGCCAAATGCAATGTGGATGTAGCCTTCTCTGAAGACACCAGCAGGCAAGGAGCGACCCGCGCTGTGATTCGAGATGATACCGTATGTACATTGCATGGATGCAACAACAATTGCAGGCCTGCTGGCCTGGGCATGCAGGGATGGACTGAAGCTGGCTGTGAGGTGCGGTGTTGTGAAGCTTTGCATTGAATCTGACTGACTGGAGCTGGTGCAGCTCTGGGAGTCCAGGAAAACACACCGACCGGTCATTACACCTATTCTCAGGGAGATGCACGAGCTGGAGCCTGAAGTTTAATGATTTTACACTCTTGCATGTTAGTAGAGTGTGTAATAGTGTTGCCCATGAGATTGCTAGGCAGGCTATTGGTATGACTGAAACGGTGGAGTGGCATTCTGATGCCCCGTCCAGCATCCATAGCCTGTTGGAGTCTGATTGTAATCAGGGTGTCTGATAATGAATGAATCTCCAAGTCTCAAAAAAAAGTTCACATATTTCCTCATGAACTCAAATTCTTCAACAATTGTAACAGATTCGCAGATAACAAATCAAGATCACAATCACTGATAGGCATATTCACAACACAGCAGAGACAGCACTTGAAATAATTTTGACTAGTGCAATGGCTTCCTTGTTAAAAACCTATCTAGGTAAAACTCACGAGATATGACTACTTGCCTGCACGCGTAAAAATTGCAAGAGAGGTCGACGATTGCAGGTGGAGCGAGACGACGGAGAGCGGACCAAGGGGTTGTGGACGATGATCCTCGCATGTTTATTCAGCAAGACTCCTCAGCAATAGCTTCACCTGCAGTTGAGTCACTTACGCATGGGCTCAGATCCACGCGTCAGCAACCCAACTGTATAGAGCAGTACTGCATAGGACCTCTGCATAGGACCTCTGCCTGTTTATTAGGGGTATAATACAAAGCGCATGCTACTTGTGCTTGGCAATGCAGTGAGCAGGTGAAGCTGTCGTGCAGGCACGCACGCGTCATTCTCTGACGGCGCACGTTCCCTAGGAGGCAGGAACAAGAGCACTGCTCTAGCCAGATCTGGGAGATCAGAAAACAAAATGAAAGCAATTTAGCTGACTGTGGCATGAATGCGGTTTGGAAGTCGGAAGGTTTTGCGATTGTTCTTTTGTTTTCAGCTTCTATCTTTGTTTTGTCATGTTGTGCCACGTGGATCGTATGGTCGTACGTCGCATCAGGATCGATTGTTTGTGATATGTGGAAGCAGCAGAATAGAACAGATGCTTCAGTTCTCCCTTTACGACGATCAATAGACAATGGCAGAGACAACACCTTCCAAACAGAGTAAATGATAGGAGCCGAACAAGGTGAGCAGAGTACGTTGGATGGAGCTGAACGCCTCCACAATTTTGATACTGGGATACCAAAATTTGGGCAATAGACAACATTACTAAATACTCACACAAGTGCTGTTCTCATATTAGCTGCTCCACATTCAATATAGCTTCACATGCACTATGGTATTGGTGAGTATTTAACTTGAAGGTAGTAGCATGCTGTTTTCTATCATCTCTTCTTGAATATGCACACGCCTTACGTATACTCTTATACTCATTCCAGCCGAAAAAGAAGAGTGGCAATTTATTTTGCATGCATGCACTTGTTGTCAACCTCTCACATTAATTTTTTTTAACAAACGAGAGTACGCCTATTTCATTGATAGAGTAGAAAGATAGTTACAGCTCAGCTTGCCGGAAAGCAAAATAGATTATTCTCGTGCTATTAAGGTCGCTAAAGATCTCGCCCCTGCTATCGACCAGGCGGAGGCTAGCAAAGGATGTGGCCGAAACTTCTGGACGTTGAAAAATCCTAGCGGAACGCTCATTCCAGATTTCCCAATGACTAATAGAGTGATGGTATCTGCAAAATTTCCAGAAAAGCTGTCACAAATTATAAGATTGCTCTATACATATATAAAAGAGTAATAAGTCTATTTTAGACCCTTGACCTTTGTCATGAAATCTGAAAAGCTCCCTGAACAAATAAAATTCGGATATTGTATACCCAAACTCTCAAAACTGGACAAATAATCCCCGCAACAGTTCAAAAAAGTTTTTAATGTGTTTTTTTACTAACATGGCATAAGTACCAAACTGACAACACCTCCTCTCTCTCAGAGATGTGGCCCCAGCCGTTATCACAACAAGAAACCTTACCAGCTGAGTTATGCTCAGTTCGCATACGCTCAGTTCGCAAGTGACAGCTTGTACGTGTTTGGATGTAGTGGCCGGGTCTTATGGTGGAACCTGTCCATTAGGGTTCGAGTCCTCGACTCAGCACCAATGCTCGCATTTTTCTGGATTTATTCTCTAATTTAACCAGAGCTATTCTTTCAGTGGTAGTCGACGTACACATCGACAGTGAGGTGCCAGTGGTGACTTCGTCAATCTTGAGAATTTGCCGACTTGATCGTTCGGATGTAGAGTTGCGTACGTGTGTTCGTAAGGTCGAGTGTACGTGCATGTATGTGAGCGTCTGCTTTTTGGGGAAAAAAACTTTTAGACATCCGGCCGCTACTGTCTTCAAGTTAGTAGCGGCAGGATGTCTTCAAGTTCCATTATTATTAAAAAGTATACTGTTCTCATAGGCTTCAGCGTGAAAATCTTTGAGCCCTTGGAATGTCAAGAAAATTTGAAGCCTTTTCTCTTCGTTTTTATAGAAGTACCATTGTTTTGGGCTCCTATTTAGCTTCCAAAAGTTCATTAAGCTTTGTAACTATAAGGCCCATTAGACCTAAATACTAATCTCCACTAACAGCTCACCAGTATTTTTGCCTGTGTACCAAGCGTGCAAGGTCTTGTTCCTAACATATGCAGCGGTAGAGTCATCACAGCATACATGCCTTTGTTTATTTTTTTTTCTTTCTTCATTCTTCTAATTGTCCTAGCTATTACCCAATTATATACTAAGATGTACGGTGATGTAATTTTTAACACGAAGAGTTTAGTTCAACTCATTTTGAAAAAAATAATCCAGCATTCTGACTATACTTTGTTAACATTTTAAGCATAAAAATTGAATAGATATACTTAAAATGTAGAACGAATGCAGACAACATTTTTAAATGCTAGGTTCAATATTTTCTCAAATTTAATTCAACATTTCGGAGAGACCAGATCAACAATTTGTGTATAAATGTTGAAGTAGTATGTCCAAAATGTTAAGTAGTTATTCAAAATGTTGAAACAACACATTCCAAATGTTGATTTAAAAAATAAATAAAAAATTTAAAATGTACCCATATTGGATCTTATTTTGTTGCATTAATTCCAAATAACATAGTGGTTCAAACGGATTAATGATTTAAGAGAAAAATGCATTTGAACTTTGAAACCAATTGGGATTCTCCTCCACCTCCTCCGTTTGACCGCTGATGTGTGTCCTCCATTTGGCGGCGGCTCGGGCGTGCGAGAGCGTTAGGGCTCAGGAGAGATTTGGCGCATCAACGGATAAGAAAGCTCGCACGAATCTTCAACAACGGAAGTCACGTAGTAAACGAGCTTATGGAAGTATGCAGGATCTCCGCATTGGTTTTCCATCTAAGCCCTTGTTTACTTCCCAAGTTGGGAGGTGCCAAATTGGCATTTTGCCATAAATGCGACACTGTAGTGTTTCGTTTGTATTTGTGAATTATTGTTCAAATATTGACTAATTAGGCTCAAAAGATTCGTCTCGCAAAGTACAACAAAACTGTGCAATTAGTTTTTGATTTCGTCTACATTTAGTACTCCATGCATGTACCACAAGTTTGATGTGATGGAGAATCTTCTTTTTGCATAGTGTCAAAGTTGGGAGTTTGGAGGGAAGTAAACAAGGGCTAAACAAGAGAGGTCTTCAGCTCGGCCCAATGTGCCCCGGATTGAAAGGCCTTACTCGATGAACCAGTTTTTGTCTAGGGGTTAGGCCCAAACACACGCACGTGGAAGGCCGGCCAATCTGTTAATTGAGCAGGCCAACAAAGGCGGTTGGTGGCCCTGCTGTCTCCTATCCTATCCTACCAAAACGAAAACAAAAATCAGCACGTTTGCTGAGTATGCAACGGAAACTTGAATATTTTTACTTCCCGGCCGTAACCACACTCCAAATGAGGTTCATACCTAATGACCACCGGTGGCTCCAGATTCCATGTCTTGTTCCTGACTAATAATGTTGAGTACTCAAGCATGATGGCTTGCAGGCGGCGACTATATGGTTTTTGCACTGGCCATCTACGAGCATGCCCTGAAAATAACCTTTGCCGACATGAGATCTGGACGTAGAAAATAATGTTAAGAAAAGTGGAATGGCCAAAAGCAAGATATCGGTTTGTTGCCGTATCGTGCTGAGACACAGCCGCGTGTGCCTGTAAACACTACCGAAAACTGGGTGTTTGCCGAGTGCATTTCATCGAGCACTCAGCAAAGAAGCTTTTTGCCGAGTGCTGTAAAAAAAATACTCGGTAAAATAATTGCACTCGGCAAAAGAGGCAAAAAAACACTTAACAAAGTTTGACGCTCGGCAGAAAAAAAACACTCGGCAAAAGTTAGGCACTCGGCAAAGAACCGCCACGTGGACATCCGTTAGTCCGTGTGCCGTCCGTAAGCACGTTTGCTGAGTGTCCGTTAGTGGAAACACTCGACAAAATAGCCAAAAAAACACTCGGCAAAGGCAGACACTCAGAAAATAAATATGTTTGCCGAGTGTAATTATTTCACACTCAGCAAATAATTTTATTTTTTTTCTCTTCTGACCTTGAAACTTTTTCTACTCTCCACATACAACATGTGGTATTCCATGTTAAAATTTGGTATATTTTTGGATCTATTTGCTATATTTTAATTTATTTTATCTCTAGGAATTTTTTGGTATAAGTTAAATTTGAATGGCAAGTGATTCAAAAAATAGAATAAAATGAGTAGAAAAATAATATTCATGTTATTGAGTCCTGTGTGATGCCTTACCCAGGAAATGAAAAGAAATTTCGAACACCTTGTTCAGGAAACACGACCACGAACGTGTGGTCGAACGGTTTTTAAATTCTAAAAAAAGCAAACGAAGTCTGAAATTTATGAGATTTGTCATGATGTGATGATATCATATGTGGAGGCTGTGGTAAAAAATTGAGAAAGTTTCGTACAATTTGTCACGTATGATGTTTACAAACCGAAGCGTCTCAGAAGAAGAATCGTATTGTTGAGAAAGATTCGATAAGATTTGGAGTCAAAGTGATGGTCGAATTGGGGTTTGACTTCAAAACTTTTTGTATAGGCAATAGAGAACATAGATTGTTTCATGTGAAATTTTGGTAATTTTTTGATTCATTGATAATTTTAATTTATTAAGTGCAATTATAGAATTTTAATTTGTATAAATTAAATTTAAAAAAGTTGTAACTGCATAAAATAATGAAATAATATTCATAGAAAAATCAGATATATATTGTTGAGTGAATTTGACAACGTATTTTCAAAGTACATCGGAATAAATTAGAAAAACACTTTATGAAAAGGAAGTAAAAGAAGGAAAATGAAAAAAAAACAGAGTTTGCCGAGTGCCCCCGATATGGCACTCGACAAAGCTGGCTTTGCTGACTGTCCGATCTGAGACACTCGGCAAAGATGCTTCATATTCGGTAAAAACGCTCCCTCACTCGCACACACGCACGCACCCAAACTCACATGCACACACACCCCGCCGCCGGCCTCTCGCGCCCCATCGCCGGCCTCCTGCGCCCACGCCCCGCCGCCGAACCTCTTTCTTTGTGAAGGGTGCTGTGAGCAAATTATTTTCTATATGGGTGACCTAAGAGATGTCTTCCTTGACTCAGCTAAAGTGAAAGAATTCTCGTCAGGTGCACCAAACAGGTCTTTGTAGAACTTGGTAATGTAAGCTTTCAGATTAACTTGGCCCTCAATCATGCCGTTCTCTTGTTCCAGGGAAAATATCCTTTTTTCCGATGTCTGCCCTTGGCAACCATTTGGAAATATCTAGTATTGCTATCCCCGAGCAGAGTATCTGTCACCTTAGCACGTTGGTAATATTTGATTTCCTCTTCTCGAAGGAGTTTTGTTAGTTGTTCTCGGGCATGTATCAGGTTATCATGTTTGATTCCGTCAAAGTACGGGCCTCTGCGGCCTCTACACCACGAATTAATACATCCAAGCATTATTAAAAAAGCAAACCACACATATTTGAATAGATGACATGATAAAGTAAACAACCTATAAACATAGCCTATTATTAAATCACCACCCATTTTTTACGAAGATCTCCGTGGCCGTAGTCTCCAAAGCTCGACAGGCCTGAGGTATCGTGTCTCAGTCTCTGTCCTCCTTCTGAAGCAACACTCAAAATCTCATCCAGTGTGTCGTCCTGAATAAAATCAGCAAACAAGATGATGTCATTTCTGCTAAGCCACATGGCTCAACAAACAACACTAACACCTGTAAGTCTTAAATTTTTCTTCCTCCACCTTTACACCTTGTAGCCATGATCCTAACATATGAATAATGTTATTAGGGTTATGTAAGCTAAAGATGGTATGAATTATTCGCCAAATCAAACTAGCCATATGACAATCGAAAAAGAGATGTTGTATAGTTTTATTATTACCACAGTAGAAACATTTCTCATGGAACCAATTTCGATATGACAATCGAAAATATGGTGATTTAACATATGTCTTCAGAATTAAAATGCCTCCATAATACCAAGAAATTGCTCGATTCATTCGACTTTTTAGTAGTAGCTACTACTGTAGTAGTCAAAATAGTGTGTTTATGATCGTGTCGTTATTCAATACGACTATCTTTTGTTTGGCCAGACCAAAGGGAGAAGGTGCCTTAGCTTGGAGGTGGAGAATTCAGCAGCTTTCTTGTTCCATTGCTTGAGCGCGCCTGCACCAGAGTGGTTAGTGGCCTCGTCCTCCCCAATCATGCATCTGCTTTCCTTCAATTGCAATGCAAGTCACACTAAGCGCAGACCTCATCCTAGCCAAATCAAAGCCTAAGCTCCTAGTCCATCCTCCTCTCTCTTCTGCATCTTGCAGCTACTATATATATCTCGCGGCTTCTCACAGCAAGATCGATCAACGTCGTGCAGAGTCGGCCGCCGAGATCGAGGGGAAGAGATGGGGAAGCACTGCCCGCGGTGGACCTCCGGCGCTCGTCGCCCGCTCCTCTCCTGGGCTCTCATTGCTCTCCTCAGTTTCGTAGCTGCAGGGCCGGTCGTGCTCGCCGAGGCCATCGTCTTCCACGTGGCGAACCGGTGCCCGTTCCCGGTGTGGCCGGCGTCGGCGCCCAACACGGGCCACCCGGTGCTCGCCGGCGGCGGCTTCCTCGTCCCGCCGGGCAAGTCGAGGCGCGTCGTCGCGCCGGCCACGTGGAACGGCCGCTTCTGGGCCCGCACCGGCTGCAACTTCACCGCGAACGGCGGTACGGGCGCCGCCGCCTGCCTCACCGGCGACTGCGAGGGCCGGCTGGCGTGCAACGGGTCCGTTGGCACCCCACCGGCCACGCTCGTGGAGGTGAGCCTGCACGCGGACCCCAGCAAGGGGAGCTCCTACGACGTGAGCCTGGTGGATGGGTACAACCTCCCCGTGGCCGTGTCCGCCAAGCCCGCCACGGGCAACAAGTGCGCCATCGCCGGGTGCGCCAAGGACGTGAACGCGGTGTGCCCGCCGGAGCTGCAGGTGACCGCTGCCACCGGCGGTGGAGCGAAGGCGGCGACGGTGGTGGCGTGCAAGAGCGCGTGCCTGGCGTTCGGGCTGGACGCCTTCTGCTGCCGCGGCGCGTACGCGACGCCCGCGGCGTGCCGCGGCAGCGTCTACTCGCGGCTGTTCAAGGACGCGTGCCCGGCCTACTACAGCTACGCCTACGACACCACCGCCGCGACGGCGACCGGGTGCTACGCGCAGGAGTACGTCATCACCTTCTGCCCCTCCAGGTGGGGCGACGAGGAGCCCGACGGCGGCCGTGCCGGCGCCGCCCTGATGTGATGCCAGTCAGGAACTCAGCATAGATGCATGTGTCGAGCATTTCTGTTGTCGCCGACCTTCATGTACATGCACGTTGTATTTCTCACATATACCAGTATTATATACATACACAGTAATAATAAATAAAAATGAAAAATAACAAAAATCGGACTAGGCCCAAGATTTGGAAAGGAATTCAGTTCGGTTTGTCCGGTTTGCTTCTCCTCCTCTTCCGACTCCAGTTCCAGGTCGGTTGGAGCCCGATGACAAATCGGATTCGAAGCTCCTACCGGCAACCGCAGCATAAATAGGCGGCGCGACGGCTTCCAACTCCACCGGAGTATACCGAACGGGCCCTTAGTTTGTTTCCCCTCCCGACGCGCGGCTGGGCTCGAGCTCGACTCGACGAAACGAGACGGCCTCGCGCGCAAATCAATAAAGCCGCGCGATGGCGGACGGGAGCTTGACGAAGCACGGGTTCCCGCGCGGGTACCGCTTCGTGCCCACGCAGCTGGAGCTCCTCTCCATCCTCTCCCAGTACATCGAAACCGGCGGAGCTCTCGACCCGCCGCTCCACGGCATCTTCCACGACATCCGCATCCTCAACTACCACCCGGAGGAGCTCCACGGTCCGTCCACCTCCCCTCCCATTCTCTTCTCTGATCCCTCTTCTCTCCCTCTCCTATAATTTCTCTCGCTGACGCGTTCGATCCGACATTGCCGCCGAGCATGTGCAGAGAGGTACAAGGACGACGCGGAGCACCGGTACATCTACTTCTTCAGCGAGCGTCAGTTCCAGAAGGCGGGGCCCGGCGTGGCGGTGCCCGAGGACAAGGACCACAAGGAGCCGCGGCCGGTGCGCGTGGCCAGGGGCGGCGGCTGGAAGCCCTCGGGCGGCGGCCAGGTGCTGCGCCTGCCGCGGAAGAAGGGCGGCTTCGTCGCCGGGAGGATGGTTACCATGGTGTTCTACGACCGCGTCGCCGGCGGTGGGGTTGTCAAGAGCAACTGGGGCATGCACGAGTTCGTCGTCCCCGTGGACCAGGAGATGACTTCCCCGCCTACCAAGTATACACGCGTCAGTGCCCCTCTCTCTCACCAGTGTTACACACCGAAACATATATATACCTTCGTGGTTCACGTTTTGCTCTTGATTTTTCAGTTCCACGACCTGGCCTTGTACCGCCTCTACATCCTCAAGAGCGGCGACATGGAAAGCGACAACGGGGCGGCGGGGAGCAGCAGCCAGATGATGCCAAAAGGCTACGACCCCTACGCGCCGTCGACGTCGGTGGCCCCTTGTCCACCGCTTCAGCCGTCGGGGATCTTCACCGGAAACAAAGCACTCGCCGCCGGCGCCTCGACCTCACACATGCCGCCGCCGCCGCCGCAGCAGCAGCAGCTTCCCAGCGCCCAGCACGCCCAGTACTACCATCACCAGCACGCGTTCGTCGGTGCCACGGCGGCCGGCGCCGGCGCCCAGCCGCATGTGCACAACATGCCGGTTCTCGGCGCCGGGTTGCCCGGTAACCTGCGCCAGTTCGCGGTCCCGCCGGCGCCGGCGCCCGTGCCGCCAGCCCCCGCGAACCCAGCGGCTGCACACCAGGCTCCCACGGCGGCGATGCACGGCGCTGGGCAAGATACCGGTCACTTCGGGGCCAAGTGCTCGCCGTCACCGGCGCCAGCCATTGAGAGCTCGTCGGCGGAGCAGCACGCCACCGCCACGGAGGAGCCGGCGCACGCCCAGTTCGCAGACTGTGTTAGGCCGATGGAGGCGGCGGCGCCACAACCGCCGCTGGAGGATATTGCACCGGGCGTCAAAGACGAGGGCATGGCCGTCGCGGATGACTATGGGGGGATCGGGATGCCGGATTGGAACAATTTCGACTTCACGCCGTTGGACGACAGCTTTCCAGAGCTGGAGTTCACGATGGAGGAGCTCCTGGGGTGCTCGATGCTCGACGAATCGCTAGCTCCTGGGGGACTTCATTCTAGATTACTGAATTGTTGACAAGGGAAGAAAACAAGATTGTTGTGTTTCAAAATGGCCCTGTCCCTCGGACAACTGAACCGCTGGGGATAAAAGGACAAGGATTTGAGACAAGTCAAGATGTTTAAAATGATCACCGATTTAGCACTTTATTTGCACGCTACTCCAAGCTCAGCTGCGAGCAGAAGAAATTCAAACAATGGCTTGCAATATGACCTGAATGTGCACTTGTACAAGTATATATAGATACCTTCTTACGAGAGACAAACATGCATCGCCAAGTTTGCATATATAACTTGAGTAACTAACTATCCATTGCTACAATGATTCTGGAAGAATTACTATGAAAAATATTATATAATCCTTGATTTTTTAATACCTCACATTGCATAGTCTTGGAAAAGCTGATGGAATCATGTTTTCCATCAATTGTTTGGCCGGAATTGCATGAATGCATGCATGCTTTTCATTGTCGTAGGTCGTAACCCCATTCTGATGCATGCAGCTAGAATGATGATAGGTTGGTTTTGTCCGGTGGAAGAATTAGTCCACGAATATGTTTGAAATTTGTGGGATCCATATAGTATAAACATAACAATTACATACACAAGTCTTGAATGGCTGGCAACACTGTGGCGGCTTCGAGAGCCATCCTTTGCAATATATAAGTATAGCACAAAATTCTCTATTTAACACTAATAAAATGAGTGGTTGCTTACTTGACCTTCAAAATTTCAGCCCTCCCTATCTGACACTAAGTTTAAGCTGTTGGATTTTCCATCGTTAACTGCCATGTGAAAGGATAAATTTACCAAGAACCATGCTCATGGAAAAGAACCAATCCCCTACCCTCCCGTCCCCGCCGCAGATTGCCGCCGCGGCTTGCAGCTCGACTGCCCCGAGCACAAAGGTGAAAAACTGATCCGTATGCAATCTCCAAACCACGCAAAAAAAGTATGCAATCTCCAATCAATCCAAAACCACGGCACCATCTCTCTGCTCATGGCCAGCATCCACCCCCACGCCAAATTCGGCCAGCAGCTCACAATTCCAGCCAGAAGCTCGCAATTCCGCCCGGCGGCCTGCGACTCAGGCCAGCAGCACACGATTCCGGCCAGCAGCTCGCAAATCCGGCCGCTCCTTTGCTGACCATAGGAGTTTGGAAAACTAAAATCAACCGTAATCCATACTGTGGTTGTGCTGGTTCAGCATTTACTTATTTGGAGACTTGAGACCATAAATCCATTAGCGAAAACAGTCACACAAAGTGAATTTCCCAATCTTACCTGAGAATGATCTTTCAGACCAAGAGAGATCACCAACGACCGTGCTGAGCCACTGCCACTACAGAAATGAATGTACAATGCAGTGTAAGTTCTCAATATATACTATTTCTTTGTGTATCCGATAGTATGAAAATGGTGTATCTATCGTAAGCCAAAGGAAGAGTTAAGAGTGGTGTTAGGAATATTAACTAAATTTTGTGATACTAGAAGCACAGAAGTTACATGGAGAACACATACTGAAACAATTATAATCAAGGAGCCTTTTTGCTGGAGAATATTTGCATATAAAAGAGAAGGTCCTTCTGCTGACTATTTTCAAATGGTAATCATTACTTCAACTAATAATAGACGGGTAAACATGGTCTGGCATGCAGCATAGATAGGGTCATAAATTGTGTGGAGTTTGTGATAAAAATCAAACGTACATATGAAAAATGTTATTCAAAGATGTGGAGACAGAAGAAAAACAACATGGCAGAAGCAGATGGTGAGGGAAGCAAACCTTATGTGCTCAATAAGTTGGCGTGCACAAGCAAGTAGGAGGGGCTGCAGTCACAAAATTTTGTACAGTTGTTAGTCCGTGCATGTTCAGACGATGTTTTGATGGCTGATGGTCTAATGATCTTACCTCATCTCTCTTCCCAAAAAGAATATTCACATTATAGGTTGGGTCCGAGAAAACACTTTCATCTTTCCTATGGAGAGGGATTAAAGCTTAATAAAAAAATACAGTACAGAGGTTTCAAGGTAAAAAGGAAAAAAAGCAGTGACTTCCTATATTTAACATGTCATATATAAGGCCAACATTCTTAAGCTATAAATGTCCAGAGACCCTAACTTTCCACCTACTGTAGAAATGTCATTCAATAAGGTCTTGCAACTAGTCAGGTAGTAACTAGTAAGATACTTTGTGCAGTAAAAAAGGCATTATCTTGCATAAAGATTTAGGCATATGAACAATCTGGAAGTTATGACCTGATATGAATGTGGCTGAAGTGTTTTGAAGATTTTACTTCTAGATGGTCGGGTCAGTGAAATAATATGCGGAGGGAGCTTGAGTACTCTTTCGAAATGATCCAACAAAATTGCAATTTCAAAACAATGCGAAGGAAATAGCATGGAGGAAGCTACTTTGTGCAGAACTTATAATGCAAATAACAAAAATAAATTTGACATTTTCAGGAGAATGAATTTGCTTAAGAATAGAAAGCAAACTTGGCAGCCAGTATGGTTCCCATGCAGCCAATTTGTGTCACAATAACCTGTGGATTTAAGATGAACATCCTTGTCATGTGAATCAGGACTCAACTGAATAAGAACTGAACCTGCAACTTACCAGAAAGGCTTCATATTTACTGATAACAATGTCTGTCTTATTGCTCTAGAGAACGCAGAAGGGTGAAAGGAATAATCAAGCTATCATCGTAGTCAGAAATCTCCAAGAAAGCAAATCATACTCTCTCCAATACCAAACCATACTAATAATAGAACAAACTATCATGTTCTACTCTAATATATATTTATCGTCTTCACTTAATCTGACTAAATTAGACACCATATGTCATATTGCTCAGCAAGACAGGTACCTTGATGTCTAACGAGAGGGATCGATGCTGCACAGGGAAGTGAGCACCGGATTGCGCAGAGTTCATTAGCACCTCCATCTACCCAATCAACAGAGCTGCGCATCACAACCTCTAAATCATTAGCATACCACGCTTAACACAACATCCACAAAGTAGCGCGTCTTAGCACGCGCCTTTCACGAACACAAATTGCACAGACGCACAAGCGTTATCAGAAAATCGAACACAAATTTTGCACAGACGCACAAGTGTTATCAGAAAATTTTTCACGAACACAAATCTTGCACGCTGAAGAAGACCAAGAGACAAATAGAACCACAGGGGGAACGGACGGATGGTTTGGGTTGGATCAGGAGCCTCTGGAGGAAGAAAAAAGACTTGGATTCGCCTGATTAGGAGCAGAACCAACTAATGGAGCAAGCAAGGTTTACTAATAACTCACCAACGCGAACTAATGGAGCAAGCAAGGTTTACTAATAACTCACCAACGCGAGGGGAAATCAATCCGATTCGGATATTTTTCTAGCCCGCTCCCAAGCCGGTTTGGCACCAGTGCAGGGCGACTAAAGAGGAGGACGGCGACGAGAGAAGACGTCGAAATCGCTCGTGCGTGCGCCGTCGCCGGGGAGAGGAAGCCGACCTTGGTGGGGGCCGGGCGGCGGAGAAGCGGAGAGAGGGCCGACGGCGCTGGACGGAGCAGGCCGTTATAGAGAAGATGGGCCGTAGGGGACGGATTCAGCCCAATGTTCGTCTTCTTTCATAGAGAAATGGGATGGCCGCGTTTGCAAATCAGGCTGCGATGGTGTACAGTTTTTTTGTTAGCTCTCTTACTCACACACCACACAGTGACCACGTACAACTACTCTATATTACAATGTGGCATCTCTTCTAAGGCTCCGTTTGGGAGGGCTTCTCCCAAAACGGCTTCACCGGTGAAGCCAAAGTCGGTGAAGCTAAGGGCTCGTTTGGTAGGGTTATGGTTGTGGCTCCTCTAGTGGAGCAGCTTCTCTGATGTAGCTGAAGCCGTTTTAAAAAACATTTGGCAAAATAGCTTCTTCTGCTTTTCATGAATAGATGAAAGATATCAAATGTCCAATATGCTCGTGATTTCTCTCTTGTTTATAATTTGAGTTTTGTATGTGATAAAAATATTAATGAATATAATTATATATTAACCAATAATTATTTTTTTATATACTAATAATATCCTTACTATTTTTTTCTTTTTCATTCCCATTTCTTTTTCCTTTTACCCCTTCCCTTGTTATCCGATGCTTCTCTCTTTTTTACACGCTTTTTTTTTCTTTTCTCTCTCTTTTCTGTTGGTCATTTGTTCTTCCTTGACCTTATCCGTTTGGCCGTTTCCTTCCTTCCTATGTTTTCTCCTCCGCTGCTGATGCCCAGGCCTCCGCCATCTTTGCTGCTGCGCTGCAACTTGCTTCTGCTACACAAGCGGCTGAGGTGTGGAGGGAGGCCGCGTGCCAGCATCGGGGCCGGCAGACCACACACCCATGGCGGCCACCACTGCTACTCTAGGTTAGTCCCCCGCGCAAGGATCAAATTTGCCGCCGTCCTACTGCTCCCCCATCGTGCTGCATTTCCACCGCACTCCCGCCGCCGTCCTTCCTCGCTCCCGTTGTTGGCTGCTTCGCACTGTCCCCGCCTCCCATTACTGGCTGCCTCGTGCCGTCCTCAGGTCCCTCCCGAGGACAGGGATGGCAAAAACGGGGAGGAGCTGCTGGGAGCTACATTTTTTGGCTCCTACTTTGTGGAATGGCTCATCTTAGCGGGGTTCGAGGGGCTTCATTGTTGAAGCTGCTCTTCTACCCTTTGGCAGAGCTTCAGGTGGAGCCGGTGGAGAAGCACCTTCCAGAGTCTTGCCAAAGGGGGCCTAAAAATAGTGGTTATTTTAGGCTTGGCTTACAAAACGACTTCTCGCTACAGTACCTCATTTTGCGCAAAACAAGTGAAATCGAAACTAAGATAAGCTCTACCAAACGGGTCTAAATTTAGCTTATTATTTCAAAAGGAAAGGTATAAGCTCTTTTTACTTCAGTTGTGTGCAACTTTTATTTGAAATAAAAAAACGAACGGGCAAAACATACTAACCACAAGCCAAATGACGTGACGCACGCGCGCGAACTGGAGTTGGACGCACCAACATCAATTAGCTCGCATCAAGCCACCAACCCGCACGAGCCCAACACCGGCCAGTCAATGACGCCGACACGACTCGCCGCTCCGGTCAGCCGCGCGCCGCTCGTTTAAATTTCTGGCGCGAGACGGCTACCGAACAGAGGCAAGCGCCCGTCTGAGATCGACGCACGAACTCCGCCACGTCGGGACCTGCAGCCGGCCGGCCTGCATCGATCTCGTCACCTCATCGCCGTCGTCGTCGATGACGGCCGGCAGGACGACGACAGTGAGGGTTCTGGGCGGGGAGTTGAGCCCGTTCACGGCGCGGGCACGGCTGGCGCTGGAGCTGCGCGGCGTGGCGTACGAGCTCCTGGACGAGCCGCTCGGGCCCCGCAAGAGCGACAGGCTCCTCGCCGCCAATCCCGCCTACGGCAAGATCCCCGTCCTGCTCCTCCCCGACGGCCGCGCCATCTGCGAGTCCGCCGTCATCGTCCAGTACGTCGAGGACGTCGCGCGGGCCGCCGCCGGCGCCGGAGGCGAAGGCGAGGGTGCTGCCCTGCTCCTGCCGGAGGACCCCTACGAGCGCGCCATGCACCGCTTCTGGACCGCCTACATCGACGACAAGGTAATAACGTCTACATCGATTTCAGATAGCACATCTGGCGACGCTTGTTCACCGGCGATGGCATGTGTCTTGTGGCAGTTTTGGCCGGCGATAGACGCCGTCTCCCTGGGTCCGACACCGGAAGCACGCGCGCAGGCCACCGCCGACGCCCGCGCGGCTCTGCGGCTGCTGGAGGGGGCGTTCAAGGACTGCAGCAGCGGCGCGGGTTTCTTCTCCGGCAGCGACGCGGCGCCGGGGCTCCTTGACCTGGCGCTCGGCTGCTTCCTGCCGGCGCTCAGGGCCTGCGAGCGCCTCCACGGGCTCTCCCTCATCGACGCGTCCGCCACGCCGCTGCTGGACAGGTGGAGCCACCGGTTCGCCGCGCACCCCGCCACCAGGCGCGTCCTGCCGGACACGGACAAGGTGGTGGAGTTCACGAGGTTCCTCCAGGCAAAGTTCGGGGTCGATGTGTCCAAATGATAGAAACCGTCTCAACTTGTTTGCATTGTGTAACACCTCTCCCTCATTATTTGATTTTGTATTTCGTATTTGCGCACTTCTTGTTCTATATCTTAAATAATGAAGTAAACTTTGCCGATGCATATTTACAAATTTGAGTGCAAGAAAGTATGTCTACTTTCTTATATTATAGTAGCAGAAATGCTTT
Organism: Setaria viridis; assembly: GCF_005286985.2. Lineage (NCBI taxonomy): Eukaryota > Viridiplantae > Streptophyta > Magnoliopsida > Poales > Poaceae > Setaria > Setaria viridis. Next base: position 20,388,839 of record NC_048271.2, on the reverse strand, counting down.
GCTTGATCTCACGTTATTATTCGCTTATTTCTAATATTTTGACTTCACTTCACAGTATGTTGGTGCGTTGTCCCTAGTAGTCCTCTCTTTGTAAGTATAGTAGTAGAAGATATTTGTGGGTAGTTTGATGCCATATGTTTATTACGTGGGATCCACACATGGAAATAAAAAAAATTCACCGCTTAACCTCCGCTCTATCCATTCATTCGATTTCCCCTGTACTTATCATCATACAGCCAGTCGCTGCCTCTTCGTCCATCGGTGCCACCCGCATCTTGCCCCATCCTCGCCGTTCACCCAGGCGATGCACATCTTGCCGTCCTCGCCGTCGCCCAGGCAACTGCTCGTCCTCTGGCCGCCTCATTGCGCTTCGAGCGCTAGGCCACAGCGCCTCTGGCCGCCATGAGTAGGAGTGTGTCTTCCTCTTCTTCTCGTTTCCATCCACCTCTCTTCTATAATCCACTCCAAATCGTTTCAATCAAGTGCAAAATCGAGCCCCTAATTGCTAGATGTGGAGGTCTAGTTCCGGATCTGAAGGGGATAAACGTCATTAAGAGGGGGGTGTGAGGTCCCGGCCTCTGCCCCTATTTGCGTTGCCTGCTGACTGTCACTATGCTCCCCCCTTGCTAGCACATGGCTCTACTTGGTTGACTGCAAGGAGGCACTCGGCTCATTGTTTCCTTTCCCCTTCCTCTTCTCTCCTGCATCCCTTAGGTCCAGGTGGCGGGTAGGGCGTACAGCCCGAGGGAGCAACTGCCTGCCAAGTGAGCAGCAGTAGTGCGTGGTGAGCGAGCAGGGTTGGCCACGCGAGCGATGGAGCGGTGGCACGTGTTCCGCGTCGCTGTCGGCAAGCGCGTTGTGTGGGCGGGATAAAAGAACAGGAGGAAAGGCTAGACCTCGGGTCAATTGCAGTAAAGTTTGGGCACCTTTTTTGCAAAATCGTCAAGAACTATTCCAAGGACTGCGAGTCGATTACGAAAAAGTTGAGGGACTTTTTTGCAAAACAACCATGACGGTTGGAAGAAACAACTGCACTTTAATATTAGGTAGAGATGTGTCGATGTTTAGACTCGGCAACCTACCAAGGGGGTGCCCGAGGTAGTGTTTGGTTTGTGGGGCTCGTCGAGATCATGAACTCGAAGGTGAACACAGACGCACGATTTAGACAGGTTCGGACCGCTAGATTGTGTAATACCCTACGTCCTGTGTATTGGTTAGATTGAATTGCTTTACAAGAGATCCCTGCCTCGCCTTGTATTGCCGGGGGCAGGTTTACAGGTCGGTTGATTTACAAGAATACTAGTCGGATTCGACTAGGCGAGTTCTACTCTAATTGCTACAAGTAGTTTTCCCAATCCTCGACTAGTTCCTGTCCTACCACGTAGACTATGCCATCTTGCACCGTAGCCTCCATGTCAGACACGTCTCGGTGTCCAGCCCAGCATCAAGGACTATCCAAACCTTCTGGTGGACCCATAAATGTATGTACAATAAGCCCCCGAGTACTTTTTAGTCAAATGCAGCAGTTCCGAGTACTTTTGTAGACCTCACCAACTAGTTTTGGTGCTCTTTGAGTACTTCATCGTGTTGAGTCTTCAAATGTACCCGAGTACTATCATGCGGCTAGAATGTGCTTAAGCCTCCTTTAACTTGGTCTTGAATCCTTCATTCTTGAATTTTTATATGGAAGTGCGACAAAAGTTGCACTCCATATGGAGTAGCCCCGAGCCTTAGGTTGAATTGAAGAATCAGGCTGAGGGTCGATATGTAATTTGCATCCCTTTTCCCTTAAAACCCAGAGAAAAAAATGTTTTAGCTGATGGGCACATGGCACACAGCCTCCGAACTATTACACGACTAGTTTGGTGGGTATAAGGGTCAACTTTGGTCAATATGACCATCCATGTAACCTTATCTCTTCTGAAAATAATGGTAATTGCCAATCAGGTGCGAAATCTTCGGGTCCATTAAACCTGAATATTCATTTATTCTCATTGCTGTTACTGTGCCGCGGTTATAAATAATGGAGGAAAACATCCTTTCTGTTTTACTCTTGCCATCTGCTCTTTCAACTTTTTAGGTAGAATTTATTTCTACTTCAACGGTTAAGAGGTGGTTTTAAGCTGTTATATGATTGATATTGTCTTATGATGAGCGAGGTGGAGATGGTGGTTGGTTGAGGCTTCTCTTGTTGCCAAGATTTTGAGTCTCAAAATCAGTTTTGGTCATGTTTTTTTTCCCGCGTTGCAAGCAATTTTTTTGCTATCCAACCCACATTCATCGGACAAACACATGATTGCCACTTTCTCTAGCCAAGCGAGAATAAGCTGTGCATGGAGGCTAGGCTAGCAAGTAGTAACAAAAGCTTTTTATTCCCATTGATTTGCTCAAGTAGTCAAGTGTTTTCAAATTATAGAATTAAACCTATACAAAGATTACTTCAATTTGTCTGCAGTGTGTATTTGAAACTATCTGATGACATTATGGCAACCACCCACATGAGACGAGATGCAGGAGAGAATCTCTCATCTACTCAGATTTGCTACCTAGGCAGGTCAAGCTTTGTGAAAATCAGAAACTAAACGCAATAAGTTGGCGTGCACAAGCAACTAAGCGCAGCTGGTGGCTCCTGCTGCGCACCACCTTCCTAGCCGTAGTTCTCTCCGCTTGTCATCTCCCCCATCGCCGGCGATTCGTCGAGCATCGAGCCCTCTAGGAGCTCCTCCACCATGAACTCCAGCTCTGGGAAGCGCGCAGCTGGTGGTTCAGGTTCATGTTTTCAAGTGGCGGCTTGGCATTTGTCTTCCTCCAATATTCCAAATTACTACTGTTACTTGTCAAAAAATTGGAAGGAGAAGAGGAAAACAAATCTTCATGTCCAAGCTTGCATAGAGCATTTGTGCACCTCTAAAATGCAACAGCAATACGTATCTACACAAAGCTAGCTTGAGCAGCATTTGTGCCATACTTACATATTGCAAAGGATGGCTGTAAGGAATCGGTGCTCGTAGTCTAAGAGGGGGAGGGGGTGAATTAGGCAACTTAAAACCTTAACCTGTGGCTTCCACTACTTTTCATGTAAGTAAACTAGATCATTCTATCCAAGAAGTGCATTTTATGGTTGATCTGGTGTGGAACCCTCATCCCAAAATAAATTTTGCAACCTAGAGCCAATCCTAACAAGATACTACACTATGAAAGTAAAGGAACACAAGTTGCAAGTATGAAATGCAGAAACATAAGAGGTTAGGATGAGGGGAAGCAAACTCTTGACACGATGATTTATCCCGCGGTATCGGTAGGTACTAAGCCACCACTAGTCCACGTTGTTGAAGCACTCACACAAGAGTATTGCTTTTCGGTCACCAAGTCTCTCCCAAGGCACCCCTTGACTTGCTACAAAGGCTTAGCCACTAAGGCACACGCCAAGTTCTTCAGTCACCTTGATGCCATTTCCACTAAGGAGTTTCTTCACGAAGGAAGGGGGCCACATCCCCTGCACAAGGTCGTTGACGCCGCTCCACACCAAGCCAGAGGGTCGAAAACTTGCCAGCGAGCCACCATGGCTCCAAGGCACCGGCACACCTGTTTGTACAACAGTGGTTCACTCTAGAACATGATCACAAGGTTGGCACACCTTGAACTTACTCCTTTCTAGGCCTAACCTAGCACTAATCACTTTCCTATGCTTGTGCTAAGCCTTTGATGAATCACTTAAGCACTTTTGGTGGTTTGGATGTGTTCTTGATGAGTCTTGGTCTTCAATGCATTCGTTGATACTCCAGCAACTCCAAATGGGCGAGTGGTGGGGGTATAAATAGCTCCAAGGGCTCAAAGAGCTGTTGCTCTAACGGCTAGTGAAAAAGTATACCATCAGATGTTTTGATGGTCTATTTTTGGCCTGCATCGAAAAAGTATAACATCCGATGCAACTAGCCGTTGGACTCCTTGCGCCTAAATTCCTTAGAAATTCATCCGACACTTTATCCGATGCCCCCATCGGATCAACCGGTGCCACTATTCACATCACATAGCCGTTGGATCCCCTGACGTCATTGCTCCGATGCTTTCTCCGATGGCGCCGTCAGATCATCCGGTGCTGAAGGATTTTTGGCCAAAACCTTCTGTGAAGGATCAAAGAAAATATGCTTTGTCCGACGCTTCTTTTGTGCATACCATCGGATCATCCGGTGCTGTTGAACTTTCTCTGTCTTCCAAGCCTGTCCCTCAGAATTCGTCCGACGCTACTAAAAAAGTGACCATCGGAACATCTGATGGTTGACTTTGTCTGGTTTTCTCCGCAGCGTACCAATTACTGCGATGCTTGTTCCGACGCTTTTCGGGTGGGGCATCGGACCATCCGATGGTGCATTTTTCATTTCAAATTGTCTCTATATTTTTTCTATCATTTGGATGCTTTAATACCATAGAATAATCTAGATATCATGACTTGGTCACTTAAATACCATAGGTTGTATACTTGAATACCATGACTTGGATGTCAAGAATACCATCATTTGGACCTTACCGTGATTTGATTTGCATTCTTGGAACCTAGAAACTTACAAGGTACATGCTAGACAAAGCATTAGTCCCATGACTATATTCTCACTCAATCACCAAAATCACAAACTATGGCTTAATGAGACCATGTTTGCTACAATGGCTCTCAAAGCTGCCACAGTGTTGCCAGTCATTCAAGACTTGTGTATGTAACTGTTATGTTCACATCCAACGAATGCCTATATGGAACCTCCAAATTTCAAACATATTCGTGGACTAATTCTTCCACCAGACAAAACCAACCTATCATCATTCTAGCTACATGCATCAGAATGGGGTTACGACTAACGACAATGAAAAGCATGCATGCATTCATGCAATTCCAGCCAAACAATTGATGGAAAACATGATTCCATCAGCTTTTCCAAGACTATGCAATGTGAGGTATTAAAAAACCAAGGATTATATAATATTTTCCATAGTAACTCTTCCAGAATCATTGTAGTCATGGATAGTTACTCACTTAAGTTATAGGCAAGCTTGGGGATGCATGTTTGTCTCTCGTAAGAAGGTATCTATATATACTTGTAGAAGTGCACATTCAGATCATATTGCAAGCCATTGTTTTAATTTCTTCTGCTCGCAGCTGAGCTTGGAGTAGCGTGCAAATAAAGTGCTAAATCGGTGATCATTTTAAACATATTGACTTGTCTCAAATCCTTGTCCTTTTCATCTCCAGCAGTTTAGTTGTTCGAGGGACAGGGCCATTTTCAAACACAACAATCTTGCTCTTCCCTTGTCAACAATTCAGTAATCTAGAATGATAAGTTGTTCAACTGGAAGAAAACCAAAGAATGAATAACCAGATTAATCACAAATGTTGAAGTGCTTTGTTCACGAGGCGCAGCTGTGCGGATTCATATGTTGGTCTGCCTTGCTACTTGTCTTCTTCCAATATACTACACTTTAGTTGATTAGAGAGGAAGCTTGCATTGTGATTTCACATCTAAGGAATAACTGCAGAAATATCAACCAGAGTTTTGGTGTCATATGCGTCCAAAAATCAAATACCAACGGGCAGGCACTTACGGTATCACTGAGAACAGAAATAGCAACTTGGATCATGAATATTTTTTTATAGTAACGTCCAACGACAGAACCCACATAAAGGTGATCATTACATAAATTAGCACCTGATTATGGCAAGCATTACATAACTTGGCCATGATTATTGACACCAAGGCCAAAAGATGATACTAGCTCCCAATAAAGGATATCACCATATATTAGCGGTTAAAGGGTCATCAAGGGTTAGAGGCTTACCTTAGAGTTGAGAAGTTGGCAATGATTCCTATCGCGGCGGAAGAGGTGTTAGAAAATTAACATCACTGATTGATAGGATCTCATAGCCTAATAACATGAACACCTAAGAATTCAACTAATAAAAACTTAATTGCACTAACATATGGGATCAGTAGATGCCCTTAGGGCTGTTGATGTCCCTGTGCCTGCTTGAGGAAGCAGGCGTGGCGAGGGTGAACTTCAGAGTGACGGACACCATCACAGGAGGATGGTGGTCGGCGTAGGTCATCTAGTCCATACCCATACCGAGATGATTAGCCTAATCTCATTGGGACCAAGGGTTCCTCTCTTATAGTATGGGCCGTTCTAGGGACCAAGCCATTAGTTGGGTTTATTGCCCCTTGACTAGGGCAACGTGGGTGGCTGTTAACCTCTTAGGACTTAGTCCTGTTCGACTAAGCCAAGATCAATTCCAACATTCCCCCCCTTGATCATAAGGCTTATCGTCATCATTTCCACTTATAGTAGAAAAACATACGAAGTAATATGTAGATGATATAATTCTTTTTATGGAACATGACTTACAACTTACAACTTTTGAGCAACTATCTGGGGTCTCAAGATAAACTTCCTAAAGAGTGAGTTATTCTATTACAAGGAAGCATAAGGGGCCAACAAGAATATTTGGATATTTTTGGATGTCCTATTGGGAAGGCTGCATTTTACTGTTTTGGTCTTCCAATGCACCATAACAACTCCATAATAATGATTGGAAAGTAATGGAAGACATATTTGAAAGGTTGGAAAAGTAAGATGTCCTATGGTGAGAGGTTATCACCTATCAACTGTAATACCCCAACCCAGTATACCATAGTATTAGTTAAAGTTGTTGGTCTATGTGGCCCAATTGTGGTTGTAGTAGGTGGTACAATTTGCTCTACCGAATCAGTTCTTTAGGAACACTGTTGATCCGAAGGGAGGGGATGCCACAACACTACAGTTCTATGCATAGTCAGCAGCTCAGCACACAAAGTGAGCACTTCTCCAATTTTATCATCATATATACAATACAAGCAGATCCCAAGCCTATGGTAAAGGAGGAGGGTTGTGATAGACTTGGCGTTGGGGCGTAACCCTCTTAGCGACGCGCCATATCAGAATCCGGGTATGGTGTCTCCAATTTTATCATCATATATACTCCGCCTATGTTGTCTCAACATAGCAAGTCCCAAGCCCTGGTAAAGGAGGAGGGGATAGGCTTGGCGAGCCAACGTTAAACCTAGCCATTCTAATAGAGATGAAAACCAAGAGAAATCCGATGGGGGCGTAAACCTCTTAGCGACGCGCCATATCAGAACCCGGGTACGGTGTTAAATGGGTAAGGGCGGGTCGTCTTTGGTCATACGAGAAGGGATCGAGTCCGGAATGAGGATATACGCGATAGGTTAGGGGTAGCACCAATTGAAGAAAAACTTATCCAACACCGGTTGAGATGGTTTGGACATGTCCAACGAAGGCCTCTGGAACCCTAAGGCATGATAGTAATGTGAAGAGAGGCAGATAAAGACCAAAATTGACATGAGAAAAGGTACTATAAGGAGATTTGAAAGGATAGAATATACCCAAAGATTTAGCGAGTGCTTGGAAAATAGCTATTCATGTGCTCGAACTCTAATTTGTGGCTCTTGTTAGGTTTCAACTCTAGTTTACCCCAACTTGCTTGGGACTGAAAGACTATGTTGTTGTTGTTGTTGTTGTTGTTGATATATACAATACAAAAGATAAGATTGAACTCAATTTTAGAAGCAATATTTATACAAGTAACGTGAATAATACAATGGCTCTCAGGCCTCTGAAATCGAGGAAATCGAAGGCTGTTGTAACACCCAAAATTCCATCATAAAAATAATGTAAGCAACTCTGTCTAGTTTTTCGTGCTCTAAGGACTAAATAAATTACTTTAATTAAATTACGGTCTTTAAATAATTAATGAGCACTTGAAATAATTTTAGAAGCAATAAGTGCTTGGTAGAGTTTTCTTTTCTCTTTTATTTTGGCTTTTGTTTGAATGCTTGCTTTTGAATTTCAAAAGATTTTGAATTGGATTTTAAAAACTTCAACTCTATTTAAATTCTCAAAACCCTCCACCTCTCTTTCCTCTCCTTGGGCCGAAATCCCTCCTCTCTTCCTTTCCTTCCTTCTTCCAGCCAGATGGGCCTATCCGCCGGCCCATCTCCTTCCCCCTCTCTTTTCCCCCTGCGCAGGCCCATCTCCCCTTCTCTTTTCTCTTGGGTCGCCACCTCCCCTCTCCTTTTTTCCCCCCTTTTTCTTGCACCGGCCGAGCTTCCCTTTTCTCTTTGGGCTGCCACCTCCCTCTCCTTTCTTCCCCACCGACCGGCCCAGCCGGCCTGCTTCTTCCACCTCCAGCACCTGAAGCGCCAGGAGCCAGGCGCACGGGTGCCGTGCGCCCCCTATGCGCCGCCGGCCGGGGCCCCCTCGCCTCCCGGTGTCCCTTGGCCTCCCGAGCCCCTCCACGACCTCGCGACGTCTCCCCTCCCCCACTCCCAGCCTCAAACCGTCGCCCCATCCTTTCCTCTCCCCAGAAATGGCCGCGCAAAGCTTCAAAGCCATTAATGGCCGGCCGACCTTCTATCTCTCCCGGGAGCCCCTTCCGCTCCTCCCCGGGGCCTATAAAGGTCACCATCGACCTCGCCCAGAGTTTCTCTTTCCGTTTTGCTACTCACCCGCCTCTCTCTCGCACCGCCGCGCCGCCGCCCAAGTCGCACCGCCACCCGTACTTTCGCCGGTGAAGTTTCTGTTCTTCTCCGGTGAGGGCCCTCTCCTTCCTTTCCCTCCCTCTCTTCCTCCTCTCCCCCACCGAGGTGCCGCCGCCCGCGCGCCGGCGAGCTCGCCGCCGGCGAGGCCTCCACCCACGCCGGCGAGACCCCCTCCCCGTCGGTCATGCCCCTGTGTGTTTGGTTGCCTGTTGGCGGAAGAAGATGGAGTTTTTGCGATCTAGTCCCTGAACTCTCTGTTATTCCTTTTACTTAATTCTTGTGTCTTGTAAATTTTCCAGAGAAGTCCCTGAAGTTCCTGTATTCTTTTATTTTAACCCGAGCCATGTCATTTTGTAGATCTAACCCTATGTTTCTCTATTTTTGCATGTTCTGTTCAGTATATATTTCTAAAATTCCATGCTAGCCCCTGAAGTATATAGTTAATTCTGTTTTAGCCCCTGAAACTTGTTTATCTCATATCTGCTTCGTTTTAAATCCGATTTCAGCGATTCTCGCGCTCACGCGATCATCTCTGCATGAACATTAGATTTAGGAGTTTGTTGTAAGCCTTTGCATATGTTTGTTGTACTGTTTTAATCATTCTTTGTTTGTTTGCCTTGTGTGATCGTATAGACGACGTGACGTTCGCGGAGGAGCAAGTCCAAGAGCAGCCACCGTTCGAAGAAGTGTACTCCCAGTTTGCCGAGGAAGGCAAGTGGCCTTCTCCCCCTGCATGTTCTTTTTGTCCCAATAATATCATGATTAAACACTTTATTTATTTCTTGTATGTGCATAAATTTGACGGGAATACCTATTAAGGACTTACCTAGTTTTAATCCTTATTCCTTGAAAACCTATTTAATCATGTTGGGTAGACTTGCTAGTCACTTAAATTGGGTTGGTAATGTGCTAATCATGAAACATGTTAATCATGCTTTATTTATGTTGCTATACATGTTTAATTAGAAGAACACTTGTTTTAATCGGAACATGGAGAACCACCCAAGAAAACAGTACAACCACAACATCACATGGCTCTGATCTTAGCCGAATAATTAGGCATGTAGTTAGCTGGTGGCTTTACCGAAAGGGCAAGGAGGGGGAAGGTGTTGGGTGCACGATCCGGAGCAGTAGCCTTCGCTAAGGTGCTGTCTCATTAACGGGTTGTGGTCCGCATCGTTACTGAAACTCTAGCGGGCTACCAGTTATCTGCGTGTCTTTGTAAAGGCTTCGTAGTGGACCCCCCAGCCACTCACCAAAGGAAGTGTTTAAGGGCTTTGCAAACCCAGGCGACACGGGGGACCACGAGTTGTGGGTAAAGTGTACGACCTCTGCAGAGTGAAAACTGATATATCAGCCGTGGTCACGGTTAGGAGCGGCTTGGACCCTCACATGATAATTGAACTTAAAGATGAGATTAATCTGTGTTACCTTTATCTTTGGGTTATGTCAATGTTATATGCTTAATTGGGTTGGTATAAACTTACATCTAGTAATTAGGTGTTGCTAATAAAATTTGACCAATTAAAACGCTAACCGCTTAAAGCCTTGAGCCATTCCTTGTAAGCCTTGCATGTTTCCCCCACCTGCTGAGTACCAACCATAAGTGTACTCACCCTTGCCCAAACGCTGTTCAGAAGCTTGTGACGACGGGGAGTTCTTCGACGACTTCGAGGAGTTCTAGGCAGGCGGTCCACCAGTCAAGCCTGTGGAGAAGCTGCGCTGTGTGTGCCTGCGTGTTAAGTTATTGGTGAACGATTAAAGACCTTCGTGTCTATCACGCTGAGTGTAATAAAGTTCCTACTAGTTTATGTACGTTTTTGGAGCACTGTCTTTGATGTATTCACTGATGACGTCAACATATGTGTGAGAACGGATCCTGGCACACATATGCGATGCATTCGGTTTTATCCAGGAACCGGGTGTGACAGCTGTATTCCCTGACTGCTGGATCGTGCCCTCCAAATCCAACAGCAAAGCAGCTGAACTCCCCTAATTAAGCCTCAGAACGAGAGTATCTTTTTGGTTGTCAATTACACACTTGTTGAAGGCTGACCTCGTCATTACCTGCTGGCTGATGTCGAGAGCTTCGTTAACCCTGCTGCTGAAACGCTGATGGAGACACCCGAGGGGTACGCGGTCACAGTGTATTTGGTGTTGTGGTCGACCTTGAGGCCTGATGTCAAACACGTGGTGTGCGTCTCAGTGGTAGCAGGCTGGGGCTGAACTTGGCGTCCGGACGACGCCCCCGGGGACCATGCGAGAGTATGCGACAGCAGCGGCGGCGCAATCGCGGCCATCGGCCAAGAGGCAGGCGAGGATGCGGCTGAGGAGTGCGGCCGCGCTGAGTATAGGTGCCTGGGCTGTGGGCAAGAGGGGCGGGGTCATTTGCGACGGCTTGGGCACGGACGGCCGCGGTCTACGACGGCGGCATTCGCGGCCGGCGCCGGCGAAACGGTCGCAGACTCAGAACATGGGAGAGCGGGGCAAGGAATGCTCCATCATTGTCGCTGATTTTGAGCTCAACTGTGTGCTGTGCTGTATGAGGTAGGGGACGACGCGGCGAGGCTGTGACCGCGGCAAAGGGATGGACCGGGCGGACGAGGTGGGTGGGCAGCGCGGCAGGTGGAAGGCCGAGGTTAGCGGGAGGAGGCGCACGCGAGCCACAGCCCGCAGGCGGAGAAATGCGTGGGCGGCGGGGGAGATGAGATGCTCAGCTTGAACGGGTTCGCGAGAGCCCGGTCTGATGGTTATCCGGCTAATGGGCGACGTGGCTCGATCCTCTGCTGATATCCTGCCAGGATTCGTTCTTTAAAGATATGAAAAGCCGCAATAAACCTCAAATTATATGTGCATGCGTAAATTATACAAATTATACATTTATTCGGAAAATAATTTAGGTGAGAACATCTAAGCGCATAACTTTATGATTCGGGTTGAACTAACCAAATATAATTCAAAAACACATTTATATTCATATTAGTCAAATTATCATTTAATTATAAAAATCCGAGATATAACTTATGTACCTTTTATTTATAAACAAATTAAATAAACATTAATCAAGTTGAGTTAATTTATGAAAAGTCGAGGTATATCTCTAATTAGATTTTAAGTGGAAGAGTTATTTAAATAAGTATCAACCAAATTTACATTAGTTATTAGTTATGAAAACACGGGTTGAACTCTAATTATATTTTAATTAGAAAAATAGGTTTATAAGTATTTAATCATATTAATATTGTAAATAAATTATAAAATAGGGAACATGATTAACATTGCTTCTAACGTTGTTTAAGTTTATATGAATCTAACGCAACAAGAACAAGGTTAAACGGAACTAAACGTGTAATCCATGGGTTAAACAAGGCTACAGAGACCTAAACAGAATTAGCCATGTAATTTTGGGGTTAGCAAAGAAGAAACCCTAGACTTAGTGAATAGTCATTGCGAATAGATGAATCCTCGAGGTTAGATCTGCAAAAATGCAAGGGCTGGTTTGGATCTAGGGAAATTTGAAGATTGGCCAAGACACAAAGAGGTAGCATGCCATTACAGATTTACCTGAGGGCCTTTCTGCAAAAGCTCAAGCAAAATCGGATGGGGCATCTGGCAGATTAAATCGCTGGCATTTCGGGCTACGAGAGGCTCGGGCAGGTGGCGCATCGGAGAGAGGTGCTCAAATGTGTGCTCACCGGCGGTGGATGACGATGGCAACGGCCGGAAACAAAGTCAGGTGGCGGCCGGCGGCCGGCTCGGTTCTCGTGTACGGACGGAACTTCGGTGACGAGCTGACGACGACGAACAACAACGGGTTTGAGCCTTGGCCTCGTGGAGCTCCGAGTGAGGGCGGCTTCATCTGGCGGCGCCCTATCCCAGTGAATCAAGCGGGCCGACGGTGGTGCTCTGCTCCAGTAACTGCTCACGGCGGTGTGGCCCAGCGGCGAGGGCACGGCGCGAGGAGGCAGCGTTAGCAGGAGGCTCGTGGGCTTGAGGGGAGTGGGGCACGAGAATGGTCGCGACACACATGCAAGGAGGAGGCGGCAGCACGCTGCATAGCAGCTGCAACTGTGCGGATGCTAGGCCAGTTGGGAGGCGAGGTCCACCAGCAGAGAGAGGGAAAGGGGCCAGGTAGGATAGGCTAGCGGGTTGGGTTGGGTTTGGTCAGATCCAGCCCGATAAGAATTTAGAGTTTTTCTTATATTCCGAATAGATTTTCCAATGCGAAAACAAATCCAAAAAATTCTATAAAATATTTTTAATGCAAGAAAAATATCTAGAAAAATAAAAAAAATCTGGGAAAAATCCCAAGATAGATTGGGACACCATGAATCCAAATAAAATATTTGGAGCTCGTGAAAAGATTCTAGAACCTCCCAAAAATTGGATTTAGCTCTAGTAAAATGAGAATAAATCTCTGAAAAATCTGAAAAATTCTTAGAGGAACCTAATCATCATCTAAACGCGTTTTTGAAACTTTTTCACTCATGAAACCCAGAAATGCATCCACATGAATGCAACACACACAACCACTTTATTTAATTCAGTAAACAACCAATTATTTTTCCTGTACTAAATTTCCTGTCAAGAAAAATAAATATTGGGAAAATTTTAAAATTATGAGAAAATTTATTTGAATTATTCTTTCTAATCACATCCTGAAATCTAAAAATTTTAGGGTGTAACAACATGTAGAAAGAAACCAGGGAATCCCACTTTTGGTCAGGGCTAATGAAGATCAACTTGATTGTGGCAGTTTCAAACTCCTTCACCGAGGGGTTATCCTAACAAAAGAACAGGCATGGAAATTTGAAATGTTGCTGCTGTAATGATAATAAAATTATTTAACATCTCTTATTTGAATGTCATATACTACCTTCGGCCTATATAAATCTAATAATGCCATCCATATGTTTAGGTCTTGGCTTCAAGGGGTAAGGTGGAATAAAAAAGAGCCTAATCTTGATGGGTAACTGCGGTTTGCTAGGTCATTTGGCTTAGCAGAAATGATATAGTTTTTGATAAAGCATACACACAATCTTTTTTGCAGATCCTTTCCAGGACCACACGTTAGATCCGATTTTGGGCCTTGCTTCAGAAGGAGGAGGACTGGGACACCATCACAAGAGCATGTCGTTCTTTGGAGCCACATCCACGGAAATCTTCGCAAAAAAGGTAGCAGTTTAGTAATAGGCTTTGCTGTTAAACTGTTCACATTTGTTTGCATGCTAATCCAATCATGGGTGGTCTATTTTTTAATAATGGCCAGATATGTTGCACTGGATGTAGGGATTTGAACTATTCCATTATCTAAAAATGTAACTTTCCTTTGTATCTATACTGAGTGCTGACATATAAAGATTTGTCACCAGAATCATTATGACTACGGATAATATTCACATAAATTACAGTGAAACTTGTTGGTGCATGTTTTCTTTCTTAAGAATGTATCTATAATCATAGAAATGCACATGCAGACCATATTGCAGGCAATTATTTTTTAATTGTTGTCGCTCGCACTTGAGTTTGGAGCAGCTATGCACAAAGTGCTAAACTGGCGATCATTTCAAACATGTTTACTTGTCTCAAATCCTTGTCTAGCTTGTTCACCTCCAGCAATGGGACATGGCCATTTCCGAACATAACACTCTTGCTCTTCACTTATCAAAATTTCAGTAATTTAGAACAGTAAGCTGTTAAATTGGAAGAAAACATAAAGAAGGAATCACCACATTACATCACATATATTCGATTTTTTTTTTTGCACAATATGTTACTGTGTGGATTCATAAGTTGGATTGTGTTGCTATTTGTCTTAGAGGAGAAGAACATTAGGCATGTTGTACGGAGGCTTTAATAGTGGTTTCGCATCTAAGCAATAGCAATGACTGCAGAAATCTCAACCTAGTGTCATATGTGTACCAAAAATATAAGTAGCAATGTGCTGTCACTTCTATTGTTATTGAAGACGAGAAACTTTCTGACCCTTGTGTTGGTTTTCCTCCAATATTCCAGGTTGTGCGACTGGGTTGAGAGGAGGGAAAAAGCTTATAACTCTACATGGCATGAATTCACTTCTAAGTTCTAAGGAATAAGGTTGTTTATTCTTATTTATAAGGGAGATACAAAGCTTGCAAGATTCATGTGCCTCATTCAGCAGTCTGATGGCCACACATGAATAAACTGTCTACTGTGTTTCTTATCATGACATTGCGCTGAACTTACAATTGGCCTTTGGCTGTAAGGGTAACGCTTTAGAGGAGCATACGAATGGCATTTGCAGTTCAAGCTAGCAGATCACAGGCCTTCTTGTTCATCAAGATCATTATAACCTGGTGCTTACGTTCACATTTCATTGTTTAGTCATCAACAGTAACACACAGATAAGCATGACGGCAATAACGCTCCATTAAGTACTAGGCTACAAATCGTGACAATTCCATCAAATTGATATGCCACGGAATTAAATATCAAAATCGAGCACATTTCGTTTGGAATTACTAATTTTTAGATAATTACTTCCTGCATACCTCAGCCATTTTGTCATGTTGCTCATCATAAAACAACGAGGTTAGAAATACCATTTTCAAACATATTCCTGGAGTAATTCTTCTACCAGACAAAACCATCCTATAATCATTCTAACTGCATGCATCAGAATGCAGTAGTGAAGATGAAATATTATGGCCATGGATAGTACTCACTTAAGTTATAGGAAAACTTGTTGCTGCATGTTTGTATCTTTTAAGAATGCATATTTATACTTGTAGAAGTGCCACATTCAGATCGTATTACAAGCCATTGTTTTTAATTTCTTTTGCTCGCAGCTGAGCTTGGACCAATGCCCAAAATGGTGATCATTTCAAACATCGTCTTTACTCGTCTCAAATCCTTGTCTTCTTCACCTCGAGCAGTTTAGACTGCTGAGGGACATGGCTATTTCGGAACACAAGAATCTTGCTCTTCACTTGTCAACAATTCAGTAATCTAGAACAATACGTTGTTAAATTTTCTGACCCTGGTGTGCGCTTTCTACCAATATTCTAGGTTGTGCAATTGGATTGAGCAGAGTTAAAAAAAATCTATAACTCTGTATGGCATGAATTCAATTCCAAGGAATGGGGTTTTTTGTTCTTATTTCAGAGGGAATACAGAGCGTGCAAGATTTATGTGGCTCATTCAGCAATTCTGATGGACACACATGAATAAACTGCTATGTTTCTGATCATGGCATTGTACTTACGTACAATTGGCCTTTGGCTTTCAGGGTAATGCTTTAGAGGAGCATACGAATGGCATTCACAGTTGAAGCTAGCAGATCAGCCACCGAAGCGGTGAAGCTAGACTCCACATGAGTTGTCCCTGTGGTTGATTCTGGTCACGCTGCTTTGCTAACGCTGTTGTGGATTACGGGCACGTTTGGTTCCATATGGCACTTGAATTCAAGCATGCGAAACTCAATCCAGTTCTCATCTTCTTCACCTCTATAAGTTCAGTCACGCTCTTTAATTATTCTTATTTCAAAACAAGGAATGATTTCAGCATGTTCGAAACCTCAACCATTACGAGAAAAACCAGCTCATGTTTGTTTCCCCCAATATTCAATTGCTGTGCAATTGGGTTGAGCAGAGGAAAATGTATAACCTTACATAGCATGAATTCACTTCCAAAGAAGGTGGCTATTTCTTTTATATAGAAGAGAGTCACGAAGCATGCAAGATTCATGTCGCTCATTCAGCAATTGCAAAAAAACAATATGATGGCCAAACATGAATAAACTGGTATCTGCGTTTCTTATCATGAGGTTGGCGCTGAATGCATGGTTGGCCAGCATTCAGTGCATGCTTCAGATGAGCATGCGAACCATATTTGCAGTTTCAAGCTCAAGCATATCTCAGGCCTTGTTGCTCCTCAAGATTAATTTAACCTGGTGCTTATGTTCAAACCTCACAGTGCTTCTCATCCACAGCAGACACAGACAAGTATGGCAACAATGCCACTCTATTAGTACTAGACTCCTGATCATGACAATTCCTTCATATGTCACGGAATTTGCAGTTAGAACTAAACTTTAGAGAAATTAAGTTTACATATCATAGTCCATGCATTATGTTGGTCATCACAAAGCACAGGGTTGGAAACACTAATATATTTCCTAACTTGTATACTGGTGAGGATGAAATATGTTCATAGAAGAGGACGAAAACAATGCATAGACTCTATTTGGGCCACTAATAGTAAGGAGGAAAAATAGAACCAGAAATAGACAGGATGTAAGCCCCTTGATCAATTCAGTTCCAACAGTATGAGTATGGAAACTGATATGTATAGGAAGCATTAGAACTCAATGCACAAACAGTATTTTATTGAAGACAGGCAAAATTTAAAATTTGCTCATATCCAAACAACCACTTAGTACTTATGCCGGTTGTGTGATAGCATGTTATTGGATCAAGTTACAAACTTGCCAAGCCAGAGGATTGGAATCAATGCATATTTGCAAGCTAGACGGCATGATCGACGCTTGTCCTTGACGTCGGTCATGCTGCTTCACCAATGCTGATATGGCTTACATGTAAGTTTTGTTCCATGCCACACGTTAACTCAGAAATATGTCGCAAAGCACCCAGCAGTTGCCTAACAAGTTGTGGAGTGGCAAAGCATAGCAGTGAGGGAAACACTAAGCTATCATGATGCTACATAGTGAGAGAAACACTAAACTACCATGACACTAAATGTTGAACTTGTGGTGTGGCACCAAATCAAATACTGCTGTGTATGTGTTTTCTTAATGTAGTGTTTGTTTTCCTTCAATATTCTAAGGCATTGTTAGCATTGGAAACAGGTTGAGCAAAGCAGAGAAAACCTAGTCGCCGGGATGAGGCAGTTTGCCCGTCTTAAATTGAGCTGTGGAAGGATGCAAGAACTATGCAAAGCTCATTCGTGGAATGCCCGGCCCTGTCTGGTTCCCGAAACGTGCCCTGCATTTCCTATCATGAGGGTTGTGCTCAAAGTACAACCAGATTGTGGCATTCATGTCGTGCTTCAGAGTATGTAACCTGGTTTCCAGGATATCAATCACAGGGAGTACGACAAAATGCAACGACGGTGCCACTCTAATAGTAAAGCCTAGTCCTGACAGTTGCATCCATTGGCATGTAACAGCGTCTCCTGAACAATTGGTTGAGTTGGTCACTAGGAGAACCATCAGCCAGAGAACACACCATGTCCACAACCAGTAGAGGACAACCAATTGAATGCTAACTTTGTATCTGAGAACCACAGCAGAAAGATGGAAAGTGAAACCTAATGCTAGCTGGCCACATGGCATGAAATCTGGAATGCGACCCTTCGTTCTTACAAGTTACAACCAATCACACAATGTTTATGGCACAGTGCGCTGGTGAAGATACATTCAAGGCTTCAAGCAGTGGTGAATCTGCAACTCTTTGCAAGAGACGTGGCATGCAAGCCAGACTAAGCACCAAGGAGTTCGTTGCACTTGCACAGGGTCTGACAGTTCATGACTCTCTTTTATGGCGTTGAGGATAAAAGATGGCTTCTGGAAGGACAGAGTGGCGTGAACGCCATCTCTGGCTTTGATAAGAGGAAGAATGCTGTCCCTGTCCACCTCATTGTCTATCCCGTGCCCTCATTCTGAAATACTTGGAGCAGTCAGCCATTTTAGTAATTTGGCCCAGTACTGACAGCAAACAGAATTGGTATTTGTACAAGAACTAAAGCGGCTTAAAAGTGTGCTGTGCATAAGTTTTACATGAGAATCAAACGAAGTTTATCTGAAACTGTAGATGGCAACACAATCAACACAAGACTACAAGAGTGGGATTTTATTACTACTTTAGTTAAAATGAGATACTTATTGCGTTGTCCAGCTTACAGTTAGTTGGATCAGTAAGATTTCATTTCATCCTATTATCAAAGAAATGCTTAGAACCTTTTCTCATTCCAAATTACTAAGATGATGAAAGGTTCTAAGGGGACATGCGAATAAGCTATGCACAGCAGACAAATGAGTATGAGCCTGTACACAGCTTGTTGAAAATACTATATATTATTCTAGAAAAAAAGACAGTATATTATATAAATATCTTCCCAACATAATTCTGGTATTCTACACGATCAAATGGTAGATATGCTAGTACATGTAAATAATTTCAATTACCAGATGAGAAGATGAGAGCAAAAGCTGCATTTTACTCATTTTCCAAACAACCTCAATGCAAGCGCATAAACATCTTTCTTCTTTGCTGATGTAGCTTCAGTGACCAATTTCACCGCCTATAATTGACAACTAGCAGTATATTTAAAATAATATGAAATAGCCATTTTCTGATAAGGTATCATCTCTGCAGTTAAAATTTAAATTCCAACATTTTCCATAACAGCTTCAAAATATAGCAATGAATCGAGTTGAATGTGTACCGCTGAAAGTGTATGTCCCTTTGCTGTCAATTCTCTTAGTTCATGCTCAAGGAAATCCTCTGATGGAGTGTCATCAACTGAAATGGACTGTCCCTCTATGAGCACTGTGATTTCTCCCTTCGGCTGTCGAGTAGCAAAGGCTTCATTTGCTTCACCTAGAGTTCCACGCCAGAACTAAAAATATGTGCTAAGTTCAGTACTGCATATGGGGGAACATAAAAATAACTACGTGAAAGAGGCTCGACATGTTCTTGTTTTCAATTTTTCAACAGTCAGAGTCAGTACCAAGCATGCTGAGAAACATCAAAACTGCAGCACTACGAATGAAAACACTTCTCTACAGTGAATAGGATATGTGTAACTACCAGTTGAAATTTTTTTGAAGATTGTATGATCAACAGACCATGAGTGAAAGGGAAAAGGGATGGGCAATTACAGAATAAAGAATGTGAAGATTACCTCTTCATGTAATTTCGTTATCTCCCTTGCAATAACACATGACCTGCAAAGACAAATGAGAGAAAGGAAAATCAACATATGTGATAGAAGGCTTGATGAAAAAGCACAAGAGTTCTAATATTTTTTAGTAACCTGATCATACAGTCATTAATGATTGCAATACCAGATGTTACATTATACTTAAGCACACAAAAGTGCACTACACTGTAATTTCCATACACCATTTTCTAAGAATAGAATTTCTAAATCATGCAATGGCATGCAGGAGTGACTTAGTGTCTGTTACCTTGAATCGCCAAAAGATGAAGCAGCATCAACAAGAAATTGATGAATGCCATGGGGAGGAACATAGAATATTTGTGTAGCAGCTTCACGAGCAGATATCTCAAGCCTATCTCTTCTTGACCGAGCATGCTTTGGTAAAAACCCAACTAAAATTAAAAATTAGGGCTGACTCCAAGCTTTTATCATAATTGATGAAAAATCTGAATATAGTATCAGCATATTTTACCAAATGTGAATTCATTAGATGGCAAACCCGACGCAGAAAGAGCAGCAACTGCAGCAGAAGGCCCAGGAATGGGAACAACAGGAATTTTCTCAGCTGCACATAGTCTTGCCTGTGAACATGCTTAAAGTCATTAATACATGAGATAGTCTAGCCTGCAATAGTACACCATGCTTAAAGTCTCAACAATGTAGGAGCAGCATTAGGCAAGCAAGAAGTTGGTTGTGTTTATTAACAATCTATATTGTCCTCCCAACTAGCTGGTAGCAAAGTTCAGTTACAATGTTTCATTCCAGGGCAACCCGGCTATGAGATACTCCATCCAGTCATTAATACATGACGTTTTGGACAACAAAAACAAACCAAAACTAGTTCATTTTGTTTGCCCAAAACATCATATATTAATAACTGGAAGTAGTAGCTATTGTTTGGTTCTACACACGATGAGTGGATAGTAGCCAGAGATATTCTTCTACTGAATACTTTTGCATGCAAGATGCGACATCCAAAATTAAATGAGGTTAATCTACTTACCAGTTCCATGCCGGGGTCACTAATGCCTGGAGTACCAGCATCACTTATCAATGCAACCGCTTCACCTTCGTGAAGCCTCCTTAAGATACTGGGCTCTCTCTCACGCTCATTGAACTTATGGAAGCTAAGCTGCAAGCGTACAGTTTGAGATTTAAGTTGAATGTTTCGTACCAAATATGCGACACATGAAAGCTAATAATGTGATTGACTCACAAGTGGTGTTTTGATGTTATAATGCTGAAGCAGCTTTCCAGAATGCCTTGTGTCTTCAGATAATATCACATTAGCGCATTTAAGGACGCGCAGTGCCCTGACGGAAGAATTATCCAAGCTTAATGCCAGTAGTTTGTTTCAGGAAATGATCAATAACTCAATGATTCTAAATACCTAGCATGTAGATCCGCCATTGGTGTATTTCTTAATGGGGATAACTTGAGATTCATACACAATAATAACGTAAAAAATGTTTCACTAAAATCAAGTTATTTCTGGTGTCCTCCTCACATTAAAGTAAAATATGTTTGAAATAAAAAATAATCCTAACAGTGCTAGAAAACCCTTAGTTACTTTTCTTAACTATATCGATTTAAAACAACCATTGCTCTGCTGCCCCACTTCCTTTTTTGTTAACAAACAAGGGTCCAACTCTCTGCATGCCTCCTCAAAGGCCTTACAAAGATTTATTAGGGATGTATAATCAAATTTCAAGCAACCCAAAATATGTTAATTTTCTTCTTTTAATAGGCGATCTGTTCCATTTTCCGTTTTATCACCTGACAAGCCCATATAAATTGCCTGACTTCATGACATTCCTGTTAGTACCAAAAAATATCTCATAACCTGAAGCGACTTCAAGGCATAAGGACGTCTACTGAAATCTTTTCCATGTGCAAAATCAATAGAACTGAGGCAGTCTAAAATGGGTTGCAGCTGAGGCAAGTATACCGTAAGGTGATATCTTCAAGGTTACCAATTGGCGTTGCCACAAGATACAGACCTGACTCCAGATCCTGCAGATTAAAATGAAGCAACAACAGAAAGGTGTCATAATACAAGCAATGGAGAACGAAATCGGACATGCTTATATCTGTGCAAAGCGACCTAATGCCTGAAATGCAAGAAATGATAGGTGGCAATGGGTATCCTTGACTGTCCTCTTCTACATCTTGAACATTTCCCAAACCAGTTAATGCAATTTGAGTTGATTGATTCAGCCATAAGGCTATGTACGGAACAATATTCATCTTACTAGAAGGAGATCTATTTTATTATTGAAATTTTACTTGAAGAAAAAGACACCATACATTGTGTGACACAGACACTAGCAAACATCTAATCCCAAATTCGCAAACTATAACATGTCATAAAACAAGTGTGTTTCGCTTCGACATGATAATTGCATAACGAATTAGGACTCACATAGAAGATTCTAGCTTGGTAGTTATAAATTCTAACTGAGTGGAACTAAAAACAGTTTGAGTTCTGAAATTAGCAAAAAAAAAAATGTTGCCGCATCGAGCTGCATACAAAACCCACAAGTCCACACTACTGACACACTCCCCTACTGGAGTTAACCACAAAACATTGGTACAAACAACTAGGCATCGCTGGGTTTGGGAGAGGGGTTCACCGCTTCCGAGGCTGGCGGCTCCGGTGAGTTGGTGGAGGCGGCGGTGGAAAGGCGGCGCGCCAGCGGAGTCGTGGCCGTGGAGGAGAGGCGGAAAGAGGAGAGGAAGCAACGGCGGCGGGGGACATTTAGGGTTGGAGCGAGGGCCTGCAGGCGGAGCAGCGACGCCATGGGAAGCGGCGGCGCGCGGAGCGGGAGGGAGGCGGAGCTGCCGCCGTGGCAGTTGCCTTTGCCTTGCCGTAACTCTAGCGAGAGAGGCTTTGAGGGTGGAGATGGCATGAGTAGTAGGCACCGTTGGATTCGGTCTTGACGGTCGAGATGGCCTTCAGTGTCATCAGAGCACTCGTAACATATCAAGGTTACCAAGGTTCAAAAATTGTATATCAATGTTTTATCTGAACTCAAATATGTGATTCCCTGCTAAAAAATCAGGAAAACTTTTCCTATTTGAACATTTTTAGCAAAAATTCGGGAACATCTTGTTATTTTCCTATTTGAATAAACCAATTTATCCATTTGACCTTCTAAACAAATTTTTGGCTGAAGTTGCTCTCTTGAACTATTTTAGTTGGTCCAATCTACTCACAATGAAATTTGTCATTTTCATTTGAAAAAAGTGTATTTTCCATCCCAAGTATTGCAAAAGTGTGATATTCATCCATCATGTTTCGTTCGGTGCAAACTAACCCCTTAACTAACTTAATCAGTGCATTTATTATCCATATCTTAGTTTAACAATGGTTTAGTGCCATCTAATGATAGTTTGCACCACATAATCATCTACCTAATCCTTGCTTGGTGATGTAATGTGAGTCAAAGATATAAATTAAAAAAAATACAGTGAATCCTCTAAATTGCCTATCTCGGAAAAATTTTATCAGAAAAATTAACAGAACCGATTCACACTGAATTATTATAGCGATTGACTCAACATTAGTCGTGGCTCAGCAGTGATTAGTAAGATGATCACATGGTTTAAACCGATGTTATATGACAACAAACCATTGTTAAACTAAGGTGGGGATGGTAAACACACTGGTTTAGTTAGTTAAGGGGTTGGTTTGCACCAAATGAAATATGAGGGATGAATATCACACATTTGCAATATTTGAGGGATGAAAAATACGCTTTTTTCTTTTTGTTTCTATTTGTATAACTAGAGTTTTAAGTTCATTTTTCTACATCTTTGCATATCTAAGGGCTATAGTAAAGTGCTCCTAATCTATGAAAATAATCATGATGCATTTTCTAACATAAGTTATGATGTTGAACTTAAAATTCAACTAGTATGCGGAGAAAAAGAAAAGTCTTATTAGGGATGGATCATGATTACTTTCATAGATTAGGAGCACCCTTAAAAAAGACAAACAAAACTTGATAGGTTCAAAGATTTGAATACCCAAATAAATTGGATGTTATGATTGTTCGGACACTGAACCCATTAGTCCTTCATTCTTCGGGTGCTAGGATCGCACTCGTGCATCTACAGGCAACAAAATATTTATATTACAATACACATTGATGATATTGCTTGATCCAACACTGTGCAAGCATAGACACAGAACCGGAAAATAGATAATTCCAGCACGTTATGATATCCAAGTTCACCGTCAAAGGTATGAGAGCCCAGCGTTCCGGTGACAAGTTCCACATCACACACACACACACTTGCTTGGATCAAGCATTTAGATAATTTTACAACAACAACAAATTTCCACAAATATTTTGAATACAAACGCAAAAAAGACCATCGAAACTGTTTTCGACCCAAACGCAAAGATTCCAGCATACCTTTTTCTGGCAGTCCATCAAAGAAAGATATATAGGATAGCCAGTCTTGCAGTGACAAGTTTGATAGCACCAGCAGGCTTGCTTTGGGTCATCATCAATCCAGCCACCAGCCGTCAAAGTGGCATTCTGAACGTTCTTTTTGGTACGCATGCTTAATGCTTGCCATGGCGTTCTCTTTTCCCTCCTCCCTGAAACGCCTTGCCCCCTTGTTCACCCCAACATGTCGTCTGTGTTATTGAACAGCATCCAAGCTACCAGTGAGGACACTCGAGTTCCCATCTCCTGAATGCCGCTACTGCTGAACTGCCGCCGTGATCCATGGCTGCAAGGTCTGCAACATGACAGGATGCAGTCGATTGACAACCACCGCCAGTGGCACAACCACAGATGAAATTGACAAACCAGTGCAAAGCATGAAGCTTATGAAAAAGCATTGCAATTGCCGAACAGTTTAATTTAAACTGCTTTAGAACTCCTTCACAAACAAAACACTAATCTTTAATGACTTAAACTTGGTCGCACTCAAGATCAGGGATGCTGTCCATGTCGCCATAAAAGATTTCACCCGTCGGATCGAGCGCGGACGGCACAGATCATCAAACAGAGGACGCGATTTTTCAAAAAACACCCCGAACTTTGTCTAAATCGAACCGGCACCACAAACTTTGCCAAAATCCAACCTGCAGGCCCAGGTCGTCGAACATAGGCCTAACAATTTTTCAAAAAACATGCCAAACTTTGTCGAAATCGAACTAGTAGTCCAAAGGCCTCACATAAATTTTTCAAAAAAACCCAAATTTTGTCAAAATCCAACCTGCAGTCTAGATAGCCCCGGGAATCTTTCAAAAAAACCCCGAACATTGTCAGAATCAAACCCGCCATCCAAGGCCTCTCACACAAAATTTTAAAAAAAACCCGTACTTTATCGGAATACAACCCGCAGTCCATAGATCTCTCTCACACAATTTCCTAAGAAAACCCTCTACCTTTAACGAAATTACCTCGCCATCCAACCCACAAGTAATATAAATAAAGATGTAAAAAAAATGATAGAGATGCAAACTGATAATTGATTAACTAATAAATTGACTGCCACTTTGCACAATAGAAACAAAAACATAGAAAAATGATAGAGATACAAATTGATAATTTGTTACCTAATAAATCGAATGTCACTTTGGCTTATATGATGCACCCAGACACTTTGAAACATAGAAAAATGATAAAAATATAAGTTAGCTTTCGTTGGCTTCGTTACAACTAGAGGTATCCAATAAAAAAATTAAATCTAGCAAAAAAAACAAAATACAACATCTCGATACGTGCATGAATTTATTTATAAGATACTTTTCAAAGTCCACTCTTTGATATTGCATAAATATTGTGGGCTCCATTTAACCATAAAAATATAAATTCCAAACCAAATAGATGGAGGGCACTGTTCTAGTATGAACATGCATCACCAGCACCCATCTTTCTACCAATGTTGCGTGACAACAAGCTCACATATTTTTTCTCATACAAAATAAACTGACACAAGTTCAACAATTAGCTAGAAAGTAAACTATGATGGCAGGATATCAGGACTCCCTAGCTGCATATCTTATTTCTAAACATTGACATTAAAAACGAGAATCAAATTACTTTTCACAGTGTTGTGCTAAACAATTAGTTAAGTATAGGTGGGCAAAGTGCAAAAAAAAAAGATTTCTAACCTGAACATCAGCCTCGCCTTTAGGATAGGATCTGAAACGATGGTAGTAGGAACAAAACAAAATGGGACTTGAGTTTGTGATGCAAATGCAACATGATCAGAAAAAAAAATGAAGCAAAGGACAAGATTAATTACGATGGCATTGATCTATTCCCTCCATCCCAAAATACTATTCGTTTTGGTTTTTCTAGATACATGCCTTTTGCTATGCACCTAGAAAAGCTAAAATGAATAGTAATTTAGGACAGAGAGAGTAACTTGAACTGTTCAGATTGCTCACTAAAGAACAAACATATTTTATGCCAGAACAAACATACCCTCCCTCTATATCCACTCCTCTATCATCCATGTCTCCAAATAATAAAATGAAGATTAGCCCTTGGTTTTTGACATTTTCAAAAAGAAAATAATATTCCCTTGTAACACCAGAAATTTCACATCCCAGAGCATTAAAAATGGAAAGTAGAATCTATAGCGACATTTCATCAGAAAATTTGCTGCTCCCTTCCTATCTAGCGCACTGCCCATTGGCTCAACAGTTTGACACAGTTTAACAGTGTAACTAACAATTCAAGTCCAGCATTCTCCAGAAAGTCACAATTTTCAATTAGGCACGAGATTGTAGCAGATGCTCTGGGCAGATTGCTATATATATTAAGGTTCAAAGAAAATGGTAAGCTTATAAGGAATTAAAGAGATGACCTCCTCCTCCTGCTGCTGCTGCTAATGGAGCCATCTCCGATCACCAGAGCTGCCTGAAATGCACAATCATCAAATAAGCTAAAATTATATATTAGTTTAAGTAGATCAATGTAACTGAAAATTTGAGCTATTACACTGTCACCTCTGACCTAAAATTCTTGGGGAAAACCATACTAATTTCCTGTCTTCTAATCTTTGCTTGAAAATTCAACTTTATTTATGAGTAGAAGAATACAAGAAAAACAATACAAGATAATAAGACTATAATCACAAGATAACAAGACCGGAAGTATTAATCAGAAGTAGTAGTAGTTTATAGAAATAAAAACAGTAGACCTCAAGTATTAACCACAAGATAACAAGACTATAATCACAAGATAACAAGATCAGAAGTATTAATCAGAAGAAGTGGTAGTAGTAGTTTACAGAAATAAAAACAGAAGTCCTCAAGTATTAGTCACAAGGTAACAAGAACAGAAGTATTAATCAGAAGTAGTAGTAGTAGCATTAATCAGAGCACAAGACATAGATCAAAAGACATAGTTTGCAGATATTACATATCACAAGATCACAGGACTACAGGAGCATACGGATCACAAGATCACAGGATCACAGGAGCACACCTGGACCACACCCTCGAGCCCTCCGCCGTTGACGTTGTCGCCTCGGCAGCTCCATTCCTCAACGATGCGTAGCCCCCAACGGAGACCTGCAAGAGGAGGATCAGAACTTAGAAGAAGAGGAATGAGAGGAGGATCAGAAGAAGAGGAACAAGATTACCTATGCAGCCGGAGCCCGGAGACGGAGAAGACGAATGCCAACGGCGGGGAACCAGGGAGGGAGGCGGATCTGCGAGGAGTCGGAGGGAGGAGCGGTTACGGGGAGCTGGGGAGGGAGGTGGAGGGGCTAGGGGAGGAGCGGTTACGGGGAGGGAGGCGGAGGGGCTATCGGCAAGCTGGCGGCGGGTGAGGACGGCGGATCTGCAAGGGGAGGGGCGGTTACAGGGAGGGAGGCGGAGGGGCGAGGGATGGAGGGAGCGCGGCTCGAAGGGGGTAGGGTTTCGGGGGAGAGCAGTTGGCACCACGTTTTATATGGCGAGCAGCCGAGCCGATCCAGGCCTAGCAGGCCTAAACAGGCCGTGCCGCCCGTTGGTGGTCCACGGGCCAAATGGGCCAGGTCGTGCCGAGCTAGCCCATGGGCACTACGGCCACCGGGCCGTGCCTGGGTCGAGCAAAAAAAACGGGCCACGGGCCATATGGCCAACTATAGACCGAAGACGGAGGGGGCGCGGGTTTTTTTTAGCTTTAGAGATTATAAGCAGTGGTGTATTTCTTTTGAACTAGTTTATTCACTTATAAGGTTGAAATCTTTATCTTTGTATTTAATTGTGCATTCGTGCTATCAACCTTATTAGATAATAAACAATACATGCTGCTGGCAAATAATATTTTATTATTACTAATACTTTGACATACTTAAAATGAATAATAGTAGCGAACATTTGAATCCTATGTAAATATCTGTTTGACTACAAGCCAGTTTTGGTCTTTCGCAAGCACAACGATCTGTCACAGAAAAAGTTTTCAAGCAATATATCAAAGTGAAAGTAAAGCTAAATTGAAAAGAGAAAGGTAGATGCCAAGAAATTGTGTTACACACATCCTTACTTAATTTTACTACAATACATGCGGATTTTAAATATTTATCTCACAAGCTTTCTATGAATGAAATCTACATAGTAGAAAAATGAGAGTCTCCATGGAGCAGAGAAAATTAATGATCCGAAGCACAGCCACAGTCCAAATACAACTCCGGCAATTATCGAGTAGTAGACATAGACACCTTCAGATTCTTTACTCTGGTCCATTTGTATACTTGAATCCCTGGTGCATGATTTGCTCAATGGAAAGCCACGGAGCCCAAAGTTGTTGCTGTAAATGGAAGGGTCGGCTAGTGTCTGGAGTTGATTACCAGTTGGTATCTCACCTGAGAGCATATTGTTAGAGAGATTTAGCGAACTAAGAGAGATCAGTTCCGATATGCTTGAAGGAATATGACCAGATAGTTCATTCCATGAGAGGTCAAGGGACTCCAAGAGTTTTAAATCGCCAATATTCTCTGGAATAGTACCAGATAGATGATTTCTTGACAGGTTCAGAAACCGAAGGCCTTGAAGATTTGTTAGCTCAGTTGGAATTTCACCATCAATAGAATTACCTGACAAATCAATACCGGTCATCAGCGCAATTGCCCCTTGAAATTCATAAGTCTTCATCTTCCAGTTCACGTCAACTCGATTAGCATAATAAAAAGCAGCTTCTAGATGAAAAATTTGATGGTGCACCGTCGACCTCATGTTGAACTCGGTCTGTGGTCGGATCATGGCTGTTAAGTTGGTGAGACCACACGGTATGTTACCGTCAAAATTGTTGTTAGCCAGGTCCAGCAGCTGGAGATGAGAGAGCTGTAGCAGCTGCAAGGGAATACTGCCATTGAACATGTTCGACCGCAGTCGAAGAAATCTTATCAAAGGTAACCTTGAACTTATCCATGATGGAATTGCGCCGGAAAAATTGTTACCACCAAGGTCTAGGACAGATAGCATCTTCAAGTACTGAATTATCGATGGGAAGCCTCCTGTGAACCTGTTATTTGCCAAATGCAATGACTCCAATGATAAAGTAGAGTTTGCGGAAGCCAGTACATGTATATCCCCTGAAAGAGCATTGCTGGACAAATCCATGAACATAAGATCCTGCAAGTCCCATATGCAGCTAGGGAGCTGGCCGGAAAGTTGGTTGCTATGTAGGTCCAACATTTCCAATGAAGTCATCTGGCAGAATGTCAGAGGGAAGCCTCCGGAGAAATTGTTACCGTACAATTCAATGGAGACCAATTTCTGACTACAGAAATTCGGGACAGTGCCGACGAAGTTGTTACTCGCCAAGGAAAGACCGGAAAGATCTTTGAGCATTGACAGGGTTGCAGGCAACTCACCTCCCAACTGGTTGTTGTTGAGGTCAAGGTCTTGCAGTGCTGTCAGACTGCCGATCTCAGCAGGGACCATGCCTGTGAGGTTGTTGAAGGACAAAACCAGGATCACAAGCTGAGTCAGGTTCCCCAAAGAAGTGGGGATCGGCCCGGTGAGGCAATTTTGTCCCAGGTGCAGCATCTGCAGGCTCACCAAGCCGCTGATGTCCGCCGGGATCACGCCGGTGAGGTTGTTGCTCAAAAGTGATAGCCGCCGCAGCTTCTTCGCCTCTCCAATCTCCGGTGGGATGGTTCCGGCCAAGGAGTTGTAGTGCAGGTAGAGCAGGGTGAGCTCCGGCCAGTTCTTAAAAATCTCAGGTGGAATCGTACCAGACAGCTTATTTCTCGACAAGTATAACTCCTTCATCTTGCTCATCCCGGCGAAGGACGGCGGCAGCCCGCCGGAGAGGTTGTTCGCGGATAGGTCCAGGAACTTGAGGCCCGCCATGCCTCCCATCTCCGGCGGCAGCGTGGAGACGAGCCGCGCGGCCTGCAGGTCCAGCCGCTCCAGCGTGCGCAGCCTGCCGAGAGACGCCGGGATGGCGCTGCCGAGCGAGTTGTTGCGCAGCACGAGGACCCGCAACGCCGGCAGCGTCGCCAGCGCCGGTGGGATGCCGCCGGTGAGGGCGTTGTCGGACAGGTCGAGCGAGACGAGCGACGTTAGCCGGGAGATGCCGGCCGGGATGGCGCCCTCGAGGCGGTTGCCGCTGAGGTTGAGGCCCGTGAGCGCCGGGAACGCCGCGAGGTCGAGGGCCGCGAGCGTGCCGGCGAGGCCCGCGCCGGGGAGCGCGATCCCGGCGACGCGACCGTCGGCGCCGCATGTGACGCCGGCCCACGAGCTGCACGCGGCGGTCGTGGGCGACCATGAGGAGAGCGGCCCGGCGCCGGTGGAGTCGGGCTTGGGCGGCGGCAGAGTGGACTTCCACCGCAGCAGCGCACGGGCTTCGGCTGCCGTTGGAGAGGCGGAGGCGGCGGTGGATGACGCGCACGCCAGTAACTGTAACGCGAGCGCGTAGAGGAGGGCCGCGGTGTAGGTGCGCGTTCTCGTGGCGCCTGCCATGGCTGTGGCATCCTCTGCAGCTGGGAGCAGTGACTTCCTCCTCAGACTGTTTTCTCTCTCTCCACCTCAGCCCACCTGTTAGGTCGAAACTCTTATCTGGAAAATAGAAACGTTGCTGGATAGCAAAACGTACAGCCCCCGGAGCCGGAGGCCGACTTTCGTGAAGTCAATCGGCGCAATGCAACGGTTGTCATGCTCATGCACCGTCTTCTTCGCGCGTGTTCACACCATGGCGTATGTTATACACCTCTGCTTGGTTGGTTAACTTGTGCCAACCATTTTCTTTGTAAATTCTTTAGAAAAAAAAGTCAATTTTATCCCTCACCTATTTACTTTATCCATTCCAACCCCTCACCAAAATATAGTAAGGAATAAAAGGAATGTGAATTTTCTTCCCACCTTGCTAGTGGATTCCACCAACAGTCAGCTACATACCGGACAGGTCTGCAGCAAAAGGATACAATACTACCGCAATTTCGTGCTCCCTCCGTTTCAAATTGTAGGTTGTTTTGACTTTTCTAGATATTATGCATCTAAATATAGATATCTATGAACATAGAAAAATCAAAACGACCTATAATTTAGAATGGATGGAGTAATTAGCATCTGGCACAGACAGCGGCAGAACCAGCAAATAATTTAGAGGGCATGCCACTGAGATTGGTACTGTATATTGTACATATGTTAAATAATACAAAGATTTGTTCAATGTATATATTTATTATCACTTCTTCACTCTTTGTGTATGCATTAAACGATCATAAGATAAAGAATTTGAAAAATCTAGTTTACTCCCCTCACCTATTTACTTTGTCCATTCCAACTCCTCACCAAAATATTAGTTCAATTTACTACCTCCTCCTATTGAAATCGGATCAATTTAGTCCTTAAATAGAATTTGAACCCAACTTTGCTTACGTGGTATGGTTTTGACCGGTCTTAGATTCTATTTGACTGCCAACGTGGACTGCATGTCACAGCTGATCGAGCCGAGCGCGCCTAGCACCCAGAAATAAGCCTGTGCCCTTCCCTCGCGCAAGGCTAAGCTACAGCGCCGCGCCGCTTCTCGCACGCGCAAACCAAGCTGCAGCGCTGCGCGCCTGCGCCTTGCAAGGCATACCCGAGTCCTGCTGCAAAATGATGCAAATTGAGATTTTGTTCCTGCTGGTGGGACTCATTTTTTAATTTTTCATTAGACTACTCGGTAGGAGTAATATGCTACAAGGTGTCAGTTCTATTACTGCAATTGAAAAACCTTTATCGTGCG
Source organism: Setaria viridis (assembly GCF_005286985.2). Taxonomy (NCBI): domain Eukaryota; kingdom Viridiplantae; phylum Streptophyta; class Magnoliopsida; order Poales; family Poaceae; genus Setaria; species Setaria viridis. The sequence continues at coordinate 20,357,122 of NC_048271.2, read as the reverse complement.
ACATTTGTGTTCATGTGAAGACGTGAAGTTAACAATGTTGAGAGTACAATCTGCGTTATGCTCAAGCCTTAGCGGTGTTGCCCTGAATTTTCGCTTTGAATCAAAACAACGTGGCAATTGACGAGATGAGCACCACATATCTGTGGGCGCACGGCAGCGAGATAGCAGGCGTAGTCACGTAGGCAGGGGCGGACCTACCTCAAATACTGAGTGACAGCCTGTAGTGCTCACTACAGTGCTTGCTACAGCAGAATGCTTAAGGATAGTCTCAGTGCACACAGGGTGGGTCCAGGATTTTGACAATGGGTAATCAAAATTTCATTTGGTAGAAAAAGCTTAGGCGAAGTAAAAATCTCTAGCTCAGAATAAGAGGAGGGATTGGAAAGCCTATTTTGTGGTGCTATTTTTTATTTTTAATACATATCATATACTACATATGTAAAGTTTTTTTTCAAAAATAATGGGTATTCATTTGAATACTCTTGAATCACGATAGCCCGCTCGGCCGCTCCTGAGTGCACATTACCTAGACTGAGAACTAGGTAACTGCGCTAGATGAGTGTCATGGGATGAAACTCCTCTCTCGTATGATGGAACTCCTCTATTAATTACCTTACCAAGTTAGCAATTTTGCTGATGTGGTATTGAATTTAATGCCATGAAACTCTCATGAAACTTCCCATTGAGACTTGCCTAAATAAACTGCATGTCTAGAATTTGAGGGGTGGCTTGTGCCCTCATTGTACGCTGGGTCCGCCCCTGGGTGTAGGACTCAGTGGTGCTGTGCGAGAAGCGGCATGCTGCAGCTTGGCTCGGGTGTGCGAGAAGCGGCGCAGCTCGCCTTGCATGAGGGAAGGGCGCATGCTTATTTCCACGTGCTAGGCGCGGTGCTTGCTCAGCTGTGACATGCAGTAGCAGTCAAAACAACTTAAGACCGGTCAAAACCATGCCACATAGGCAAAGATGGGTTCAAATCCCATTTAAGGGCTAAATTGATCCAATTTCAATTGGACAAGGTAGTAAATTGAGCCAATATTTTGGTGAGAGGGTGGGATGGACAAAGTAAATAGGTGAGGGGAGTAAAATTAACTTTTTCCATTTATTTATAAAGTTATTAAGGGTAATCTCAGTGGGAGTTTCATGAAGAGTTTCATGAGAATTAATTTTCATGTCACATCACCAATTTTACTGATTTGGCAAGGTATTTATGAAGAGAGAAGGGGTAGTTTCATCATATATGAGAGGAGTTTCATCTCCATGACACTCAACATGTACAATTACCTAGTTCCCAGTCTTGATAACTATGCACTAAGACTAGCCTAAGGACAGTCCCAACCTAAGACACCAACCATAGTTTCCATAAGCTCCACATCATCATCATCAAGAAACTAGTACTAGACACTACTATTCAAATGCAAACATCACTATTCCATACTTGAATTTAATACTACTCATCTCTCATTATATCTTGGATGGTGTGTAGAAATTAGCTCTTATCTTCATTTAACCCCTTTCTACATCATATTTTATCCTAGATGGCAGCTCATTTAATTCCATGGACACCATAGTGGGTTGGGAATGCCCTAATGGACTAGGCTGATATAACCAGCTCTGATAACGAAAGGTCAAGCGGGCATTATTGACTGGGATGGCAATTAGAGATTAAAATCTATGGATGGGCCTTATTCTCGTTGTGGACCATAGCACAGACGTCATGGTAGCATACAACTCACTCAGTCGTAGCCCACATCTCGCGTGCCCGCTTGCTTGATCGCCTCCGCACCGCACCAGCGCCGCCGTAGCCGCCTTCACAAGTTGCGACCTAGCTTGAGCGATCGTCCAAGACCCCGGCCCCATGCCGCCGCCGGCCGAGGTCCAAACGGAGTCGGATTTGGAGTTGGAGGACGACATCATCGAGATGGAGGATGACGAAAGAGATGAGGGGCATGGCTGCGCTGGGGCTATGGTTCCGGCAGCGGAGGGAGGGGATGAGGGCGTGGGGGCAGGGAGGCCACCTGCCTGCTGCTGCGTGTGCATGGAACCCTGGACACCGCATCTTCTGGTGAGTTTGTTGGACACGATCATGGGGAAGACGGGGTTGATTCGTTTGTGAATTTGTGTGGTTGGGTGATTATTGTTGCTAGTGCTACATACTATTGAAACGTTAATCATGCCTATGGTTTTTGTTCTCTCATTTACCCGTGTTGACGCCGAATTTTGACACGTGTTTGGGTCGGCGTCAAAGGAGAGGAAGGTGGCCGACACGGCGAGCAAGAAGCTACAGTTGGGAATCGGCCGATTAGAGCTACAGTGTTTCGGCCGATCGGCTGAAGGAGCCAAAGTGACTGGGCCGATGTGGGCCTAAAGTGGGCCAGGGTGATGATTAGCTGAAGGAAAAAGATTGGCCCGTGGGAAAATAATAACAAACTCCGATACGGGTTGCGTACATTTGTAAATATTTATCTTTAAAATTAGAAATAGATTCTAGTCGGTTAGGAAATCGGTTGTAACAGGGTATAAATAGCTGCCTCGTAAGACTTGTAAACAACAACACATCAATCAATACAAAAAATCTACTTTTTTCGTCGTACTTTACTTTCAAGTCGGCGACTTCGCCAAAACCTTTTCTTTTCACGAGTTCGTACGAGTTGGCGGGGCTGCATCGATACGATCTCCGACCAATTTGTAAGTTCTGTTTATCGAGTAATATCTAAACTTTAACTTCGGGCGCATCGCTGTTGTTTCGTTTAGATTTATTCACCAGTTATCGATATTAACTAGAATTATAGGTTTTACCTGTTGTTTTAGTTTTATCACCAGTTATCCAGCTTGAGATACGAACTGTCGGCTTTTTATCATTATTTTTATTTATTATCACATAGCCGATTAGATCTATTTCAAGTGTTGCTTTTGTAGCGTTGTTTAGGTTGCTCTAGCAGTTTCTTTACAATTGCTACGTGGTCGTCGGTTGTTCTATAGCCGGTCACTTACACAGTAAATTGGCCAATTCGCTGATACGCCTTTCAAGATAGATCGGAACCTTAGCCGATCGAAACCCCTAGAATTTAACACTTTCCTTTCCTTGTCAATCAGCAGGTCAGATTGACTGGCACGCCACGCGAACTGCACCAAGGCAATAACCCGAACAGGAGCTAAGCAGATTCTCCCAGGTCGTGTATCCGACGCTGAGGGTCATCAGCTGATTTTTCAGTGCCAACAACCCGAATTAGGGGTAATCTTATAAATTCATCTGATTTTGGAATCAGGAATGTAAACTAATTGTCCATTTTGAGATGTTTAGTGGTTAAGATATGTTGCTCTTACACCTTGATTTAGGTTATCATTGACCTTGAAATATGTACATATATATAGGACGTATCACATATATATCCTGGGAGCACTATTAAAAGTAAATGGTCATCAGAGATAAACATGGATTGGTATGTAACATGAACTGTGCCATCGTCACAAGTTTGGGCTCCTTTGTTGGGATCTAACCATGACACTTTCTGTTAAGTAGCATGGCGTGATTATTTAATGGTTTAATTCCATTTTTATTGTTCCACGAGGCTCATCATTTCGGTCCTATTTGTTTGAGCTTTAGCTTCACGGAAAGCTGGCTTTTGGCTTTTGGCTCCTGGAAGGGTGGTTTTCTCAAAGCAAGCTTATCCAAAAGCTAAGGTCGTTTGGCAACCTAGCTTTTTGGATGGTGAGGTGGAAGGTCTGTTCGGTGGGATCCACCTGTCAACCTCATCTTTCTCATCTTCAACCTTCTTCAATCTCCCACCTTTTGCCCCGGCGCCCGTGCATTCCCACCAACAAGCTCGCCCCCGCAACCATGCACCCGAGATCCCCATGGCTGAGCTCGTGCTCGTCCTTGCGCTCCTCCACACGACCTCCTAGACTTCTCTTTACCTTGCAGTGGCCGGTCTGATCTGGATTTAGAGCAGGGTCACTGGATGGGAGGGGGAAGGTGGCTCGTAGAGGGTCGCCAGCCTGCAGCAAGGGAACCTTGCCGGCCCAGAGTAGTCGCGGGCGTCGGCCAGGAGCAATCGCGTTGTCCTAGAGCAGGGGCACTAGATCTCAAAGATGTGTTGGGGGAACCAATGGAGAGGGGAAGAATGGCCAGTGGGGATGAGCAAGGAAGCTGCACCGAAGGGGCCGAGCAAGGGTGGCATGCCGACATTGGCCCTTGGACAGCAGCTCCAAGTGAGATTTGGAGGGCGCGACGGGAGGGATGGGAGGCGCCCAACGGCGCAAGGGATGGCAGCGACGGGCGGACACGCATGGTTTTGAGGAAAAGAAAATAATGATTCGGAAACTTGGTAGTGGTAGGGGTGGGTAATTACAACAAAGTTAGCCTAGAAGCTGTGGGAAGCACGTATATGCTGGCTTTTGAGCTTCCCGTGCAATCTTGGCTTTCTTGGGTGTCGATGTTTAGACCCAACAACCTACCGAGGGGGTACCTGAGGTAGTGTTTTATGCGTGGGGCTTGTCGAGATCAGGAACTCGAAGGTGAACTCGAACACACGATTTAGACAGGTTTGGACCACTTAGATCGTGTAATACCCTATATCCTGTGTGTTGGTTGTGTTGTATTGATTGAACTTGTTTGGAGGGGGTCCCTGCCTCGCCTTATATTGCTAGAGGTAGGGTTACAGGTCAGTTGTTTACAAGAATACTAGTCGGATTCAACTAGAGAGTACTACTCTAATTGCTACGAGTAGTTTCCTAATCCTCGACTAGTTCTTGTCCTCCACATTGACCACGCCGTCCTGCACCGTAGTCTCCATGGTACAACCATGTATTTAGGACTATCCAAACCTTCTGGTGGGCCATAGATATATGGACGACAAGCCCCCGAGTATTTTCTAGTCAAATGTAGCAGGCCTGAGTACTTTTTAGGCATCTCCGACTAGTTTGTGGTGCTCTCCGAGTACTCAATCAGATTGAGCCTTCGAACATACTCGAGTACTGCCATGCGGCTAGAATGTGTTCAAGCCTCATTTAACTTCGTCTTGAATCTTTAATCTTGAATTTTATATGGAAGTGCGATGAAAATCGCACTCCATATGGAGTAGCCCCTATCGGCTGGGCACCCCTGGGCCCACCAGAAGACTTACGGACCCACTCAAGGGAACGTACCCGAAACCTACTCGAACAAGAAGACTACCCTGCAGGGCGCGTAGACTTCATGTACTCCCCGAAGACTAGTCGAGTCAGAAGTAAACTACTCTACCGAGTTAGAGTAGGACTCTGGCAAACGTACTCGACTAGGACTCATACAATCCACCCTGTAACCCTGCTCCCCCGACTATATAAGGGCGGGCAGGGACCCCCTCTAGAAAAACGAACAACACAACTCAAGATCAATACAATCTACATACAGAACGGAGAGTATTACATGACCTAGCGGTCCAAACCTGTCTAAATCGTGTTCCTTGCATCACCATTGACTTCTTGATTCTCGACGACACTCACCGCAGAAAAGACCACCTAGCGTACCTGAAGGACCGGAAAGGCGATCAGAGGGGGGTGAATGAGAGCCGATTCAAATTTTCTCCAAAAACTTCGGCTAAAAACTCACAAGCCTCTCTTCTAGCAAAATCAAGTCCACTTAGCTATGCACAAGCTAATGGACCTAGGAATGATGCTAGAAACCCAATTTGAGAATAACGGAAGTAACAAGGCTCCAAACAAGCTCCCGAAGAGGAACTTTCAAAACTAACACCTCTGTGCGGAAAAATCCGGAAGAACCTTCAAAAAATTTCGAATGTGCGGAGATTTCCGGAGAAACCTTCGGAAATTTCCGGAGGTCCAGAGATTTCCTGAATTAGGTCCGGAGATTTCCAGAATTCCAAAACAGCCTGCGTGAGGAGGAAAGAAAAATCCGAAACTCGATCAAACGACCTCCAAAAATCACGAAATTTGAACCATAGCCTTACAACATAGTAAAGAAGTTTCTCCTAAGAAATCATCCCTAAAAGATTTGTCAATCAAAGGGAATTCCAAATTTCAAAAGTACTATTTTTTCAACCCCTAAACTTGAATCGCCCCGATCTATGAACTCGTGAGGTTTGAATCAAATCCCTTTGGTGGAAAGGTTCAACTCATGTATTAGTTCATATCCAAACAATCGGTTCGACTCAAAACACTCCACAACTCACGAATCGAACAAAAATCTGAAGGGGGTGGAGAGGAAGAAGCAAGAACGCGAAGAACACAAATGAAATTTGCAAATCCAAATGGGATGGAACAAGATGGCACGAAATAGATCTTTGGATTACTTAACCATGTCCGGTTACAAGCCACTTCTTAGCACAATCAAAGCTAGGATGGAGAAAAGATCAAATAAAGATCCCTTCTCTCTCCCCTCTCCTCTCTCCCAAAGCTCTCACAAACAAATGAGTAGCAACCACCAACTAGCCCAAGGAGATAGCTGCCCCAAACAACCCTCCTACACATATATAGGCATTTGGCCAATGTCCAAAATGCCCTTACATTAAGCATACAACTCCAAACCCCCAATGGGCAAAACTGTCCAACTTTTTCTTTGTTCAGCAGATGGACTCAGTGCCTTCACGACTTAGCTTCGCCTCGACGCAAGCTTCGTGAGGGTGCCACGCGTCCTTCGACTCGACGCTGTTCGGCCGCACCGAACTCGCTCCCGATTTTGAGGCCGAAACCGGCAAACCTGCCTGCGCGGTGGTTTTGAGGCCCAAAACACCCAAACCCTCTCACACCCACCTGGCGTGACTCACCCCCGGTTTTGAGGTCAAACCAGTCAAACCCTTTTGCACGCCACGCAGGCGAGGCATGACTCATTCCCGATTTTAAGGCCAAACCGGTCAAACCCTCTTGCACGCCCCGCAAGGCGTGACTCACCGATGTCGACACGTGTCCGACCTCCACCAAGCCTTCGACGCCTCCAAGTCTTTTGCTCCTGGCTCCCAGGCCACTTACTCGACTTGCCTCCATCCCGCTTGACTTGACCGACGCCGTCTCCAACACCGTCCATGTACTCTTACTCTTCCGTGCACCATGTGAACCGCCCATGACTCCGACCGGACTCCTCAGGTCCCTCGATCCAAGCCTATTCGTGTCCACACTTCACAGCCCTAGTTCATCGGCATGGACCTTTCGCGCTTGACCTTCACCTCATGTCGTCGACCGCCATAACGCGTCCTACACCTGCACATCACAAGCCAAGACACACAACACACAACATACGGTATACTCAAATACCACAACACAACTCACACAATACACACCTCCAGTTAGGCGTTAGCATAATCAAGCATATATGGAATATGGACTCAACCGGTAAAGCCTCAAATCATCTAGTCAATCACTCATCACAAATAGACCAAGGCACTTCTCAACTTGGTCCCTCAGAACCTCCTAGGCGGGTTGTCGGTCTAAAACACCGACAGCTGGCGCGCCAGGTAGGGGAAGTCGCCGAGTTTCTCCACGCGAGATTGATGGCACCACTCATCATCAAGCCCGTTTTCTCCTTCGAGGCGGGTGCAACTTTCATCTTCGGTTCCTGGCTTTGCATCGCTGACGGCACTGGATCTTTTCAACGCCACATCATCGGCAACCAGGAAAAGAAGTGTCTTGATGAGGATTTCCTTCAAGAAGCAAAGAATCCCACCAAGAAAAACCAAAATTTCAATGTCAACGACATCAAGTTCGACTACGGCTCGGAGTCGACCTCGACTTGGACTAGCCTGCACAGGCTAATGCCCAAGTTATCCCACAAGTCAATTTCAACTCGAAGTCGATTCCCGCACGGACTCTGCAACACAGCCGTGATCCACCAAGGTTTCCTCACTTGAATCCAATCCAAACTCGAGTCAATCAAGGACTGCGACTATGAGTCGGACTACATCCAAGAGATCCCTTTACCAGGCCCAGCTCAAGGCTTAGTAATTACTTCAACTCCACAGGAAAGGTTCATTTATTGGCCTGGAAGAAAGCCATCTTTCTTGGCCCAAGATTATGAGTCATGCCTTTTCGCTCACATAGACAACCTCCCGTATCAAGAGGGCATCCCGCTCACTTCAACCATGAGGAAGGAAGCACTACAGAGATCGCAACGTCAAGCTCTGGAAGCTACTACCTGGACAGAGAAATCTTTGTCATCACATCTCAAAACAACGACGCGGGCGCCAGCCTCCAGAGAACTCCTCGACGGGTTACGCAACTCGATGACATTTCACAAAATGAATCATCAGCTAACGCCTCGCAAGACAAAACTTCCGAACAGAGAAATCAAAGAAGAGCACGCAATGCTACCCGAGCAGATCGTCGCCGACTACTAACTACGAACATTCCTATCGTGAACCTCGAAAGAGCATTCAACGCAGTGCAAGATCAAGAGCACAACACTCCACTCGCAGCAATTGCCTTAATCAATCTCATATCAACTCTCATACCTCATGACAGAGACAACGAGTTAACAACACAACTCACGGAATGGGGCAACGGGTTAATAGCACAACTCGCCGAGCAAGCTTACAAACTACTCGACAAAGAGTCTCCAATTCCATCTGTTCCTCACAACTCGGCCCACCAAAATGGCAGTAGAGATGTTGCAGCCCACGGTGGCCATTGCGAGGCTCCAAGAAAAAGTAACGAAGTAGTCAACCAGCCAAGGCAACATAGCCAAAGGCAAAATAGAGATGAACGCGAGGCTCCAAGGTGAAATAGGGATGCAGGAGAGGCTAGCTGCCCTAATTCTGCAAAGAGCCCTTGCCACCGCAGAACGGGTCGCGAATCCTCAATTTTCAGCGACCTAAGAGAGGTAATCAATAGCAACTGTCACCGCGAACGCGAAATTGAAGTTGATGACTATAACCATTTTCCCGCCTTCACCGCAAGGGTAATGAAGACTAAACTACCCGAGAAGTTCAAGCCAACAGGGATCACCAAGTATGATGGTAAGCAAGATCCAGTCCAATGGCTACAGTGCTACTCACTAGAAGTTCAAGCAGCTGGGGGCAACGATGATACAAAGGTCATTCACTTCCCCATATGCATGGAACCCGCGCCGTTAACATGGCTCGAATCACTCAAACTCAGATCCATCGACTCTTGGGAAGACTTGACAAAAGCTTTTACCAATAATTATGCGGGCTCCATGTCTCGCCCAGGGAAAAAAATTGATCTAAGCTAAGTCAAACAGAAAGAAAGCGAGACACTTCGCGACTATCTACGTTGTTTCTTTGAAAAGAAGGCTACAATAGTCGACATTTCAGAAACATATATCATCGAGTGCTTTCAAAACGGCCTCTATGATCGTCGAACATACCAAGACTTTGGCAGATGTCGTCCAGCCACCGTCAAAGATCTCAAAATCATGGTGCAACAATGGGCAGACGAAGAAGATAAAGAACATGAGAGATTCGGCTCTCATCGCAACCGCAGTCGCGACAACAACAACAACAATCATGAACAAGACAGAAACCAAAACAATGATACTTGAAACAACTACTCGGGTAATCAGAATCGCAAGCGCAAACCTGACAATTCTATCGCAGCTATGACCAACTTAGGCAAGAAGGGGTCACACAAACGCAATGACGGGCCCTCCTTCACCGAGTTACTCAAGAAACAATGCCCATGGTATCCGAACAGCAAACACTCGGCGATAGATTGCTACAACATACGTCGAGTAATGCAAGAATTACCCGCACCACCCCCTCCCGAAGACTTTGGTCAAAAGAAGGACAAGGGTAAGGGCAAAGTCAATAAAGAAGATGAAGGCGAAGGTGAATTCCAAACTGCCTTAAAAACGGTCAACATCATTTTTTGCGGAATCCCGGGTACCGCGTCCAAGCGGTCCAATAAGCTAGTGGGAACCAATCCGACTAGTGGGAGAAATCGAGTTGTAATCGAACTTATCCCCCGAACCTTGGAATAGGTCAAAAAATTTGTTGAATTTCTCAATGAAATCTTCCAAAACTTGACGATGAAGGTTGATGTCGTGCTGCTTCTCCTCCGAGGCCAGTGCGATGTAGCGGTGGAAGTTTTCAGTGCCGTCTGTGATGCAAAAACCAGGAACCGAAGATAAATGCCGTGCCCGCTTCGAACGCGATGGTGGGCCTAATGATGACTTGAGCCATCGAATTCGCCAGTAGATTCTCAGCGAGAGCTCCTACCTGGCGCACCAGCTGTCGGTGTTTAGACTTGGCAACCTACCGAGGGGGTACCCGAGGTTGTGTTTTATGCGTGGGGTTCGCTGAGATCAGGAACTCGAAGGTGAACTCGAACACACAATTTAGACAGGTTCGAGCCGTTTAGATCGCGTAATACCCTACGCCCTGTATGTTGGTTGTGTTGTATTGATTGAACTTGTTTGGAGGGTGTCCCTGCCTCGTCTTATATTACCGGAGGCAGGGTTACAGGTAGGTTGTTTATAAGAATACTAGTCAGATTCGACTAGAGTCTTACTCTAATTGGTACGAGTAGTTTTCTAATCCTCGACTAATTTTTATCCTCCACATAGACCACGCTGTCCTACACTAATACGTCTCGGTGTGCAGTCCTATATTTAGAACTGTGTAAACTTTCTGGTGAGCCTATAGATGTATAAACAACATTGGATTTTTTGCTTTTCAAGAAGCTCAACTCGAAAGCCGGCTGTTTGTTTGGGCTTCCAGCTTCTGGAAGCCCAAACAAACATGACCTTAGTTGTTACAAGTTATTGAAAAATCGGTTTCTTAACCATAACCATAACTAAAACTGGTACTCCCTCCGTATGTTTTTATTGTCGCCGGTGGTTCTAGACAAAAGGATCCAGGATGTTTTGTTGGCGTAGTTGAATGAAAAAGTGGCCTGCCATATTTTCCCTTGGCGGCAGCTTCCACTCGGCGTTAATCTCGTGCTGCCTGGATAGTGATTTCCTTTTTCTTGTGACATGCATTGGTACAGCCATAGTACTGATCATACTCTGCTCAATGCTCAATTGCTCATGTCTTGCAGCTGCATTCCTTGTGGGCATGTGTATGGCAGATCCTGCCTGTTTAGATGGTTGATTCAAAGCAGACACGAGGCAGCTAAGGTACTTGGCATCATGATAATAATATCTCAGTTTTAGGGACACTTGACCCTATATGCGGATGCGGATGATGTAGCTCAAATGCTCAATCTATGCCCATCTTTCCAGTGCCCTTAGTGTGGAGAACAGTATAAATACGACAGTATTATTGATCTCTACATCACCACGGAACATCTCTGGGATGACTGCCACCACGAACAGGTTTGCTCCCTCCCTCCCTCCCTCCCTCCCTGGCATTCTGCATTATTTAAATATACCCTGGAAACACAGGCATCAAGGCAGGGTGAAGAAGAGGCTTCACTAGAGGTTATGGAAAGTGTGCTGGAAGTGATAGCTCTGTGGGATGAAGTGATAGCTCTGGTGGAAGAAGATATAGCTCAGAGGGATGAAGTGATAGCTCAGATGGAAGAAGAGATGGCACAGATGAAAATGAGTAAATAGCTGAGGTGATGACCCAGGCCCATGAGACCGAGGCTAGTCTAGTAAACAATCATCATACCTTGAAATCAATAGATCGGTTGGTCAGGTTGAGCGTGGCGACTGCAGTGCTCCTGTGCGAGATCCTACTTCCGAAGCTGTGGTAGTCTTGTATCCTGTCTGCTGCAGAACTGTCCGGTGTGTGTGTGTATATACGGTAGCTGACTAGCTGCAGACTGTGGGTGGATGGAGCTCGATCCTTGGGCAGGCATGGTAGCTGACTAGCTCCGAGGCACTGTGCTTGTGGGCGAACGCCTTAACCAGCTTTTGAATCAGTATTTCGTATGAGCTCCGGCGATGTGTTCTCTCTTAAGTCTCGATGTACACGAATGTGACGGGGTCGAGTTGCGCGGTACGCTAGAATGCTAGATTATCAACCACACCATGTTCTGTTGCTCAAACTTGAAGTTGGACACACCTCCAACGTTCCAACGAACCAGTGGCGGAGCTGGAATTTAAAATGCATAGTTTACATCCTGTTTGGTATGGTTCCAACTCCGAGTAGAACTGCTCCACTCCAGAACTCCAGGTGGAGCTAGCTCCACTCCAGAACTAAAATGGTGTGTTTGGCCAGATGGATGCTCTCAACTAAAAAAAATCGATTTCAGTGTGTATTGCCATTGTTGCTCCCAATTTAGGCCCCACTTGTCATCCTCTATATCCCATCTTCTTCTCCTGCCACGCTCTGCTCGGTGCTATCCACGTCAAGCTCCGCAGCGGGGCTTGGGCGGCGACGGGGGCTGGCGGCGGTGGGGCCGGGCGGCGATGGGCGGCAGGGCGACGGTGACCGCGGATCCCACCTGGCCAGGCGGGCGACAGGGCCGGGGCGGCAATGGGCGGCGGGACTGGGCGGCGACGGGGGCGGGGCGGGGCGGGGCGGCGCCGGGGGCGGGGCTCGGTGACGGCGGCGACGGGGGCGGGGCGGCGACGGGCGGCGGGGCTGGGCGGGCAGGCGGATGCGCGGGTGGGGAAATAAGGCGCGGGTGGGAGCTCGGGAGGAACAGAATGAAACGTTTTTTTGTGTAACCAGTGGCATTGGTAGGTAATTACCCACCAACTCCATGAGGAGGTTCGAAAGAGAGAGTTTTGGAGCAGCAAAAGAGGTGCTCCAAAACTCCACCTCCATTTGCACTACAGCTCCATGGAGTTGGCTGTTCCATGGAGTTTTGAAGTTGAGGTGTTTGGCTGGATTTTTTGGTGGAGTTGCTGGAGTTCTGGAGTGGAGCCATGCCAAACAGACCCTTAATCGACTAATGATGGCTCCTTGGAAGATCTCACACGTTTGATGATGTGAGACGACACATAGAGATGCATAGCGCATATAGCATCATCAAAAGTGCTTATATCCTACTCAAAACATACTTAATCATCGGACCAGGGATAAGTCATTATCTCCCACGAAACGTAATGTTGATGAGTTTTGACTCAGTGTTCCGGTACAAATCAGGGAGTCAGAAAAATGGCACGGGCTCATGCATGTGCACTCAAAACTCAAAAAGTTTGCACCAACTTTCAGAGCAAGGTTGATGATGACCCAAAGAAAAGAAGCAGTTGTTAGTACCGCTAACAATTTATGTTTTTATCATCCAACAACAGTGTCTAAATCGATTCTGTATGACTTTATACGTTGACCACTAAAGTACGGTATGGAGAAAACGGTTTGAGGGGGTGTTTGATTCCACGACTAGCCACGCCACAACTTTGGCAACCACAGTAATTTAGGAAGGTGTTTAGTTGATTACTTGCTTTTGGCACGCCACAACTTTCCATCGATTCTGCAGTTGTTCTTTCTCGCCACGGCCACTGAACCTTTAGCGCCGATTTTTACCGTCAGATATTATGGCGCACCACTAGTTGGCGTGACTTTCTACAGCTACCAGCGAACTACAAATTGTACAGTATGTGTAAGTCAAAATTAAGTATTACCATAGTGTGGCTGCACAAATTCTAGAGCGCATGGTCTTTCGATTTACTGAATGAAACACTTGTACTTTCGATGGATAATTGCCTGTGCTGCCACCCCACGGCATGCATCTGTCGGCAGCGTTAGCCAGAAGCTCAACTGTGGTCTGTCATCTGTGCACGCACGCTAGCTGGGGGGTATTGACAAGCGCACGTGTAGGCGACCGACGAAGCAATCTTGGAAGCCATCTTTCCATGATCGGAAAGATTCGTAACGACGACGACACGAGAACCGATGCAGATCGATCAGGCTGCGCGGTGGCCCCACACGGCCTTAAAAATTAACCAACCTACTAGTACTCCAGTTGATAATGACCATATATAGTGCGTGCTGATCCGTTAATTACCTACGGTCAGTTAATTAATTACTGCGGTAACCATGGTAGAAAAACGAAATGTCCAAGCTATGACGGAAACCGGTAGCTTAGCTAGAGAAGATGCAGGCCTGAAGTTCTAGCCAACGCATTCCTCTTCCTCAAGAACAGTATTTGATCTGAAACAATGCTAGCTGGAAGATACAGAGCGCCATTGATGGAAGAAGGTGAACCAATTGGAGGTGGAAACCGTGTTCGATTCACAATCGAAATCAAAACAAAGAAGAACGAAAGCACTTACCGCAAAGCGCAGACAAGGAGCTGATTCCTTCACATGGTCTTTGCTGCCAATACAGTTTCAGACTTTCAGATCAGCAGCACCGGTCTTCTTCCCCGACTCCGGTGACGTCTGGAGCCGTTGGGGGGAATGAAGCCTGGTCCGAGACCGTCCAAGGCGACGGCCCGCGCCGCCTGCGGCTGTCCGGCCGGTCTCGCGCCAGACGACATTCCCCTCAACGTACGAGATGATCACGGGAAGACGAAGGAGGAAGAGGAGTGAGTTTCCTTTATACAAGCTTGCTGCCTGCGGCAAATGATGCTGCCTTGTGGCGGGCAATGGCGTCAAGCCCACAAGCAAGCCCCTTTCTGGCTTGGCTTCTTTGCTGCTTTCACACTACATCTTGCAGTGCCTGCACAAACCAAATCTTTGCCTGCACATCACAATGCAAACGTCAAAGAGGATTTTATATGTTAGGGGATTGAGACATTTAGTCATGGTCAGTGATTTTAATATGGGCATACGCATACATTCAGTCCCAGATCGCAATCATGAGTAATATATGCTCAGCTATGATGGTTATGCAAAAACGTGGCGCCAAGATTCCGTGGATAGGTCAACTGAACCGATAGATTTGTGGGCAGAAAAGTAAGTTAATCCATCGTGAAATTCGACCCATCATCATTACGCTTATGCTTGGCTATGATTAAGCATAATAGTGAGTCGCTGGAGGGAAAAGGATTAGTAAAATGGTTTGTTCTTTCAGGAGTGCTTGACCCTGACATCAGTTGATGATTTTTATTCCCCAGCAAAGGCCAGAGGGGTTCTTTTACATATATTAGCTTTGCATTGCGTTGCCGGGCTGTTTTGATTCCAAGCTTAGCACTTAAGAAACTACTGGCCGTGAGGCGCCCTGCTACAGCAAAAGAGCCTTTTTCTGAGGCTGTGGATTACAAGCAGTTTGGATTTTCTCTTTTTGACAAGAGAACTTTTCGCCCCTAATGTTATATATCAAAATAAAAAAATTATTTACAAACAAAGACAAAAGAAAATTACACTTTACTGTCTAGCCATTCTACTCTACTGGGGAGATATTTCTTCTTTCCCTTTTGGATAACCCCTAACAAACTCATGCTTGAAAGAACGCTTCGTAATTTCAGTTGAAAAAAGCTTTTGCCTGAAGATGACATTATTGTGCACCATGATATTAACCCCATAATTTCCATGAAGAAAGGCTTGCTACCTGTTGCCTGAGATATCACAGAATGTGAAATTGTAGCAAGTTGGGTTGGATGTGTAGATCAACTGCATTGCAAATGGGCAGAACAGGAAGAGATGCTCTATCATGTGACGCTGAACAGAAAACACATTTACAGTCATCAAGATGCATATTTCTTCGCATCATAGCTCTAGTGTTCAGTTCAGCCTATCTTTGATCAGGATTCAGGAGCTAGGAAACAAATCTTGTGCTTCTGCTCTTTATTATTGCCATTTGACAAGAATGATTTTTTTTCTTCACCTTGTTTGTTTTTTATCTAAGAAAAAGATTGCCTAATTTGTTTCTGTTCTTTCTTTTTTGGTGAACGGGCCATGTCACTTGTTTTTCATTATCAGGCTTTTTGATGGCTTTCAGCTTTCTATTGACAGGGGAATCAAAGATCTTGTACTTTCCGGATAACTCTAGCTTAGTTTACCCCACTTGAATAACATTACTGAAAGATATTTCTGAAACCTAGTAATGACCCTTAAGCACATGAGTAACTACTGGCCACGAGCGACCCACGCACTGCAACAGCGAAAGGCTCTTTTTGTGAGGCTGTGGGACAAGTTTTATTTTGTGCTCTTTTTGGCATTGACGAACCAATAAAAATTCCCCGGGTCACAGGTAACAAAGTGCTATATTCCATATCAGGCGTCAACATGGTTTTTATAGGAACTAAACAACTTAGCAATTGCCATTTTTAGAACCTAGAAAAAACTATAGCACATCACCAGAATTACAAAGCTGGAGGTGCGGGCTCACCAGAAATACAATGAAAGGAAAGAAAACACAAGGAAAATTAGAGAAGCAGGCCATTGTGGGCCTAGAAGCAAGAGGTCAGATAGATAGAGCAAGCCCACAGCCAATCACGAAAGCCCTGAGCATATTTCGGCCCAGTCCACCATAAACACACAATAGGCCCAAAAAGCCGCGCACAGCGCCGCTGGTGTGAACAGAACGGGGTCCTCTGACCTCTCTGCTGCTAAACCCCCACCTCGCTCCTCTCCACCAACTTTAAAACCCCATTCTCTCTCCACCCTTGATCCCTCACGTGCTCCGCCGCGCCGCGGCTCGTCGTCGCCGCCGCCATTGCCGCCTCCACCTCGTGCTCCGCGCCTCCGCCGTCCAGGCGGCTCCCTTCCTACGAGAAGGTACGGATAAGCTCTGGTGCGTGAGTGCGCGCGCGTCCCGGGAATCACGCCCTCTGGTCGGGTTGGGCGGCGGCGCGGCCTCGACCCCCGCGGGCGGCGCTAGGGGCGGCGCTTCCGTTTCTAGGGTTGGGGGAAGGACGATGGGGTTGGATTGAGGGAGCGCAGGGTAAGGCCTGAGCGTTTGGGGTGCAAAACGGCGTCAACTTGATCTAATCGCAAAACTGTGTTGCTGGATTTTTCCTTCTTTTTTTTGTTCTTAGGCGTAGTTTTGGGGTCGTCTCTGCGGATTGCTACTCGTATGATGCATGCGTAGGACTGCGATTATGGTCTGGATGGTGAAGGCTGCTGCTTGAGAAGCAGTATCAGACGCTGCTGGCATTTAAGTTCGAATTTCACTTGTACTGTATTTGGGGCAAATCAATTTTCGAGCCTATTAGGTCTTTGTGCTGTGTGGTTTCTATTATGTATCGGGATTGCTCGACATTTCCCATCGTTAGTTCTTTTAACTATACTATCAGCACGTGTCACTGACATTTAATTGCAATACTCTACTGTATCCTACCCATTAGGATGTAACAGTATTATTATTTCTGTTGGGTGTTGATTTAACCTGTGTTGTCAATATTTTTTTATGCTTCAGTGCTGCTAGCATGGCTAAGATGCAGTCAAGTTCCAAGGAGCAAATGGTCCATAAAGCGGCTTGCAAATCCCATGAGCAGAGTGTTCTCAAACAAGGCGCTGTTGATGATGAAGACTCTGGTGATGCCACTTCCTCTGCTGTTGAAAACAGGTATCCTGGTTGGCCTGGAACCAGTGTCTTCAGGATGCTGATTCCTTCACATAAAGTCGGTGCGATAATTGGCCACAAAGGTGAGAAGGTTAGAAGACTGTGTGAGGAAACAAAAGCCTGCGTCCGAATTATAGGTGGCCATCTATGTGCGGCAGAGCAAGCTGTAAGTAGTCCACTCCACAGTTACCTTATTATCAATTTAGGTTCCCTGGTTTCCAAACAGGGCCTAAATAATTTTTTTCATTTCTTGTTCATTGGATAATACCATTTCTTGTAATTTTGGCTGCATTACATTTCCCTTTTATCTTTTAGGAAAGAAATTTGTTTGTTTTCCTTTGAAAACCGTAGTGGTTTTCATCCTTGAATCTGGTCAGTTACAACTCGCTGCTACAGGTTGCAATAAAGTTTTGGGTTTAGTTAGTGAAATAGATAAAAATGCTCCATGCTTTCATTAAATTTGTAGGCCCCTTTGAACTTTGGGTAGCTATCAATTTTTGGCCCACACGAATCCTGTATTTACTTCACTTTATCCTGATTAAAAGAAAGGGGATTTTGTCAACCCACTATCATCCTTTTTTTATCTTATTAATCTTATGTTGCGCTGTTAATTATTATAAATTATTCAGTTCCCTATTCCGACAACCCTGCTCTCCACGAGTACCCAGGAGCTAGAGCAGTACTGCTATAACTGCAACTCCTTTTAATCAACAATAACTGATGAGATCTAAACAGGATTATACTGTGGATTTTTTTTAAGGGCATGGAGAAATATTTTGGAAAAGAAAACAAGGGAACAAATCGCTTAGCTGTAAAAGCATTTACCACAAACTAAGGGAAAAAATCCATAAGCTAACCATAATAAAAACTCTTCAAAACAGTATGGCTTGGCGGCCACAATTCTTGGACCATATATTCCTTTTTTAGTGTCCTTGGTTGTCTCTCCCATGACTCTTAAATGGAGAACATGATTTATGTTTGGAAAATTTAGGTTCATGCCATTGTCTCAATTACCTTTGCTTCTGTAATTATCCATTTCATGCCACTTGTTCTGAAAGTTGTTCAATTCATGCCACACCTATCACAGTCTGTTATCTCCCATTAAATTTTTGCTGAGCTGGCAGCTAAAGACATTTCAAAATTCCTTCATGTTCTGGTTCAATGTAAAGAGTTGTCCTAAAACTTGCTCTTCTTTTCTTGTTTGAAGGTAATCATTTTTGGAAAGGAGCTGCCTGATGAGCCACTACCTCCAGCTATGGATGCGCTACTAAGAGTATATCAGCAAATAATTAATGATGATGCTTTAGATGTGGGATCCAATAGTACATTTGTGACACGGATTCTTGCACCAAGTGAACAGGCAGCAAGCCTTATTGGTGAGCAGGGTGCGATGATAAGTTCAATCATGCAAGCTTCTCAAACCAATATCCGTGTCCTTGGTAATTTTCTTATTTTGATGTGCCTATCAGCTCATGTTTCCGCTACTACTTCCTTCTGTTGATATCAGCGACTGTCACAGAAGTGCATGGTTATCTTCAGATGATTGTGCTGACTTAGTGAGAACATGAGTAATCTGTCTGTAAGCAAACACTATATTGTACTGAAGTATGAAGTTAATCCTGTTTCTGCCCAACTTTGCTCTGGTGAAGCCCATGTTAGCATAAATTGTACTTTACTCTCATCACAGAAGTATACCTGCTATTTCAATTGCATATTTTCTCAAACACGGTTGCACACTTGAACTTATCGATGTTAGGCTGTAGATGCACTTCTGAAATATAGTGTTGCTATAGTGATGATGTATATATGTGCTATATGTTGTCAGGTATCAATACCTCATATATGCTCAGCAAATCTTGGTCTACATTCAAAGAGTTCTGATAAAGTATAAACTGTGCCGGAACTTTTTAATTTTTCAATTGTTCATGTACCTTTTTTCTTACTTTTGAACTGTTTCCTTGGAGTTTTGTCCAGTAATATCAACTTTAACACTGAAATGACAGCTCTTGATTCATTAGTGCAACAGAAAAGAAACAGTTTAAACCATTCTTTCATCAAAATCACATGATATAACATGGTTTTCCCCCCATCCAGTTTTATTTATAAAGTGGGTTTCACTGTCGCTCTTATGTTCGGTATTATTTAAATTTGTAAGTTTCGAATTGTTATTGGCCTAGATGATAGTCTATCTTTTCTATTTGGAGCCACCATGACACAGTTTGAGCGTGTTATTCTTGCAATTGGTATTGTTGGGGTTGTCAGTCCAGCCTTCAGTATTATTTAGTCTGTACCTCATTCATTGCATGGTTTAACTTTTTAGATGGTGATCTGCCACCTGTTGCACTGGAAGAAGATCGGGTTATTGAAATATGGGGATTGCCTTCAGCAGTGCATAAGGCTTTGGAACTTGTTGCTTCTCATCTGAGGAAGTATCTGGTTGATCGAAGTGTTATCCCATTGTTCGACCGTCATGTAAGTTGCCAGTTTTTTAAAAAATGGTTACTTAACACTTTAACAGGCATACTGAAATGAGAGAACATTTTTACCCTTACCAACGTTTAATTTTAACAACTCGTTCTTCAGGTCCCTATGCCAATGTTGCACACGGACATGCCTCTGTGCCACTACATTGACCATCCTGATGGCCCTGTGCATGCAGATAGTCCAGGCTATCACTCTGTATGTTCTGAAGATTTTCAGCGTGAACCATGGATTGACACTTCCTATTTGAGGGTTAGGCATCCTATCGAAAACCTTCTACATGCTGATACATTTGAACACAGATGGGAAGCACCTACATCTTTCAGGCGATATCGATCGGTTACACCACCAAACCATGGTAGAAGTGCATATGGGCCAGAAGCATCTTCACCTATGGAGGCATATCAATCAGCTCCTATGGAATTACGTTCACACTGCAACCTCAGATATGGATGGCATGCAACTCCAATTAGTCCAACAGCTTCTTTTGAAAGAGTACGTTCCCTTATATCTGTGTATGGACAACAAGCACATCCACGGAGACAGACATATCAATCAGCTGAAATGGGCAAACATCGACGCTTCGTAAAAACTTTACATGGAAGTGAAGCTTATCCAACCAGGGTATCTCCATCAGATGCTAGTGAACTACCTCCTAATCCTGGTATTTCTGCACGTGGACGAGAAGCATCTCCACCCTTCAGGATGCATCCACCAACTACTGTGGAAAATCTTCTGCACTGTCGCGTATCTGCATGTGGGCCAGAAGCACCACCACATCAGGCTCCGCCTTCATCAACCAGTCGGTCTGCAGCAGTTGCTTCTCAGGTTTGTATGGTTACCAAAGGCATCTTATTTGTATGCTTGATCACATGTTTTGATTTTCCTGCTAAAACTGATTAATATCTATTTGGGATGGTGTGTTGTTTGACAGGTCAAGAAGAAGATGCAAGTTCCAATATTCTATGCTGAAGCTGTGATTGGGCCATCTGGTGAAAGAATCGAATACATTCGGCGTACCAGCAGATCGAGCATTTTGATAAACGATTCTGAGGAGGGTATAATGTCTATTGAGATCACTGGAACTGCTGCAACAGATGTTCTAACTGCAGAGCAGCTGATTAAGGTAAGAGGTTTTCATTATACGTCTTCTGAGATGATATATTATCCTTTTGATGGTACTTGCATGATTATTATGCTGAGAAAATAATTTTATTAAATTTCATGCTCGACTCCTCTGGTTGCATGTATAGAACATACAATTCTGTCCTCTCGTTGGATGCCTATGTTTAGTGTCTATTATTTTCAGTCCTGTAAATCTATTGGCACCTGTTGGGTAAGAGTGCAACGGATGCCATGCTGGTTTTGTTCAAATGCTCAACATCAGTCTAAGTGCATCGGCAGAAAGGCTGATAGCTACTAACCTGTGTATGCGTGTGTGTTTCTCTTTTAATGAGTCATGCCCAGGTTATTAGACCATTAACCTGCTGCTATACTTAGATCTAGCGATGAGAATACCGGGTCATCAATATGCTTCCCTGCTCTAGTTGTCATCATTTATATGTACTAAGTGAGTATTTCAATGGTAATCTGATGTTAATATTGGCTGAATAAACAGCCAGCTCATTAATATGTGACCAGTAAAAAATGGTGGCGGTCCATTTTACTTGTTCTGCATACCATCTTGTTTTAAGCTGATGCTTTATAATGTATTCCATTCATGGTTATCTGCATTACAATCATCGGCTTTTCACTCTCTTGACCATTGTTTTATTTTCTAGAACTTTATGGCTGAAGCAGCTGCCGCCTCCCCTGGTCATAGTTTCGACTTCATTCCATCATATTTGCCAGCATCCAGATCTCCCCAAGTTGATAGTCTTACTACTGAGAAAAGCGGAGTGACTAGTTTGCCAGCTCCGCGCCTTCAAATGATATACTGAAAGCTCCCAAAAGTTTTGTTTCTGCACATACCACCAAATATACCCAAACCCTGATACCGGCAACACAGGAAATACAAAGACAGTAAATTCAGAAGATCAATTGATATTTATCCTGAGATGATTCTAGCGGTACAATTTTAACCCTGAGAATTTCATCTAGATTCTTTTTTTTGAAACGTATTTCATCTAGATTCTTTGTAGACTGTTTTATTGTAGCCTTATCCATTCCATGGTTTAAAAACTGGAGCCTGAGCTGTTGGTGAGTTAAAAAAGCTAGAGCCTGAGCTTTTTGGACTATGGAAGTGAATTTTTGGTTGATTCGGCAGACTGTACAAGATGTCTGATGAGATGTTTGAAGTTTTAACTGTTGGGTTGCAATGAATCGAATTTGTACTAATCTTTACTCCTTGAGATCGATCCCTATCATTCGTTGTTTCTGTGGTACCTGCTCTAGTGTCATTTGCTACTTAGGTATGAATTTTGATTGCTACTACTAGAATGCCTGGGATTACTAGGTGCTGCACAAGAAGGCACCCACTACCAATGTTTAGAAAACCTGTGGTCTGTGGAAGGGATCTAGTCTAGAGATGGATATATTTTTCTTTTCTATAGCAAGCATGAGAAATAATGTAAAACCTTTTGAATATAAACAAAATTCATGAAAGTTGTATGATAGCACAAAGGTCAAGATTGCAATGTTATTCGAAGCGAAGGTAGGGAGAAAAAATTGTTTTTTTAGGTCAAAAGCCAGGATAAAATTACAAGCAGGTGGCATGTAAAACGACACCAATATAACAAGCAGGTGCTGGGATGCAGCATCCCAAAACGAGGGGACGCGCTGAAACTTCTCGCCGGGCGCTGTTAGGCATGCGGGGGCGCGTTGGAGAGGGAAAACGCCGCGTTTGGAGCCCCCCTGCTGCAAGGCAGACGCATTCGGCTCCTCGTTTCTCTCTCCTCTCTTCGTTCCCGCGTGGAGAGGGAGAGGGAGAGGGAGACAGGGGAGCGCCCTCCTCTTTCCTGCCAAGAAACCACCATTTTTTTTATACGGATTTCCCCCAATCTTCTCGCCGATTTCCCACGCATTTCCTGGCCTTTTTGGTGGATTCGATTCTCCGGCGAGGTTCTCCCACTGGTTGAAGCATCGGCGCCGCAGGTAGGATTCGATTCCCCCCAAATCCAAGTTCCACTTTTCCCTGTGCAATCAACCATTGATACATTGGAAATTCTACAAGAGGTGTGGTTGCTGCATTGGCGACACACGAATTCGCATCCGTTCTTCCTTCCCAAGGAAGCTCCTTATACAGATCAAAGTTTCTTGGGCAGAGTTGAGGCATTGGCGTGACAAAGTTCCAGTATTTTCTGTGCTGCGTGATTCATTGAGGAAGCACTGCCACCTGTATGTGAAACTTTGATCAGAAATGGCTGTGAAAACCGGCTCAGGATCACAGGACTTCTGGCACCGGTTCTGCCCCATGCTGTCCTACGCTTGTGGCGAGCTTTGTGTAATCATACTGCTATACGTGGCGGCTTTGGCATCACATGCAGCGACAAGGCTGGCGCGCATCTGCGGGCTCAAGGCGCCATGCATCTTCTGCACAAGGCTTGACCATGCCCTCCATGGCAAGGCATGGTTCTCTGCGGATTTAGTTTGCTTCGCGCATGGCTTGGAGGTCTCATCTCTGGCTTACTGCAAGAGCCATGAACAGCTTGCACGCTCTGATGGTCTCTGCAAAACATGCCTCCTTGCATGCACAGCGGTAGGTGCCAGCGAGGAGGTTAACTCTAGCTCCAGATCGAGGTCAAGAAGGTTGTGTTCTTGCTGTTCGGAGCTATTCAAGAATACTCGCAATGCGCAGAAGCATTCTGAAACTGCCAATGCTGTGGAGTCTTGGGATACTGTATGCGGTTCAGAGGACATTAACCCGAGGAGTCAAGTTTATGCAAGTGACAACATGGTTTCCATAACATCCAGGGTAGTACCTGAACATGCCCCTGCAGATCATCCAAAAGAAAAGAGTATGTGTAGCTATCTAAACTATTGTACTCTTGTGTTATTACTATAACTGAATATTTAGAGATTCTAACTAATTATACTCTCATTTCTTGATGTAGCTTTTGTGGTGGGTATTGAGGAACTTCATGAATCAGATGGTTCACCAGGTTCAGATGGACAGTCTAGAAAGGACACTGGCTCTTCTGCGAATGGTGGGACAGCAAAGCCAGCGACCTATAGATCTGCTGCACCGACACGCATTGCTGTCGACCGCAACGGCAGTGTAAAAAGTGCGTACGTTGCTAGGGTCAACTTGACATCTCCTCGGCCATCAGAAATCATCTCTGCCAGGGATAGCAATTCAACAACTCAGCAAGAAGTGAAGGCACTCCTTTCTCAGATTTCTTCTGCAAGGGGCCTTGACAGTTGTTCGAGTGAAGGGACTCCTAGCCCCAGTATCAACGTTGAGAATGAAGAAAGCAATACTACGAGCAAGAAACCATCTCTTGAGAGGAATTATTCCGTGCTCGAACCTTCAGATGGGAGCCTCACCGACGATGCTGAAGGGGAATGCTCTCTTGAGAATGTAAAGAAGCAGCTCGAGCTCAACAAGAAGTCAATGGCTGCTCTTTACAAAGAGCTTGAGGAAGAAAGGAGTGCTTCAGCGGTTGCGGCTAGCCAGACGATGGCCATGATCAATAGGTTGCAGGAGGAAAAGGCTGCAATGCAGATGGAAGCACTGCAGTACCTAAGGATGATGGAAGAGCAGGCTGACCATGACCACGAAGCAATACAGAATCTACATGATTTGCTTACAGAGAGGGAGAAAGAATTACTTGACATGGATGCTGAACTAAGAAACTGCCTGAAGCTCCTAGAGAGCGAGCCATTCAATGATGCGAGATTCGATGCTACTAATACAATGAACAACACAATAGATGACAGAAGTCTGGCATTTGAAGTCATGAATGGCATGGATTTTGTGAGGAGCACCATGTCGCATTTCGAAGATGAAAAGGCACACATTTTGGAATCCTTGAGCAGATTGGAGGAAGATCTCGGCATTTCCACAAACAGACTTGCTTCTGATAATGCCAAAATTAGTCAAGAGGACATACTGTTCGAAGACCATACAAGAGCTGATGGTCAGGAACACATCAGTCGTGAATCAACTTCAGCTCAGCAACGTGAAGGACATGAAATGTTTGACGACAACAAGGATAAATTTTCATGTTCTCCTTCACAAAATGACAAGATGAGTGGTGTAGCAAGTCTTAAGAATGAAATTTCACTGTTGAGCACAAGACTGAGGGCACTTGAAGCTGATCAGGAGTTTCTCAAGCAGGTATTGAGTTCCGTCCAATGTGGCAGTGATGGACTGCAGTGTGTACAGGAGATAACCAGCCATTTAGCAGAGTTGCGAAGAGTTGTGACTTGACGAAAAAAGGTTTTGCCTCGAGTTCACACTATTTGGTCATGAGGTAAGAAGTGTTCATCATTTAATAGCAAGGAGGTGACTTTTGAACATGCTCTGAATAATGAAGACATTTTACAGCATTGCATATACGATGAGAACCTGGAACCTTCATTAGCTACCATGCGCAAACTCTAAAATTTTGTTTTGTGGTGGATACTAGTGTTTACAGTTCCTAAATATCCAAAATAGTGTGTACGAGACTCTAATTTGGCAAATGGGGACCACTGATCTTATCCATAGATCTTCCAGTCAACTGAGAAAGAAACCGAACCCCAGTTTATATCCAATACTTTTTGCAGATCTTCTCATGCAGAGATATACAAGCTAACGATGGTGCTTCCAGTAAGTGCCCGTAATGCCATCCATCTGAAATTGTAGATACTTGGAGATGGATGCCATTGCAGGAGCACCAATGTTCTTCACTTGGGATCTGACTCAATGTGGGAGAGAAAGGCATACCTGACCACAATTTTCCATGTCTTGCACTTGAGTTTTCAATCGACCTAGCTGGCCCATTGTTGCAGATTACTGAAACAGATAAAACATCTCTTGTATGTGACATGGTGGTTGTTGAGATTAGGAGCAAGTCTGTAACAGTAAATGTAACAAACCTTGATGGTTCTTGACAAGAGGAGTTAAATTGTACATGATACATGCACCTCGTGTAAAATCAATGAGTATCCCCTTATTCCGGAATGCAAGGTATCATGCCCATCCAACTACTTCGGTGGTTTAATTCCTGCGACGAACTTGCTTTCAAGTAGATTCAGTCGATTTATCTATGTTTTGTTTTTCACGTGCAGATTTATCTCTGCATTGAACTTGTCCAAGTGCTCATGCATAATCTACCACTATTAATGTCCTGTTCTGAAACAAAACTTATGACCTGACTCTTTCGTAAAAACTTTCTGAAATTGATCCTGCTACCATTCCGGATTCCAAATCTAATAGGAAAGCTTATGATTTTGAATATTTCAAATCTTTTCCGGAGTTTGTTTTCGTACTCTGTCTCATCCAGTCATCTAGCAGATCGTCATCTTCACTCTTTTGGACTTTGCAGCTTCCTCGGGTTAAATGTGATTGACGCTGTTGACTTATCGTGATCATGTGAGGCTGACATCTGGTCCCACACGTCGTGGAGATATTAATGGCACAGAGTTACAGGCCGTGTCAAAGTTCCCCAGTTCTCCCATATGAGAGTGTGCTCTGTAGTCAACTTAAGATAAGACAAATATGTGCTCCATTTTCCTCCTGCTTTTCTTTCCAAGGACGACATGAAAGAGATCTTTTGCCTCCCTTCAGTAGCTCAGTATCAGTGTCACCACCACCAAACCAGCCTGAGACGCCACACGTCTCTGGTGCATGACGTGCTTGTCTCAAGGTAGGTGAGGAGTAGAAGCAGCCTCACCCTCACACATGTCGTCACCGTCGAGAGGTGGTGGCGGCGCACCGGAGGATCAGGGGGCGGGCGGTGAGGCCGGCGTGGAGCGGGGAGGGAGAGGCACGTGGCGCCACGCGGCGTTCCACGTCGCCACGACGATCGCCACGCCGGCGGCCTACGCCCCCTTGCCCTTCGCCGTTGCCTCCCTTGGCTGGCCTCTTGGTGTTTGCAGCTTGGTTATCGGGACACTGGTTACATGGTGCTCAAGCTTGGCTGTGGCCTCGCTGTGGCAGTGGAATGGAGAGAAGCACACCAGCTACCGGCTCCTCGCAAAGAGCATCTTCGGTCAGCGACATTTTTCACCCCCATTAAGCAGTGCTTTAATTTGTACTAACTGACAATACTCCACAGCAAAAACTTTCTGAAAGAGCATTCCTGATTGCTGTAGTTTGATTTCTCATCAGCTAATTCCTTTTCGGTCAGAAAAAAAGAAACTGCAACTGAAAAGCTAAAGCTGTGATGTTGTTGAAGGTCCATGGGGCTACTGGTATGTGTCCTCCTTCCAGCAGGTGGCATCAGTGGGCAACAACATTGCAATCCAGATCGCAGCCGGCAGCAGCCTCAAGGCTGTGTACAAGCACTACTACGCCGCCGACGACCGCGCAATGACCCTGCAGCAGTTCATCCTTCTCTTCGGCGCATTCGAGCTGCTCCTCTCCCAGCTCCCTGACATCCATTCTTTACGGTGGGTCAATGCTATCTGCACTGCCAGCACCGTTGGATTTGCAGCGACAACCATTGGTGTCACAGTTCATGATGGTAATTATTTCAGCGCATTTTTCAGTCTACGAGAATGTCTGAAATTACCGTATACGGAAGATTGAACAGCGATCTCTGCTGTGCAGGGTATCGGATCGACAGAAAGGAAGTCAGTTACAGTCTTCAAGGAACCACTGCTACCAAGATCTTCAGAGCTTTCAACGCGTTGGGCACGATAGCATTCTCCTTTGGTGATGCCATGCTGCCAGAAATTCAGGTGCACATCTGATGTTCATTGAGATTCATGTGTAGGTAGTAAAAGTACCCTCTCATTCTCAAAAACTTTCAGAGCACTGTGCGTGAACCGGTGAGGGCAAACATGTACAGAGGTGTCTCGGCTGCGTACACGATCATCGTCGTGTCCTACTGGACCCTGGCATTCAGTGGCTACTGGGCATTCGGTTCTCAAGTCCAGTCCTACATCCTGTCCTCCCTGACTGCTCCAAGATGGGCAATTGTAATGGCAAACCTTTTTGCAGTCATTCAGATTGCAGGTTGCTTTCAGGTAAACACCTGCTACTTCCATCTACAATTTGGTGCCACAGCCATCAAGTAACTGTACTTCTGCGCCAAGATATACTGCAGGCCAACGTTTGCGCACTTTGAAGAGCGGGTTCGGGCGAAGAACAGGAGCTGCAGATCCTGCCTGTGGCGGCTGATGTACACTTCTGCATACATGGCAGCGATCACCCTCGTCTCCGCAGCAATGCCATTCTTTGGGGACTTTGTATCAATCTGTGGAGCAGTTGGGTTCACCCCTCTGGACTTTGTGCTGCCAACATTGGCACTTATGAAGACTAGTAAGCTGCCTGATAACCTAGGATTGCGGTATGCTGTGAAGGCGCTCAGCTCTGCTGTCGCCATCTTGTTCTCCATCATAGGAGCACTTGCATGCATCGGCGCGGTCAGATCGATCGCAATTGATGTCAAGACCTACAAGTTCTTCCATGATATGTGATGACAGTTTTGCAGCATCAAGTAGCCTTTTGCATCAATTCATGTGCTGTAGCCCCCCATGAGCATTACTTTAACCGGAGGGCATAACATGAAGAGAGAACATCGCAACAAGTGCACTGCTCATAAGTATAGCGGATATTTGATCTATACAAACCATTACTGCTACATTAGCTCCAAAACGGATGCAAACAAAGTAGATCAAAAAGGAAATTAAAAAGAAAAAGATGAAAGGAATTTGAAATGGCTAGGACAGATTGAACTAGTTCTCTCCTAAGGGGGTACTAGCTTATTTAACGATGCAGCACGGATACTCTCAGCTAAAATCCTTTAACCTTCTCTTCAGCACATCCAAGGACTTCTTCCGGGCGCTCTGCACCGTGGCTCGGCTTGAAAGGCTACCAAACAAGCTGTCTGGCGCATCCTTGAACTTGTCACAAATGATTGCCACCTTCTTGTGGTCCAAGGATCCATAATTCTTCTCCCTGGTTACAGGGTTCATGAAGCTCTCAGGCTGGTTGCTGAGAAGAAGATTGATCAGCTGCCTTATTTCCACTAGGCAATCTTTGAAACTTGTTTCTTTTCTCAGTTCTGACAACCCAGTGCTGTGATATGTGTCATCTGCAAAGCCCTCCAACATTTTCAGGTCAATGTCAATACCAGCTGCGGCATTTGCATTGAACCTTTTGACTCTGTCACTAAGAAGTACTGTTATTATAGAGTCTGCAATGTGGCTTAGTGCACCGGAGACAACCTTGTACAGGGCATCCCTTGGTACAATCTGCTGCCCAGAAGATACCACCTCATGAAGATAGATAACGACTTCATTCATGTAGTCATTTGCGTGTTCTGGAGCTTCCTCCACAGTCCAATTGATGCTAGTCAACTGCAACATAAACTCATCAACCTTGGAATTGACCAAAGTAATTAATCCATTGTATGCTGCATTCTGGGTGGCTTTGAGCACAGCTTTAGCAGTCAAACCAGAATGGGGCTTCTCAAGAATACGCCTAGGAACACCACAAAGTTGAGCAGCATGGCAAAGGAACATATCACAGGACCGCTCAAAAACTGCAATATTTCCTGCAATCTGCACCATTTGTTGAAATTCCAGGGAGCCACCATGTATAAGGTTCAGAAAACCCTCATTTAATACCTCAATTAAGAACTTGTCTAAGTAACTCTTCACCACATCATAGAAGTTCATGCTGCTACCATATGACAAGTATCTGACCAAGTCCTCGATGAAAGCACGCACAATACGGCAAGCAGTGGGAACAGAAGAGGAAAACGGAGCCACATATGGCAAATCTGGTACTACATCAATGGGTTCAAGTTGAAGTGCTGCAACATTCATGTCATATTCATTTTCCTTCTTTATAACCATCTGCTCATATGAGTCTTTAGACAAGACATTCTTTATCTGCTTACGGCAATCAGAGATAAGCAGCTCAAGATACTTGTCCCTATTTTTGCCAAGAATTTCAACCAACGATGTAGCTTGGTATCCATATTTCTTCATGGTGGTACCCAAAAGACTGATATAACCTTTGACATTGAGGAGGTGGTTGGCAGTATCCATGAGAGATAACTGTTGCTCTAAGATCGATGTGACCTTAGATATAGCTGTTTCCCACATTGTCTCCACCTGACTCTCAGATAGAAGCCCATCTGCAGTTCGAAGGACACGGTCCTCAATAATGAAAAAACCAGCTATCTGAGCAAGGAAAGGTTGATGGGACTCAACAAAGGGCTGCGATGTAGAAATCTGCAAGTCCGAATTGAGTTGCATGAGCCTATTGTTAAAGTAATATTCTCGAAACTTTTCCCCAAGACCAAGGCCAATGTGGATATGGTATGCTCTGTACACTGGTGCAAGATCAAATTCTAGCATTGCTTCCTCATCCATGTTCTCCACATCCAAGATGTAAGCATGCTCATTGAACCCAACACGGCTACATTCCTCTGCTTCCCTCTGTCGGGCACACATCCCCTCATCTTTCTGACGAGCCAGGTTGACCTGGCCTATTGCAGCATGCCCAATCTCCTTTCCTATCCTTCTGATGTATACAAGCCACTCATTGAACTCACCACAAACTTTCTTCTCGATGTACAGCTTTACAATAGGAATTTGTTTCTGAATAACCTTTTTCAGAAGTTTCAGAGGAATATTTTGCATGTATTCCTTCTCAATCAACTCCAAAGTTTTCAATGCAGAATGTAACTTGGCTTCTGCAATGTCCCTGTTGCATATCTTGCACAGACTAGTGACTTGAAGACAGATCTTCAATGTCGCTAGGGCCTCCCCAACACTCCTATTTACTGAATACAACTCAAGAAGCTTGTCAAGCTTCAGCAGCAAGGCACTAGCAACCTCTTGCAGTCGCAGGTTCTCATCAGACAATGTTCCCTTAAGCTCATCAGCATCAACCAGCACACCACGGAGTTCGTCGACAGCAAGTATGAATTCCTCATAGTGAAGTCTACAAATCTCTTCAATCTCAACCTCCTTCATCTTCACGATGTTCCTGAGGCTGTGCAAGAGAGCTTCAGGCTTCCCGGATTCAAAAGCATGCCGCACAATGGGACCCAAATCCTCATTGTTCGCGATGAAGGCTGCAAGGCCCAAACCAATACCACCATCCCCATTTTCCGCAGCACCCCTCTTCTTTGTCTGAGCAGTCATGGCTCAACTGCAAAAAAAAAAAAAAAAAAAAGAAAGGCATGTGTCAACTTTTGAGAACATTGGCTTTAGATGTTGCCAATGATGTAGGGAGAATTCAAAATCCCCGTTTACGTTTGCGTTACATGTTAGGGAATATTATCCTTTCACTGCCAAATGTCACACACACAAGCAGCAGTAGGGAGAACCGAAATCCTGGATTCGGTTTGCTTTACATGTTAGGGAATATTATCCTTTTGCTGCCAAATGTCACATGCACAAGCAGCGTTAGGGAGAATCCAAAATCCTGGATTCGGTTTGTGTTACATGTTAGGGATATTATCCTTTCTCTGCCAAATGTCACACTAAGTCCCTGTAAATCTACATAACATACATGCGGCGCACCTAACTGCCAAAGAAGCACATCCATTTTTATGAAGGACCTGTTGATGGTATCTTTGTTTAAATTTGCTCTTTGAAAATATCAAAGTACCTGCAACCCAATCAGCACTAGGCTAGGCGCAAAGTGCGGCACATACGGAATCACGGAACCAAATCTCACCGCAAGCAGAGCAAAGCGGTGAGATCAGAGCAAGCCACTACTAGTAGTAGCCTCCCCTTGGAAAGGGAAACAATCTGACACTAGAGATTCCCCAAATTTCCATTTGGGACACCGCCCTGGACGGCGGGGGCGGAGGAAGATTCAGCCGTGGTGTTCCTCCGCCGCCTGAGACCCAGGACCGGCACCCACACACCGCCGGCCACCGCATCCGGACGCGAGCACTCGCAGCGCAGGAGAACGCACATCTCCGCGTGACCTCCGGTGGAAAATCCGTCGCGGGGGGCGCCCAAACAAAACGAAACGCGCCGGCGCAGCTGAAGCACGGCTGCAGGAGAGAGGCCGAGGAGGGCGATAAGGATCAGGGGGAAACCACTCACCTGACCCGACGGAGTGCAGCCCGGGATCGGGGGGAGGACTGGCAGATTCCCCGCGCCGCGAGAGCGCGATTGGCGGCCGGCGGCGGCGTCCTGTGAGCAGGCACGGAGTGCTATGAGAGAGAGACAGAGGGGCGAAGCTAGAGATACGAGGGGGAATGGCGGAGGAACCCGAATAGAGGATGGGGAGCGACGGCCCGTACCTGGGGTCGGTCGCCGGCGGCGGAGAGGCGAGGTCGGCGGACGGCGGAGAGAGAGAGAGATTAGAGGGGTTTTGGATGTGTCTGTCGTCTGTAGCGAGCGGTTTTGGAATGGATTTTAGCGGCTTCCGGGTTCCAAATGATGTTTGGTTTTCGCCTAGTCTAGTGCGGCGGTTTGCGCGTGTTTCCGTTGGAGAAAACAAAAACGACTGGGGCTCGCTCCAGGCTGCGCGGCGGTGCCTCCAACGTTGCCGGCCGAGGCCGGCGTAAACGGTGGTGGCCAGACAATTGTTCGAGCCAGACTTAGGAGTCAGAAAAACTGAAATGATTAATTTGTTGTAAGAGAAAAATATTGTTTGGTACCTGATAAGCTGAAACGAACAGAGTCTGGTGGTGCTTTTCCGTGTATCCCTTATTTTGCCTATTCCTATTTTTCCCTTACCAAATAAATAGGTTTTCGGACAATATTATTTGAGCAAGTTTTCATGATAACCTTTTTAACCTTCCTAGGAAAGTACGTTTTATTGAACTGGTTATTCAGAGCCAGCAACTGGCTGCCGGATTTCGTCCCGTCCGTAGCGTTTCGGAAGTCACTCTGGCGTGACGCTGCTGGATACTTCTGATCAATAGGAATAGGAGGAAAAAAAAGCTTATGATGAGCATCTATTGGAGTCTAGCATTTCCAAGATCTAATTCGAGTTTCTTATTATGTAGTGGAAACGCCTCACAATCTTCTGTTTTACGCTTACGCTTAAGGGAAGAAATGTTCTTGTGGATGCAGGCCTTGGTACCCCAAAATTTGTATGCAAGATGAGCTTACAGGACTGCCAATCAAGCGAGCCACCAGGTTTGAGAATAAGGTGGGATCCAAGAATGTAGTGGCTGGTGAATCACTGATCAAAAAGCGGATTTTTGAGAGATTCTTCATCGATCTAGTAGCCGGTGAATCACTGATCAAAGAGCGAGCAGCCGCTAGGTTTAATGAATTCCTTCATAAGCATTTCCAGAAATATTTCCTAGAGATGTTTTTCAAAAATATTTTCTAAAAAATTTTCTTGAATTGACAGGTGAATGTTTTAAAGAAAAGTTTGGTGAAAGCTTGGAAATGGTTTCCAAAGATAGAAAGTTGTCGAGGAGAAAACTTGTCCGGAAAATAAAGTTGTATGGCTAGGATGCGGGGGTTATTGACAAATTGTCGCTTGATGTCGGTGCAAATACACACTATGCACGCCAACACGAGGCTTTTGTTTTTTTTTTACGGTGAACTAGGATCGTGCCCGTGCGTTACTATGGGCAACAAAATTTTTATATTGCAAAACATTGGATTCAACGGGATAATAAAAATATATAATATGTATAAATATGAAATAAGTATATTATCCAAGATTGGATTCAGCAGGACAATAATCATGTAGAACAAGTACGAATACAGGTAATCCAAATGCCCCCCATCTATCCTATTTCTTTGACTGTGATGCGCCAAAGGAAATGTTTTACAATGCCTGGTAGTCTTGTCCTCCAGGCATTCGCTTCGTGCGCTAGAAGATCGATGAAGAAGTTGTGCCGCATTATTATAGCATCCTGTAAGTAAGATAAGTGCTTACTTCAAGTTAAGCTCTCGTGTGATGGGATTTATCGTATATTGTAAAATTACAGAGGAACGTACAACAAAGCATATTTACTCACTTTTTCGATGTGCACTTTTCGAGAACTATCCCACCATGCCATGTACTGTAGAATAAACCATCCATCTGAAAATCTGTGGTATGATGAATCGTCAGCTATATAAATATACGAACATATCTTTTAAAAAATAAAGGATATTGACACTCTAAAATGTCGGTGTGTCAGAGCTGATCTTACCCATCAGTGTCTTCCACAATCCCTTTCGCGCGTTCAAATTCCCATTTGTGAATATCCTCCCATGAATCAGGTTTAAGCTGTCTAAATGCGTTCATAAATTTTAGGCGAAATCCTACAATCTATATCGCATAATGTTTATATGGCATATCCGTAGCATATTTTGGAATGGGTTTAGTGTTAATCACAATAAGTTTCTTCCGCTTAATGTCGAGTACATAAAGCAGGTAGGTATTGACATGCTTCCATGGCAAGAGAAACTGCAAAGCACTCAGTATTAGGACCACAAAGAATATATAATGAACAAATAATGGCATGAAAAGAACTTACATATCTGTAACCTAGTATGTCATATTTTACTATTTTCCATCCACCAATCACATCACCCAACTCTTTACCACTGTGATGTTTACGATATTTTTCATGACGTGTTAACTCCAACATTTTCTGAAGCAAAATGATATATAGCCATGTTCCGTATCACTTATCAATTTTATGTATAATTAATAAATATAAATAGACAATGAATGCAGTATATTCCACGGTTATGATTGTAATTATAAACAAGCTAACTTACACAGAATCGAAGATCCACGTGATGCTTTGCAACCTTGTTGTTGTACCTTATCACCCCTTTAGCCTCTCGGTATGCAAGAAATCGGACACCTAAGTTGAAAAATGGTTCGGGCATGGGCGAACCTCGTTTCAACAACACCTTGAGATCACCGAGTTTATACACACTCTTATAGGGTAAATCACTTCTTACCCAAACCATACTGCAAATCAATATATAAGAACAATGCATAAGAAATCATAATAAATTGCAATACTATTAGTGGTAAACGAAAGTGATGAAGTACTGAGCTTACTCCAATTCTGCAGGATCCTTGATTGTCAAAATATAATCACAAAAAATCTCAGCTAACTCATCTCTCTTCAAGGGCCAGTCCTTGTAGTATAGAAGAACATCTTGCTTATCTGAGTCTATCTCTGTATTGATTTTCTTTAGTTTAAGTGCATTTTCATGGCTGTTTGTTTGTGGATTTCCTCTTTTGTTTGATCTACTGAAACTCGTTAGGTTCTATTATTTCTGCAAAGTCACTCGGGCTTCCGATGTTTTCATCCTCATTGCGTAGTAATGGTTTACCTAACCATTCATTAAATATAGTTGATAGTAATGTAGCTGCCATTCTAGTCCTAAATTTTACCATACTCTCCTGTACATTAGTAGTAATACAGTTTATTTAGAAAATATGCTAGTAAAAAATATTCACTAATTACTTGTGTTAAAGTTATACATAAAGTACCTGATCCACGGTAGCGTACAGATGATCCCCAGTCCAACACTTGATAAAGGCAACCATGAATAACCCACATGAGACACTACAGAATCATTATTATATAGAAAAAAGTAAGATATATACATATGAGATTGTAGAATTGGTATTTTAAATCAGTGTGCAATATCATACATACCCATCAAACTGTATTCTGTCAACCATGATCTCCACAACATCCCAGGTGTCAACATTGACGTCCGGCCAAGCGTGATCTTTAAGGCCAGTGCATTGCAATGTGTATTCCATCTGCATCCACAACCCCTTCAACTATTTGTACATGTACTGGTTAATTAGTATGTGCAGTTTGCAAAAAAAAAATAGAAATATCTGAGATGGCAAAAACTTACAGTATTTTCGAGGTCTCTGCGCCCAAACAATGTTCCATAAGAATCTAACACATGTATCTTACGCCTTCGCGCATTCACTACAGCAAGATACCAGTGTGTATCTTTTATATTTATTAGTAAGAACAACTATCAAGTATTAAAAATGTAATGTCAGTCAAGGAACGTATATTGGATAATTGAAGTATATATCGTAATGTTGAAAATAGTAGTTACCATATCGTGTTGCATGTACGATAATACCCTTTCAGCCAACCGTGGAACCTGTGAATGCCCACGGGAGGGATAGTGATCCTCCATGTCCTCCATGTTCCGTTTTTCTTCACCATCCCCCTTCATTAACACGGTCATACTTGTATTTTCTAGGTAGCACGTACCACCTGCCCTATTTATCATATTATCTTGAGTCCGTAATAGGTGGATATACGCATTTATGACCTGCAAAAAATCAACCATGAATAATTTCTCAATATAAAAAAAGATTTTTGTTCCCATAAATTTGTACTCGGGGTTATTACCTCATCATACAGGTATGCGTTTCGACAAAATAAGCACTCCATGTGATTCCTATTCACCAGGACATCATCGATGAGCACAAGCTCTTCCCTACCTGGTTCAGCTGAGATCTTTTTAGCAGTTTCAAAGAAGGCATGATCATTGACAGTACATTCGTAACCTGAAATAATCATAAAATTTGAGGATAAAGATCATTGCACATGATAAATGTTGTGAAAATATATCAAATGAGCAACCTGATATATGAATGAAACATAAACTACCTTCCGGAATCTTGAAAGCATCTTCTGACACGTTGGTTTTGTTAGTGATCAACACCTACTGTGACATATCAACATCTTTGAGTTTGTTAGGTGTCAAACCCTCTTGGTATTTATTGGCATCCAAGTAATCCGTCTTGGAAGTAGTTTCCTCTAGTTCCAGCAATATATCCATACTATAGCCACCATTGTTACCAGTGGGCGTCAGCTCCATGGATGGCTGCTCCAAGGATGACTATTGATGGAAAAAGGAGGTAACACATAAACTCATTAACTTAGTACCGGTTCTGCAATATGATTCAGTGAGCGTTAAGCTTGTGGGTAGCTTACCTCGGAACCGTCTGACATGGATGGATACTGAATGTAGTGGTTTAAAGTTCACCAGGATCATACAATGACTTGCGCTTGTTGACTGCTAATACAGATTGACAATGCAAAAAGGAGTTTGCTAAAAAAGGAGTTATAAGCAAAGCAACCGTTTCAAGGAGACAATTCCCCACAATAAATTATTTTTCTGAAAGAAATACGATTACAGTAAGTTCTAATTATATTAGAACTACAACTGCCTTTCTCTTCGCATTTTACAAGAAGATTATTTCAAAAAACAAAATTCCCCACTACATCATGGCCTGCTAAATCAAGTTACCGCTCAATCTTAATTCCTCACTACATCATATCTAATTAGGCCTAATTATCTAATTAGGCCTAATTATGATCTAATCATACATGATTAACAGAGCAATTAACATAACACATGCCATATCGGACAACCTCTTGGGTAAAATCATGTCTTATTAGGTCTAATCATGATCTAATCTACATGAACATGTTTAACAGAGGGTAACGAGAACTCACACTTGAGCTGCAACGCCGCCGCTCGCACGGCACCCTCCAACCTTCCGGTGCAGTTCGCGACCGAGCGTTCAGCTTCACAACAGATCGCGTCGGTTTAGTAGCGAGGTCACGGAGTAGGCGACATGTAGGAGGAACCCATAGCTGGATAACTGCAAGTTGAACATTTGTACTGCAGTGAGTCTTATTCGTTAGGAGAGATGAAGGAATAATGATATAGGAGCTTATCACTTCGGTGTACTGTTCCATGGTTACAATAAAAAAACATTTATCATTATGTACCCTTGTTATATGTATATCATTTATGTACATGTTTTATGAGTATATACTTCCAATCTGACTTACAATACGACTGAATCTAATGCTCCTCCAATTAAAAAGATGCTAGCTGCTACTGCCTACTCCTAGACACTCCTCTCTCTTACTCTTATCCCATCGAAGCATAGGTGCTAATTGCAAGGATTGGTACTAACAATGGCTAATTATGGAACTAACAATGGATAATTTTCATTGCCTAAAAAACAGTGGGTAATTTCAACTTAATTAGGATAGGGTGATTAACCCGAAGCTATTAGGGCCTAACCTACACTATTCTTGATTAGTTAACATAACATATGCCATATACGAGAACCTTCTTGGGTATAATCACGTCTGATTAGGCCTAATTATGATCTAATCATAACGAACATGATTAACAGATTAATTAACATAACACATGCCATATCGGAGAACCTCTTGGTATAATCATGTGTAATTAGGCCTAATCATGATCTAATCTATATGAACATGATTAACAGAAGGTAACGAGAACTCACCCTTGAGCTGCAACGCCGCCGCTTGCACAGCACCCTCCAACCTTCCGGTGCAGTTCGCGACCGAGCATTCAGCTTCACAACAGATCGGTGTCGGTCTAGTAGCGAGGTCAGGGAGTAGGTGACATGTAGTAGGAACCCATAGCTGGATAACTGCAAGTCGAACATTTGTACTGCAGTGAGTCTTATTCGTTAGTAGAGATGAAGGAATAATGATATAGGAGCTTATCACTGTTAGGAGAGATGAAGGAATAATGATATAGGAGCTTATCACTTCGGTGTACTGTTCCATAGTTACAATAAAAAATATTTATCATTATGTACCCTTGTTATATGTATATCATTTATGTACATGTTTTATGACTATATACTTCCAATCTGACTTACAATACGACTGAATCTAATGCTCCTCCAATTAAAAAGATGCTAGCTGCTACTGCCTACTCCTAGACACTCCTCTCTCTTACTCCTATCCCATCGAAGCATAGGTGCTAATTGCAAGGAATTGGTACTAACAATGGCTAATTATGGAACTAACAATGGATAATTTTTGTTGCCTAAAAAACAGTGGGTAATTTCAACTTAATTAGGATAGGGTGATTGACCCGAAGCTATTAGGGCCTAACCTACACTATTCTTGATTAGTTAACATAACATATGCCATATCCGAGAACCTTCTTGGGTATAATCACGTCTGATTAGGCATAATTATGATCTAATCATAATGAACATGATTAACAGATTAATTAACATAACACATGCCATATCCAACAACCTCTTGGTATAATCATGTCTAATTAGACCTAATCATGATCTAATCTACGTGAACATGATTAATAGAAGGTAACGAGAACTCACACTTGAGCTGCAACGCCGCCGCTCGCACGACACCCTCCAACCTTCCGGTGCAGTTCGCGACCGAGCGTTCAGCTTCACAACAGATCGGCGTCGGTCTAGTAACGAGGTCAGGGAGTAGGCGATGAGAAAGCTTCAGGAGAATTGCATGCGTCCTTACCGATGATCAACAATTACCCAGCGAGGAGGTCAGCGAAGGCGCAGGGCGAGCAACAGCGGCGCGGGGCAAGCAATGGGTTTGTTTCGGGCGTGTGCGTGTGCGATGGCGGCAACGAGTTTGTTATGGCGGCTGATAGAAAAAGGAAGGGAAGGAACTCATGATAGAGTACAATTCTTTTTCCAATTTCCTCCCCAGACCTAGCAAATGGAGTGACTGCTCATGGCCGCCCCAAAGTTAGGGCCCAATCTGGCGCATGCATGCAAGGAGCTGATTTTTTAATCTTTCCTTTCTTTCAACATGCCCACAAAATCTCCCGCATGCATGCAAGCAGTTGATTTTTTAATCTTTCCTTTCTTTTAACATGTCCACAAAATCTCGCGCATGCATGCAGGGAGTTGATTTTTTAATCTTTCCTTTCTTTTAACATGCCCACAAAATCTCAAGGTATTGCTTGCTTGCTTCTCTCTTGCTCTTCTTTTTCTTCACGCATAAACTCCAACCGCTATCTCTTTCCTTCTCAAGGTATTTCCTGCGACTTTTCTCTTTCCTTCGTCAGGTTGTCCGACGGTCGCCGCTTCATCTTCTCAAAACAATCTTGTTTTATTCCCTCAAGTAATCCTCCTTCCAATTACGATGCAACTTATCAAATTTTCTCCCTACACTTTCTTATATTACTGTTCCGTCGATCAGGATAGCAAGCACCCAATCATGGTGCGTTCTATAATCAAATCAAAATACATTTCCATTACCTATATTTTCTAAATATAGAGCCTCATTTTATATTCAAGTGACACTGAGCAGCGAGAAGCAAAGGTAATTATTACAATTGTCTTCATATTAATTTTTTTTACATTGAGGTTTTCCCTAAGCCTGCTATTGAAATTTATTTTACGCGGGAGCCCAAAGTGTTTGATCAGTAGATGAGCACTTTGTTCTCCTACTTGTGCTACAACTATGATGCATTTCTTTGTAGCAAATGAAACACCGCAGCATCCTTGTGCATCGGAACCTGCATACCTTTTGATGTTTACATATTAATACCGGTTCACACGAACGCTCCACTTAACGGTCTGATTATCTATGCATAGTTGCGTGTGTTTTCACAGAGAATTGAACTTGGGGCTTTTATATCTGTATAAAACAAACAAACTTGACAAACGGTTCCCGTTTGTTATTCAGACATCTCTGTGGTCGAGCTTCCTAACAGAGTTCCTTATGGATTTCATGCCTTGTTTGTAACTGAGGTAACGATCATCTTTGGCGGTTGTGTTGAGTTGCAACAAATCTTCTTTCTGAGCAGAAGATCACCAAATTAAGAAATTTAAGGATAAATAAAGTTTACATGACTCAATTATCAGTTAGTTAATAAAGCATTATATTTATAATTTCCTCTAACAGGGTAATAAAAAGGTCATGGTATATGGTCACTGTCTAAAATGTTCATATAAGGATATAGCTCAAATTCAATTTATATCAATTAAAATTCTATAATTACACTTAATACATTAAAATTAATACATTAAAATTATCAAACGGTTCCAAAAAATTACCAAAATTTCACATGGCCCAATATATGTTCTCTATTGGCTATATAAAAAGTTTTGTAGTCAAACCACAATTCGACCGTCACTTTGACTCCAACTCTTATCAAATCCTTCTCAACGTTACGATTCTTCTTCTGAGATGCTTCGATTTGTAAACATCGTACGTGAAAAAATATGCAAAATCTTCTCCATTTTTTACCACAACCTCCACGTATGATACCATCACATCATGACAAATCTCATAATTTTCAGACTTCGTTTGCTTTTTTTAGAATTTAAAAACCATTCGACCACACGTTCATGGTCGTGTTTCCTGAACAAGATGTACGAAATTTCTTTTCATTTCATGGGTAAGACCTCAAACAGGGCTAAATAACATGAATATCATTTTTCTATCCATTTTATTTTATTATTTGAATCACTAGTAGTTCAAAATTAACTTTATTCAAAAAATTGCTTGAAATGCAATTAATTAATTAAATATAGCAAACAAATACAAAAATATACAAAATTTTAACATGGAGTAGAAAAAATTCAAGGTCGGAAGGGAAAAAATTATTTTTTTGCCAAGTGCCAAAAAAACACTTTGCAAACACCCTTGTTTGCCGAGTGTTTTTTTTTGACACTCGGCAAACCCCTTGTTTGCTGAATGTTTTTATTTTGCCGAGTGTTTTTGGCTCAGCACTCGGCAAAGAGCTTGTTTGCCGAGTGTCCGAAAAAAACACTTGGCAAACTAAAACACTCGGTAAATTTGAGGTTTCCGGTAGTGTCTTCGGTCTGCACACCCGCTGACATTGACCATGAGAAAATAACGAGAAAAAGCCCCAACGAGCACCGAAACGAAGAACTGATGAAGGCAACCACGGGGCCAGTCTGATAGGTTACGCGCATCTTTTTTAATCGGTTTACGCATGGTCTGAGGTCATCGGCCAACGGCCATTACCCATGTGGCCATGATTTACTTCTCTGGTCTAACAGTCAACTGAGTGGTGGGCAATTGGTCAAATAGAGAAATCGGTTCGGTCTCTTGGTTTTTTCGGAATATCGGTTACCACCCATTAGTTCTTAGAAATTTTGAAGACCAAGCGATTCGGTTTTGATTATTTCTTTTTTTGAAACGAATCTAGCAGAAGAGCTGCCGATTATATTAAAAAGAAGGAATCCAATTGGATAAATACAATGGACAAAAATGAAATGAGGCAAAATTGAGTCAGAAAAATAAAACAACACTATGAACTCAGTCGCAATCAGCATCGCACCAGTAGAGCAGAGAGATGTTTCGCTCCCGCCATAATCCACACGGTGGCCTCGTCTTTGATCGTCTTGAAAATCATGTTGACAGAAGACTCCTTGCTCTTAAATATTCTCATATTCCTTTCCCTCCAGATTGTCCATGCAACTAGCATAATCAAAGTTCGCATGCCTCTCTTAGAGCTGGAATTTGCTCCCGCTCTCATCGACCACCAATGGTGCAGCGTATCGGCCTGTTGCCAAGCCCTCGGGTGGATTGCTGACCAGTCCGCCACCATGGCCCAGATTCTTGTTGTAACCCGGCATTCGGTGAAGAGGTGTAGCGCCGATTCTTGTGATCTCCGACATAGTGGGCAGGTAGCTTGATTTGGCCATCCCCTTTTCTGAAGTCTGTTAGCAGTCCAAAGGCGATTTTGGATTGCGAGCTAGGAGAAGGTTTTGCAGCTTCTAGGGGCCCATATTTTCCAAATCAAGCCGTCAAAGTTGGTGGATGCCGAACCAATGAACTGTGCGTCGTAAGTTTCGATTATTTCGGTACGGTTATCAGACTTGACAGAACTACCAGAGTGCATACACAGGCAGCATCCGGTTCAGCATGGCTTCGAACTCATCGAGGATGGATGCATGGCAGGGTGAGCTTGACTGCCTTCAGAGGACAAAGCGACTAACCGCCGCCCAGCCTACAGCTCCCACCGCTCTCTTCTTCGTCAGAACTATCAATTCTTTCTTAAGGAGTCTAGATTAAATCGATTTGGGTCTATTCCATTCAGATATTGGCATCGAGTTATTATTATTATTATTATTATTATTATTATTATTATTATTATTATTATTATTATTATTATTATTGATGGGGCTACGGCCGGCAAGGAGCCGGCCTGCATAATCTGTATTGATATATGTCAAGTTGTGGGTGCACTGCATACTATAGGTTTTTAAGAGTAGGGTACAGAGAGTGCCACTAGTTTACAATGTTATGAAGGTACTTACTCCACAACAGGATAGATGTGGTTCTCATAGGCACGACAGAGTTGTTAAAAGACTAGGTCATCTCGGACCTTCTAGTTGTGTTCCACATCAAGGCGGTGATGATCGACGAGCAGACGCGGCAGTCCTCCACTTGTAGAAGGTCATGTAACCCCTAGAGGATGCACAACAAGTCAAGGTACGGCACAACATAGGGCCACCCATTGGTCTAGAGACACCTGACGCGCGAGCATCGTAGCAGGAGATGGTCCTGGTCTTCATTCACACAGCATAGTATGCACATCGAAGCAGGATCAATTTTAGTTAGCCTGGATATAGATTACGAGTATCAAAAGGCATAGTCAAAGGAAAGGACAGGGAGCATGTGGCTGTGGCATCCTTTTGCCCAAGGGAGAAAAGAGGAATCACTGCATGGGCTGCCGAGCGTCGAGCGTGGTGCCGAAGAAAGTCGTGACTAGGAACTTAAAGACCGAATTGGTGGCCGACTTTTTCGGTGCGGCTATTTCGGTTTCTGTCAGGGTACTTCGGTTCGGTTTTCGATCATCGGTTAATTATGCTCACCCCATCGGTTTCCGTCAGGCTAGCTGAAAGGAACAACTTCTTTGTTGGCCGAATACTTGCTTTGGGCTTGCAGACTGAATTGGATCTGGTAACCCAATCTGCCTTAGTTAGATGGCAGCAAGCCGTGAAATCTAGGCGGATTTACCACACCACATGGCTCATGCGTAACCGGGTGGGTGTAGATTACACAGATTCATCACGAACAGCTAGCCAGCCGCGCGTGCCTCGAGAGGTAACCCAATCTGCCTTAGATGGTAGCAAGCTGTCTCCTCGGTGTGCATGGTTTACACCGTTTGCATCTTAGTGGGCGTTGCCTGCCTCGCCCGTGCTTAACTCCCCCTTGTCGGTGTCATCCTCTATGGCTAGTGGCCTTGGCACCACGGCCTGGTGGTTGGCCACCTCTTCGGCGTTTGCCCTCACAAGCTGGCTCAGTTCATGGGTGGTGGCCGTGAAGTATGGCCCTCCTCCAGAGAGCGGTGGACGTGGAGGATGTCGGTGACGCGATTGAACGCTTGGGAGAGGCCGGCCAGCCTCTCCCACAAGTCATGGCACAACATGGTCACTGCCTCAGCGGTAGTGCTCCGGTGCTATGTGACACGCGCGGCCTTTCTCCGTGCCTCGTCACGAGCGGCAGGGGCAGAAGTCGTTGCGTCATGGGAGCAGCTTCTCCTCGCCACCTTCATTCGTACGAGTTTCAGGGAGGACTCGTTCTCCTCACCGTTCGAGGGCTCTAATGGCCTCAGTAGTGGAGGATATGAAATGCAATCGATAAAAGTACGAAATAAAAGCACGTAATTTCGGAAAATTATATTGGTACGAAGGCAAATAGTATGTAGGTTCTTATAAATTTTAAGAAGAATGAGGTCATACCGGTAAAGCAATTTTTGAGATGTAGATGTAATTATGATGAGTACAAAGGGCTCATTAGCGATACAGACAACAAATACATTTGCCAACTAGGTGGCTCATACTAGATGGCTCAGGCCCATCAGATGATCACTTGATTTACTCATAACGTAAACGATTACCGAACACGAGATCTTCGGTGCTTATATGCTAGGAATTTGATTCGATG
Source organism: Setaria viridis (assembly GCF_005286985.2). Taxonomy (NCBI): domain Eukaryota; kingdom Viridiplantae; phylum Streptophyta; class Magnoliopsida; order Poales; family Poaceae; genus Setaria; species Setaria viridis. The sequence goes on along the minus strand of NC_048271.2, from coordinate 20,312,571 downwards.
ATGTCGTATGTGTCGTTGTCAAGATTAGCGGATCAAGACTACGGCTAGTAAATTTTTTTTATGCGCGTAAGGCTTTGGATGGTGGCGTGAGAGGACACAAGATTAGACTGGTTCACGCAAGGAAAGCCCTATGTCCAGTATGAGGAGCTGCTCGTGTTGCTCACGCAAGGTCTGTAATAGGGGTTACAAACGGGCGAGAGAGGGAGCTAGTCCCAAGTCTCTTGGGTGTGCACTGATGCTCGTGAAGAGGGTGTGTGGGTTCTGTTCACTTGAGAGTCCTCCCGTCTCGGGGCCCCTGGTTCTCCTTTTATAGAGCAAGGAGGGTACCGGGGTTACAGGTGAGCTGGGTGTCTAGAGAAGTAAAAAAAGATAAGCTAAGTAAAGTAAAATACAAGGAGAAGGACCAAGTCCCTGGATTGCCGCCTCCTGCTCCAGCCTTCGGCTCCTGTTAGCGCGGCCACCGGGGGAGGGCGGCTGTCGCCGGATCCTGTTGCCGGTCCTCCGGGCGACCGTTGCCGCCGAGCATGATAATGGTGTTTGGCCGTGGCAACTGTGCACGTTGGGGGAGACGGCTGACCCCTGTTGTCCTGCTACAGCCCGTGGAACACGGACGTCGCGTCCCTGTCACCATATAGGCCGGGCATGAGAACGGGCGGCGCTCCCTCTTGTGCCGGGCGGCGCATGCTATGAGTGCCCTATGGCAAATCAGGGGGAGCCACGGCCACTGTAGCCTGTGCGGTCGTGGCTGCAGTGTTCCGCCCGGGTACTTGTGGCGGGTCACGTCGAGGGGCGCGGGCGCCTTTCTGCGCGCCAGAGCCGTGGCGCATTTATGGCAAGATCTGTGGGGGGCCCACGAGATCCGCGCCCTCGTCTGCCGGTCTACGCCCGAGGAGGACCCTTGTCTTGTGGGCTTGGATGAGTCCGACCCCCTACACCCAAGGTCGGGCGAGACGGAGCCTTGCGGCGAGGGATCGGGTGCACCCGACCCTGGGACCGTGGGTCGGGCGAGGCAGGAGTTTCGTCATCGAGGGGTCGGGCGTGTCCGACCCTGGGGCCCTGGGTCGGGCGAGACGGAGCGGGGTGCTCCTTGCCCATGCCGGGTCGGCAGTGATCGTCATTACCGCAGGTGGGCCTGGGCCTTCATGATTGTTGTTTTAAGGGGCATCAGGAGGTCGTTAATATTTCCCCCCAACAGTAGCCCCCGAGCCTGTGGTGGAAAAAGGATGCTCCTCCAGAGGCTGCTTTCATCGTTCGTCGGGGATCTCTGCTCGCCCTGCAAGTTGCAGTTGATCAGGGATAGGGAGTGTTGTTTGTTCGGCTTGGCCGGGGAGCTTAATTAGGCAGGGCGTCCTGTGGATGTCTTGGCGTGGGAGGATTCCTCATTGTTTCGTAGGGCACTTCCGCCTCGAGACCTCAAATCGTGACCACACGTGTGGTCATTAGTTGCGATGCTAGCCCCCGAGCCCCCGCGCATTGCAGGAGACCGGTCGGGAGGCTAGATCGACTTCTGATCGCTACCCCTCAAGCGTCCGTTCGCTGAGACGAAGGGGGTGAGCCGTGTCACGCTATCCTTACTGGACGAACCGTGGTGCTCGTTGAGCTGCGAACGGGTCGCTTCGAGTGGGGTCCCAGTCCCCGTTCAGGGGGGGGTCCGGCTTGGACCAAGCTGGTGGCGTAGCCCAGATTTCCTGCCGGCCAGTTCATATAGTTCCCGAGTCCATCCGATCGGATCCGGGGGCTCGTTGCCTTTATTCGGGGAAAAACCATGAACTTGATGCCGGTCCGGACTCGAACGTGAGGTCGAGACACCCTAGGCTGTCGTGTGCCCGGGTGATGGCCGCTAGCGGACCCGTCCCTTCTCACCCCTCGCTCGGGGATGTCCTGGGACGGTTGTCGGACCCGTAGTGGGCCAGCCTTCGAACCCCTGGACTGTAATGGGCCTTAGGGGTGTTTTCAGCCCCGTATCCCTTTTTTACCTATTGATGGGCCTTGGGCCGGACGTGGAGGAGGTTGTGCGCGCGCGTTCTCCGGGAGGCAAAGTGGCGGAAGGAGCCGACCCGCGAAATGAGGGAGGCAGGGATGTTTTCCTGTAGCAGATCGTGCGCACGGATTCTGGAAAAGGCGGGTGTGACGGGGCATACCTGGCGCTGCATTAACTGCAACAAGACCGCCCCTTTCGCTTCCCACGCGCCCGCCTATAAGACAGGGGGTCTGCCTCACCGGTTCCGTCCGCACCTGCTCTCGAACCTTTTTGTCTTCTCGCGCGCCCTTTGCCTTCTTGTGCGCGGCTCGCCTTCCTCCGCCTAGCGCAGCAACTTCCCTCGCCCTCCGTCGTCGAACCTTCCCCTTAGCGATGGAGTCCTGGACGCGCTCGAGCTTTGGTACCTCGCGCGCCGACGGCCTCTTGAGGAAAGGCATCATCTGCGAGAGAACCGAGAGGGACGAATGGCGGTTCCCCGAGAGGGAAGATGTGCCGAATCCGCCCGCCGGCTACGTCGTTTCGTTCGCGCACTTCCACGAGAGGGGGTTCGTGACCCCGCCGAGCCGCTTCTTCCGCGGGTTGTTGCACTACTACGGGCTCGAGCTGCAGCATCTCAATCCCAATTGGATCCAACACATCACAGCGTTCGTCGCACTGTGCGAGGGGTTCCTGGGCGTCGAGCCCAACTTCTCGCTCTAGAAGTACTTTTTCGCGGTTAGCCTGTACCATAGGACCGAGAAGAAGGGGAGCCAGCAGCGGACGACCCCGGTGCCGATAGGGTGCGCCGCCATCCACCTCCGCCAGAACCGCGCTAAGGAATATATGGCGATGAAGACCGCGGCGTCCCACAAGGGGTGGCATCAGCAGTGGTTCTATGTGAAGAACTACTCTAATTCCTCCTTGCCGGCGTTCACCGGCCGCGTCATCGAAGTGGCGCCAGAGCTGTGGTCGTACGGTCCGGTCGAGAAGGAGCAGAAGCGGATCACCGGTCTGCTTCAGGCCATCGAGCACCTGAAGGGAAAAGGTATGACCGGGGCCGGAGTCATCGGGGTGTACCACGCTCGGAGGGTGGCGCCGCTGATGCTCCGGGTTCGCTCACTTGCCGACATGGTTCCCGGCGCACCGACCGAGGGCACCGTCCTTGCGACGGGCGCGCTTGCCGACACCGAGATCCGGCAGCGAGTTCGGGAGGCGTTGGACGACAAGGATGCCGATTACCCGATGCCCGGTCACCCTCCGATGCGCCCGGATGAGAATTTCGTCGAGCTGGTGAGGTCTTCACGCTCTCGTCTTTCTCTCTTACATCTCTTGGTTCGTTGCTCTGATGCGGAGTTCTTGTGTCTGCAGGGCCACATGACCCGGGTCGTGGACTCGCGCTCACCGGTGCCGGAGGACGTAGAGCGGCAGCAGCAGAACCGCCTCCTCACCGAGAAGTAGAAGAGGCGTAAGGACAAAGAGACGGCGAGGAAGAAGAAGAAGGCTGCCAAGGAGCTCCAACGGTGGCGGCGGGGTAAGGTCCTGTCGGACGACGACGACGATGAGGATGAGGAGGAGGACTATATTCTGGCCCCCCGGCCGGGCGTGCTCGTCATCCGGGAGCAGCACCCCCAACCGGCCGCGGGGGACAAGCCGAGTGGACCGCCTGCCCAGGACCTGACCTCACAGGGCTCTAGAGCCGCGCCCCAGGGGTCGGCGCGGGGCGCGCCTTGGGAGTCGACGGATAACATGGAACGTAACGTACGACACCTGACAACATAACCCGCACAATTGAGAGTAAGAACGACAACCTCCGGTGTCAACGCCCCACCACCAACCTTCTCCTTCAGTGAATACAATTTGATTGTCGCGGCAAATGGGATCGGACGTCGACCGATCGACAGCGGAGTTTCCTTAGCCCAACAATTTTAGTTGAGTCTCGCCGGTTCTTGGGTGAGATCCAAGATCAATTATCTTGGACTGGCCGCGATTAGTATAGAGTTCCACCGGCGACCGTGCACATGCACTCATTGGTGACATCAACAAAGGATAGGGGATACGAAGAGACCACAGTTGTACAATGATGTTGCTACCCTCGTTGGTTTCTCTGCTCCTTTACGCGACTCGGAAAAGATGGTGCCACGTGTCACAACAGGATACGCTTAGCCAACCTTTATGGGACTTTATGCCAACCACACTAAAGAAAGGCTCAACAGTTTTATGACAACATGTGGGACGAACTTTCATTCATCAATATCTTAGTGACACACCGAAATAAGGAACGTCACTAGTCGTAGTTTACGACGCTCGACTAATGACGAAGGGTTTTCGTCACTCCCGTGTCATAAATCATGGTTTATGATGCAAAAATGCATTTATGATACTTTTTGGTTCATCACTAGTCGGAAGATTTCTTGTAGTGTAGCCGTTAGTGACATGATAGCCCAAATTGGTCAGACCAGTCTCCAAACCGGTCCGAGTTAGCCCAATTCATTCAGAGACACCTTTTTTGGCCCACCTTGCGATTGAGCCGGTCTAAAATAGCTGTGCCGGGATAGTTAGCACACCTGAGGGTTCTCTCAAGACTATTCTCACATAGGTCAACTATGAGTACTTTTGGTGTTTTCAATCAACCAATGTTGCATCGCTCTTGATAGTACAGCATACCTAAACTCAAGAATAAATGTGAACACTATTTGAACTAGTTGAGCTTGTATGTCTTCATTGATGCCATATTTGAACAATGTCAACTTGAGGGCTCTCAACATTGCTTTCTTCTTGAACACATCCATTTGAGCCAGTGACTTAGGATTATCTATCTCATATGTTTGAAGTCATATTCTTCAATCCTTAAGTGACTCCATTTTATACCAATGATGATTGATGCATTATATTGCATTGCTTTCCTTGGTAAGGCTTAGATATGATACTTTGAAACCGCCTCGGATATTAGCCACTTCACCCTAGCAACATCGCTTGACCAAAGAGTACTTAGTCCATCATTGCTAATACCTCGCTTGTTTTCTTCATCTATTCTTGCCACTTTTAGTTTAGCTTTGCTTTGACATTAACAATGAATATCCATTTCAAATCCATGTCTTCAAATGCTTGTTCTTGTTCTTGATTGATAATTGAATATTCCATGACTTGCAAGCTTCCATTAATGAGACCGATTTAAATCACGTAAGTCCATATCACTTGATCATGTATACTCAAGCTTGCCATGCCATCTAATGTATGACTTTCTCTTAACCCTCAATTAATAAGACCAATGATGCTACATAAACCCTTCTCTTATCAATATGCACACTAGCTTGCCATTATTTCTTCTTATGAATGTCAACAATTTCCTTTAATTTGGAATCTCTTTATTTGTCAATAAGTAATCATTGTTATTTTGGAGACTCATGTATCAAGCATGTCATCGTATCTCTAATCACATTTCACATTTACTTGTCATTGATCACAATTTTGCTTCACGGGATCACACACTTGCTCGCTTTCATGAATATGAGCCAAATGCTCATCTTTTATCTCATGAATCAATCTCACAATACAAATATGAGAATAAATTCCTGCTCACAATTTTTAACAAACAAGTTAGTTGTTTTATCACTCAATACACCAAAACCCACTTAGAGGCCTAGATGCACTTTTACTACCTCCATGTCACCATATTGGTGCTAGCCTGACTTCCGATGGTTGCCTCCATTGGTTGTGGTAGGGGGCTTAGATTCATATGGACGTGATCTATATAACTATCATTACCTTTTCTATGGTATAGTTTCCTTGTGGGTCCACTACTACACTACTTTGCTGGGTACATCTGTCATCTTTTCATGTGGAGTGTACAATGTGACCTCCCTATGTTGTCTAGGCTCCTCCCCTTGTTGGTAATGTTCCTTCCCCTACTCCATTCTGTAGGGATCTTCGTGGTATAGTGGTGGACCAGGATCTTCGTGGTATAGTGGTGGACCAGGGGTGACGCCTTTGCGGGTTTTGGCTATAGCTATATGCTTTGCTAGGCCGAGATCGGGAGTCTCGAGGGGTGTGTTTGAGGAGAAAATCATACGAAGATTTTTCTAACCTTAGGAATAGTGCAGGCGTGCCAGTGTACGAAGTACACAAAATAAATAGACAAAAGTTAATAAAATACAGACACTGGTCCCTAATACATATGTGCGCTCCATAGCGTGCCGTTGGGCAAATTCAACTTGGGTGATGTAGTCTTCTGTTTACCGGGGCCTCAAAAGGCTCCCGGTTAATTACCTCTGCAAGTCTAGCTTACAGAGCACCTCCGATTCCGTTGTTTTGGTCGTCATCTTCAGTCTTCGCTTCACGTTCTTCATGCATGTGTGGTGTTGGTGTAGATGTGGGCGTCGGCGTCATCCATAACCTCGTCGGTGTCCATAGCACGGTGTAGCGCAACTGGAGCATCAGCTTCGCCCGCCCATGCCGTCCGGCCTTGTCGGTCACGAACCGCGGTGTTGTCGATGTTGTTGAAGAGCATGCACGTGGAAGACGTGTAGCTGGACTGGATAGGTGCCGTGGCAGCTTGGTCATCGAGGTGGGGTAGTCTTCAGGTCTTGGAAAGCCACGTTCTCCAGGATAGCTGGCTTCTTCGCTTGGCTTCCGATTGGCAGGTGCACATGCACGTCGTAGTGCATGGCCCTATGAGGCACATCTTCTTTGCTTGCATCTTGAAAAGTCTTGGTCTCCTATAGCTACGCATACAGGCGTCTCCAGCCGTCGGTGTGGCATCGCCTTCGTCTTCTCAGCACCAACTCCGGCAGCCCGCGGTGGTGGCGGCGGCGTCTTGGCGCCACTCTCCAGTCCCGGGAGCATCATGGTGTCGACGGTGGCGGGAGCGTTGTCTTGATGTCCTAGGCAGTACCACGGCAACGCCTCCCTGATGTAGCTCGGCAACCTCACGGCATCGTCTTCGTCGGCGGGGTCGTCTCGTCGTCCCTGGCGTATCCTGGCATCACCTTCTTCTTGGCGCAGTTCTCGTCGTCTTGGTAGCCTCAGTGGCGGCGGCGCCTCTGATAGCTCCATGGCGTCGTCGCCGGCCGCGGAGATGTGCAGCTAGGACGGGCCACCAGTAGTAGTAATGCAACACACGTTTGTGCTAGTCTTGACGATGTTCATATGGCTTTCTAGCTTGTGCACATGCACGTACGTGAGTACGCTGCACGCATCCTGCGCAAGGATGGGCGAGACGATCCTTTGCTTGATGCCGTTTGCCCGCCGGCCATCTTCATCGACTTGAGCTAGCCACGCGGTACCTAGCAAAAGACTGGATCCCGGCACACTCGCCTCGTAGTTCTTGCCAGCAGCATCGGCTTCCTACGCGCCACCGCCTGGACGTCTGGCGGCCTCAGCTTGGACGGCGTCATTTTCATGAGTGCCATCGCCTAGACTAGCCTCGATCGGAGTCGTCTCTATGGGCGCCGTCCTCTTGGAGCCTAGCAACCTGAGCATCAACCTGAACCCCCGAAGATGAACAGAGGTGGCATTGCTCCTCCTTCCTTGCTCGTCTGGTTCCGCGGCTTCGGCTTCACTCCGGCGCGTCGCCGGCTCCGTGCGCCGACGGTGGACGAAGCTCACCGGTGGAGGTCGTGGAAGGTGCCGCCAGTTGGTGCAGAGGTAGGTCTTGAGGGCGCCGAGTAGGAAGGTCGGACGCTCCCCTCGGATCTTTCTTCTGGCGGCTCTGCCTTGGGAAAAGATCAGCCCTCCACGTGAGGGAGCAGGGGCTTTATATAGGCCAGGGGTTAGGGTACACGCCCCAGGAGTTTCATTCAGCGGTGCATCATTTGTTAGCACAAAATCTGCCGGTTGTTGATTTGCTTGGCGGCTAAGTTGATCGGCCCTTATCCAAACCAGACTCCATCTCCGTCCGGCTTAGTCGCACGTACATGATTATCCTCACGTGATTCGTTCAGCTCCTGGGCTCTCCACCTGCGGAATCTCCTAGATCCTTCTAGACGATACCGGCTGCCGTGTGGGCCTAGCCACATCCGGATATAGCGTTAAGTGTTGCAGGGAGTTCAAATACGTGTATGCTAGCCCGGAGGACATTCATGCATGCACGTGTTGTTAATCTCATCGTCTCGCACGAGTCTCATGCACGTACGTACACACATATGGAGCTGGCTTTTGCAAAGCTCATCCTCCCTCTTCTTTTGTTCCTAGCCTGTGCTGAATGAACGAAAGTATATCATGGCCATCGTGACCATTGGCCCGGGTAAGACTGTATGTCACCTGTTGGCTTGCCCATCCGTCTATGTGTGCACGCGTACTCGGATACGGTTGTTGTGAATACGTCATATACCGCGTCCTGGATACCTCGTGTGACGGCCATCCTACGGACTCAATGCCGACGTGACGTAGTCTCATCTTATTTCGTAGACGAAACTTCACGTATAGCTCTAGTCACCAGCTTGCGATCACGTACGCGCATGGGATCTATGCAGCCTACTATTAGCTTCTTTTCCTTTTTCTTATTTTCTCTTTTCATCTAGTTTTGGTTATTCACGTAGATTTGATCCAAAATACTTTAAACAAAAACACGTCAGACAGGGTGGCTGACGAGCCAGATCGGCTCGTTATGTCTCGTTTGATAATGAGCTAGCTTAGCTCGGCTCATTAAGGTTGATGAGCTAAAAATCGAGTATACAAAAAATTGCATTAGGATAATATAGATGTTTAGAGAATCAAAATAGACTTACTTAGTACAAAATTTGACTTACAATCTGAATGATAAGTTTATTTTAATGAAATAATAGTAATACAACAATATTAATACAAAATAAGTTTGGCATTGTCATCTTTATCGAGACTATGAGCCAATCAAACAGCTCATGAGCAGTTCATGAGCTAGCTCTCGTTAAGAAAACAAGCTAAAATTGAGGCTTGACTTGGTTCATTTAAAGATCGAGCCAAGCTGAACCAAGCCAACCAATGAACGAGCTAAGTTAGCTCACGAGCCTCGAGCTTTTCTGTCATCCCTAGCCTTGATGGAAGCCCTACTTGGTCTCATGCCTTTGCTAATGACAGTAACATCTCAGGCGCCACTCTCTTATTTGGAGGTTATCATGAAGTCCTCCCTTCCCCTCTGACGAGGAATTCTCTAGGTGAAATCCTTACTCTGGCTAGCTGAGCACCAAAGATGACGCTCATGGATGTCATTTTTCTTGTTGGAGGCATCACTATGGAAGCCCCTTAATTGTCAGCTTTGTGCCAGGCTGCCAGCAGCAAGCTTGTGGACACCTTGCCTTGGGCTTGATCTTGGCCTTTTTCTTTGGGGCTGTTGGCCTTGTTTTTCTCTCGGCTTCTTGTTGGTGAGCATGGCTTGTACCTCAGTAAGTCGGAGCTGCTATATTGCCAGTGTGCGATGCAAATTAACAATGATGACACAGTGATGGTTTTGCTGCCACCATCGAGGTAGAGTTTCCAAGCTTCAATTATGCTTCTTGACTGTTTATTGCTGCTGCTGTTGGACTTTCCAAACTTAGCTTTGAGTTGTCGTTATGTTGGGATTTATTGCCTCGATGAAGTTATTGTCCCAACGAGTTGTTTTGGGTAAGTGAAGTTTGTTGTCCCATAAGTTGCCGACTTGTCGTGAAGCAAACAGTGGCAAAACATTGATTTGTTACCGTTAATGGAGTTACTATATCACTATTCATGGTTTTATTGCATGATTAGGTCTGATGCATCCATCCCCGATACATCTCTTGAGCTGATCCCACTACATGCCTTTAGATGTAGCGTTCAGGTACGTTAGAGGATCGCGTTCCAAGGAGCATATAGATGGGGGGCAAGCAGAGCTCCTCCTCTATCCATGTCTAAAGTAGTGGTGTTGTTCACTTAAATGGGTTTAAGAAGCATAGGAAAAGTGGTTGAGCTCTTGACTAGGACGATGCTATAAGGGCTTCATGTGATTTGAATATGGAGGTTGTGATTGATGTCTGGAAACAACCATGGATGTGGTGTGATAGAGCAAATTTAGAAATGATCAAATTGCTAAGTATAAATATTAAAAAGAATCTAGAAATACTATCCTGGTGTCTATTTGGAGTTTTTCAAAACTTTTATTTTACTAATTAATTTTGCTCATTAATTCTTTTAAAATTATAGTTGTTTTTGAAATTAACAAAATGAGAGAAGTGCTCCAAAGAATTCAAAAGGTTCCAGAAGTGCCCAGACGGAGATGACATTTGCCATACAAAACTTTTATTCGAATGAAAACCTCTATTCACTATATAATTACTTATACAGGAACATTCTAAATCTTACAGATACTCTAATTTCAATTTTATAGCTCTACCAACTTACAATTCCAAGTATCCCTACTATTACTATTTACAGCCTTTTCTTTATGTACACATGTTTACAACTAGACCTACAAATGGCCAACAATTAAACCTTTTCTAAACAGGCTCAAAGATAACCTCCGAAACATGCCTATCGATCACATGCTGTGGGCAATGACTAGCATAGTAAGAGCTTCTCAGAACACCCCATAAGGTTTGCTTGGTCTTGCTCTTATTGGTTTTCTCATCCAATCTCAGGAGGAAAGATTGAGCAAGCTCTTGCATATTCAACTGGATTTCCTTGTCAATGCAATCTATTGTTACTTCATTCTTCTCGGTATCCTGTACATTGTATCATTAATTCAACATATTGACATGCAAAACTAAATAATTATTGTAAGCTGTTGTTTTTGAATTATGGGATGCATGGTGTCTGTACAAATTATCACAATGTTTACTTTTCCTGAACCAATATCTCGCATATCAAGGAGTTCACAATTGCTATATATATGTGCCAAGGGAAAAATATAGTTTATACATTTTTTATAAATATATTTTATGAAAAAGTGTATTGTTAGCATATGCAATGCATTTTTGGACACGTACCAGGTATAGAAAAGGAAAATCATATTGGAAAAACTACTAATAGCTACTGGAAACATAAACTCATTCATCAGTTAATGGTTGGAAATGTAAAAGCAGGATTACCTATACACACGAGGGAAATTGTTGATGAAACTGGACGGTATATGAAAACTTAATTTGCTTGTAAATGGCAGGAGAATATTTTTTCTATATACGATTTTGCATTGAATGAGGGTGGAGATAGTTTTCTTGTGTAGCCATTTTAAAGATCAGAACTCAAAGTTAGAAGTCATGTGTTGGCGATATATAGGCATCATATTTTAATGTTTTGAACTCACTAGGCCATGGAAAAGTATACAAAAAGATATACAAAATTACAAATAACTCACCCAACTCCTAACTTGATGAGGTTGGCAGAAACTAAGAACAAAATTCTAGTGTTCAATGGATAACTGAGGTGCTAGGATTATATGTGCAGTGGTTTGGTTCATCAAATTATTTGTTTCTAAGGAAATAATAGAATTATAATTATTATTTTATTGTATATATAGCTAGGTAAAAGGTGTAAAATAAATTCATTGTGATATAGGGTTTACCTGGAATAGTAACACCTTGTGGTTAAGACTGTCAGAAATAGTGCATGCGAGTTGAATAAACCGATCACTTTCCTTGTTGTTTATCACAGACACAGCTTCACCAATTCGGCCAGCACAAATCTCAATACTCTGAACTAGAAGCAAATAAGTTTGCCTATCATGTATCATGGATCGAGGTTCTATAACATTGGATCTGTTGTCTTCTTTGTTTGTCCTTTGCATCATCCATTCGGTCCACTAGAAGTGCAGACAAAGGCCTCAGAACCATTGTGGAGAATGCAACATTACAATGTGATTATCAAGCATAACTGAGGATCGCTTTTTAACTTACTGCAAGACTTAGGAGACTGCGTATGAACCTTTGTCCTTCGTGAATTGGCTGTGCTTCTTGTGCCGATAAGTCAATAAGTTGCCGAAGCGCCCTCTCAAGAATAGCATCACTAGGATTTGTTTTAATCCTGAAGGCACCATTTGTGTCAGAGAAAATAATCATTTCTATCGATTTGTACCCCACCGAAATTGGAAGTAAAATGTTAAAGTAAACACATGTATTAGTATATAAAAATATTTTACTTAATTCTAACAATCAAATAGATGACTTTAAAGAACAAGCTAATGAAATCACAGCATCCATAAAAGAAGAAACATCTAGAGTAAAGGACTATATATAATTATATATCTGTGTAAAACTTATTCAACTTTTAATTGCAATCATAAATTTTTAACCGTTCCCGACAGATTAAAACTTATGTGCCATGACATATATAATAGCCGCCAAAGTATGCAAAGGCAGTCCATGTAGTCTGACAGGTATATATGTCTACCAGGGTTGAAAAGGAGGCGTAATCCATATTAAGAGAATACAGAGAGGATTTTAAATCAGAACTGAGGGACTAATACACATCCTGAATATGAAAGATCAACGGTATAATTCCGGCTTATAGCTCTCCCATGTCAAGTAGACCAAAGTACTAAATTTTAAAATGATCATGGTCGGTGTTGTTGCAATTAATGGGACTTATCTGTTCTAAAAGTCCATTTAATTTTCCATTTTTCCAACTAAGAAATTAAACATCAATGTAGTTGTAAATAAATCACGCCTCGTGATGATTCTTAGAAGGATATAATGCTCAACTAGTTCGAGGTGGAGTGCTAACCATGATTTACCACTTTCTTCATAGAGGCAATGCACGAAGCATTCCAATCTTTTCTTGTCTGACAAAATGTTATGAAGATGTGTAGAAATAGCATTGGCAAGCAATGTTGTTCTAGCCCATGAGAGACGCTCAGCAGCACGGCTTGGTTCAAAAATGCACGATGCTGCTAAAAAATAAGATCTCAAAACTTCTTGTGGTGCCACTCCAAAAGTCTCAAGGAGATTCTCATTGTACCACCTAAATATTGTGCAAAAATATTTCAAGTAAATACAAGTTAATCTTGAAAAAAATTCATGAAAATTAAAAATGAATTTACAGTATTTACATTTGAAGCCTGTGACACTCAAGTTGATGTAGAACTTGGCATTGGTTGAAATCCATTCTCGCCAACTCCAGATATACGTCGTTATTCACAAGAGGCATTCTGCCAAAAGCCATCCGGACATATATATATAAGTAAAACATATCTCTTCACTAAGGAATATGTAGCCAACTTTTGGCTCTAAAGTACAAAGTGTGAAACATTACCTGTAGAGAGTCTTTCCAATCCAAACATCATCTTTACCACCATATTGATCTAGATAGGTTCTTGCCTCTACACGAGGCAAGCTTGCATACCAAGGAAAGTCTAATGCATATTGTACCTATACATAAGTTCAAACATATTTTAGCGGCACAATAGGGCACCATCATGGTCATTCTTGTTGACACATGATTGCATGGACAAATAGTATGCACTAGCATATGCAACATTAACTGCATTGTTTCAGGCAAAATGTGTAACTTCAATCCTTTTGTATGCCGTCATCCATTTCTATCTTACTTGGCTTGATTTGATTGTTTTCATAACATATTTAGCTTAAAAAATGTGGCTTTAATTTATATTTTTTCTGAGCCTATTGCAAATAAAAACAAGGTAATCATACTACATCAATATTTGTTAATTCCCAAACCAATCATTGTCGGTTTCCATTATTTGTAATCTCCTAATAAAACTAGTCCAAATAGGATCAGAAAGACATTCCTAGTATGTTTGTAGTATAGTAGTAGTAGTAGTAGCAGCTCTTTTTAGTTATTTTATAGAACTTCAAGTATTCTTATGTTTGTTTTAACATGAATGTACTACTAGTACAGACATGAAACTGTTCTAGTATTCTGTGTGTACTAAAAATATCATAGCAGAAAAGATCAAGACAAGGCATAAACCCCGATGAAAGCATAAAACAACAATTAACTTTGAACTCTATTAATCTTTCAATCGATCTATGATCATCTATAGAATTAATTTGATTACCTCGCCAGCGAGATCCTTTGCAATGATCCATTTATCATGGAGCATGCCCTGGGCTTCTCTTTGTCTGAGAAATTCATATGAGAAGATCCTAGCACGGTGCAATACATCCTCCCCTTGAAAACCTATCTGAGAGGCTCTGTTGAGGTTGTACATCCCAGTGACAGCTTGGGTTGATTGCCCCACAAAACAAAAGAACTCTCCGTCCTTCTCAAAATTCTTAAATACACCTACACAGAATACAACACTTATGTCTCAGAAGTAACAACTTAATAAAGTCTGTAGAGCGTTGGGAACAGAGTGAAATATTTCTGACATTTATAACATATAGTGCATTACTTCACAAGTTAGCTGAGCAGTGAGCACTAGTTGGTCGGCAGGAAATTTGTTAGTTATTTGATGATTAGCCTATTTGAGTTTGCACTCAACTAAAGATATAGATCATTGAGATGTTTTAATTAAAGGAATGCTTTTTGTACTTGGGGAGACGTTGTATCCATGTAGCCGTAGTAGTCGAAAAGCCATAGCCGTGTCATCCACATCTTTTAAATTAGAGTTTCTAGCCCAGCAAATCCCTTCTTCAGTCCAGTGCCTACAAAATGAGAAGATTAAGAAATTTATCATAAGGTGCTCACTGAAGCTAATTGTTGCCATGATATATGTTCAAAAGGCAAAACAATAGTGCTGATCACAAAAACAAACACCTGTTCACATAGTCCATGCATTGTTTAATCTCTCGTTGGAAGTAACGGGAGATCCCGAGTCGCTCTAACCGATCAACGACCCATATGTGCTCAAAAAGATCGACTGGGTAAACATTAGGGACTGAAATTGTGATGACAAACAATGAGATGAGACACAAAATATTATCTAATCTTATGAACAGTCATCTATGCTCTGTCATGGACCACTTACCTCCTCCATTGAACTTTTTGACTATCCTATCAATATATTCAAAGCACTTCTTATCACCAGTTTGCATAAGTGCATATGCAGTAGCCGAAGGAGAATACAAGAAGGATCCATCACTAGATTGGAGATTTAGAAGCTTTGCCCAATCCAGATCAGACATTCCTTCAAGGCTATGCAGAATTGATGTAGGAACTCTATGCATCATGTCCTTTGGGATCCTAAATACGTTATCGAAAAGAATTAGAAGGAAAACTTAGCGAATATTTTCCAAGGAGAAGAACAGCCACAGTGTGACACCATATTCAATTATTCATACCTCTTCAGCTTGATTTCCCTGTTAGAATATATGCTCTGTAAAGCCGGGTGATCATATGGAAAGTCAATGCCCAAGCTCCTAGATATCTGAATGAGAGAAGGGAATGCAATTTCGAAGCCGATGGGCATTGACTCTTGCTCTTCATCTGCTAACCTCCACATGTTCTCATGGAGAAAAGATAGCCCTAAAACAACAAATACCCACGAAGCAAGTGGCATGCATTTAGCAAGAAGATCACTCTCATCTGGGTTTACTTGGAACTAACAACTGCGTGTCTCTAATTTTACGGTACCTGTCTTGCATTTTTCAGGCTCAAGAGACCATTTCGTCAGTGCAACGACACAGGCAAGGGTGTTTGTCATACGGTCATAGGCAGAGAACAAGGCCGGATCGCCCCAGGAGCCGTCAGGCAGCTGGTTGTCGACGATCCAACGCACGGTGGCCGGGAACTGGGGGCCCTCGCCGTCCAGCTTCGGCACAAGTGCAACCCACGCAGTGTCATACGCCGAGACGCTGATTTCCCCATCATTCATTGATCTTAGCATTGCCCTCACTTGATCGATGAGTGGCTGCAAGCCCGCCCCATCAGCCTGAACAGCAGCAATTAAGAAATCAGTTTATAGCAACTACTTATCAAATCACTACTGTCCAGCTAAAAAAATGTAAAAGATATCTCAGAAAAAAGAGAGAACATATGTCAAAAGAAGATTTACCTCAGGGATCAATTGGTAGTCACCAAGATCCTGTGGTTTCCCAGGCCATTTTGTGATTTCAGCATCACTTTCGATGCGGGTGGTTTGGAACACTGCAGGTACTGAGAATTTCAGTTAGTTTCTTCAAACTCAAAACGAACAGTGAAAGCGTTCCTGCACATTATTATATGTATTCAGCATGAAGCATTAAAAGATCATGAACTTGGTCTGAGCAGCGTAGTGCCGTCCAATGCCCATTACCAAACATTGGAGCATCAGATTCAGTACTCCATTACCAATATTTACTCATTTTTACACAGCTTCGCGCTGTAAAAGTACCGTACACTAGACATGAACCCAATGATCATTATCTAAAAAAATAGAAACCCAATGGTCAAAAGGTATATTGGCCTGATATAACAAACCAAACTTAAATTACCTTTCGTAACTTATGTTCCGTCCCTAAAATTTATTTCCTCAACTTTTTTTAATGAAATTCTTGTCTCAAAGTTTTTAATTATACCAATCAGATTCTCTATATATGGTGCGAGTACATGATATTGCCATTAAGATTTAAGATACCTCTGCGGTCCAATCTAATCCTTTCCTTGCAGTAGTTAGTGGCGAGCGCCTAATCTATGAAATTCTTCATCGGATATTTGATCTTTGTATTCGTAACCAAGTTGATCCACTGGTTATTTGGCTAAAGAGAACATTGGGGGTACAAAGAGAACAAGATCCATAGCATATATACATCCATTCATTGGCTTTGTGATTGAGTAAAGGTTCGCTAGCTAAGGATTTGGGCTCAAGGAACAAACAGGACGATATTGATATAGTCACAATAGGATCAATCGTACATCAAGAATCTTAACTTCTCAGTCAACTGTTGAACAGCGCAGTATCGATAGTGAGATCAACAGTCCATTAACAGTTCAAGCATCCAACGACAGCCACATGAGCTAAGAATTCCTTTTTCTATTAGTATCTTATCATGTGGTAAGACCTGACTCTAGCTTATTGCTACAAGATGGAGTTTGAGCTGAGCTGCCAGCAAGATACACCTTGGATAAACTGGCAGCCTTAACCTGCCTTATGGACTTGCCTTTTTCTTTTGGAAAAAAAAAGGGATGACTTTGTGGACTTACTGAAAATTAAAATCTTTGCACTGCTGCTGATTATTTCACTTCAGAACCTTTAATTTCATCAATACACTAGAGTTCCATGTATTCATGTTATCTTAAGAATTAGTAGCAACCAGATATTTTCATTTTGCAAAATTCATTATCGTTCAGATGCATGTGGCAATTTTTACGGGAAACTATCTTGCAGTGTCTTACACCACAGTAGTATTTAAGCAGTCTCATCACAGAGCCTAAACAAAAGCAAAAGATGGCAAAAGAGATAGTTGAGAGTTCCTAAACTTTTTATCTGGCATCACCTAGCTAGCTCCGTGAACTCTGAAAACGCAGTTCCAGGTCTCTGAACTTGCGCATTATCTGCACCACACAATGCTGCCCCTCTAGATAAAGCAAAGGAATACAAAGCACAGCTCTTTTGTGTTTTAGCAAAAGCAGGAGCTTGGAACAGCAAAGCGACAAGCGCAGGTGCAGGTCACAGAGGGAGGCATCGCCCGGCGGGCCGGGCCGGGCCCCGGCTGGTAGTCAAATATATACCTTTAGCGGCAGCAGCAGCAGGAGCAGGTGTGGATACGTTGTCGGGCTGCGCTGTCGTGGTCCGGGCCTGCGCCCTCCAGCGGGCGACGCGCGTGCCGCGGGGCCCCGTCGCTCCACCAGCTTTGCCCCAGATACGGCATGGACCTGATTGATCGAGTTGCAACGTAATAAAGCAAAAGGAACGGTGAGTGAGGTTGTCATTGTATTCTTGTTGTTTTTGAGAGAGAGAGAGAGAGAGAGTTTAGAGAGAGAAAAGAGTTTGCAGAGAAGAAAGAAAGGTAGCTAGCGGACAGAGAGAGAAACAGAAAAAAAACTCGGCTATACATCCCACACGCCCTGCCACAGGAGATTGAGCATGTTTCTGGTTGGCTGCCGACCTTGGACGAACCATAGCCAAATGTTGGCATATGTACTGTGCTGAGGTTTCGGTAAGGATAAACAAGAAAAGCCTAGACTTTGGAGAGATTAAACTTGAGGTTTGTTTGAGTTTAATTGCAGCCATGGCGGCCCAAAGCTAATAAGCTAGTGTTAGAATAATCCCCTTATTAGCTGTGTGACTAGGACACGTACGTGGGCGCACGGCAGGTGCATGCCATGGAAGCAGCTGCGGCGGAGCTCTCACCTTTCGCAAGGGACGGTGATCCGGCGGCGGCCGGCAGCAGGAGGAGCTTCATGCCGCGGCCTCCTGCTAGCAATGCTTGGCCTGGCCGGGCGACGAGCGAGGATAAGGATGCCGAAGGGGAAACGGCCGGCGACGACGGATGATGACGCTTGGGCAGGCTGGAGGAGGTTAGAGGCGAACGCTAGCTATTAATAGGGCGGACGGATCGGCGAGTATATATGGCAACTGTTCATTGGGAGGATGGATATGTGCAGCCAGCAGCCAGCCAGCCGTGTATATATAGCTGAGGAATGGAAGGGAAGAGCACCGTGCGCGTGTGTTGTGAGGGGCCGTGCCCGTGCCCGTGGGGCTCACATTCTGAGCTGCTTAGGACGATGGCCCAAGAAGAAGGAATGATTCCCGTGCGCGGACGCCCCGGCTAGTGGACAAGAAACGCTACCCTTCCTTGGGAACGGGTGGCGCGAGAGAGACATCCGTCGCCCCCGCCACACGCACGCAAGATGCCCCGCTCTGTCCACGTACACACATACATATAAGTATATATGTATACGTATAAATTAGGATATTGTATATGTAAGTAAGTGGGCTTTTCCTTTTTGTTTCTAGGGGAAGATGCACACATGTACATGCACACAAATTAAACACAGCAAATAATTGGGGATGCGGGAATGGATTAATAATTGGAGAAAGAAAGGAACAGTTGCGAGCTTAGCTTTTGATGCAAAAGCGACAAGTGCGGGCGAGCACAAAGCAGGGCGCGCGCGGGGCACCACCTCCTCCTTTAGTCTATCCGCAGCAGATACGGGGACGGCATGGACATGATTGGACGGACCGGGTTGCCAAAGCCAAGAGACGCAGGACCAGCAGCGGCCGATAAAGCGATCGAGCTCCCTTCTCCCCTCCGAATCTCCGATCCTCCTCGCCTCGCCGAGGTGTCGATCGCAGCGCCACGCCGGCCGCCACAGGCATCTCATGCAGCCTCATCACGTATCTCAATCTCATGCGGCAGGAACACCATCATGTGGCCGCCGGGCCGCCAGGGTTTAGGAACTTTTTTTAAGGGCTCCGGCTCCAACTCCTTCTTCGACAGTTTTTATTTGAGTACGTCCTACCAAGTGAGAAGCACACGAAACTGCTTGTTGTTAGCCCTTAGATGTTAGAGATCGATCCATCCATCGGATATGCACTGAAACTGCTTGTTGTGTTATGTATTATTAGGATAGGCACCAAATGTGGATTTAGAGCAAAGCAAAGCTCCCTAGCATTAGCAAAGCACACGATACATATGGCATCCCCGTGCTCCGGATCAGGGGCGGAGCTAGGCCTATTCAGAGCTATTGTTCTAACAAGGCTCTGACACAGGCGCCATTCAGAGCTAGCTCCGCCCCTGCTCTGGATCCGTCCTCACCAATGATCTTATGGTCTAAAAAATCGCCACGTTTAATCATGGCGGGCCAATCAGGTCGGAGTCTTCTTGTTAAAGGTCCGACTCGAAGCGAAAGGTGTCTCTGATACTCGGACCATTTCGGAACGGGTATTCTATCAGATTATAGTGATTATATTTTTTCCCCATGTAATTCCAAGTAGAAAAGGTGCAGCTAAAAATTCAAGTGCTGAACTCTAAAATACATGAATTTATTAGCAGCACCTAATAAAGAAAATACCCGGGTGTTTGAGACGTGTACAAAAAGCCCCGTCTCATTTTCCTTTCAGTGCAGGCATCAAAATTGAACCAAAGCATGCATTACTCGACAGAACAAAATTAGTCCTTTTTTCGCTACACTTAATTTGATAATAAAGGAGTGGGGCGAGACGGTAAGAGTGTTTAGCTTAGTTTAACACTTGCAGATGTGGAGTCCTCCATGTGAGCTGATAATATGTATATATAATAGTAGTACTGAAGAAAACAATACTCCCTTCATCCTAAATTGCAGGTCATTTTACAATTTTTAGATCTATAGCTTTTGCTATGTATCCAGACATAATATATATATATATAGGTGTATCGTAAAAACTATGAATCTTAAAATACCAAAACGACCTACAATTTGGAACGGAGGGAGTAGATACGAAGTAGTCAAATACCAAAACGACCTGCAATTTGGAACGGAGGGAGTAGATACGAAGTAGTCTCGATCTCTCTCGTGAAACAAACTAAGCGCACCGACTATACATTTACGTTTTCTCTACGGAAATTGGACCCAAAAAGCATCTCTGGCTCATGTGTGTCAAGTGCAAGGGGAAGATGCTCCGATCATCAGAACTCACTGCACGACAAAAGAAGTGCTGCACGTACAAGGGTATAAATTTGATCATTTCTTGGAAGAAGCAGAAGGACGACATCAGCAGTGCCGTCAAACTCAGCTCGTGACGCACGGGTTGAGCGAACGTCGGCGGAGTGCGAAATTAAACTTAGGATGGTCGTGCGACCAGCAAGCATCTGGCCTCTTTTGATAAGGTAGCACCTGGCGGCCTTTGAACCCTGGTTGAGGAAATGCTCCATTTGTCACGACACGGCACGGCGTCAAGTACCTAACTGCTTTGGCTATTGTAGACACACCAGCAACTATATATATTTACTACATTTTCAAGTGCTTTCCCCCTCTCTCTCTTCTTTTTGCAAATTGCTAAGGCCAATATCAATGCACAATTTCATTACACAGCTAAGAACTTGGTAACTATGCGAGGTGGGTACGGTGTCATAGGGACGAAACTCCTCTCACATTTGATGAAACTCATTCTCTCTCTTCATAATGACCTTGTCAAGTCAGCAAAATTGCTGAAATGATATACAATTTAATACTCTACTAACCTAACCCATTATCTTTAGTTTTCTCAAAATAGTGGCTGCACCTTGCTATCATGAAAACGCCATGAAAACGCCAGCAGGACCATAGTAGGCTGAGCCCCACCCCTGCAATAATGGGGTATGTGACGTCATGGTTGAGAGAGTGTTCATGGGTATATAACAATTGGACATGATGTATCGGGAAATTTTCACCCTAGCATCAGCATGTAGAAGGTGATCAAAAATCGAATCTTTCTTGGGAGAAGCTGGTTAACAGTTAACATGTAGAAAGTGAGAATCGAATCTTGGTACTCCCTCCGTCTCAAATTATTGATTGTTATAGATTTTTTCTAAATTCATATATTTTGCTATGCGCTTATAGCAATGGACAAGATATAAATGAAAACCATCCATCCGGATGAATTGTACGGTGAAAAGATATAATGTATCTCGAGATATTTAAAGTGGTGATTTGAGAAACAATGCAACCCGACTAAAACTAATGCTTCTGGCCATCCCGCTGCCGCACTCATGGCAATGGACAAGACGATCGAGAGCATGCAGATGAGCAGATATAAGTGACAAAATATCTTTTTTCCTTTTTGCAAATACAGTACAGCTATTGACGGACACGTAGTGCTGCAAACAATCATGCCGAGTCGAGAACTCGAATCTGAGTGTGCAAAGTTCCACCACAAGAAACTTTACCAGCTGAGCTACGCTTAATTCGCAAAATATCCTTTATTTTCCTTTCGATGCAAGCACCAAAAATAATACTTAACCGACCAGAATTATTTCATTTGTTTTTTCCACACCTAAGTTTATTCAGGAACGAAGAGGAAAGATTAACGGTAAGAGTGAACTCAGACAACGTGTAATTGGTTTATCGACTGATCGTGGAGGTCGTCTCTTAGGAAACTCTATTATTATAAAACCTTTAAAGGACATGCATTACGTACATACGCCTCCAGCATTGCCTACTAGCCGCAAGAGATTCATTTTCTTGTGCCATACTACCCTGTCCACAAATATACCACGTTTAGAACATTATCCTAATTCTTAAATATTGTATATTTGTGCAGGTTCGCGTGTCGGTGCAGATGCGGTATTTTGCACGTGATTTGATCTATACCATGTGAACGAAAATAATGCGCATGCATCTCGTTGTGTCCAGTGCACGGGGAAGATGCTCTGTCACACACACCGGGAAACGAAGCATCTCTTTTGTGTCGAGTGCAAGGGGAAGATGCTCCCCATCACAACTCACCTCACGACAAAACGTCTCGTCTCGTCTACCATGCACGCGATATATATATTTTAACTATTTATCGGAAGAGGAAAAAAAAGGTATTTAATTGGGACGTGGGTATTAATTATACTGTGTAACTCTGTACATGTTTTTCGGATGCACTCTACTGATGGCCCAAAGAAACGACAGCGCCGACAACGGGATTGCGTCACGTCCGGGCTGATACGATGATGAGCGGACGTGAGTAACATGTGGAATTAATACCCACGTAAAACATGTGGCTTCTGAACCCAGGCTCAGCAAATGCTCCATTATATTTCTCACGCGACACTACACGCTTTCAGTATTTAATTTTATGAAATTGGAGGGGTTTGCACCCCTGGTTACATGTTATATGTTAAAGTAAAAAAGTTATTTG